>NW_027150656.1:1200000-1867096 GCF_020800215.1 Phytophthora ramorum
GGTGTATTCTCCAACAGGGAACAAATGGTCTGGAGGCTTCACGTGGCAGATCACATTTACCAGTCGAGGGTGGAATATTCCGAGAATGGTTGCGGACGCCTCGCTACTTAAGAGCTCCCATGACCCAACTAACGATATACCTGTATTGTCGGTTGAGGATGCCTTGAGCCGTGATGGTAATCAAGTCAGTGGAACAATGACGTTCAAGTTCGGAGATGTGTTATCGGCAGTCCCGTGCCGAGTTGGAGTGGATACTTCGCTACAGTTACTGGATACTCGTGTACGCGACACTGTACTTGAGAATTTCTTTAAAGTCAATCTGAAGATCCCAACCACAGAAATCATGCGTTCTGCAGCTACGCAAGCAAGAGGTTTTACTTGGACGATATCCTTTATCGATGCATCAACGGCAGGTGATATTGGTTTGCTTCAAATAAAATCATCACAACTTGCTGGCCAGAATCCCCAATTAGGAGTCTACGAGACTGTTAAGGGGAATCAGTTGGGCGGCAGCTTTCAGCTTAGCTTTAATGGCGAGAAGACACAGCCGATTGGTTTTGCTGCGGAAGCATCCGAGATGGAAACGAAGCTGAATAAATTAGGCACGATCAAACCCAGTAGCGTGAAGGTTTCTCGTGGTCCACCTACATCAGATCAAGTTCTCGGTTATACTTGGTATGTCACGTTCTACTCGTCGAAGTGGGCAGATCCAACCAGCGATCATACTAATGGCATTGATGGCAACTGGAAAGGTTCACCAGTGGCATGGGATGACGTATGGGAATCGGGCTACTCGAAGGCATGGGGGCGCCAAGTTGGCCACACATTTCTTCTCAAATGTGTTACGGATGGCCTTACGGCTACTGCCAGTGATGGGAATCCAAGCTGCTCGCCCAGTGTATCTATCATTGGGGTCGGTCCCATCAAAGGAACTTTTGCTGTTGGGGTAGACTCTCATAGTGTGGCGACGTACCCGCACATGGCTGTGAATTATGCAGCGATCAGTGATCCTATTCCACACAATGCATGGGCAACAAAGGAACAGAGTGGAAATACAGGGACATCAGTTGAAGAGATTCTCGAGAGAATGCGAAACATTGGCGACGTAGCTGTTACCAGAGGTGCTGCGGACAAGACGTCAGGCGGTTATGAATGGACTGTGACCTTCCTGAGGGATACCAGCGAGGCGACGAACCCTTGCGAGCAACTCGAAGAATCGGCTGGCTCACAACTTTGCAATTCCCCGGGAAATGTTCCTCTTATGAGTTTCGACAAAACGTTGCTCACGGGATCCAACTCACAGGGTACCGTCACAGAATTGCAAGCTGGGCAAATTCTCCGTGGTGATTTCACTGACTTTAGAGTGAAGGGTGACGCGGGAGTTGCGCAGCGATATAGCGTCAGCGTAATCTGCTCAAATGCTGTAGGTACGGCATGTACGGTGACGTCGTTCGCAGTCAAGTCCGGGGGAGATCTATTGCAGAAGCAGCTTCTCGTCCAGGATCATATAACCATAGGGACATTCACGAGCTGCATTTTTGAAGTCACCGGCGTTACGACCTCTACTATTACCGTCAAGCAAGCCGACTGTGGTGCCATGGACATCACTAATACCGGTGCAACTGCATGGATGGGTCTATCTATCCGCTTGCCGTGGAACGCAGACGAAAGCGTCGTTCAGCGCGTGTTGGAGGCAGCAGCTACTGCTACTGGGCGCAAAGTGAGCGTTCAACGAACAGTTCACGGCAAGTACGGAGAAATGTCGTGGCTTGTTCGATTCATCTCCAACCCAACGTTCACACCACCAGGAGCTGGTGATCTACCCGATATCACGACTATATTTGTCCCTGAAGTTATCTCCAACTATGACGTGACTGTAACTCAGGTGGTACCTGGCTCTACAGGTTTAAGCGGGTCATTTTTGCTTGACTTTCACTCCTCCTCTTATGGTCCTCGTGAAATTTCCTTTGATGAAGACCCCGATCGGATGCAGCGGAAGATCAACGAAATGGACACAGTTGGACAAGTGACTGTGAAGCGATTCAAGTACCCGTCAACGACTACAGGGTGTGATGATGTTTCGTGCTATGGTGGTTGGGATGACAAGCCTGTTCAAATTGCAGGGACACGAGGAGGATATCGCTGGAGGATACGATTCATGAAAGCTACGGGCGACTACGAGGGCTTCGCATTTCCTCCAGGGAGTGGTAATGTTGCGTCGTTGTCAGTATCTGTAACCCCCACCTCCTCTCTGCTAGGTACTAGTGTGTCTGCTGATGTATTCACTATTACTCCGGGCTCATTGCCATTATCGGGGACCTTCAGCCTTAACACAACGAAGAGGCAAACACCTACACTTCAGTATTTTTCTGCGGCCGAATCAATGAAGCTCGGAATTGAAGCGATGGATTTATTTGGCGAGGTGGATGTCACGCGAGGTTTCTTAGTCACTCAAAAAATACCTGGCGCGACTGCAACGCTCGCGCTGGATGGCTCCACGGCAACAATTACGGGGGTCGATGATATTCGGCAATTTATTGCTCCGACCGATGTGATTCGCTTTGGGTCTACCTCTCCAAACAACTTACCTGGCTCCAACAACGACGCACCGTTTGCAGGCGCAATTGCAACCTCGCGAGTTGTTGCAACTGCCAACTCGCCCATAATGACTGCATCTAATGCTGCATCAACGAGATTGCTCTACCCCGGGATGCAGCTACGTATTGATGGTTTGAAGTATCAAGTCCAGCGGACAGGTCACGAAATCCAAACGATTGCTGTGACTAATCTACTTGGTTCATGGACATCAGCATACATTCCTAACACTTTCAAGCTCGAAATGACGCGAGGCGGCGTAACTAAACCTGCTACTGCGTGCCTTCAATTCAACGATGAAGCTACGAATGTTCAGGCCGCATTGTTTGGGCTATTGTATGCGTTCGATAATACCGCCAAGACGGAAGACGTCGTGGTTTCTCGAGTGGGGCCGATAACTACCTCCACCCGCAAAGGTTATGTATACTCTGTCTACTTTCTTGGTAATTCAGTGGCAGGTGATGTGGCACCCCTGAAGTTCTATGGCTGCGCTGGGATTGGTACGGTTACTGCTGATATTGGAGTTGTCACTCACGGTGGTAAGCTGCCACACCAACGTTTGATACTGGCAACGGATTCTGGACAAGTGGAAGATTCCCAGGGATACTACAAACTATCTCTCAACACTATAGATTATACAGGATGCATCAAATGGGGGGCTTCAGCCGCCGACGTGGAAACTGCTCTTGAGAAAACCTTGAATACTAATCTGATTGTGACAAGAACCGGAAGTGGAACCAGTCAAACGGAGCTACAACGTCTACGCATGACCGCCAATACAGAGGTTACGGGTACAGGCAGTCTGTTCCAAGTACAATTCACCCTCAACGGCCAGACTGCGGCCACAACATGCTTGAAGTATGGGATTTCGGCAGGCGATCTTGAAGTAGAACTCAATAAGCTGAATAGCTTGGGTGCCTTGAAAGCCGTCGGTGTGGATCACATTAATGTTACCCGAGAAGGGGACGGCCAAGCTACATGGGGCTATGGATACGAATACCTCGTCCATTTCCGAGGCCCAATCAGCGGAGGCTTTAGCAGCGTAATCGGAGATGTTCCTCAACTCGAAATTGGAAATGTAGGCAGAGGGGCTTGCTCTGCAGGGGCGATGAAGGACATTTACCCGGCACTGACCATGGAGACCGTCCGTCAAGGGTCTGCAGGTTTTGTGTACGATATTTTCTTTCTAGATTACAAAGCCACTCCGTACGTGAAGACCCTATCGCTAAAGCATGCCGATAATCCCGCTGATCCAGTCTGTTCGGTTGTGAAGCAAACTGGAGGAAGTGTGCGCAAGGTCTCCGTGGAAATGGTCGAGCTTGGCGGTAGCAGTGAGCGTCAAATAGTAAATGTTTTGGATACTAGGGTGACTGGCGCTTACGAGATCGAACTCGGAAGCCAGTCCTCATCTTGTCTTGCGTTTAATGCAGCAGCAAGTGATGTTGCGGCTGCACTTGTCGGACTCACGTCTGGTAGCGCTGGTGATGTTCTGGTCTCAAGCGATACAGATTTCATTGAGTCGCCGAATGGATTTATCTACACCATCACATTCGTGGGTGATTCCGTCACAGGAAATATTCCTTTGCTAGTAGCAGTGCAGAGCAGTGACGCGGCTTGTGCTAATGCAGTTGCAACTACAAATATTGTTGTGGAGAGTTTAGTGGATGGTGGTGCCGTCAGTGGAGAATTCGCTCTGACAATGCCTTACGACGGTGAAGCCCCCAATACACCGCACGTTGCTTACACCATGTCTCAACAGTTCAGCGTCGTGGATGAACAGTTTGAAATACAGCAGCTCATCATCTCAAACCCAAGCAACAATATCGCAGCATCAGCAAAGTATACGCTTACTGTGTTAGGAGTGAATACAGTTTCCATCCCGTGGAATGCGAGTGAAAGCGATCTACAGGACGCCCTTACCATCCCGAGTAAGGTGAATGACGGTGACATTGTGGTAACGAGACGAACCAATTCAGGTGTAGCTCCGCATGGATTCATTTACACCATCTACTTCAGTGGCCCGTCGGTGTCGGGCGATAAGGATGTCATACAAGCAGTTACAGCAACAGCCCCAGACATTGGGCCAGCCAACGTTTTAGTATCAACGGTACGAGATGGTGTCGCAAACGCAGCAACATTGACAACAAGCTCCATTCCACTCGCATTGCCCAATGATCCAAAGACGGCCTCTCAATTTTTATCAAGCACGGCAGAACAAAAGCTGGAAATTTACAAAGTGAACGGATATCTGTGGACAATCAAGTTCAAATCATCTCTTGGCAATATTCCGAAGCTAGGCAAGCAGATAGCGGCGCTATCTGGAGGAGCCATAACCATTTTCGATGATTTCATTCCAGGATCTGCGGCCAACTCGTTTGTAATTCCTGGTCTTCTCGCTGGTATCAATTACCATGTTCATGTTGCAGCCTTAACTGACATCGGCATTGGTGCGTTTACACCATCAGCTTCTATTGAACCAAGTGGCTCAGCTTTGGCCGTGCAAAACATTGATGCGGGGTATGCACTCTACGAGCGCGAAGTTCAAGAAATACGGCTCGCAGCGTCTCACATCACTGAGATCCAGGAGATCACGACTGAAGCTGCAAGCATACCAGAAGTTCAAACACTGCAAACGTACGCTTCTCCAGAGTTATGTCCTACTGGGGCGTGTATCACAGGTTCATTCGCTTTCCGCGTTCCTACGGTGCAGACAGTGACCATCTCTGCAGATGCTGCCATTACTGGCACGTTTACCTTGCTTTTTGAACGGGAGGTATCAGACAATGCGGGAGGGTTCACGAAAATCGGAGCTGTGACAGCTGCTATTAACTGGGACGCTGACGCAGGAACGGTGAAGGATAAATTGACCACAGTTGCAAACTCTGCTCTCGCTGCTACAGATATCGTCGTCACACGCGATGGCGATGCCTCGCCAGAGTTTGGCTACGGATATGTCTTCCAGGTCACTTTTATTGGCAATAGCGTTGCTGGTGAGACCTTATCAATGACATGCACGCCCTCGTTCACGACTGTGGGGAACGTGGCTAGTAGGTGCTCTGTGGCGATGAACACGAACATGGCGATGGGGACAGATACGATGGTGCAGGAAGTGATCGTTACAGCAGAAAAGCCGTTAGTGGTGGGGTCGTATAAACTGGGGTTTGACCACCTTGGGTTGGAAAAAGATACTGCTTGTATCCCGTTCGATGCTTCAGCTGATGACATGAAAACAAAACTCGAGGAACTGTCCAACATTGACCACGTATTTGTTACCCGGGAGGCATATGCTGATAAAGCAGCAATCGGGTTTGTCTACCGCATCTTTTTCCATGGCAATGGCGTGCGTACGGCCGTGAATAAACTGGAGGGGAAAAGCACAGGGTGCTCCAACTTCCAGACACAGGAGAACAACGTTTTGACAGAAGTCGGTGTAGTTGGTACCGTCGAGACATCTATAGTGGACAAGGGTGGCTTTGATGCTGGAAATACCTTTGTTGCTGCTGCTGCCAATGCTGTCACCAGCACCGCTGCTCAACTTAGTACAGATCTAAACCGGCTGCCAATTTTCGGGAATGTGCTGGTGACTCGATCCCTTGTGGACGATCAAGGAGGTTGCATTTGGACGGTGGCGTTCGAAGAGTCCGAGGGGAATTTACCTCAGTTCATCTGTGCTGTGGACGCGAATTTCAAAGCAGGAACCGTCTGCAAAACAGATACCCTCACTGATGGCAATGTTCTCAGCGGTAGTTTTTTTTATCGGAGCGTCGTCGCCGATTCCGTTCAATGCAGACGCGGCACAAATCGAAAACGAGCTTGAAGCCATGGGCGACATTAACACTGTGCAAGTTAAGCGGTCGGCACCTTCGCCACAGTTTGGATATACGTGGACAATTACATTCGTAGACTACGATGGTGATGCTCCTCCCTTACTCGTTACGAGTTCGCTGGTAGGAACGGGTAGTCGGATATCGGTGCGGGAGGTACGGAAGGGCAATGCGCTGAGTGGAACTTTCACTCTCTCCTACCTGACTGCAGTGACGGCACCGATCAAATGGAATGCGCTAGAGACGGCGGCAAAATCAACATCGGACGGCTCGTCGTTGCAAGAAAAGCTGGAAGCCCTGGACGTGGTTGGTAGAGTGAGCGTGCAGCGCTCAGGTCCTGGTCATGAGGGAGGATACTCTTGGTTGGTGACGTTCCTAGACAACGTCCTGAATTCGGGTGACTTGCCACTGCTGCAAGGCAATGCAAGTATGCTGACGGGTGAAGGTGCTGTTGTGTTCACCCGGGAGGTCACCAAGGGGTCGAATGCTGTGGGCGACCAGTTGTGGCTTTCCTTCGATCCGCCGGCATCGGATAATGGCAGTCCTATCACGAAGTACCAGGTTCGGTGGGATACGTCTTCCAAGTTCACAGCGAATCCTGCAGAGGTCTTTATCACGGACGCAGACGTCTTGTACAGGACGCAGCGCATTACAACCAGTGCTCCGAGTCTTGCGTGGTCGAGCAACATGATTCAGCCCACGGCTAGTGCGGTTCAAAAGCTGACGATCCTTGCTGCGGGGACGTTCACGTTGAAATTTCGTGGCGTGGATACTACAACGTTAACGGCTGGGCCGACGGGAGCTAGTACCATTGCCACCCTCGAATCGGCCCTGGAACAGCTATCTAGCGTCGGATCAGTCGATATCAGTTCGGCAGCGACAACGTTAGCTGTGACTGCCGAGTTCCAAATCACGTTCACGGCACAACCTGGCGCGCTGCCGTTACTGGTGCCGGATTCCAACACCATAGCGTCGGTCAGAGAAGTTCAAGCTGGTACGACCAACTTCCGCAAGGAGATAGTCGTTTTCTCGTGCACGGCGACCAAGGGAACGGTCAAGTTCACGTATAAGGGAGAGGATGACGACACGATCAAGTTTGATGCAAAGCTGGCAGATGTAGAAGCAGAGCTACTGGCATTCATCGGCGTCGAAGCGGATAGCATCAGCGTGTCGAGCGTGCCGGCGCAGACGATGCTGTGCAGCACTGCGAATCCAGCTGACATCATAATTGTATTCCATCGCGTGTACGGAGACATCAGTTTAGGTATCGCACAGGGGACTACAGATTCTGACGCCGTCATTACACCAAATACGGCCGCCTCTATCGACGGCGTGTACAACGACAACCCTGCGCTCACCATGAGTGGCACCTTGCAAGTGGGCTACCAGGGCCTGTACACTCGGCCTCTCAATGCTGAATCCAGCGCGGACCAGCTACGATACGCACTGGAGGACCTCGACACGATCCAAACGGTGGGTGTCGCTCGTGACAGATCGTACCAAGCGCTATCAGGTAAGGTGGATGTGACTGAGGGCGAGATTTTCGTGACGTGCTCTGCTGGAGAAACGTGCAACTTCTACTCCGCAGCGTACGGACTTCCGGGCTATTTCATTCGAGTTGGTGGTGACTGGTACACTGTTCTTACTGATGGGAGTTCACCAGGGCTGCACAACACGCGGCTGTACCTTGGAGACTTGAGTGGCCGTGAAACCGGGTATAAGGGTTCGACCCAAATCTCTGTCACGGTTTATGAATGGACGAAGGGATACGTGTGGACTGTGGATATGTTGAGCGTGGCGTCGCCTCTTGGGTACTTGCGGGCCAAGGTTCCCCGGTTGTATCCGGCCGACTCCGTGGTTCAAATCTATGGCAGTGCGTGTACTAAATGCTACTATTTGCCGACGCAGACAACAAAGAAGCTGACAATGGGTCAGCAGTACAATATCGAAGTGTACGCCTACAATTTTAATGGAAAAGAAGCTGCGCCAGGAGGGGGTCCTATTACTGCTACGCCAATGCAAGTGCCTGGGCCACCTTCCAACGTTAACCTTGCGGTTGTTTCTGGAAAAGAGATCGAGGTGTTCTTCTCGCCGCCGCCTTTGGGAGCGACAAACGTTAGCCCGAATTTTAACAACAACATTTCGTCGTATATTGTGCAATGGGACACCACCACCACCTTCAAACATGGTCGTCAAATTTGTGCGAGATGTGCAACAAAGTTAGATGGAATTTCGCTAACAGTCTCAGCATCACTCGCAAATTTAGTGACAGGCAGCACAAAATTTACGATCGCTGATGATACGTGCGTATTGGAGGTGGACAGCGTCGTAAGCGATCAGCTTGTCAAAGTAAAAACTGCTGCATGTGTAGACTTTAATGGACGGTCGGACGCTCTGTACTATTACACATATCCGCCGAGTATGATCTCCGGCTCAACCATCCAAGCTTCGCCGCCGTTCCGCTACGTTATCTCCAGTCTCGAAGCCACTACGACCTACTACGTAAGAGTCGCGGCCGTGAACTCGGTCCCGGTACAGCAGACTTCATTGAGCGGAGAACCTCCAAACAACCGACAATGGAGCTACTCTCTGACTGCGTCAACGGCGGATCGGGTACCAGATTCTCCCTTGTCTGTATTCCTGAACCCGTTCTCAGCTTCCACATTGGAGTTGCAGGTTCAATTGTCAACTCGGGACGGAAAGGGAACGAGTGGTACAGCTATAACATCTTTGTGGATCGACGTGGACACTGTCTCATCATTTGATTCAGCAACTAAGACTACACCTACTGAAGTAGCTAAGAGCTTGGTTCCTGAACTCTACAGTGGAGGACCACGCATTTATTACGTGACGGGGTTATCAACCGGTACGCGCTATTTCGTTCAGGTAAAGGCTGTCAACTCGATAGGGTACAGCCGCGCAACAATCGCCCCAACAGCTCAGACGCCAACAAGGCATCCAAACGGTCCTGCAAATGTCAAGGTGAGTACGCTGACTATTTCATCGACACCGATCAACTCGGCGACTGTGGCATGGCAAAAGCCTGCAGATAACGGAGGATTACCCGTCACAGGCTACAAGGTAGAATGGTGGCGTGGTGCTTCGCGCCCGGAGATTCAGACGATTGAGCTGAAGTGGGTAACACAGCCAACCGTAGCTCCGTTTAAGCTCGCATTTGGTGGTGTTACTATGGCGACTGCGTTGTCTATGGACGTCACGGCTGAAAACTTGCGTTTCGCGCTCATGAGTCTCATATCGGGCTCTAATATTCCGGTGGGGCACATTAAAGTCACTCGCGTCGCTGTTAACATCGTGCAAGGTTATCAATGGACGGTGACTTTTGATAACACAAACAAGAATGCTGGCAATCAGCCTCTGATCCAGTTTATTCAAGATCCGCTTGCCATTACTGGAGGGTCGGGGGTCTTCGGCCGAGTCTTTGAAGTGCAGCCGGGTATTGCTCTGCCAGCAGGGAACGTATTCCCAGGGAAACAAGAAGTCCAAGTACTGGTTACGTACGCTACCACAGCTGTCGGTGGATACTTCCGTTTGAGTTACAAAGGCTCAACCTGGACGAATTTCTTGTCTGCAACCGTGAGTGCAGCAGATTTTAAGCTGGCATTAGAAGCACTCCCAACTATTGGCGTTGTGACAGTGAACTCGGAGACGACGCAGCTAAGTGGAAACCCGTGGTTTGGAAGAGTATGGACTATCACGTTCGAATCGAATGTGGGCAATCTAGCCCCGCTTATTGTTGATTCGTCCAAGATCACACCTACTGGAGCTTTTGTTGGCATCAAGGATGGTGACAATGCTGTGGATTCGACTGGAGTGCTCAGCCTTTGGGGTGCTACGAGTGCATGTCCTGCTTCGTGCATTACTGCGCTTCAGAGTGTAAGGCAACAAGCAGCACCGACTAAATCGATCGCGCAACTTGCTACTCTAGGTGAAGCTGCGGTCGAATATGGCTACTACGAAACACTCGACGCGGGCACATTAAGTTATACTATTTCGAACCTGACACCAGGACTGTCGTATCTAGTGTCGGTCTCAGCCAAGAACGCGCAAGGGCTTAGCACGCGTACGCAATCTTCGCCAGTGAGTATCATACCGCCACTGCAAGTTCCTGGTCCACCGGTGAACGTAAGTGTCGATGTGAACCCAGGTGCATCTACACAGTTGCTGTCTAGTTGGACTGCACCTGCAAGTGATGGAGGCAGTCCTGTGTGGATGTATCGTGTCGAGTACGACGTGTCGTCGCTGTTTACCGATCGCGAGCAACAGGAGGAATGGTGTCCCGTGGCACTAACACCAGCGATTTGGAATATTCAATCGAAGCGCCTCACTGGCACAGACTCAATTTCTAACGGGTACTTTAAGCTGAAGCTCACGGGGAAGAATGCTGTTGAAGTATCGGATCCCATACCGTGGAATGCTGTGGCATTAGCTAAGGACGAGGCGAGCTCAGTTACGTCTTCGGCATCCGGGGTTTTCTGCACCAGTGCTAGTCCGACTTGCACTAGTAGTAATATCTTTCCATTTGATCAGCTCGAAAAGTCTGGATCGATGCAATCAAAGCTTGAACAGTTTACGCAGCTCACGAAAGGTATCGACGTCACTCGTAGCACTCAGGCTGCTGACGGAGGCTACACGTGGATGGTCACATTCTTGGATGGCGGACAAGACTTCCTCCTTTCAGTGGTGGATATGAATCTAGCGTGCACTGTCGCGTTGGCTAGCTGCACCGCTACCTACGATGTGGTCGTCTCCAACCCCAGGCCTGGTGTCATGCCATCAAATTGTTTGGGCAACCACGTTATTCCAGACGTCGGGGCACTGAACAAGGGTCAGTTGTATTACGTACGTGTCTTCGCGTACAACCAGGTAGGCTTCGGCGAGCCCAAGTTGGCTGCAGCACCTCAGAAGCCGATGATAGCTCCTGGTGCACCGACAGGCGTGACGCTCGCTGTGTGGACGGTGTCGGAGTTAGTTGTCCTGTTCAATCCTCCGGGTGATGATGGAGGGGATACCGTGACCGGATATGAATTGCAGTGGGCAACAGATACAGCCTTCACATCGCCGAGTTCTGCCGTCGTACAGTTAACTATAGGAATGAGCGCTCCATATCGACGCATCATTTCAGCGCTGACAAAGGGTACGCGCTACTATGCCCGCGTCCGTGCCCGTAATTCTCAAGGATTTGGTCAGTTCCAGGTATCTTCTCCCGCTTCCCAGCAGCCATACACGACACCGAGCTCTCCGACACAAGTGGTGCTAGGGGTGACAAGTGCAACAATGCTTACTGTGGGCTGGGCGCCACCTTTGGACGATGGCGGAGACGCTGTGTCGGGATATGTCGTTCAGTGGGATCTCTCTCCTAGTTTTGATTCCTTGGCTGTTGCAGCCAGCACCTCGGCAGTGATCAACGACGCAACTCAACGGTCGTACACTATCACATTATTGACACCCGGTACCAGCTACTACGTTCGTGTTTTCGCCAACAACCTCGGCGGCAAAGGCACCCCACAGATATCGACGCTGGCGTCGATGGTGCCAGCTACAACTCGTCCGGGCAGGCCAAACTCGCTGGCTGTCGTTTCCACTGCTACCATTGGCCAGTTGCAGGTTGTATGGCAGCCACCGCGTGTACCAGCTCATGGCATTCCCTGTGCTGGGACGTTGCAAGCACCTCAGAGCTGTCCAGTTTTAAATGGATTGGATATGGTGTACGGAGGTGTCAGTCTTGAGAGCTACTTGGTGCAATACGCGGACGCCAGCGATTTCTCCCTGGCAAAGGAAGTCAGTGTCACTACGACGTCAACGATCATCTCTGGTCTCGACAGTGGCAAGCCGTACTACGTCCGGGTGCTGACAGTGAATAGTCAAGGTCTCAACAGTGACTTCTGCGTGCGCGCGAACGCTCAAAGTCTACTTTGTCCAGACCACCTCGTGCTGGAGGACGGTAGCGTCGTCACAGGAGATTTCGTCTCTGCTGCGCCAAAGTAGACGAACGCGTAGCTCAATGCTTACCAATCAATGCATTTGCTTTTCATACAATGGTTCTACGTTACTCGTGTACCTACAGCGGCTGGGCGTACACAAAGTCTCCTGTGACGACGGAACTGTCCAGCAGCACTTGTTGGTCTGGACAGAGCAGGCTTTGCGTATTGGCGCGCTTGCAGAAAGCACTCTTCAATCCTTGACTGTTGACTGCGTATACTTGTGCATAGTAGGTTTTGCTGGAGTCCAATCCCGTGAGCAGTACCGTCAACGCAGTAGTGGTTTGCTCTGTAGGGATTCTGAAATCGCTCATCTCAGAATACTGAACGACATATTCTTTGAGGTCGACGCCTCCAAACACCATGTTCGTAGCGCCGACGACAGGGCAGCTCCCCGGAACTTGCAGGGTGCCAGCACAAGGGTAACCATGAGCTGGAATTTGAGGGGCTAACCACGAGATACGAAGCTCGCCTGTAACCAGGGTGGTCTCGATAGCCAGCGAGTTTGGCCTGCCCGGACGAGTTGTAGCTGGCACCATCGACGCCAGCGTCGATATCTGTGGGGTGCCTTTGCCGCCGAGGTTGTTGGCGAAAACACGAACGTAGTAGCTGGTACCGGGTGTCAATAATGTGATAGTGTACGACCGTTGAGTTGCGTCGTTGATCACTGCCGAGGTGCTGGCTGCAACAGCCAAGGAATCAAAACTAGGAGAGAGATCCCACTGAACGACATATCCCGACACAGCGTCTCCGCCATCGTCCAAAGGTGGCGCCCAGCCCACAGTAAGCATTGTTGCACTTGTCACCCCTAGCACCACTTGTGTCGGAGAGCTCGGTGTCGTGTATGGCTGCTGGGAAGCGGGAGAAGATACCTGGAACTGACCAAATCCTTGAGAATTACGGGCACGGACGCGGGCATAGTAGCGCGTACCCTTTGTCAGCGCTGAAATGATGCGTCGATATGGAGCGCTCATTCCTATAGTTAACTGTACGACGGCAGAACTCGGCGATGTGAAGGCTGTATCTGTTGCCCACTGCAATTCATATCCGGTCACGGTATCCCCTCCATCATCACCCGGAGGATTGAACAGGACAACTAACTCCGACACCGTCCACACAGCGAGCGTCACGCCTGTCGGTGCACCAGGAGCTATCATCGGCTTCTGAGGTGCTGCAGCCAACTTGGGCTCGCCGAAGCCTACCTGGTTGTACGCGAAGACACGTACGTAATACAACTGACCCTTGTTCAGTGCCCCGACGTCTGGAATAACGTGGTTGCCCAAACAATTTGATGGCATGACACCAGGCCTGGGGTTGGAGACGACCACATCGTAGGTAGCGGTGCAGCTAGCCAACGCGACAGTGCACGCTAGATTCATATCCACCACTGAAAGGAGGAAGTCTTGTCCGCCATCCAAGAATGTGACCATCCACGTGTAGCCTCCGTCAGCAGCCTGAGTGCTACGAGTGACGTCGATACCTTTCGTGAGCTGCGTAAACTGTTCAAGCTTTGATTGCATCGATCCAGACTTTTCGAGCTGATCAAATGGAAAGATATTACTACTAGTGCAAGTCGGACTAGCACTGGTGCAGAAAACCCCGGATGCCGAAGACGTAACTGAGCTCGCCTCGTCCTTAGCTAATGCCACAGCATTCCACGGTATGGGATCCGATACTTCAACAGCATTCTTCCCCGTGAGCTTCAGCTTAAAGTACCCGTTAGAAATTGAGTCTGTGCCAGTGAGGCGCTTCGATTGAATATTCCAAATCGCTGGTGTTAGTGCCACGGGACACCATTCCTCCTGTTGCTCGCGATCGGTAAACAGCGACGACACGTCGTACTCGACACGATACATCCACACAGGACTGCCTCCATCACTTGCAGGTGCAGTCCAACTAGACAGCAACTGTGTAGATGCACCTGGGTTCACATCGACACTTACGTTCACCGGTGGACCAGGAACTTGCAGTGGCGGTATGATACTCACTGGCGAAGATTGCGTACGCGTGCTAAGCCCTTGCGCGTTCTTGGCTGAGACCGACACTAGATACGACAGTCCTGGTGTCAGGTTCGAAATAGTATAACTTAATGTGCCCGCGTCGAGTGTTTCGTAGTAGCCATATTCGACCGCAGCTTCACCTAGAGTAGCAAGTTGCGCGATCGATTTAGTCGGTGCTGCTTGTTGCCTTACACTCTGAAGCGCAGTAATGCACGAAGCAGGACATGCACTCGTAGCACCCCAAAGGCTGAGCACTCCAGTCGAATCCACAGCATTGTCACCATCCTTGATGCCAACAAAAGCTCCAGTAGGTGTGATCTTGGACGAATCAACAATAAGCGGGGCTAGATTGCCCACATTCGATTCGAACGTGATAGTCCATACTCTTCCAAACCACGGGTTTCCACTTAGCTGCGTCGTCTCCGAGTTCACTGTCACAACGCCAATAGTTGGGAGTGCTTCTAATGCCAGCTTAAAATCTGCTGCACTCACGGTTGCAGACAAGAAATTCGTCCAGGTTGAGCCTTTGTAACTCAAACGGAAGTATCCACCGACAGCTGTGGTAGCGTACGTAACCAGTACTTGGACTTCTTGTTTCCCTGGGAATACGTTCCCTGCTGGCAGAGCAATACCCGGCTGCACTTCAAAGACTCGGCCGAAGACCCCCGACCCTCCAGTAATGGCAAGCGGATCTTGAATAAACTGGATCAGAGGCTGATTGCCAGCATTCTTGTTTGTGTTATCAAAAGTCACCGTCCATTGATAACCTTGCACGATGTTAACAGCGACGCGAGTGACTTTAATGTGCCCCACCGGAATATTAGAGCCCGATATGAGACTCATGAGCGCGAAACGCAAGTTTTCAGCCGTGACGTCCATAGACAACGCAGTCGCCATAGTAACACCACCAAATGCGAGCTTAAACGGAGCTACGGTTGGCTGTGTTACCCACTTCAGCTCAATCGTCTGAATCTCCGGGCGCGAAGCACCACGCCACCATTCTACCTTGTAGCCTGTGACGGGTAATCCTCCGTTATCTGCAGGCTTTTGCCATGCCACAGTCGCCGAGTTGATCGGTGTCGATGAAATAGTCAGCGTACTCACCTTGACATTTGCAGGACCGTTTGGATGCCTTGTTGGCGTCTGAGCTGTTGGGGCGATTGTTGCGCGGCTGTACCCTATCGAGTTGACAGCCTTTACCTGAACGAAATAGCGCGTACCGGTTGATAACCCCGTCACGTAATAAATGCGTGGTCCTCCACTGTAGAGTTCAGGAACCAAGCTCTTAGCTACTTCAGTAGGTGTAGTCTTAGTTGCTGAATCAAATGATGAGACAGTGTCCACGTCGATCCACAAAGATGTTATAGCTGTACCACTCGTTCCCTTTCCGTCCCGAGTTGACAATTGAACCTGCAACTCCAATGTGGAAGCTGAGAACGGGTTCAGGAATACAGACAAGGGAGAATCTGGTACCCGATCCGCCGTTGACGCAGTCAGAGAGTAGCTCCATTGTCGGTTGTTTGGAGGTTCTCCGCTCAATGAAGTCTGCTGTACCGGGACCGAGTTCACGGCCGCGACTCTTACGTAGTAGGTCGTAGTGGCTTCGAGACTGGAGATAACGTAGCGGAACGGCGGCGAAGCTTGGATGGTTGAGCCGGAGATCATACTCGGCGGATATGTGTAATAGTACAGAGCGTCCGACCGTCCATTAAAGTCTACACATGCAGCAGTTTTTACTTTGACAAGCTGATCGCTTACGACGCTGTCCACCTCCAATACGCACGTATCATCAGCGATCGTAAATTTTGTGCTGCCTGTCACTAAATTTGCGAGTGATGCTGAGACTGTTAGCGAAATTCCATCTAACTTTGTTGCACATCTCGCACAAATTTGACGACCATGTTTGAAGGTGGTGGTGGTGTCCCATTGCACAATATACGACGAAATGTTGTTGTTAAAATTCGGGCTAACGTTTGTCGCTCCCAAAGGCGGCGGCGAGAAGAACACCTCGATCTCTTTTCCAGAAACAACCGCAAGGTTAACGTTGGAAGGTGGCCCAGGCACTTGCATTGGCGTAGCAGTAATAGGACCCCCTCCTGGCGCAGCTTCTTTTCCATTAAAATTGTAGGCGTACACTTCGATATTGTACTGCTGACCCATTGTCAGCTTCTTTGTTGTCTGCGTCGGCAAATAGTAGCATTTAGTACACGCACTGCCATAGATTTGAACCACTGAGTCGGCCGGATACAACCGGGGAACCTTGGCCCGTAAGTACCCAAGAGGCGACGCCACGCTCAACATATCCACAGTCCACACGTATCCCTTCGTCCATTCATAAACCGTGACAGAGATTTGGGTCGAACCCTTATACCCGGTTTCACGGCCACTCAAGTCTCCAAGGTACAGCCGCGTGTTGTGCAGCCCTGGTGAACTCCCATCAGTAAGAACAGTGTACCAGTCACCACCAACTCGAATGAAATAGCCCGGAAGTCCGTACGCTGCGGAGTAGAAGTTGCACGTTTCTCCAGCAGAGCACGTCACGAAAATCTCGCCCTCAGTCACATCCACCTTACCTGATAGCGCTTGGTACGATCTGTCACGAGCGACACCCACCGTTTGGATCGTGTCGAGGTCCTCCAGTGCGTATCGTAGCTGGTCCGCGCTGGATTCAGCATTGAGAGGCCGAGTGTACAGGCCCTGGTAGCCCACTTGCAAGGTGCCACTCATGGTGAGCGCAGGGTTGTCGTTGTACACGCCGTCGATAGAGGCGGCCGTATTTGGTGTAATGACGGCGTCAGAATCTGTAGTCCCCTGTGCGATACCTAAACTGATGTCTCCGTACACGCGATGGAATACAATTATGATGTCAGCTGGATTCGCAGTGCTGCACAGCATCGTCTGCGCCGGCACGCTCGACACGCTGATGCTATCCGCTTCGACGCCGATGAATGCCAGTAGCTCTGCTTCTACATCTGCCAGCTTTGCATCAAACTTGATCGTGTCGTCATCCTCTCCCTTATACGTGAACTTGACCGTTCCCTTGGTCGCCGTGCACGAGAAAACGACTATCTCCTTGCGGAAGTTGGTCGTACCAGCTTGAACTTCTCTGACCGACGCTATGGTGTTGGAATCCGGCACCAGTAACGGCAGCGCGCCAGGTTGTGCCGTGAACGTGATTTGGAACTCGGCAGTCACAGCTAACGTTGTCGCTGCCGAACTGATATCGACTGATCCGACGCTAGATAGCTGTTCCAGGGCCGATTCGAGGGTGGCAATGGTACTAGCTCCCGTCGGCCCAGCCGTTAACGTTGTAGTATCCACGCCACGAAATTTCAACGTGAACGTCCCCGCAGCAAGGATCGTCAGCTTTTGAACCGCACTAGCCGTGGGCTGAATCATGTTGCTCGACCACGCAAGACTCGGAGCACTGGTTGTAATGCGCTGCGTCCTGTACAAGACGTCTGCGTCCGTGATAAAGACCTCTGCAGGATTCGCTGTGAACTTGGAAGACGTATCCCACCGAACCTGGTACTTCGTGATAGGACTGCCATTATCCGATGCCGGCGGATCGAAGGAAAGCCACAACTGGTCGCCCACAGCATTCGACCCCTTGGTGACCTCCCGGGTGAACACAACAGCACCTTCACCCGTCAGCATACTTGCATTGCCTTGCAGCAGTGGCAAGTCACCCGAATTCAGGACGTTGTCCAGGAACGTCACCAACCAAGAGTATCCTCCCTCATAACCAGGACCTGAACGCTGCACGCTCACTCTACCAACCACGTCCAGGGCTTCCAGCTTTTCTTGCAACGACGAGCCGTCCGATGTTGATTTTGCCGCCGTCTCTAGCGCATTCCATTTGATCGGTGCCGTCACTGCAGTCAGGTAGGAGAGAGTGAAAGTTCCACTCAGCGCATTGCCCTTCCGTACCTCCCGCACCGATATCCGACTACCCGTTCCTACCAGCGAACTCGTAACGAGTAAGGGAGGAGCATCACCATCGTAGTCTACGAATGTAATTGTCCACGTATATCCAAACTGTGGCGAAGGTGCCGACCGCTTAACTTGCACAGTGTTAATGTCGCCCATGGCTTCAAGCTCGTTTTCGATTTGTGCCGCGTCTGCATTGAACGGAATCGGCGACGACGCTCCGATAAAAAAACTACCGCTGAGAACATTGCCATCAGTGAGGGTATCTGTTTTGCAGACGGTTCCTGCTTTGAAATTCGCGTCCACAGCACAGATGAACTGAGGTAAATTCCCCTCGGACTCTTCGAACGCCACCGTCCAAGTGCAGCCTCCTTGATCGTCCACAAGGGATCGAGTCACCAGCACATTCCCGAAAATTGGCAACCGGTTTAGATCTGTACTAAGTTGAGCAGCGGTGCTGGTGACAGCATCGGCAGCAGCAGCAACAAAGGTATTTCCAGCATCAAAGCCACCCTTGTCCACTATAGATGTCTCGATGGTACCAACTACACCGACTTCTGTCAAAACGTTGTTCTCCTGTGTCTGGAAGTTGGAGCACCCTGTGCTTTTCCCCTCCAGTTTATTCACGGCCGTACGCACGCCATTGCCATGGAAAAAGATGCGGTAGACAAACCCGATTGCTGCTTTATCAGCATATGCCTCCCGGGTAACAAATACGTGGTCAATGTTGGACAGTTCCTCGAGTTTTGTTTTCATGTCATCAGCTGAAGCATCGAACGGGATACAAGCAGTATCTTTTTCCAACCCAAGGTGGTCAAACCCCAGTTTATACGACCCCACCACTAACGGCTTTTCTGCTGTAACGATCACTTCCTGCACCATCGTATCTGTCCCCATCGCCATGTTCGTGTTCATCGCCACAGAGCACCTACTAGCCACGTTCCCCACAGTCGTGAACGAGGGCGTGCACGTCATCGATAAGGTCTCACCAGCAACGCTATTGCCAATAAAAGTGACCTGGAAGACATATCCGTAGCCAAACTCTGGCGAGGCATCGCCATCGCGTGTGACGACGATATCTGTAGCAGCGAGAGCAGAGTTTGCAACTGTGGTCAATTTATCCTTCACCGTTCCTGCGTCAGCGTCCCAGTTAATAGCAGCTGTCACAGCCCCGATTTTCGTGAACGCTCCCGCATTGTCTGATACCTCCCGTTCAAAAAGCAAGGTAAACGTGCCAGTAATGGCAGCATCTGCAGAGATGGTCACTGTCTGCACCGTAGGAACGCGGAAAGCGAATGAACCTGTGATACACGCCCCAGTAGGACATAACTCTGGAGAAGCGTACGTTTGCAGTGTTTGAACTTCTGGTATGCTTGCAGCTTCAGTCGTGATCTCCTGGATCTCAGTGATGTGAGACGCTGCGAGCCGTATTTCTTGAACTTCGCGCTCGTAGAGTGCATACCCCGCATCAATGTTTTGCACGGCCAAAGCTGAGCCACTTGGTTCAATAGAAACTGAGCGGGTAAACGCACCAATGCCGATGTCGGTTAAGGCTGCAACATGAACATGGTAATTGATACCAGCGAGAAGACCAGGAATTACAAACGAGTTGGCCGCAGATCCTGGAATGAAATCATCGAAAATGGTTATGGCTCCTCCAGATAGCGCCGCTATCTGCTTGCCTAGCTTCGGAATATTGCCAAGAGATGATTTGAACTTGATTGTCCACAGATATCCGTTCACTTTGTAAATTTCCAGCTTTTGTTCTGCCGTGCTTGATAAAAATTGAGAGGCCGTCTTTGGATCATTGGGCAATGCGAGTGGAATGGAGCTTGTTGTCAATGTTGCTGCATTTGCGACACCATCTCGTAGCGTTGATACTAAAACGTTGGCTGGCCCAATGTCTGGGGCTGTTGCTGTAACTGCTTGTATGACATCCTTATCGCCCGACACCGACGGGCCACTGAAGTAGATGGTGTAAATGAATCCATGCGGAGCTACACCTGAATTGGTTCGTCGCGTTACCACAATGTCACCGTCATTCACCTTACTCGGGATGGTAAGGGCGTCCTGTAGATCGCTTTCACTCGCATTCCACGGGATGGAAACTGTATTCACTCCTAACACAGTAAGCGTATACTTTGCTGATGCTGCGATATTGTTGCTTGGGTTTGAGATGATGAGCTGCTGTATTTCAAACTGTTCATCCACGACGCTGAACTGTTGAGACATGGTGTAAGCAACGTGCGGTGTATTGGGGGCTTCGCCGTCATAAGGCATTGTCAGAGCGAATTCTCCACTGACGGCACCACCATCCACTAAACTCTCCACAACAATATTTGTAGTTGCAACTGCATTAGCACAAGCCGCGTCACTGCTCTGCACTGCTACTAGCAAAGGAATATTTCCTGTGACGGAATCACCCACGAATGTGATGGTGTAGATAAATCCATTCGGCGACTCAATGAAATCTGTATCGCTTGAGACCAGAACATCACCAGCGCTACCAGACGTGAGTCCGACAAGTGCAGCCGCAACATCACTTGCTGCTGCATTAAACGCAAGACAAGATGAGGACTGGCTTCCGAGTTCGATCTCGTAAGCGCCAGTCACCCTAGTATCCAAAACATTTACTATTTGACGCTCACTGCTACCGCCAAGCTCGACCATTTCCACGGAGACCTTGCGCACACTTCCTCCAGTTTGCTTCACAACCGAACAGACTGGATCAGCGGGATTATCGGCATGCTTTAGCGATAGGGTCTTCACGTACGGAGTGGCTTTGTAATCTAGAAAGAAAATATCGTACACAAAACCTGCAGACCCTTGACGGACGGTCTCCATGGTCAGTGCCGGGTAAATGTCCTTCATCGCCCCTGCAGAGCAAGCCCCTCTGCCTACATTTCCAATTTCGAGTTGAGGAACATCTCCGATTACGCTGCTAAAGCCTCCGCTGATCGGGCCTCGGAAATGGACGAGGTATTCGTATCCATAGCCCCATGTAGCTTGGCCGTCCCCTTCTCGGGTAACATTAATGTGATCCACACCGACGGCTTTCAAGGCACCCAAGCTATTCAGCTTATTGAGTTCTACTTCAAGATCGCCCGCCGAAATCCCATACTTCAAGCATGTTGTGGCCGCAGTCTGGCCGTTGAGGGTGAATTGTACTTGGAACAGACTGCCCGTACCCGTAACCTCTGTATTGGCGGTCATGCGTAGACGTTGTAGCTCCGTTTGACTGGTTCCACTTCCGGTTCTTGTCACAATCAGATTAGTATTCAAGGTTTTCTCAAGAGCAGTTTCCACGTCGGCGGCTGAAGCCCCCCATTTGATGCATCCTGTATAATCTATAGTGTTGAGAGATAGTTTGTAGTATCCCTGGGAATCTTCCACTTGTCCAGAATCCGTTGCCAGTATCAAACGTTGGTGTGGCAGCTTACCACCGTGAGTGACAACTCCAATATCAGCAGTAACCGTACCAATCCCAGCGCAGCCATAGAACTTCAGGGGTGCCACATCACCTGCCACTGAATTACCAAGAAAGTAGACAGAGTATACATAACCTTTGCGGGTGGAGGTAGTTATCGGCCCCACTCGAGAAACCACGACGTCTTCCGTCTTGGCGGTATTATCGAACGCATACAATAGCCCAAACAATGCGGCCTGAACATTCGTAGCTTCATCGTTGAATTGAAGGCACGCAGTAGCAGGTTTAGTTACGCCGCCTCGCGTCATTTCGAGCTTGAAAGTGTTAGGAATGTATGCTGATGTCCATGAACCAAGTAGATTAGTCACAGCAATCGTTTGGATTTCGTGACCTGTCCGCTGGACTTGATACTTCAAACCATCAATACGTAGCTGCATCCCGGGGTAGAGCAATCTCGTTGATGCAGCATTAGATGCAGTCATTATGGGCGAGTTGGCAGTTGCAACAACTCG
This sequence comes from Phytophthora ramorum, assembly GCF_020800215.1. Taxonomy (NCBI): domain Eukaryota; phylum Oomycota; class Peronosporomycetes; order Peronosporales; family Peronosporaceae; genus Phytophthora; species Phytophthora ramorum. The sequence continues at coordinate 1,222,288 of NW_027150656.1, forward strand.
CGAGGTTGCAATTGCGCCTGCAAACGGTGCGTCGTTGTTGGAGCCAGGTAAGTTGTTTGGAGAGGTAGACCCAAAGCGAATCACATCGGTCGGAGCAATAAATTGCCGAATATCATCGACCCCCGTAATTGTTGCCGTGGAGCCATCCAGCGCGAGCGTTGCAGTCGCGCCAGGTATTTTTTGAGTGACTAAGAAACCTCGCGTGACATCCACCTCGCCAAATAAATCCATCGCTTCAATTCCGAGCTTCATTGATTCGGCCGCAGAAAAATACTGAAGTGTAGGTGTTTGCCTCTTCGTTGTGTTAAGGCTGAAGGTCCCCGATAATGGCAATGAGCCCGGAGTAATAGTGAATACATCAGCAGACACACTAGTACCTAGCAGAGAGGAGGTGGGGGTTACAGATACTGACAACGACGCAACATTACCACTCCCTGGAGGAAATGCGAAGCCCTCGTAGTCGCCCGTAGCTTTCATGAATCGTATCCTCCAGCGATATCCTCCTCGTGTCCCTGCAATTTGAACAGGCTTGTCATCCCAACCACCATAGCACGAAACATCATCACACCCTGTAGTCGTTGACGGGTACTTGAATCGCTTCACAGTCACTTGTCCAACTGTGTCCATTTCGTTGATCTTCCGCTGCATCCGATCGGGGTCTTCATCAAAGGAAATTTCACGAGGACCATAAGAGGAGGAGTGAAAGTCAAGCAAAAATGACCCGCTTAAACCTGTAGAGCCAGGTACCACCTGAGTTACAGTCACGTCATAGTTGGAGATAACTTCAGGGACAAATATAGTCGTGATATCGGGTAGATCACCAGCTCCTGGTGGTGTGAACGTTGGGTTGGAGATGAATCGAACAAGCCACGACATTTCTCCGTACTTGCCGTGAACTGTTCGTTGAACGCTCACTTTGCGCCCAGTAGCAGTAGCTGCTGCCTCCAACACGCGCTGAACGACGCTTTCGTCTGCGTTCCACGGCAAGCGGATAGATAGACCCATCCATGCAGTTGCACCGGTATTAGTGATGTCCATGGCACCACAGTCGGCTTGCTGGACGGTAATAGTAGAGGTCGTAACGCCGGTGACTTCAAAAATGCAGCTCGTGAATGTCCCTATGGTTATATGATCCTGGACGAGAAGCTGTTTCTGCAATAGATCTCCCCCGGACTTGACTGCGAACGACGTCACCGTACATGCCGTACCTACAGCATTTGAGCAGATTACGCTGACGCTATATCGCTGCGCAACTCCCGCGTCACCCTTCACTCTAAAGTCAGTGAAATCACCACGGAGAATTTGCCCAGCTTGCAATTCTGTGACGGTACCCTGTGAGTTGGATCCCGTGAGCAACGTTTTGTCGAAACTCATAAGAGGAACATTTCCCGGGGAATTGCAAAGTTGTGAGCCAGCCGATTCTTCGAGTTGCTCGCAAGGGTTCGTCGCCTCGCTGGTATCCCTCAGGAAGGTCACAGTCCATTCATAACCGCCTGACGTCTTGTCCGCAGCACCTCTGGTAACAGCTACGTCGCCAATGTTTCGCATTCTCTCGAGAATCTCTTCAACTGATGTCCCTGTATTTCCACTCTGTTCCTTTGTTGCCCATGCATTGTGTGGAATAGGATCACTGATCGCTGCATAATTCACAGCCATGTGCGGGTACGTCGCCACACTATGAGAGTCTACCCCAACAGCAAAAGTTCCTTTGATGGGACCGACCCCAATGATAGATACACTGGGCGAGCAGCTTTGGCTCCCATCGATGGCAGTAGTCGTAAGGCCATCCGTAACACATTTGAGAAGAAATGTGTGGCCAACTTGGCGCCCCCATGCCTTCGAGTAGCCCGATTCCCATACGTCATCCCATGCCGCTGGTGAACCTTTCCAGTTGCCATCAATGCCATTAGTATGATCGCTGGTTGGATCTGCCCACTTCGACGAGTAGAACGTGACATACCAAGTATAACCGAGAACTTGATCTGATGTAGGTGGACCACGAGAAACCTTCACGCTACTGGGTTTGATCGTGCCTAATTCATTCAGCTTCGTTTCCATCTCGGATGCTTCCGCAGCAAAACCAATCGGCTGTGTCGTCTCACCATTAAAGCTAAGCTGAAAGCTGCCGCCCAACTGATTCCCCTTTACAGTCTCGTAGACTCCTAATTGGGGATTCTGGCCAGCAAGTTGTGATGATTTTATTTGAAGCAAACCAATATCACCTGCCGTTGATGCATCGATAAAGGATATCGTCCAAGTAAAACCTCTTGCTTGCGTAGCTGCAGAACGCATGATTTCTGTGGTTGGGATCTTCAGATTGACTTTAAAGAAATTCTCAAGTACAGTGTCGCGTACACGAGTATCCAGTAACTGTAGCGAAGTATCCACTCCAACTCGGCACGGGACTGCCGATAACACATCTCCGAACTTGAACGTCATTGTTCCACTGACTTGGTTACCATCACGGCTCAAGGCATCCTCAACCGACAATACAGGTATATCGTTAGTTGGGTCATGGGAGCTCTTAAGTAGCGAGGCGTCCGCAACCATTCTCGGAATATTCCACCCTCGACTGGTAAATGTGATCTGCCACGTGAAGCCTCCAGACCATTTGTTCCCTGTTGGAGAATACACCGTTCTCTTTACAGTCACAGTCCCAAAAACATTCTTCGTGTTTTGCGTTACAGCTTCCAGATAGCTTTTCATATCTGCCTCTGATGCGTCCCAGGGAATGTTCGCTGTGTATATAGGTGTTGGAGCCACAAGTGTCGCGTCTGCTTCGCTAACCAGTCCGACTTTAAACGTACCAGTGATCATACTTCCCACCCCGGCTGCCGTTCGACCCACTGTGCACAAGACCGATCCAGCAGCCGTACACAAGAGTAGTGGCAATGTTCCTGAACGCTTTCGAAACGTAACAGTGTACACGGACCCTACAAAGGTTGCATCTACCTTTTCACTTCGGCCAATCGTCACAGAGTCGACCGCACCAGTCAAGAGACCTTCCACCACGCTGCCAGCCGAAATCGTTGTCGCCGCAGTCTTGAGTGGAACATCTCTCGACTGCTGAGGCGTTTTATACAAAGCAAAGGACTTGCCTGTGAATTTGCTGCAAAAAACACCCACATCATTCGCAGCTACAGTAATTGTTGTTGTAGTACCCGACGTAACCGTGTCCGCTTGAAAAGAGCACACTCCAGCAAGGAGTTTCGCCCCCGTTTGAACAGAAATCGATGTTGCCACTGTAAATGTAGTTCCGTCGAAGCTAGTAACGCAGGCGTCACAAATACGAGCACTCGCACTAGGAGTGCACGGGGTGCTTAAAGTCGTGATCGCGTATGGGTCAGAATATGATTCACAGGTATATGTCACGGAAAAAATTGCTGCTGGGGAATACGCCACCTCGCTTCCGGCGGTCACTTCTATGGCTTGTGTTGGAATGTCTGACACAGCGTTATTGCTCACTGTGACAGCGGCATCAATGGCGAGGAGAGGGACGTTTCCTGCTACCTCCAGACCAGTAAACGTAACTGTGTACACATACGTGAGGTCTGGTCCTGCTGCATTCTTTGACCTTGTGACTACGACCGCGTCGATGTTGGCGAGGTCAATCAAGGCAGTCTGCGCATTCAATTCTCCAGTCGCAGATTGGAGGGACGGTACGAGGTTGACCGTTCGCTGGTACATTTTGTTCACGCAATGTGTGCAAATACTGCTATCAAACGAGAAGAAGAGCGTCCCCCCAATAGAAGTTGCAGGATTGGCAAAAGCTCCTGGAAGCGTGATGGTTATCGTTTGAATTTCGTTCACACGAGCGACACCGACTGTTATCGTTTGTACCTCAAGCGCTTCAGGAACGGTCGTTCTGATCGCTTGGATCTCGTCAACATCATCCGCATCCAACCTCAGCTCCTGAACTTCATTTCGATCAGTGGCGGAGGTCACCACAGTCTGAACTTCGTCCACGACCGCATTGTTTGTGGTCTTTATGACTTGAATTTCATCGACACCAGTGAAAGTCGTTCGCACGACCTGCTCTTCGTTAGTCACTTCCACTGTGGCCTCCACGAACTGCTCTGCATTCACAACATCACTTTGCAGCACCACGGACTGCATCTCTCGAACAATCGGGATCGTAGCGCTGGAGCTCTGCCCACTGGAAAAATCGTCTTGTTCATCCCACTCGATTTGGTAGGATTCGAGACTTGCTCCTCCGTCATAAAGTGGATCCGTCCAGTCCGCTTTCACTGACGTTGCAGTGATTACGGATAGCTCCAAAATCTGCGGTGCACTTGGGGGTTGATTTGTGGCGATTACGGATGAAGGAACGGTTAGCCGAGGAGCTCCGGCACCTTTTGCATTGAAAGCAGTAACTCGGATGCTATATGACGAACCGGGGATTAGTTGGTCCGACCGAACTCCGGTGAACGTATCATCCCCACCAATGATGTACGAACGCTTCGCTCCATACACGAACCCAAAAGCTGCCGGGGAATCGAAGTTAGGAGAGAGATCCCACTCGATCATGTACTGCGTAATGGGATGGCCACCATCTCCCCCATAATAGTCCTTTTCGGTCGAAGATGGTTTCCACTCCACTAAAATCGCATAGCTTGATAGGACAATAGCGGTAGCATCCTCAGGTCGGCCAGGAGTCCGATCAGAAGGTAAGATACTACTTGGGCTCGAAAGCCCAAATGCGCCATCTCCTTGAGCATTCACCGCAAACACGCGAGCGAAGTATTTCGTCACCGTCGAGACTGGAATATTGAAGTAGAATGGTTCCACATCAATTGGCGCTACGCGAAGATCCCCACTTGCTGGACTCGTGAAATCTAAAGAGGTGTCCCACTGAATTCGATACGAGGTGATGGTTGTTCCTCCGTTGCTTTCGGGGGCCCTCCATCTAACTTTCAGAAGCCTACTGGATAGAAAAATCAATTCAACCGCCTGCGGCGTGGTAGGCGTTGTCCGCGGAACTTGAAATGCAGGAATAATACTTGCCGCGTAACCATAACCTTCTTTGTTATGCGCTCGCACACGAATGGCATACGTCTGACCCGTCTTCAAACCTGCAATGGTATAGCGTAACTGCCCAGGCACTCCAATCTCTGCAGCGACACCCGTAACCCTGTCTCGTTCACAATAAAACGATGGCTGTTCCCCGTCACGGGTTAGCGCCACAAGAATTCGTGCACCAGGCCCTTGGAGTTCCGTTCCATCGACGCTCAACAGCGATACGTCATTCTTGAACTCTGAGAGGAATTCGACAGCCCAATTGTAGCCGTATCCATTAGCAGATCGGGTGACCGTCACAGCTCCAATCGTCACTAAGCTTTCGAGTGCAATCTGCATGTCAGCGGCCGAAACATTGTGTGGTAAAGGTGGGGTAGTATCGGATATTCCTCCGCTTGCAAAAGCGATTGTGAACGTTCCACTGATCGGTTGAAGACCTTTCTGAACGGCTTCGACGTAAATGCCAGCACTATTGCCCGTCCAACTATCACTCGGGGATGCTTGAATAAGTTCTTGCGGTCCGACGTGGCCCGCCAAGAAGGTGATTTTCCACTCGGCGTAGGAAGCGCTCTCGAATACTGGCACTGGATCCGGGGCTTCAAGGTTTTGGTCAATAGATATGGTCAACACATTTCCCGTTACAGCTACGGCTGTGATTGTACGTTGACTCCCTGCAATGATGATGATGTCACCTATGGCCAGTTGAATGCTAGCTATCGTAGAAGTTGACGATGCATGGCGCGTGACTGTTGTCACCGTCGCAGTCACAAGTAACCCGTCCACAAGCACGCCACCAACAACAGGATTCGAGCCTGTTTTCGAAACATCTACGGTGCCAAGCGTGGATAATCGCTCTAAGCGCTCCTTCACCGAGTTCAGACCTACTGCATTGGCATCCCACCTGATGTTTTCCGTTGCCTCCCCACCAAAAGAAAGTTTAAAGTAGCCACTACGGCTGCGTGAGTCGGCGAAAATGTTCACTAAGCGCTGAATCTCTGGGAGACCCTTTCCCGCGGAGGTTGTAATGGTTTGCTGCGGTTGAATCCCTTCTGCACGATACCACTCGACCTTGTATTTGTCGACACTGCACAATTCTCCGTCCACTGTACTTGCAGCCCAGCTAACTGCCAGTGTTGTTCCGTCCACGACAGTGGCTGTGACGGTCCGTGGGGGTCCCGGTTGGCCGCAAGTAACAGCAGTAGCGAGCGGCGACGTCGCCGACCCAAACCCGTCAGAATTGTAAGCCATCACGTGTGCATAGTACTTCACACCCGGTCGAAGCCCAGTCAGCGAAAACCGGAAGGGGTCCGATCCGGAAATCTTGTTCGCAACGCGCACTGTTGCACTCGTACCCGTAAGTTGAGAGGCTTTTGCGACGGCAATAGTAAAAATGTTTCCTGCGCCAACCATTTCCTCTCCTCGAAGGTAGGCGAACGTAACAGACCAAATAGCCGTGTTGAGCAAGGTGCTCTGTATGGCCTTTGTGACCTTGATAGAGTAGAGCGTGGTTATCGCTTGCAAGGCGGCCTGCATCTCTAACGCCGATGCACTGGCAGAAATTGCCGCGGTAGTCTTGCCACCAAAGGTCAATGTAAATGAGCCACCCAGAAGAGCCCCACTACTGGTGTAAACTTCCTGGACTTCGTGGGTAAAATCGCCAATAGCCAAATCGTGCGAACCTTGTTCTACTTCGACTACGTTGATGCGAGGAAAGTCGCCTGTTAGCTCTCCCCCATCAGCTACGAGCGGGGCCAAGTTGCCCGGGCTATGCAGAAACGTTATTTTCCAAGCATAACCCCACGACACTTCCGTTCGCGTGACTTCCACTGGATCAACTGCGACGCCCGATGTTTCTGTGATGATAGCGAGTGCATCCGTCATCGCTGTAACGCTACAGTCGAAAGGTAGAGCAGAAGTCGTGCGGCCTCCCCAAGATAAGGTGAAGGTACCCCCAGCACCCACTGAACTACGATAGCTGGTGGTCACCTGCTGGACTTCAGGGGTTACTTCAATACTTGCAACGCCATAGTCGATGCTAGAGCTATCGAAGTTCGGAGAGGAATCCCATTCGATTCGGTACATGGTAACATCTGCTCCTCCAGAGTAAAATGGAGCCCAATAATTAATCGATAACCAGGTTGGGCCGTGAAATTCCCCGAGAGACACTCCAGTCGGTGGGGTTGGAACCACAGAGCTCGCGGAAGTCTGAGCCTGAAAAACGGACACTGAATCGCTTATGCCCTTCGAGTTCTCAGCAAAAATACGAAACGCATACGCTTGGCTGCTCTCGAGAATAAAGTTGTCTTGCTTAGTCACTGCAACAGCACCATTGCCGCGAACATACACCTTCAAGTTAATGGTAGTGGATTTGGCTTCAAGAAGTGGCAGCTTTTTCATGGGATACACCCCCCAAAATGAAACGGTGAGAACGGTGGTTCCACCACTTACCAATGACTTCACACGGACACCGTCCACGCTCCCAAGTTGCTTGAGCTCCTTCTCTATATCCGTGTTTTTAGCATTCCAGCTGATAAGCATAGTTGTTTCACCCGCAAAACCGAGCGTGTAAGTCGCTGGCTGTGTGGTGTCTGTAACCTCCAGAAGAATTGTTTGTATGGGCGCGGGATTTCCCACGTTGATCACATTCGGAGCGATAGCCTTCGGGCTTCGTGTCCCAATACGGGCTTCTGTGCCTCGCCAGTCATGCTCAGGAATTGCATCAATAGTATCTAGACTTCCATCGTACGAGCGGAATACTAGATTCCATTTCCGTCCATTTGAGATGTGGTAGGCGCGTGTTCTCACAATGCTGTCTGAAAAGCTGCCGCTCTTCACTGTTAAGTATCTTGGATCTTTGGCGTCGATCGTGTATTTGTTCATGTCAGCAGATATAGAAGGAAGCCACAACTCATCGCCTACAGTTACGAGGCTGGTCAGGTCCTCTGTTGTTTGCAGTTTGTTGTCGAACAGGTACACTTCAGGGCTCGCTGCCTCGACATTTTCTCCAGCGTAGGCGACGTCAGTTGTGATCTTTGTTCCCGACACAACTGTAGCCTTGAATTTGGTACTGCCAACGAAAAAATAATCAGTCTCTTTGATTCCGTGGTCAGCAGGCAATTCAAACTCGTTCGAGCCCTTGGACACCGCAACCACTTGCGTTAATCGAGTAATACTGACATATCCCGGCAACGGTTTTATTTGCTTCGTGATCAACCCAGCCAATACAGCAAGGTTCTGCGCAGTTGTCCCAGCAAATGCTGTGGTCAGCGTAATATCCAAAGGAGTCATCGACTGAATCGTTCGGGGACCGCCGATGTCCGTGTCCACAACCAAAGTTTCACCAATCGCCAGAAATCGAGTGGGGTCGATTGTCACTCCTCCAAGTCGGATATTCGACAAAACTTGATTACTCCCTACGGCGTCGGCAGTGAGCTCTAAAGAGTAGACGCCGATATCACCTGCAGTTTTGTCCCCAAGAGCCAGAACCGAATCCACGGCACTGAGTTTCTGCAATTCCTGTGTGACCTTCATGTGAGTAGCAGAGAACCCGATCGCCTCAGTAGTCTCTCCACCAAACCATATACGGAAGGATCCGCTGATATCGTCTTGCTTGGCGTCAGTGAACACTGTGACCGTCGGATAAACGCTAATCAGCGCGTTTTGGCCGGTTAAACGCGCATGCTGGATGAAAATGGAATCTTGACCAGTTTCTTCTTGCGCAAACGTTACATGCCAAGCCTTCCCGTAGGCACCATACTGGCTTACACTCACGTTGACAGTGCCGGGGACAGTGATCGAGTCAATTGCATCGCGCATTTCAGCCGCCCCTGTGTTCTTGAATGACAGAGGCGAGGTCACCTCGCCCAGATACGACAAAGTAAACGTCCCGCCGATGGTACTTGATGCATCTGCGAGAATGGTCTGTATTCCAGCTTGGCCTTTCGAACAGGAGCCCTCGTATTTGACCGTATGGACTTGTCCGTAGACTGGCAGGTTGGTCAGGCTTGGCACCCACGGATCACAGGGGGCAGCTCCAAATGACGCTGAATCGAATTGCAGTGTTGGCCACTCGCCCGTCGGATAGTGTCCCCAGAAACGCACGTTGTAGTCGTGGAAATCCAAGATTTTCAAAGAGCGAGCTTCACCAGTAAAGAAATCACAGGATCCGGCTGGACTAACAGAAATCTTCGTTGTGCCCAGTGCCGGTGGAGTGGTAACTGTAAACTCGCAAGAATGCCTGGAAAAGTCGTTGGGGTTCCGGCTCACTTGTATGATAGTGTCTTTGGGTAACACATCAACTTGGTTCTGCGTAAGCGCGCTGGCAACAGTGAGCATGCCAGTGTTATCGTAGTCGGTAACCTTCGACGTCGCCGACCCAGCCAATAATGTCACCTTGAACGCGCGTACCTCCTCTACAATCACCTTGTCCACGACGTCAAGAGCAATTAGCTTGCTCTGTATCGTGCTCGCTGTGCCCGTCTTGCCTAGGGAGATGCAATCGGTTGTCTCGCTTCCAAGCTTAAGTGTGAAGGTGCCACCTGTAGCCGTTGTCGGACCAAACAACCGAACCACCTGAACAGACGACGGTGCTCCGACAACATACGTATCACACACTCGCTCGTCGTTGTTGATCTCGAAGTACCCGTAGTGCTGAGCTGGAGCAGCATGTTGATCTGCGTCGATTCCATGTGTGACCTCTGCGGCTGAACCTGTTTTGACGGAGGTCAGCGAAGACACCAGTTGTAGCCCAGGATATTTGCTGTCCACAACATCTTCAGCGACGTTGTCAAACGAGATCGTCCACGCATATCCATACGGCCCAAGCTCGCTCCCTGAGCCATCCAGCTTAAGTACAGCCCACTTCTCCGTAAAATCTGGCTTGACGTGGCTCAGCTCCACATCAATGTACGAGCTGCCTTCTGCAGGCTGTACTCGCACAGTAAATATGTGTCCTCCAACGTCTATGCGCACACTCTTCAAAAGTAACTTGCACTGAGAGGCAGTCAACGGTGTCGTCGTTGTGAGACGGTTGTTATTTGTGGAAAAGGAAATATCTTCCTGTCCTGTCAGCACGCACAGCGCGCGCGTGACTGAAACTGGGCGGAGGCTAGGAAGGCTGTTCAGAGCGCTCTCGAGAGTGCTGGCTGTCGAATGCACTGACAACTTTGACGACACGTCGTCCCCGTATTGCAGGCGAAAAGTCCCGGCAATATCGTTCTCAAGAGAATTGTAGATATAAAGTTTCTTGATTGCTGGTTTTCCAAACGTATCCCCGACCACATACTCGAACAAATACTTCGACACTGGGTCACCATGGTCAACTGGGCTCGAAAGACGAAGCTCCATCTGCGAGCCAGAAAGAGGCCACATCCCAGTGATACCTGGCGCCTCCGGGGACGTAGCCACGGACGCAAGGAGTGGTAAGGCACCTCGCCCACGCTGCTGCAATTCTGTCGTGCTTGTACCGTAACCATTCTCGTTTCGAGCGTATGCCCGCACAAAGTATTCTTGACCCGGCACCAGCCCATCAATAATTGTTTCGAAAGCAACATCCACACCTTTCACTAGTTCTTGCACCACCACACTTACACCTGTACCTCTCAGCATCGTTTCGTCATCAACAACTAGCAAAGGCAAGTCGCCCAAATTCGACAGGAAAGTGATGGTCCAAGTTGCGCCAAACTCTGAATTATCCACACGGGTCACATTCAGTCGTCCAACCGTGGCAAGGCTCTGAAGCTTGGTCCGTACGTCGACAGCGGTGTCGTCAAAGTTGATCACCGCCCCACCCACGGTTTGAAAGCTGACTGCAAAAGATCCGCTAATGTCATCAGTTGTTGCCTCCGTAGAGATCGACTGCACTTCAGCCACAACTCCACCAACCTCTCGTGAAGCCACAATCGCGGTTGCTGCGAAATCTCCCTTGATCGCATTTAAAGTCATTCGACGGGACTCATCTTCCACGATAGACGCCGTCACTGTGCAGGTTGTACAGGCGGCACCATACACGTCAACGAAGTTTGAGGTCCCAGTCTTTTTGTCAACACGGAAGCACGGAGATGTGGGACAGTTCCCGCTATCGAGCGACTCGAACGTTACGTACCAGCGATAGCCGTTCGATTTGGTGGGGCCAACACGCGAAACATCAATGGTTCCAACACCAGGTAACGCACCCAACGCGCGTTTCATGTCGGCTGCCTCTGCGTTCGCGCTGAACGTTGCCTTTTTGCGTGCGTATGCCGTGACGTGCAGTGTAGAGGCACCCGTCCACGCATTTACGAGCGTGATAGTGTTGGCGGTAATACTTGCCACCTCTACGTCTTGGGTCCCAATTCGAACCTGCTGCCGGGCAGCAAGTTTAGAGCTAAAGTCGCTGGAAGTAGCCACGTCGTTCGAGGTCTTGGTGACTTGAACGTTCCCCAGCGCCGTATCCATAATTTCGACAACAACAGCAGACGCGCCACGAACGTGGTAGGAGTCCAATGGCAGCTCGGAGTCTGTAAACGGTGCAGTAGTATGCACCGTAAACTCTTCTCCTCCGATCCGCACTCGGTCTCCGCGGTTCACAACCCCCAGCATGGAAGCTTTCGCCGTTCTCGACCCTGCTGCAACCGTAGCTGTAATTGCTGGATGCGTGGCCACCCAGTCCCCTTCAAAGCCCACCGACAAGTCAAACGTGCCACCCAGCACTTGTGTCCCCGTGTTCGTCGACACGACCTCCCAGACCTCAGGGTAGTACCCGGGGACGCCCGTCGCGACGCGAAGACCCTCAAACGACAGCACGCGGTTTGGCGGCTGCGTCCCTGGACACCCCGTCGTGTCGCCATCCAGCGTGTCCGTCTGCTTCCCGTTCCCAAGGTACGCGCCGTCGAACGTGATCGTGTACACGTATCCGTTCTTGGCGGCGCTATAGGCCGACCTGGAGACGCCGACGCTGTCCACTGTGGGCAGCTCTTCCAGTGCCATCTCCAACTCCACGTCGCTGGCGTTCCACGGGATGCAGGGCGTCATCTGGGCGCCGAACTGGAGCTTGTAGGCCCCCGCGAGGATGGGCCCGTTGGCCGCCACCGAGAACGTCTGCACCTCGTCCACGCGCCGCGCCACGTCCACTTTGTAGCCTAGCACGGGCGCGCCATTGACGCCTTCAGGCTTGACGTTGAGCGGCGGGGAGAACTGCACGCGCATGGACGAGTCGCTCGCTGGAGACACGAGGATCTTCTCGGGCGGACCAGGGACGTCCTCCGGAGTGAAGAACGCCGCCCCCACTACGGTAACCAGCAGCAGCAGCCCGAATAGAAGCGTCCACGACATATTCCGCACTCGGTGCAGTGTACGCCGAGACCTCATGCTGCGCTTTTAGCTTGTCACGGTCGAGTCGGGATTTGACAGGGAAATCTTGGCGAAAGGGCGCGGATCCGTCAACGACGAGTCACCCGGTGCTGAAGCCGTCGTCAATGAGCTAGCATGACCGCCGTCTTGCCGGCGAAGACGCTCCCATGGCTCCCGTATGCGGGGCGAGTTAACAAATAAGTACCTTGACTCTCGGCAAATGCTAAAATCCACTTATGATGATGCGTGAATACTATTTAATCTGGAACGAATATGTTCTGAACCGCATCGGTGGAGGAGACCTGGCATTCTCGAGACACCGATGCCGGAGACAAGGTCGTGCACTACCTTGGATTGGTCGCCAGACCAGGGGGTTCGCTGGACATCTGCAACATGTCCATAACGAACGATCACATTGGGGAGGCCATTCTGAGGCGCTTGCAGAAGGCTGCATCACTCGCATGATCGTCGACGAGCAAAGCGCGCTCCAAAAAATAAGCATGACTTGGCTACGCAAATTCAAGGAGGGGGGATTCCGATCAAGACTATTATAGACACGTGGCCAGCTTCATGGTCCACAACACCTGGACGATCGTCAACGGCGAGTTTATTTTACAAGGCACGGGCAACTACAGCACGGTCGTGTTCGATGGAGTCCGCCACGCAGAGTCATGTGAGCTCAGGCTCACCTTGATTCGACCAAGCGCGAGTTCGAGCTGCTCTGGGAAGAAGGACGGGTGCTTCAATGGGCCTCGAAGAGTTCTGCTTCCTCCATGTACCTGGGGAGGACGAGGACGAAACGATGAACCCCCCGGGAGAGGACAAGTACGTTGTTCATGTGTAGGATGTGGTTGTATTTTTCTCGCCTTTGCTTGCTCTAATCGAAACGACAAAGCGCTCTTTGTTCCCCCGCCGACCAATTTGGCAGGTATCCCGTCACCACGTGCACCGCCATCGCCCAAGTTGCCGTAGCAGTACGTCCATTTATGGGTCGGGGTGCACGTTTGAGGATTTGTGGAGCCTCCATGAGGGCCTTGATCGTCTGATTCCTCACAACCTTCAGCTGCCTCGACCGCCGCCTCGCGTTGTCCTGCTCGTCCGGCAGCTCTTCGTCGTCCGAGTCCATCACCGTCCAACAGAGACGTTGGAGGCGATGTTGGCTCTTGCTCGTCGTCGCATTCCATCGCAACCACCACATTAGCACGTGAGCAGCTCCTCTCTGTCGTCATTGTCTGGGTCAATTGCACTCACCGCGTCCAGCAGAGCACAAGACGACGCGCCATTCCGATGCTCGGCAGCTGCGGTGGCTGGACCCGGGAGACGCGAGCTCTCGGACAGAAGTTGACTCCCAGGTCACAAGCTTGTACGTAGAAGTCTCTGTTTGGGACACCTGCTGGAGCCTCCATAGTCTCTGGCTGGATTGACACTTCAACGGTCACCACCGGCAGATTGCAGGTTGTATGGCAGCCACCGCGTGTACCAGCTCATGGCATTCCTTGTGCTGGGACGTTGCAAGCACCTCAGAGCTGTCCAGTTTTAAATGGATTGGATATGGTGTACGGAGGTGTCAGTCTTGAGAGCTACTTGGTGCAATACGCGGACGCCAGCGATTTCTCCCTGGCAAAGGAAGTCAGTGTCACTACGACGTCAACGATCATCTCTGGTCTCGACAGTGGCAAGCCGTACTACGTCCGGGTGCTGACAGTGAATAGTCAAGGTCTCAACAGTGACTTCTGCGTGCGCGCGAACGCTCAAAGTCTACTTTGTCCAGACCACCTCGTGCTGGAGGACGGTAGCGTCGTCACAGGAGATTTCGTCTCTGCTGCGCCAAAGTAGACGAACACGAACGCGTAGCTCAATGCTTATCAATCAATGCATTTGCTTTTCATACAATGGTTCTACGTTACTCGTGTACCTACAGCGGCTGGGCGTACACAAAGTCTCCTGTGACGACGGAACTGTCCAGCAGCACTTGTTGGTCTGGACAGAGCAGGCTTTGCGTATTGGCGCGCTTGCAGAAAGCACTCTTCAATCCTTGACTGTTGACTGCGTATACTTGTGCATAGTAGGTTTTGCTGGAGTCCAATCCCGTGAGCAGTACCGTCAGCGCAGTAGTGGTTTGCTCTGTAGGGATTCTGAAATCGCTCATCTCAGAATACTGAACGACATATTCTTTGAGGTCGACGCCTCCAAACACCATGTTCGTAGCGCCGACGACAGGGCAGCTCCCCGGAACTTGCAGGGTGCCAGCACAAGGGTAACCATGAGCTGGAATTTGAGGGGCTAACCACGAGATACGAAGCTCGCCTGTAACCAGGGTGGTCTCGATAGTAAGTGTGTTCGGCTTGCCCGGGTCGGTGACGGCTGGTACCAGCGACGCAGGAGTTGATGTCTGGGGGGTACCTTGGCCACCGCGGTTCTTGGCAAATACGCGCACGTAGTAGAGAGTGCCCGGCGTGAGTCCCGTAATGGTGTACGAACGCTGTGCTGGGTCGTTCACTGTCACAGTCGTGCCCATCGTCAAGGCCAACGAGTCGAAACCTGCCGCCACATCCCACTGCACCACGTACGCCGAGATAGTGTCGCCTCCGTCGTCGCTTGGTGGTGCCCACCGAACTGTAAGCATCGTCGCACTGGTAATTCCTAGAGCCACTTGGGTTGGTGCACTTGGTGTCGTGTACGGCTGCATCTTCGTGGGCGACGAAAGCTGAAATTGACCAAAACCTTGAGAGTTCCGGGCCCGAATTTGTACGAAGTAAGGCGTTCCTTTGGTGAGAGACGATATCACACGTCGATATGGAGCCCGCACTCCGCTCATGATGGTCACAATAACTGAGCTTGGAATCGTGAAGGCACTATCAATGGCCCACTGCAGCTCGTAGGCAGTAACAGTGTCACCACCGTTGTCGTCTGGAGGGCTAAAAAGCACCACGAGCTCAGATACTGAGTACACCTCTAAAGTCACTGCCGTCGACGGGCCTGGTACCACCATTGGCTTCTGCGGATTCGGAGCAGCTCCTGCTTTACCGAAGCCGACCTCATTGTATGCGGACACACGCAGATTGTAAAGTTGGCCCTTGTTCAGTGCTCCTATCGACGGCACGATGCGACTTCCTACACAGCTTGGAGGCAACACACCAGAGCGTACCTTCGCGACGAGGACATCGTACGTACCCATCGTACATGTCAACGGATCACTGCACGTTAACTTGACGTCCTTTACAGCCAGAGCAAAATCGTCTTTAGTGTCAAGGAATGTGATTGACCACGTGTAACTCCCATCAGTTGCCGCAACAGTGCTACGCGCAACATCCACGCCAGCCGAGATACTAGCGAAATAGTTCAGCTTGGATTGCATTGAACCCGATTTCTCGAGACGTCCGAAAGGAAATACAGATTTGCTTGTGCATGTAGGGCTTGCAACCGTGCAAAACACCTTCGAATTCGTCACAACAGCAGAGCCTAACTCTTCACGCGTTGTGGCCACGGCATTCCATGGAATGGGCTCTGAAGGTTCAGGCGTGTTGCGGCGCGTGAGCTGCAAGGTGAAGTAGCCGCTACCGATCGGAGCAGTCGTGTCAGCACTTGTACGTTTCGTTTGTACACGCCACACTGCCGTCGTCGGTGCTACAGGGCACCAAGCATCTTGCTGACCTCGGTTCGTGAACAATGGTGACGGATCATATTCGATTCGATACATCCGAACAGGATTGCCGCCGTCACTTGTAGGCGCACCCCACGTCGCCACCAGCTGAGTTGCTACGCCGGGATTTACATCCACTGCCACATTAGTTGGCGGACCCGGGACTTGAAGCGGTGGTATCACACTTGTAGGTGATGTTTGAGCACGAATTCCCAACCCGAGCGCATTCTTGGCTGTCACCGCGACAAAGTAGGCCTGCCCGGGTATCAAGGGCGAGATCGTGTGCGTCAACGTAGCTGCGTCTAGCGTTTCGTAAAATGCGTAGCCCACCGCTGCTTCGCCAACCACAGCTAGTTCCACCACAGACTTTTGGGGGAGAGCCTGCTGTCTCAAGCCTGCTATACCGACCGGCCACGAGCCTGGACACGCGATGTCGCCGCCAGGCAAGCACAGCACTCCACTTCCATCGACAGCGTTGTCGCCATCTTTTACACCTAGGAATGCATCTGCTGGCGTGAGCTTCGACGGCTCGACAATAAGAGGAGGCAAGTTGCCCACATTCGAAATGAATGTTATCGTCCAAACCTGTCCGATAACGAAAGCATTTCCTGCTGACGCCATTAACTCCAAGTTTACATTCACAACGCCAATCGTTGGGAGAGTTTCAAGTGCTAGTTTCAAGTTGGCCGCACTAATAGTCGCAGGTAAGTAGTTGGTCCATGCTGAGCCCTTGTAACCAAGCCTGAAGAATCCTCCCACAGTTGTAGTAGCATGATACGTCACTAACACTTGCACTTCTGACTTCCCCGGAAACGTTGGCAGAGCAGGAACATTAATTCCAGATGTAAGTTCGTATACGTTCCCGGAAACGTCTTGACTGCCCACCACGGTGCCTATCTCCATCTGGAGCAAACGTTGATTTCCAGCGTTCAAGTCCACGTTGTCGAATGTTATCGTCCACTGATAGCCGAGCCCACTATTAAGTGTAGTGCGAGACACTTCCACGTGGCCAATAGTAAGTATTCCTCCTGCTGCGATATTCATGAGCGCGCTGCGTAGGTTTTCCGGCGAGCTGTCCATATCCAGATCCTCAGACTCCCCACCTCCAAACAACAATGAAAAGGGCGCCTTCGTAGGCGTCGTCTTCCATTTCAGCTCAACTACTTGCACTTCCGGTCGGGACTGGGCGCACCACCACTCGATCTTGTAGCTAGTAAGACCTAAACCGCCATTGAAAGCAGGTCTTTGCCATGTCACTGTTGCCGAGTCGATAGGATTCGGTGACACCGTTACCGTGCTTACTTTCGCATTGATAGGCCCGTCCGAATGCCGAATTGGCGCCACTGGAGCAGGTGCAAGTGTTGCGCGGCTATACCCTATGGAGTTCTTGACCTTAACCTGAGCAAAGTAGCGCGTTCCGGTTGTGAGCCCTGTCAGGTAATAAATCCGTGGGCCACCCGTATACAGTTCAGGAATCAAGGCACTAGTAGCGAGCACCTCGATAGGGGCGCTCTTAGTGGCAGAATCAAACGTCGAGACGGTATCCACATCAATCCAAAATGCAGAGATTGCAGCACCTTGTGTCCCCTTTCCATCGCGAATCGATGGTTGGATCTGGAGCTGCAATATGGTGCCTGCAAATGGATAAAGAGCGACTGATAACGGTGCATCGGGTGCCCGATCCTTGGTCAGCACGGACAAGGGCGTACTCCACTGTCGATTGTCAGGAGGAACACCGTTCGGCGCAATCTGCTGCACTGGTACTGAATTTACCGCGGCAACTCGCACAAAATACTTTGTTGCGACGACGAGGCTCGATATCAGGTAACGGAATGGCGGGGAGCCCTGGATAAGTGCGCCACCAATTTCTTCTGGCGGGAAAGTGTAGTACGTGATGGAATACGAGCGGCTATTGAAGTTGTCGCAGGTATGGTGCCCATCAACTTGCACTACTGTCGTACTTAAGACCTGGGATACCTCTAGCACGCAGCCCAGTTCAGAAATCGTAAACTTAGAGCCATCAGGCAAGAGCGTCGTAAGTGCTGTTGTTACCGTTAACATAAAGTTCGTCAGTGAAGTGACGCATCCATTGCATACCGAAAGTCCGTGCTTGAACGTTGAGTCGAGGTCCCATTGCACAATGTACGATGAGATATCCTTGTTGAAGTCTGGACTCATATTTGACGTCGCCAGCGCAGGTGGCGAAATGAACACTTCGATCTCATGTCCAGAGACGACCAACAAATCCACGTTCGAAGGTGGCCCAGGCACTTGCATTGGCGTAGCAGTAATAGGACCCCCTCCTGGCGCAGCTCCTTTTCCATTAAAATTGTAGGCGTACACTTCGATATTGTACTGCTGGCCCATTGTCAGCTTCTTTGTTGTCTGCGTCGGCAAATAGTAGCATTTAGTACACGCACTGCCATAGATTTGAACCACTGAGTCGGCCGGATACAACCGGGGAACCTTGGCCCGCAAGTACCCAAGAGGCGACGCCACGCTCAACATATCCACAGTCCACACGTATCCCCTCGTCCATTCATAAACCGTGACAGAGATTTGGGTCGAACCCTTATACCCGGTTTCACGGCCACTCAAGTCTCCAAGGTACAGCCGCGTGTTGTGCAGCCCTGGTGAACTCCCATCAGTAAGAACAGTGTACCAGTCACCACCAACTCGAATGAAATAGCCCGGAAGTCCGTACGCTGCGGAGTAGAAGTTGCACATTTCTCCAGCAGAGCACGTCACGAAAATCTCGCCCTCAGTCACATCCACCTTACCTGATAGCGCTTGGTACGATCTGTCACGAGCGACATCCACCGTTTGGATCGTGTCGAGGTTCTCCAGTGCGTATCGTAGCTGGTCCGCGCTGGATTCAGCATTGAGAGGCCGAGTGTACAGGCCCTGGTAGCCCACTTGCAAGGTGCCACTCATGGTGAGCGCAGGGTTGTCGTTGTACACGCCGTCGATAGAGGCGGCCGTATTTGGTGTAATGACGGCGTCAGAATCTGTAGTCCCCTGTGCGATGCCTAAACTGATGTCTCCGTACACGCGATGGAATACAATTATGATGTCAGCTGGATTCGCAGTGCTGCACAGCATCGTCTGCGCCGGCACGCTCGACACGCTGATGCTATCCGCTTCGACGCCGATGAATGCCAGTAGCTCTGCTTCTACATCTGCCAGCTTTGCATCAAACTTGATCGTGTCGTCATCCTCTCCCTTATACGTGAACTTGACCGTTCCCTTGGTCGCCGTGCACGAGAAAACGACTATCTCCTTGCGGAAGTTGGTCGTACCAGCTTGAACTTCTCCGACCGACGCTATGGTGTTGGAATCCGGCACCAGTAACGGCAGCGCGCCAGGTTGTGCCGTGAACGTGATTTGGAACTCGGCAGTCACAGCTAACGTTGTCGCTGCCGAACTGATATCGACTGATCCGACGCTAGATAGCTGTTCCAGGGCCGATTCGAGGGTGGCAATGGTACTAGCTCCCGTCGGCCCAGCCGTTAACGTTGTAGTATCCACGCCACGAAATTTCAACGTGAACGTCCCCGCAGCAAGGATCGTCAGCTTTTGAACCGCACTAGCCGTGGGCTGAATCATGTTGCTCGACCACGCAAGACTCGGAGCACTGGTTGTAATGCGCTGCGTCCTGTACAAGACGTCTGCGTCCGTGATAAAGACCTCTGCAGGATTCGCTGTGAACTTGGAAGACGTATCCCACCGAACCTGGTACTTCGTGATAGGACTGCCATTATCCGATGCCGGCGGATCGAAGGAAAGCCACAACTGGTCGCCCACAGCATTCGACCCCTTGGTGACCTCCCGGGTGAACACAACAGCACCTTCACCCGTCAGCATACTTGCATTGCCTTGCAGCAGTGGCAAGTCACCCGAATTCAGGACGTTGTCCAGGAACGTCACCAACCAAGAGTATCCTCCCTCATGACCAGGACCTGAGCGCTGCACGCTCACTCTACCAACCACGTCCAGGGCTTCCAGCTTTTCTTGCAACGACGAGCCGTCCGATGTTGATTTTGCCGCCGTCTCTAGCGCATTCCATTTGATCGGTGCCGTCACTGCAGTCAGGTAGGAGAGAGTGAAAGTTCCACTCAGCGCATTGCCCTTCCGTACCTCCCGCACCGATATCCGACTACCCGTTCCTACCAGCGAACTCGTAACGAGTAAGGGAGGAGCATCACCATCGTAGTCTACGAATGTAACTGTCCACGTATATCCAAACTGTGGCGAAGGTGCCGACCGCTTAACTTGCACAGTGTTAATGTTGCCCATGGCTTCAAGCTCGTTTTCGATTTGTGCCGCGTCTGCATTGAACGGAATCGGCGACGACGCTCCGATAAAAAAACTACCGCTGAGAACATTGCCATCAGTGAGGGTATCTGTTTTGCAGACGGTTCCTGCTTTGAAATTCGCGTCCACAGCACAGATGAACTGAGGTAAATTCCCCTCGGACTCTTCGAACGCCACCGTCCAAATGCAACCTCCTTGATCGTCCACAAGGGATCGAGTCACCAGCACATTCCCGAAAATTGGCAACCGGTTTAGATCTGTACTAAGTTGAGCAGCGGTGCTGGTGACAGCATTGGCAGCAGCAGCAACAAAGGTATTTCCAGCATCAAAGCCACCCTTGTCCACTATAGATGTCTCGACGGTACCAACTACACCGACTTCTGTCAAAACGTTGTTCTCCTGTGTCTGGAAGTTGGAGCACCCTGTGCTTTTCCCCTCCAGTTTATTCACGGCCGTACGCACGCCATTGCCATGGAAAAAGATGCGGTAGACAAACCCGATTGCTGCTTTATCAGCATATGCCTCCCGGGTAACAAATACGTGGTCAATGTTGGACAGTTCCTCGAGTTTTGTTTTCATGTCACCAGCCGAAGCATCGAACGGGATACAAGCAGTATCTTTTTCCAACCCAAGGTGGTCAAACCCCAGTTTATACGACCCCACCACTAACGGCTTTTCTGCTGTAACGATCACTTCCTGCACCATCGTATCTGTCCCCATCGCCATGTTCGTGTTCATCGCCACAGAGCACCTACTAGCCACGTTCCCCACAGTCGTGAACGAGGGCGTGCACGTCATCGATAAGGTCTCACCAGCAACGCTATTGCCAATAAAAGTGACCTGGAAGACATATCCGTAGCCAAACTCTGGCGAGGCATCGCCATCGCGTGTGACGACGATATCTGTAGCAGCGAGAGCAGAGTTTGCAACTGTGGTCAATTTATCCTTCACCGTTCCTGCGTCAGCGTCCCAGTTAATAGCAGCTGTCACAGCCCCGATTTTCGTGAACGCTCCCGCATTGTCTGATACCTCCCGTTCAAAAAGCAAGGTAAACGTGCCAGTAATGGCAGCATCTGCAGAGATGGTCACTGTCTGCACCGTAGGAACGCGGAAAGCGAATGAACCTGTGATACACGCCCCAGTAGGACATAACTCTGGAGAAGCGTACGTTTGCAGTGTTTGAACTTCTGGTATGCTTGCAGCTTCAGTCGTGATCTCCTGGATCTCAGTGATGTGAGACGCTGCGAGCCGTATTTCTTGAACTTCGCGCTCGTAGAGTGCATACCCCGCATCAATGTTTTGCACGGCCAAAGCTGAGCCACTTGGTTCAATAGAAGCTGATGGTGTAAACGCACCAATGCCGATGTCGGTTAAAGCAGCGACGTGGACGTAGTAGTTGCTACCAGCAAGAAGGTTAGGGATCACATACGAGTTGGCCGGAATGGGAGCAACTGGCTGCACAATCGAGATCGTTGCACTGGAACTGTGACCACTAGAAAAATCATCTTGCTCGTCCCACTCAATTTGATAAAACTTCAGACTTGCTCCACCATCGAATAGCGGATTTATCCACTCCGCTTTAACGGACGTCGCTGAAATGACACTAAGAGTGAAGTTTTGTGGTGCGCTGGGAGACTGATTCGTGACAACTACCGATGACGGAACAGTTGGGCAAGGAGCACCAGCACCTTTGGCGTTGAATGCCGTGACGCGGATGCTATACGATGAACTGGCAATTAAAATGTCGGAACGGACCCCGGTAATTGCGTCGTCTCCACCTATCATGAAAGAGCGTTTCGTTTCATCCACAAGTCCAAATGAAGCAGGCGAGTCAAATGCTGGGGAGGTGTCCCATTCGATCATATATTGGGTAATAGAAACTCCACCATCTCCTCCATAGTAATATTTGTCAATCGACGGCGGCTTCCATTCCACCATAATAGCATAGCTCGAGAGAACAGTTGCTGTGGTATCCTCAGGCCTACCGGGAGTACGATCCGTTGGCCTAGCATACTTCGGAACTGGAAGTACGTACGAACCAGCACCTTGATCATTCAGAGCGAGAACGCGAACGTAATAAGTAGTTATGACCGGCGTGAAGATATTATAGAAGTAAGGGCCGGTATTGGTGGAGCCAACTTCCACCACGGTTTGGAAGTCATAGTTGGGGATATCCACGTTTGAGAAGGTGCTTGATGTGTCCCATTGAATACGGTAGCCGAGGATTGCTGTCCCGCCATCGTTCAAAGGAGCACTCCAGCGAAGCTTCAAATACTTTCTAGAAAGTACGAGCAATTCGACATCTTGGGGAACGGAAGGCGTTGATCGCGGAATTTGAAATGAAGGGTTGATACTTGTTGCGTAACCAAAGCCTTCGCTGTTGTGTGCTCGCACCCGGATGGCGTATTTCTGACCTGTCTTAAGCTTGGGAATAACATAGTGTAGCTTTCCTGGTAGCGTAACCTCAGCCGC
Organism: Phytophthora ramorum; assembly: GCF_020800215.1. NCBI lineage: Eukaryota > Oomycota > Peronosporomycetes > Peronosporales > Peronosporaceae > Phytophthora > Phytophthora ramorum. Next base: position 1,245,062 of record NW_027150656.1, read on the forward strand.
ACTCCCCGGAACTTCGTTTTGCTCACAATAAAACGACGGCTGAATCCCACCAAGGGTTTGCGCTGATAGTACCCGTGCACCTGGTCCTTGAAGCTCCGTTCCGTCGACACTCAAAAGCGAAACATCATTCTTGAATTCCGATAGAAACGTGATAACCCAGTTATATCCGTATCCATTAGTCGTCTTGGTAACGTTCACCCCTCCGATCGTAACCAAACTTTCGAGAGCAGTTTGCAGATCGATCGCTGAAATGTTGTGTGGCAAGGGTCGAGTCGTATCCGACACTCCTCCACTGGCAAAAGCGACCCTAAACGTTCCGCTGATCGGTTGCAATCCTTTCTGAATTGAGTCGACAAAGATACCAGGGTTATTCCCTGTCCAACTGTCGCTCGGATATACCTGGATGAGTTCTTGTGGGCCGACGTGGCCTGCCAAAAAGGTAATTTTCCACTCGTAACCATAGGCACTCTTGAAGACTGGTACTGGGATCGTAACTTCAAGATCTGTGTCAATTGTGATGGTAGTAGCAGTTGGTGTGGCTGTAATCGTGCGCTGGTTCCCAGCGATCCAGATCTTGTCGTCTTTTGCAAGGTTCGTCTCGTCCATTGTGGAGGTGGACAACGTTGGGTGGCGCATCACTATTTTACCGGTCGCTGTTACAAACAGCGTGGACACGCGTGTGGACTCTAGTCTCGAAACATCTACAGTGCCAATCGTGGATAGCCGCTCTAAACGCTCTTTCACCGAGTTCAAACCAACCGCCGCGGCATCCCACTGGAGATTCTCGGTCGCCTCCCTGCCAAACGACAACTTGAAGTATCCGCTTAGCGTCCTTGAGTCGGCGAAATCCACCAGACGCTGGATTTCTGGGAGGCCTTTTCCTGCAGAGGTGGTAATGATCTGCTGCTCTAGAGTTCCTTCTGCGCGAAACCATTCCACTTTGTATTTGTCCAGACGGCACGCGTCTCCGTCCACAGTGCTCGCACTCCAGTCAAGTGCTAATGTCGTACCGTCAACCACGCTAGCGATGACAGACTGAGGAGGCTGAGGTTGGCCACAGGTGACTGCAGTGGAAAGAGGTGATGTAGCGGACCCAAAGCCGTCTGCATTGTAAGCCATAACGTGAGCATAGTACTTTACCCCTGGTCGTAGATCAGTGAGATAAAAGCGGAAAGGGTCTGAGCCTGTCACTTTGTTCGCGACGCGAACAACAGCACTCGTCCCCGATAGCTGTGAATCAGCTACGGTCATTGTAAAAATGTTTCCTGCGCCAACCATTTCCTCGCCTCGAAGGTACGCAAACGTGACCGACCAGATAGCCGTATTGATGTCCTTGTTTCTTATGGCCTTCGTCACCTTGATAGAGTATAGCGTGGTTATCGCTTGCAGAGCTGCTTGCATCTCCAGTGCTGACGCACTGACAGAGATCGTCCCAGTAGTTTTGTCTCCAAACGTTAAGGTGAACGCGCCATCCACGACCGAGACCCCATCTGTAAACACTTCTTGAACTTCATGAGTGAAATCACCGATCGCTAGATCACAGAAGCCCTGTACAGCTTCGACAACACTGATTCGAGGAAAATCGCCAGTTAGTTGTGTTCCATCGGCAACCAGTGGTGCCAAATCGCCAGGATTGTGCGAAAATGTGATTTTCCAAGCATAGCCCCATGACACACGCGCACGAGTAACTTTAACGGGATCGACCGCGACGTTAGTCGTATCAGTGATGATAGCAAGGGCGTCGGTCATGTCGGCAACATTACAGTCGAATGGCAAAGCAGCAGTTGTGTGGCCGCCCCAGGAAAGAGTAAAGGTGCCTCCCACGCCCACCGAGCTACGGTAGCTGGTAGTCACGTGCTGCACCTCCTTTTTTTCTTGAATGCTTGCCGCACCGTAGTCAATACTGGAGCTGTCAAAGTTTGGCGATGAATCCCATTCAATCCGGTACATCGTTACTCGAGCACCCCCTGAATAAAATGGGGCCCAATAGTTAATCGATAACCACGTGGATCCGTGGAATTCTCCGAGAGCCACTCCAGTCGGTGGCGTCGGGACCACTGAACTTGTAGACGTCTGTACTTGGAACACCGACACCGAGTCGCTTATGCCCTTGGCGTTCTCAGCAAAAATGCGGAACGCATAAGTTTGACTGCTTTCGAGGATGAGATTGTTTTGCTTGGTCACTGCGACGGCGTCATTGCCACGAACATACACTTTTAAATTGTCGCTAGCAGGTGTGGCTACAAGTAGCGGAATCTTTTTCATCGGATAGCTTCCCCAGAATGAAATGGTATGAATGACAGTTCCGCTGCGCATTATTGACGTAACACTAACACCGTCTACACTGTCAAGCTTTTCCAGTTCAGTCTTAAGATCACCGTTTAGAGTACTCCATGGAATGCCGGCTCTCGCTTCGCTTGCAAAGCTCAAACTATACGTTGTCGCGGCAGAAGCGTCAATCACCTCCAGGAGAATAGTTTGAGTGGCGACAGGATTCCCGACATTAACCACATTCGGAAATGCGGCATTTGGACTTCGTGTCCCAATACGGGCTTCTGTGCCTCGCCAGTCATGCTCAGGAATTGCATCAATAGTATCTAGACTTCCATCGTACGAGCGGAATACTAGATTCCATTTCCGCCCATTTGAGATGTGGTAGGCGCGTGTTCTCACAATCCTGTCTGAAAAGCTGCCGCTCTTCACTGTTAAGTATCTTGGATCTTTGGCGTCGATCGTGTATTTGCTCATGTCAGCAGACACAGAAGGAAGCCACAACTCATCGCCTACAGTTACGAGGCTGGTCAGGTCCTCTGTTGTTTGCAGTTTGTTATCGAACAGGTACACCTTTGGATTAGCCGATACGACACTGTCGCCCGCGTATGCGACGTCGGTTGTAACGATTGCTCCCGCAACAGTTATGACCTTAAACTTGGAACCACCAACGAAAAATACGCCATTCACACTAAATCCGTGGTCTCGAGGCAGCTCAAACGTTTTCGAGTCCTTCGACACCGCAACCACTTGCGCTAATCGAGTAATACTGACATATCCCGGCAACGGTTTTATTTGCTTCGTAATCAACCCAGCCAATACAGCAAGGTTCTGCGCAGTTGTCCCAGCAAATGCTGTGGTCAGCGTAATATCCAAAGGAGTCATCGACTGAATCGTTCGGGGACCGCCGATGTCCGTGTCCACAACCAAAGTTTCACCAATCGCCAGAAATCGAGTGGGGTCGATTGTCACTCCTCCAAGTCGGATATTCGACAAAACTTGATTACTCCCTACGGCGTCGGCAGTGAGCTCTAAAGAGTAGACGCCGATATCACCTGCAGTTTTGTCCCCAAGAGCCAGAACCGAATCCACGGCACTGAGTTTCTGCAATTCCTGTGTGACCTTCATGTGAGTAGCAGAGAACCCGATCGCCTCAGTAGTCTCTCCACCAAACCATATACGGAAGGATCCGCTGATATCGTCTTGCTTGGCGTCAGTGAACACTGTGACCGTCGGATAAACGCTAATCAGCGCGTTTTGGCCGGTTAAACGCGCATGCTGGATGAAAATGGAATCTTGACCAGTTTCTTCTTGCGCAAACGTTACATGCCAAGCCTTCCCGTAGGCACCATACTGGCTTACACTCACGTTGACAGTACCGGGGACAGTGATCGAGTCAATTGCATCGCGCATTTCAGCCGCCCCTGTGTTCTTGAATGACAGAGGCGAGGTCACCTCGCCCAGATACGACAAAGTAAACGTCCCGCCGATGATACTTGATGCATCTGCGAGAATGGTCTGTATTCCGGCTTGGCCTTTCGAACAGGAGCCCTCGTATTTGACCGTATGAACTTGTCCGTAGACTGGCAGGTTGGTCAGGCTTGGCACCCACGGATCACAGGGGGCAGCTCCAAATGACGCTGAATCGAATTGCAGTGTTGGCCACTCGCCCGTCGGATAGTGTCCCCAGAAACGCACGTTGTAGTCGTGGAAATCCAAGATTTTCAAAGAGCGAGCTTCACCAGTAAAGAAATCACAGGATCCGGCTGGACTAACAGAAATCTTCGTTGTGCCCAGTGCCGGTGGAGTGGTAACTGTAAACTCGCAAGAATGCCTGGAAAAGTCGTTGGGGTTCCGGCTCACTTGTATGATAGTGTCTTTGGGTAACACATCAACTTGGTTCTGCGTAAGCGCGCTGGCAACAGTGAGCATGCCAGTGTTATCGTAGTCGGTAACCTTCGACGTCGCCGACCCAGCCAATAATATCACCTTGAACGCGCGTACCTCCTCTACAGTCACCTTGTCCACGACGTCAAGAGCAATCAGCTTGCTCTGTATCGTGCTCGCTGTGCCCGTCTTGCCTAGGGAGATGCAATCGGTTGTCTCGATTCCAAGCTTAAGTGTGAAGGTGCCACCTGTAGCCGTTGTCGGACCAAACAACCGAACCACCTGAACAGACGACGGTGCTCCGACAACATACGTATCACACACTCGCTCGTCGTTGTTGATCTCGAAGTACCCGTAGTGCTGAGCTGGAGCAGCATGTTGATCTGCGTCGATTCCATGTGTGACCTCTGCGGCTGAACCTGTTTTGACGGAGGTCAGCGAAGACACCAGTTGTAGCCCAGGATATTTGCTGTCCACAACATCTTCAGCGACGTTGTCAAACGAGATCGTCCATGCATATCCATACGGCCCAAGCTCGCTCCCTGAGCCATCCAGCTTAAGTACAGCCCACTTCTCCGTAAAATCTGGCTTGACGTGGCTCAGCTCCACATCAATGTACGAGCTGCCTTCTGCAGGCTGTACTCGCACAGTAAATATGTGTCCTCCAACGTCTATGCGCACACTCTTCAAAAGTAACTTGCACTGAGAGGCAGTCAACGGTGTCGTCGTTGTGAGACGGTTGTTATTTGTGGAAAAGGAAATATCTTCCTGCCCTGTCAGCACGCACAGCGCGCGCGTGACTGAAACTGGGCGGAGGCTAGGAAGGCTGTTCAGAGCGCTCTCGAGAGTGCTGGCTGTCGAATGCACTGACAACTTTGACGACACGTCGTCCCCGTATTGCAGGCGAAAAGTCCCGGCAATATCGTTCTCAAGAGAATTGTAGATATAAAGTTTCTTGATTGCTGGTTTTCCAAACGTATCCCCGACCACATACTCGAACAAATACTTCGACACTGGGTCACCATGGTCAACTGGGCTCGAAAGACGAAGCTCCATCTGCGAGCCAGAAAGAGGCCACATCCCAGTGATACCTGGCGCCTCCGGGGACGTAGCCACGGACGCAAGGAGTGGTAAGGCACCTCGCCCACGCTGCTGTAATTCTGTCGTGCTTGTACCGTAGCCATTCTCGTTTCGAGCGTATGCCCGCACAAAGTATTCTTGACCCGGCACCAGCCCATCAATAATTGTTTCGAAAGCAACATCCACACCTTTCACTAGTTCTTGCACCACCACACTTACACCTGTACCTCTCAGCATCGTTTCGTCATCAACAACTAGCAAAGGCAAGTCGCCCAAATTCGACAGGAAAGTGATGGTCCAAGTTGCGCCAAACTCTGAATTATCCACACGGGTCACATTCAGTCGTCCAACCGTGGCAAGGCTCTGAAGCTTGGTCCGTACGTCGACAGCGGTGTCGTCAAAGTTGATCACCGCCCCACCCACGGCTTGAAAGCTGACTGCAAAAGATCCGCTAATGTCATCAGTTGTTGCCTCCGTAGAGATCGACTGCACTTCAGCCACAACTCCACCAACCTCTCGTGAAGCCACAATCGCGGTTGCTGCGAAATCTCCCTTGATCGCATTTAAAGTCATTCGACGGGACTCATCTTCCACGATAGACGCCGTCACTGTGCAGGTTGTACAGGCGGCACCATACACGTCAACGAAGTTTGAGGTCCCAGTCTTTTTGTCAACACGGAAGCACGGAGATGTGGGGCAGTTCCCGCTATCGAGCGACTCGAACGTTACGTACCAGCGATAGCCGTTCGATTTGGTGGGGCCAACACGCGAAACATCAATGGTTCCAACACCAGGTAACGCACCCAACGCGCGTTTCATGTCGGCTGCCTCTGCGTTCGCGCTGAGCGTTGCCTTTTTGCGTGCGTATGCCGTGACGTGCAGTGTAGAGGCACCCGTCCACGCATTTACGAGCGTGATAGTGTTGGCGGTAATACTTGCCACCTCTACGTCTTGGGTCCCAATTCGAACCTGCTGCCGGGCAGCAAGTTTAGAGCTAAAGTCGCTGGAAGTAGCCACGTCGTTCGAGGTCTTGGTGACTTGAACGTTCCCCAGCGCCGTATCCATAATTTCGACAACAACAGCAGACGCGCCACGAACGTGGTAGGAGTCCAATGGCAGCTCGGAGTCTGTAAACGGTGCAGTAGTATGCACCGTAAACTCTTCTCCTCCGATCCGCACTCGGTCTCCGCGGTTCACAACCCCCAGCATGGAAGCTTTCGCCGTTCTCGACCCTGCTGCAACCGTAGCTGTAATTGCTGGATGCGTGGCCACCCAGTCCCCTTCAAAGCCCACCGACAAGTCAAACGTGCCACCCAGCACTTGTGTCCCCGTGTTCGTCGACACGACCTCCCAGACCTCAGGGTAGTACCCGGGGACGCCCGTCGCGACGCGAAGACCCTCAAACGACAGCACGCGGTTTGGCGGCTGCGTCCCTGGACACCCCGTCGTGTCGCCATCCAGCGTGTCCGTCTGCTTCCCGTTCCCAAGGTACGCGCCGTCGAACGTGATCGTGTACACGTATCCGTTCTTGGCGGCGCTGTAGGCCGACCTGGAGACGCCGACGCTGTCCACTGTGGGCAGCTCTTCCAGTGCCATCTCCAACTCCACGTCGCTGGCGTTCCACGGGATGCAGGGCGTCATCTGGGCGCCGAACTGGAGCTTGTAGGCCCCCGCGAGGATGGGCCCGTTGGCCGCCACCGAGAACGTCTGCACCTCGTCCACGCGCCGCGCCACGTCCACTTTGTAGCCGAGCACGGGCGCGCCATTGACGCCTTCAGGCTTGACGTTGAGCGGCGGGGAGAACTGCACGCGCATGGACGAGTCGCTCGCTGGAGACACGAGGATCTTCTCGGGCGGACCAGGGACGTCCTCCGGAGTGAAGAACGCCGCCCCCACTACGGTAACCAGCAGCAGCAGCAGCCCGAATAGAAGCGTCCACGACATATTCCGCACTCGGTGCAGTGTACGCCGAGACCTCATGCTGCGCTTTTAGCTTGCCACGGTCGAGTCGGGATTTGACAGGGAAATCTTGGCGAAAGGGCGCGGATCCGTCAACGACGAGTCACCCGGTGCTGAAGCCGTCGTCAATGAGCTAGCATGGCCGCGGTCTTGCCGGCGAAGACGCTCCCATGGCTCCCGTATGCGGGGCGCTTTACCTGGAGTCTCAGCAAATGCCGTGTGCGGAATGCAACTTGAGAAAGTGGCTGATGATTGGTGGAAAATGTATGGATACTATTTATTTTGGGACTATGGTGTCCCAAACCAAGTGCACGCCACCACAAGCCAAGATGGTGCGCAAGGGCCGCGTCAAGAACAACGTCGCGGGCGAGCGCTACGACTCGAATGCGATCCCCGTGGACCAGCCCACGCCGAGCCGCACGCGGCCCCACCCGGGACAGTTCAACCCCGCGGACCTCATGGGCATGTTGGGCGGCGGTGGCGGTGGCGGGATGCCGGATATGTCCCAGATGATGGAGATGATGCAGGGAATGGGCGGCATGCCCGGAATGGGGGGAATGCCGCCTATGGGAGGGATGCCAGGCATGCCGGGAATGCCTGGTATGGGAGGGATGCCGGGGATGCCGGGGATGATGCCGCCTATGGAGTCCATGGAGCCCATGCGGCCCAAGATCATCTACGCCTACGGGCTGGCGGAGGGCGCCCCTACCTCGACTTTCTTCACGTTCTACCCGAACTACATCGACAGCAAGAAGACGGTGCAGCAAGGACGGCGCATCTCCAAGGAGCAGGCATGCGAGACCCCCGTCGCTGACGAGATGTCGGAGGTGTGCACGTACTTCAAGCTGCCGCACGTGCTGGAGCCGGCCAAGAAGTACCCACGCGACTGGCTCGTGTCCGGCCGTGTGCGGGTGCGGCTGCTGAAGGCCGACGGCACGCCTGAGAACCCAGAGATCCCGAGCCGGAAGGTGCTCATGGTCAAGATGGCGGAGCTGGTGCCGAAACTCCAGTCCCGCAAGGTGCGGCTGGAGAAGGAAGCCGAGGAGGCCAAGCAGAAGGCGGCGGCCGCTGCTGGAGCAGTTACGGTGGCCTCTGGAGGTGGTAAGAAGAAGGGAAAGAAGAAAGGCAGGAGATAAACGCAGCAACACAAGCCTTGAGGGAGAGGAGCTGGACTTGGACTCGTGGCCATGGCAAGAGTAGAGACAACCTCAGGCGACACGACAGGCTAGAGCCTGTGGTATTAGGTTGAATACGGTGCCGTTCACGCTTCGCATTTATCTGCTTCGATCTTGGTTAGTTGACAATAGTCACGTCTACTGCGTCAAGTTGGTGCTAACTTAATGAGCTCCAGGAGGGCCACGACCTCTTCCTCGGCCACGTCCACGGCCGCCAGGAGCAGCGGGGCGTGCAAATTCGCGCGGCTTCAGCTCATCCTCCGTCTTGGGAGGCGCCAACACGGAGCGAATGTCTTCTGCTGCGCTGGACGGGTTGTTGATCTCAATCTGCACGAAACAAACGACATCAGTCAGGATCAAAGCAGAGCATGCTGGATGCCATGAAAGCATAACTACTCACTGTGTAGTCAAACTTGATGGAGAGCTCTTCGTTGGCGACAGAGAGCACCGTCGCCTTGCACGTCGAGTACACCATTTTCAGGCGCACAGGTGAGTCTTCCGGGCACACGTACATGAAAACTACAGCGGCAAAAACCACGTCGTTAGCGACCTCCTGCCTTATGCAAGAAACTATTTGCTGCGACTTACTCAGTGCCGACGTCGCACCCGAAGCCACTGGTCCACGGTAACGGTACGCCACGAAGCTCGGACTGCGACGGTCAAGCGTGTCCGGTACATCAATAAGCTCCACACTCTCGAGACTCTTGACGACCTCCACACTCTCGTTATCCTCACTCAATTTCTGCAGGTTGAAGACACCATCAGCACATGTAACTCTCCAAAACAACCCCCAGTCCACAAACCATCGCGATCCAGTCAAACTTGTTGTCCTGCAGCAGCCGCAGCTTGTCCCGCACGTTCTGCGTGATCTCAAACGGCACGACACCCATTGCACTGGACTTGACATTGGTATCGCGCTCTAGCATCGCCGCCTCCTTGAGCAGACGCTCCGACTCGGACAGCGGTGCATCCGCCGCCTGCTTCTTCCTCGCCTCCAGGAAACTCTCCCACGTCACTTCACTCTGCAAAAAAAACATTGCAAAACTATCAGCCTCCTCTCCATTGCACACGCCCTACAATCCGTCCACGCACCAGCTCCGTGGCGTGGAATTCCCCCGAAAAGTAGTTGAGTCCCAGCTGCTTCTTGAGCGAATCGCGCGACGACGAGTAGAGCATGCGGTCGCGCACGCTCACGCCCTCGGGCACGAAGGCCAGCAGCACCCAGCGCAGCGCCGCCACGTTCGTGTCGGGACACAGCAGCACAAACGCCGCCTGCTCCGCGGTCAACGAGGACGCCACGAGCTGCGCCACGTCGGCGCGCGGGTCCGGCGTCACGGGTCCACAGCCGCTCAACACGAACGACTCGTCATCGATCGAGACTTTGACGTAGCGCAGCTTGCCGCTCTGCGCGTCGGCGAACGCGCGCTCAAGTTCCGCGCTCAGCAGGAGGTTGGCTCGGGCCATGGGATCAGATCAGGGGGAGCTGCTTCAAACTGATTGTGGCGATGAGGATTTTTTTCATGCTCACCGGCATACTGAGGACAAGTCAAGTCAAAATACTATTGTGCGAAGACAAACTCAAACAAGATAAACAAGTTCGAACTGACTATTTGGGTGCTCTCCGAACGCGAGTGTCGGCTGATAGTGCCAGAAGACGAACAATGAGTAAGGTCCTACGGCTCTTTGTGTCTCGGTGTCTCGTCACTCCGTCACCTTGAAAAACTGCCCAAGACAAGCAAACACAAACGTTAATCGCTGACACTTCCAGTAGGTACTGCAAGAGGGCTTACCGCATCGTCGGCGTACGCAAACTCCAAGCAGTGCAAGGCGCCAGAGTAGAGTCGCTCCCGCATGGGGGCGTTCTCCTTCAGGCCAAAGATGATGATCCGCGCTTGGGTCAAGTAGTCGTCATTGCTCTCCTTGAAGCGCTCGAACAAAGCAGCCTGCACACGTATTCGCAACACAACATTCGTGAGTTTCTGTTGCTCGCCCCCACCATCAAGAAAACATATCGACGCACATCGATCTCATTTGCCAGGTCGGCACGATTCGACCCCTCGTGGTCCAGGATCTTGCTCAACATGTCGACGAAAATCTTTCGGTTCTTGTCCAGGTTCTCAGGCGCTTCAAACACGTCCTCTTTGCCATTCGCTACAGCGTCAGTAGGTTTGTCTTCCACTTTTGTCGGAGATGATGATCGCTTGTCCGGCACCGTAGCTGTTTCTGTTTTCTCAGCGGCATCGTCAGTCTTCACTCTCACATCCTCCGACGGTGCAGCCTTTGTTGCCTCTTTTTCTGCAGTCTGATCAGGAGTTTCCTTTTCCTTTGTCTTTACTGCGGCATCTTTTGAAGACACGTCGACTGCTTTCTTAGTAGGTGAACCATTGGCTGGAGGCGAAGCAACTGTTTCCTTCGCTGCCAAGTTATCTTTTCCGTCGCTGCTGTCTGCGGGAGCAGCAGAGGCCTCAGTTTTTGGCTTGAGCTCGTCCGACTTGACGGTGTCATGGCTACTGCCGTTTTCAGCCTTTCGCTTCTTGCTGGAATGACCCTCTGCATTTTGGTGACCTTTCTTTCCCAGATGGGAAATCTCTGTGTCATTGCTCAGGATATTGATCATGTGCTTGCGAAGTGCGCTCGCCGTCTGCGCCACAGTGGGGCTTAGGTTTTTGCGCAACATCGCAATAACAGCAGCCAGTCCCGACCGCTCCACGTCTGAACGATACATGAGGGTCTCCTTGAACAATTCCTGCATCATGCCAACTAGCTCATCGTTATTCCGCGCCGACTCTTTCGCTTGCAGCCGCGCCATTTTGCTCGCGCACGAGGCAAGGTCGCCGACCTTGTACTCGCCCTTGTCCTTTGTCTTGCTCTTCGGGCCACTCAGCTTTTTCTTCGCCGCCTCCTCGGTCATTTCGCGAATATCGGCCGACTTCACCGATTTGTGAGGCACCACAAGCTCGATCTCCTTCTTCCGTTTGCTGTCAATCTCAGTAGATCCATTCGACTTTCCATGCTTCGCAGTCGGCTTAAGGGCTTTCTTAGCAGAACCTCCCGCGGCATTGGGACCGTCATCAGCTCCCTTCTTCTTCGGTGTCTTGCGACTCGCCACTTTTGCCTTGATTTCTTCCTTGCTTAGTGTGGGTCCCTCCGTGTCTTCCTCCTCTTCCTGTGTGGCCGCTGGAACGCGTCCCTTTCCGTTCTTCTCATCTGCTGCTTGATTCACACGATTCTTCGGCTTTGGTCCCCGCTTTTTCGGCGTTTTACTGGGCGCGGCATTAGCCGCAGTCTTGTTCTTCGGCGGTCGGCCAGGCTTCCGCTTGACAGGTACAGGTGCCTCCTCTTTCTCCGCAGCCTCCACCTTCTCGTCAGGCTTGAGCAAGCCATCCGCGCGCTCCTCAATCGGCAGCTTGATCTCTTTCTGCATCCCACACCACAAAAAGCTAATCAGATCTCTGCTAAGTGTACAACACCAAAATGCCCGTCTCACATCCGCCACTTCAATCGCCGCCATGAGTTTCACTCGACGCTTGGGCGCCTTTGAGTCCTTCTCCGGGTGGCCCTCGCGGTAGTTGAGCTTCGTGTCGTCCCACGGCTCAATCATCTTAAACGAAACGGGCGCACTGCACCAACCCCACAGACAGCAATACCATCAGTCTCCTACCTCATCTACCAACATTCTTGATCCACTCACAAGTTGTTGGACACGTAGAAGAAGACGAGGTACTTGGTCTCCAGCACCTTGAGCGCCGTCTCCTGCAGCTTGCTGGGCAGCAGACGCGGATCTGTGATGATGCAGGGCCAGTACGGGTAGCCGCCCATCTTGGCCCACACGATCTGGCCGAACCTACGCTTGATGTCGTCGCCCAGTGCCGCCACCTTCCGCTCCGCCTGCTGCTGCTCGTCGCCAGCCTCGGGCTCAACCACCTTCTTCCTGCGGCCAGGGCCCCTCTTGCCCGTCTTGGCGCGCTTCTTGGGCTGCTTCTCGGGCTCCGACTCGGTGTCTTCGCCCTCGGCCGGCACCTTTTTGGTCGTGCTCGGGCTCGGCGTGCGGCGCTTGCGGGGCGTGGCGGCCTGGTTGTCGACGGCCTGCGCGACCGCGATGTCCACCGTCACCTGCGGCTCCGGCTGCGGCGCAGGCGTGGGGGCGGACTCCGCGGGTTTGGCGGCCGCGTCCTCGCTCATCTTATCGTTGGCTCGGATTTTTCCCTACTGGGCCCACCACTGGGCGCGGCCGAATTGTCACTTGACGTTTGTATGGTGGATCTTCCACCTTCTTGAGCGTGGTGTAAGAATACGTAAAATAAGATTACCGTGAATGGTCAGTTTTAGACAAAGCCGTTGTGCAGGGCGGATTGAAGAGACGAAAGGATTGAGTTGTCGTGAGAGTGTATTGACATGCCTCCGTCGAGACGGGAGTATTTGGTCGCATTAACCGGGTGCCATCGCATAACACCGTCGTCTATTCCATGCGTCCACGCCCGCGCGACGGAAGGCACAGCACCTCAAACCTACTTCATCGTCGAAAAGAACGAGGCCCTTGGACAAGTGAGCAGAGCATCAGAGCAACAGCCCGATGCTTAGTCCCAGCCCGAGCCAGCGGCGGGGGCAGCGGCGTCCCAGTTCGACGCGGCAGCCGGCACAGCGGGGGCCTCACCGGACCACTCCGTGTTGCCGGCCGAGGTCCACTCGGTGGGGGCAGCAGGGGCAGCCGGCTCGGCAGCGTACAGAGCGGGCTCCGCAGGGGTCTGCGGGGCCGCGTCGCCCCAGCCAGCGCGGGCCTGGGCCTCCTCGGCGGCGGTGGCCTGAGCCTCCTCGGCCTTCTTGAGCTCCTCCGGGTCGCGGTACAGGAACAGGTCCACAGCCACGTCCCACGGCAGGGCACGCGAGATGGTGCCGCGCAGACGCAGCACCTCGCGGGCGAGCAGCCAGTAGAGCAGGCCAATGGACAGCTTGCCCTTGTTGTTGGCCGGGATGGCCACGTCCACGAACTGCAGGGGCGAGTCCGAGTCGCAGAAGGCGATCACGGGCACGTTGACGAACGACGACTCACGCACGGCCTGCGAGTCGGTACGCGGGTCCGTGATGAGCAGCAGGCGCGGCTCGCGGAACTGCTTGGTGATCTGGTTGGTGAACGTGCCGGGCGTGAAGCGGCTGGCGATGGCCTGGCAGCCGGTGTGGTGCGCGAACTTGAGCACGGCGCGCTGGCCGTACGGGCGAGCCGAGATGGCGATCACGTCCTCCGGGTTCTCCACGGCCACGATCACGCGCGCGGCAAGCATGAGCTTCTCCCACGTCTGGCCCACGTTGATGATGTGGATGCCGTCGTTGCGGCGACGCCAGATGTAGTCGGCCATCTTGGAGTCGGCATTGCGCGTGCCGATGTGGACCTGCGCGGCCAGCATCATCTTGATGTCCTCCTCACGTTGGGTAGCCATGGTTGCGATAGATTCCTGTTCTTCTCAAAGAGCGATGAATTGTGCGGCCCGAGAGCTGCACAAGCAATTGGGAACCGGGAGGCTCGACCACCACCAATCGATTGTACCCGTGTACCCATGCATTATAGTGTGGACCCCATTTCTACATGTGGTGCACACAAATGACCAAGTGTAGCCATTATCAGATACGCTGACGTACTTGCCTCTGGTGTCATCCGAGCCTTTTCCGGCTCAGTTTGCCTCTTAGTCGGAAAGAAAGGAGGCCGCATGGAGGCCAACGGCCGCGACTTCAACGTGGAGCTGGCCGTGCAGCCTGTGGTGGCCGACGCGCTGGCGCAGCTGACGCGGCTGTGGCAGACCTTCGGGCTGTCGGAGGAGGAGCAGGTGCAGCAGAGGAAGATCCTCTTCGCCACGGTCCGCAAGAGCTGCCAGGCCAGAGTAGCCACGTGGCGCAACGAAGTGGATCGCGCCACGGCGCGCGTGCAGGAGCTGGAGAACGAGGTACAGAGCATCAAAGCCCAGTTCCACGGCAGCGAGGTGCGGCTCCAGTTAGCAGCGTAAACAAGGCATTGTCTCTGACTGGCTGTGGCGTTGCAGTCGGCGTGGTGCATCCAGTCGTTAGACCAGCTTTGCAGCGGTGCGCTCCGTGACAGACTCGCAGCGCTGGAGATGGAGTTTAAATTCCTGGACAGCGTAGGGTTGTTGACACCGTGGGAAGCTGTGTCTGTACGCTGATTGCCGTGGTTGAAAGCAGGTTCGCACCAGTCGGGTGGCCGAGGTGGACAAACTTCGGGAGCACTTGAGCCACATGGACACGAAGCTGGGCACCACGTCCATCTTGGTGCGATGCGTGCTTTGAGGGTATGCTCGTTGCCCTTTCTAATGCCTTCCATTATGCTCTGGCAGCCATCGGACGTGTCCACCCTCAGCGAAGAATACAAAACCTCTCTACAGGAGATGGTGGACAGAAAGTCACGTGAAGTGGTAAGAACCCCTCCTTAGCTGCAAACTACCGTGGTGTTCTACGCCCAACTTTCGTCGATTGCTTGCGTGAACAGCACACGCGGAGAGCAGCATTTCTGGAGGCTGTGAGCGAGTGCGTCCAACTGGCCCGAGAACTGCAGATTGAACCTGATAGCATCTTCGCGCCAGATGTAAATGCTCGGTTGAAGGTGGTTGTCACGCTTGAAAGCTTCGGGTTCATGCAGCTTGTTCTCTTACAACTGTGTGCGCAATTCATGTTGACTAGAGACGAGATTTATCTACAGATATGCTCCAGAAAATCTCACAGAGGACTGTCGAGCTCCGAGAGCGGAAGTTTAAACGGGAAGCACGTCTGGCGGAGATGCTTGGACAAATTCACGACCTCTGGCGTGAATTACAGGTACGTGTGACTAACCAGCCTAAACAACTGCACACCGCCAATTTGTTGCCATGCATACGCAGGTCCCGGACGAAGAGCAAGAACGCTTTCGAAAGACTGTCCACGGTGTTGGCAAAGCTGCTCTTGCCTCGGTACACTAGCCCCCATTGATTGCTGGTTCATCGATGCTGCGGAAAACTAACGACCTGCTATCGACTGCAGTGTGAGGCGGAGCTAACCAGGCTCCAACGCCACCACAAGCGTTTTGCTGCTATCACTATCCAAGTCACAAACCTGCGCAAGGCAGTTGAAGAGCACTGGAACCAACTAGGCTACAGCTCCGATCAGCGTGCGTATTTCGCTGCGATGATGAACACGCCCGACTCGGAACTTTCCTACCGGGTTTTTCGCGCGCACGCGAAAGAAGCTGACAAATTGAAGCGACAACTACTTGGCATGAGGGTCCTCACAAGTGTACGTCCGTGATTCGACATAATTCATGTCGTTGAACCTTGATCGAGACTTTTTTCTAATGGTTCACTGCAGTATGTTGTCAAGCGCGAGGAGATACTTCGGGCTCGTGAAGAGTATGCATATTGATACCTGGTTGGTGTATGTTGCAACAGACTTTGATCTTGTATGTTGTCTATCTGTCCAGACACGGTGTGCCCGATGAGAAAACGCGCATGCGTATCGAGCGCGAGCTACCAAAATACACGGCGATCCTTCACAATCGCATTGCCAAGTGGGAAAAGGAAACAGGGGTGATATTCTGCTGGAATGGTATTGCAGAAACCAAGAGCTAGTTGTTGTTGAAGTCGTCTACCAGTAACAACTTCGAATGCTTGTCTGTAGACCAGCCGTACTTGGAGCTCATGCGCTCGGACGATCGTGAGTGTGAGAAGGAGAAAAAGAAGACCAAACAGACATCGCTACCACAGCTGCAAGACAGTCTAGCTTCCTCTGGCAGCTTTGACGATCAACGCCGCCACCAGGTTTGTAGGGCACCCTCCGAGTAAGACGGCTGCATATGATACTGACAGAAAACTTGATACTTCGTGGGCTATACCGCAGCAGCAGAACCGACATTCGATCGAGGAGCGCAGGCCTCCACGTCTTCCAGACATGGAGACACAGCTCCAACGTCGTCGCTCCGACCCACAAGCCCCCGAACGTCCTCGCTGGCGAAACTTCATCCGCAGCACCTTCTCAAAACGCGGCCCATCAGCGTAACCAGTGAGCCATGCCCACAGCCATGAAGACTTCTACGACCAGTAGAGTTGGTCAGCATGAGAGCCATGATACTTCGAGCTATTAGTACTAGTGAAGTGCGTGAGTCGTATCTCGAAAGACTAAAAGTGCCACATTTGCTCGATGTAATCGTCGCCTGCGCCGAAGCGCTCCGGCGCGTACCATAGAAACCTCCCAGCTCTCGGCAGCAGCATTCTTGCAAACGTACTTCGTAGAGCTCGCTCCAGGGATTCTGCATGGAATACCGTTGCCAATGGTCCATCGGTACTGTTGAAGCTGGTGATTGGTTGCCCTTTTTCGTTTCCCAGTGAGGGACAGTGATATCACCTAGCGACGAGGAGTGGTCGATCTTCCCGTCTTAATGGACCTCGAACGCCTTCGCCTAGTGTGGGGGTGTTCGGCAGGACAAGTACGATACCAAGTGGCATGGGTGCTTATCCTTCGCGATTCACCTGTTAGTTCGAATCGATGCTGGGCTATCGACGAAGAGCGCAGACTGCCGCTTCTTTCAGACATGCAGAGCGTGCAATGGGCTCAAAGCTTGTAGATTTTGTTTTACTGCATGTATCGCGTTCAAGGAATGACCTCATAGGTCGACGTTTCTGCTGAATATGTCTCTACTCACTAGTTCGATTAAGCTGACGTCGTGCTGCTTTCTTTGTCGAAGATCGAGCTCTACCTATCGACACACTGTAGACCCTCTTCACAGGGCCCGACTGATGTAGCAAAAGCTCACCCCGACACGCTAGCACGAACTGCCTAACCCCTCAAAGCCCTCACAGGCGCAATGCTCGTCCAGACGATGCCAACCGAGTCGAGCTCCTTGCCGCAGGTTCCAAAGAAACCACCCAACTGGTAACCTTCGGGCGCGGTGTCCTTGCCAATATTCTTCGTGGGGTTTCCTCCTTCGATAAAGTTGCCCAGGTTGGTGGTAAAGCGGAGGTACTTGATGCGCGTGTGGTCGCCCTTCTCACCCCAGTGAGCCTCAATGCCCATGATGTACTCACCAGCGCTAAGCGTCAGCGTGTTCGGATCTCCACCCTTGCCGCCGTGGAACAAGTCCGTCTTCAACCCCGAGGGGTCAGTGACAGCAACACCAATGCCGTTGATGCGCTCGCCAGCTTGGATCGTGACGGATTGCACGGTTTGTCCGGGGGAAACCAAGTCGATGTCCGAGTATTTCGTGCCGTGAGGGCCGCCGAAAGTCTCACTCAGAAGAATGCCTTCGTCCGTAGCGACGGCGCCACGCGCGACTAGCGCCACCATTACCAGCACTTGACAGAAAAACCCGGTCATCCGCGCCATGATACTCTTGTTAGAAACGTTGGGAGAGACTTGTCGTCGAGGGGAGAAGTTCTGGAATGAAACGAGCACTCGCAGTGTATATCGCAGTACGGCATGCGCACCCACGCACAGCGCATGTACATAGGAGCTCACGGAAAAGACAGTTCCCAAACTCACATCACTGCGGATTTATCATTGGGACTAAGCGTGGATTCCGTTAGTTTCACGCCATGCGGTAATATGGAGTCCAGCAGAATTACGTGCACCAACCCCGACCAATCCGAAACTTTATCTTCAAGATAAAGTTTCGGATTGGCTGAGCGGTGCAGACAATCCTCTCCGTAGTAATCCCAGAACTCTCAACATGAATATGAAAGCGGTTCTCGAGAATTCGGGGACTGAAAGGAGAAGCGGTTCCTGATACAAACATTCCTCCCCAAAGAGAATGCGAAATGGGCAAAGTTTCTTATTGAGAAGGTGCTTCACTCGGGGAAAAGTCACAACTGCATAGCATGGATGAGCAGCTGCATTAGCTGTTCTTTTTCTTGATAGCTTCGCGCTCCAACTCCTCAGCAGCGCGTTCTGCACCGTCCTCTTCTTGTGTATTTGAACCAGCATCACCACCATCCCTGGTGTGGTGCCAGCACTCAGCAAGTATTTGATTGTTCCAGCTCCATGAGAGAATATACCCTGCGATAGAAATACCCTTAGACAGGCATAGAAGTGGGTCGCATTCACTACCGAGGGGAGGGGTTGCCTGTACAGTATTTGCGTTGCACATGATGGGGACCTTGCTGGCTTTTTGTTTACGAGCCTCCGGAGGACACATTTGAAGCGTAAACTTGGGCCGGGAAAATACCGTGACTGTATTAGGGACGGGATATAGCGTTCGCATAAACACAAACTGTATCTGTATTACAGCTAAACACTGTTTGGAAATTGTGTGGTATTAATACTAGTCGTGTATAGCTAATCCAGTTCTCCAATGATTCATCTCGAAACTCACTCTCGCCGAGCGAGACATGGTGACAGGTTTAGTATTGAACGAATCTTCAGCTTGCACGCGCACAATTTGTGCTGACAGCAAAACATATATTCCAAGTCTCCTAACGTGGACACTGAAGCTCCCAACATTCAAATGTCTTCCATGGTTGTGACTTCTACCGCCTTATCGTAGCACCAGCTTCAACAGCACATTTCAGGAAGTGCATGTGCTGTAGCGTGGTTCCCTGTTTCGATTTGCTTTTAAGTAGTGCTTTGCCTAACGACGAGTCTGCTCTGGATCTGATAAAGAGGTTGTATTGCCCCTTAGTGTCTGAGGTCGCTGCCCATTAAAGGAGAGGTAAGGTAAAGGATCTGGACGAGAGCTGATAACCGATCACTGAGCAGATCTTACCCTTTCTCTTGGTTGCGCATGCCTAGCCTACTGTAATGCGCATTGCCCCAGTAAAAATCAGCAACCGTCCAGGATCGGAAAGTCAAAAGGATCATGCGGTCGGACAAAATAACCTCTTTTTCCCGAACAGCATATGATCCGGAGGTCCATCCGTGTGGAGAGGTAGCAATCCTATTCTATCAGAGGTCTCTGAACTACATGTAGCCTTGCTACACAAAATGATCATAATTTTTTTTAATATATTTTACTTCATCGTACATATAAAGCTAAGCTGTGGACATTCGAGCTCCTCAAGTTTGAGTATTCGCTGACCGCAGTCAAAAAACAATAAGGATCACAGCATAACCAATCCGAAAATGTATCTTCAAGATAAAATTTCGAAGATAAAGTTCGTGCACGTATGCAGCAACCCTAGCCAATTCATGCACATGCACTGCAGGACTGCATATTACTGCATGTACACCGCGAGGAATTTCCATAAGTCAACCTTAAGCACTGAGATTATTGTTTTAGATTGTGATAATTGCGCTTTACGTATTCAAATCAGTAGTAATAGTATTTTTGCTCTGAAAATAATATGATAGCGTCGCTTGTTATACTACTACTACAGTAAGTACGTATCATGGACAAAGGCAAGCAGACACTCAAGGAGGCTTGGCTGAAGGTTCTGCCCTACAAGACACTGAGTGCGTTCTGTGGCCACTTAGATTGCTTCTACGAGTGCATATGGATCGGCCAACAGTGTGCTCATTGAATGTCCGAGGATAGTGAGTGGTGGTTGAGGTCTTTGAAGCCTTTTACTATGAGGGAGAAGAAAGAGAGTGTTCCTGCGTGTAGCTTCTATATATGGCTGTCTCGTGGTTATCGCTCGAGGTGTTTTCCCTACAACAACAGAACACAACTAGTTCCCTCTGAAACTGCACGCTTCGTTCCACATTTGATTTCTCAGGACTCGGAAAATCTTGTTCACCTCGTCCGACGACGCACCTCTCTTCAAAATTTGCTACAATATAGTTAATTTCAATACGTAAACACGTTTCCACAGTCGTTCAGTATGTAGTAGTTGTGACTTTCATAGCAATGCATTATGGAAACTCAAAGTCTAGCAACTGCCACTACCAGCACCATCGCGTGCCGTTCAAACGATCCACCCAGCATACATTGATCATATTCGGGTCTGTGACACTATAAGATTCAGGCGATGTTAACTTCCATGGTCTCGTACTTTCTTGACTTTCCGATCCTGGACGGTTGCTGATTTTTACTGGGGCAATGCGCATTACAGTAGGCTAGGCATGCGCAACCAAGAGAAAGGGTAAGATCTGCTCAGTGATCGGTTATCAGCTCTCGTCCAGATCCTTTACCTTACCTCTCCTTTAATGGGCAGCGACCTCAGACACTAAGGGGCAATACAACCTCTTTATCAGATCCAGAGCAGACTCGTCGTTAGGCAAAGCACTACTTAAAAGCAAATCGAAACAGGGAACCACGCTACAGCACATGCACTTCCTGAAATGTGCTGTTGAAGCTGGTGCTACGATAAGGCGGTAGAAGTCACAACCATGGAAGACATTTGAATGTTGGGAGCTTCAGTGTCCACGTTAGGAGACTTGGAATATATGTTTTGCTGTCAGCACAAATTGTGCGCGTGCAAGCTGAAGATTCGTTCAATACTAAACCTGTCACCATGTCTCGCTCGGCGAGAGTGAGTTTCGAGATGAATCATTGGAGAACTGGATTAGCTATACACGACTAGTATTAATACCACACAATTTCCAAACAGTGTTTAGCTGTAATACAGATACAGTTTGTGTTTATGCGAACGCTATATCCCGTCCCTAATACAGTCACGGTATTTTCCCGGCCCAAGTTTACGCTTCAAATGTGTCCTCCGGAGGCTCGTAAACAAAAAGCCAGCAAGGTCCCCATCATGTGCAACGCAAATACTGTACAGGCAACCCCTCCCCTCGGTAGTGAATGCGACCCACTTCTATGCCTGTCTAAGGGTATTTCTATCGCAGGGTATATTCTCTCATGGAGCTGGAACAATCAAATACTTGCTGAGTGCTGGCACCACACCAGGGATGGTGGTGATGCTGGTTCAAATACACAAGAAGAGAACGGTGCAGAACGCGCTGCTGAGGAGTTGGAGCGCGAAGCTATCAAGAAAAAGAACAGCTAATGCAGCTGCTCATCCATGCTATGCAGTTGTGACTTTTCCCCGAGTGAAGCACCTTCTCAATAAGAAACTTTGCCCATTTCGCATTCTCTTTGGGGAGGAATGTTTGTATCAGGAACCGCTTCTCCTTTCAGTCCCCGAATTCTCGAGAACCGCTTTCATATTCATGTTGAGAGTTCTGGGATTACTACGGAGAGGATTGTCTGCACCGCTCAGCCAATCCGAAACTTTATCTTGAAGATAAAGTTTCGGATTGGTCGGGGTTGGTGCACGTAATTCTGCTGGACTCCATATTACCGCATGGCGTGAAACTAACGGAATCCACGCTTAGTCCCAATGATAAATCCGCAGTGATGTGAGTTTGGGAACTGTCTTTTCCGTGAGCTCCTATGTACATGCGCTGTGCGTGGGTGCGCATGCCGTACTGCGATATACACTGCGAGTGCTCGTTTCATTCCAGAACTTCTCCCCTCGACGACAAGTCTCTCCCAACGTTTCTAACAAGAGTATCATGGCGCGGATGACCGGGTTTTTCTGTCAAGTGCTGGTAATGGTGGCGCTAGTCGCGCGTGGCGCCGTCGCTACGGACGAAGGCATTCTTCTGAGTGAGACTTTCGGCGGCCCTCACGGCACGAAATACTCGGACATCGACTTGGTTTCCCCCGGACAAACCGTGCAATCCGTCACGATCCAAGCTGGCGAGCGCATCAACGGCATTGGTGTTGCTGTCACTGACCCCTCGGGGTTGAAGACGGACTTGTTCCACGGCGGCAAGGGTGGAGATCCGAACACGCTGACGCTTAGCGCTGGTGAGTACATCATGGGCATTGAGGCTCACTGGGGTGAGAAGGGCGACCACACGCGCATCAAGTACCTCCGCTTTACCACCAACCTGGGCAACTTTATCGAAGGAGGAAACCCCACGAAGAATATTGCCAAGAACACCGCGCCCGAAGGTTACCAGTTGGGTGGTTTCTTTGGAACCTGCGGCAAGGAGCTCGACTCGGTTGGCATCGTCTGGACGAGCATTGCGCCTGTGAGGGCTTTGAGGGGTTAGGCAGTTCGTGCTAGCGTGTCGCGTGTAGGATTTCGTTAGAAATCTAAAGCGTACCAAATCAACCGTTTCTGGTTCCTTTCTTGTCTATTGATTTTTTGCTATTTTGGAAGGCCTATGCGAGCCTGGGTTTTTATCCAGAGTTGCTTGCAGACGATACCCACTGCATGCACATGCACTAAATGTAGTCTTTATAAAAACTACGTTGACTTCATTCACCGAGAGCATCTACAGCGGCAGTGACAAAACTAAATGCAAAATACTTGTAGCTGGAGCCGACAACGCCACAATCGTACCAACGCCGGGGAACTACTGCGCACTGGTATATTTATTTTTAATTGAGGTAAAAAAACAGTAATGTCATTTTGCAGACAGCTGTTTACTACACCCTCACTCTGTATGGACTCCACCAATGCATACCATGTTGCACTGGTGCATGCCAGGGCACAGTCAAGATTTTGAGGATTACGCTACTCCTTCACCCATATGTTTTGTACACCTAACCTCCCCTTTTCGCTGTTGACGTGTCAATTAGCCAGAGTCGAATTTTTGCCCCGTGTGGCAATAGTTTCAGGTACAGTAACTATTGCCACACTCTACCTCTAGTTACGTACGCCATCCAGGTTTTGGCGGTAAACGATGTCGAATTTTTGCCCACTTTCGGATTTTTTTGCTGTTTAATTGGCTCGGAAATTCGAAAGTGGGCAATTCACACTCCAGTGGAGGATAAGTTGCCCACTGCCCAACATTTTTTTTTGCTGTATTAATTGGCTCGGGAATTCGAAAGTGGGCAACTTATCCTCGACTCGAGGATAAGTTGCCCACTTTGCGACGTTCCAAGCCAGTTAAACAGCAGCGTCGAGGATCGGACTTTCCGAGCCATGATTGGTTAAATTTCATGGAGGATCCAACTTTCCGAGCCATTGATTGGTTAAATTAAATTGGCTCGGAAATTTCAAAGTGGGCAACTTATCCTATACTCGAGGATAATTTGCCCACTTTGCGACTTTCCGAGCCATTTAAACAGCAGCGTCGAGGATCGGACTTTCCGAGGCATTATTATTACAAAAGCAACGTGGAGGATCGGAGCTCGACATAATTTATCTTTATTATAAGCTTTGGAGAGGCTGTGGTTCTCGTATAGTTAATATATAAAATAACACGTTCCACTTCCGTTTTTCCTAGCACGTCATTTTCTGGAAAAGATGTCTGAGACGCGAGAACTGCACGACGCGCACCAGGAGAATGTGGTCCCTCCTCCACTCGGAGAAATTCCACTTGCCCAGTACTCCACCCGCATCACCCACCCCAGACTCCCGATAGAAACTCATCCCCACCCCCAGTACTTCACCGCGCTCGCAAGTGTGCCAACGTCCCCTCGGCCAGTCCCGGGTGTACCGGAAAACATCGCTCTCGCCACCGTTCGGATGTACACTTTTGCATCACGACGCGTCGTACCGAATGCCTACAGAACTCGAAAGTACGCTGCCCAAGAATCGCCGTCCGCGATTAACCCCATCAGAGAAGTCCCAGATTCGCATGCGATATCAGAAAGGGGAGAGAATTACCCAGCTGCATCAAAGCACAGGACACGCCCGCAGCACGATCGACGCCATCGTCCACGCCCAGCCCAATCAAGACGAGTCCAAGCCCGGTAAACCCTGTCGGTGGACCCCCATGCGTTTCGTGGTCATTTAGCTTGCCTAGCGCCACATAATGGCCGACCGTAACTCGTGAGCCGTCCTGTTGTGGTCCCGGATCTGTGTTGTCCAGCTGTCCACGACCAGTACGTCAGCCACCCGCCGGGTCTTCCAGTACGGGCCTTGTAGGTGTCTCGCCCTCGACGGTGTCCTCGTGGCGTGCTGGCGTAGAGCATACTCATTGTCTCCAACCACATGCGGCTGTTCCCATCCGTGCCGCTGGCAATTCTTGAGCCCCCTCAATAGCCCTAGGTGGATCGTTAGCAAGGGTGCCACTCGATTGGCCCCGTTACCTGTGTATTCATGTACATCACTGTGCATCTCCCAGCCTTCCGATCCACCTTGGCGAGTATGGCCCCGCTTCCACTGTGCGTGCCGTCGCCATAGCCCCCGCTACATATGAGTGTTCTGGCCTTGTGCCAATATAGACACAGCTTTGAGCAAAAGAACATTTCAACAGAAGCCCGCGAGCCCAAGGTCCAAGGTCCAAGGCTGCAGAAGATACATGCAGGTAACGTTAGACAAGCGTCGCTAGCCGTCAATGGCGTACCCGGTCGTGGGCTCCACTAACCAGCGCTAGTGCTGAGAATACTGCTGGCGTGAGACGCATCTGAGGAAGCTATTTAATTAGAGTTCAATAGACTGCCTTCTCTTTCAGAGCCCCCCGGTACCAGTTATAATAACATCGTCCACATTAGCTGGACACATAAATTATGCCACTCGTACGACTTGATCATTTTTTTTATAAGGTTTAAGGTGCGGTTTTGACGCAGATCCCAAACGCGTTGAGAAAGACCTTGGACACAACATACGCCCCTCGGCTCCATACAAAACCCTATATTAAACGACACCTGTTCAAAGTGATATTACTAGGGATTTATATGAAACGCGTTTTCGCCTGCCCGTAAGTTGACAGCTAACAATTGAAGAACCAACAAGCTCAACATATTATTAAAGCTACCATTCTAGCTGAAGCCAATCGCTATCTTACGTGAGATAAATTATCAGTATTGTAGTCACAAGATCAAATCAAAACTTCAGCTTTTTCCGACAAACATCGTAAACCATTATTAGTCATGGCATGACTGATTAGAGTGAACGGTGTAAAGTGCAAAAACGCGGGTGTTAGCGCATGCCAGCTCTTTCTCAACGCGTTTGGGAATCTGTGCCAAAACAGTGGCCGTATTAGTGTTCCAAGAGTGTAGAAGCCTGATACATGTACGCAGTAAGACGAGTGTAACGGGGTACACCGACATGTGCCCATGCTACATAAAGAGTTACGGGATGTCCCTCTTTAGTGTCCGTGGTACGTGGTACCGGTTGGCTGTGAGCCAACCATTAGGGTTTTTAGAGTCGACCGAAATGCCCCAGATTTCGATTGTATCCGGCGAGCAAATCCGTCCCTGTTCCTCGATATACCACTGTATTTGGCTAGCGCCATATCCAGCAGCTCGGGGACTGGTGAATGTCAAAATACCCCCACGTTTTTCACTCGTATTGACACGCGCAAAGGCGACAAGAATCCGTACGGAGCGCGATGCCTCGTCGTTCAATGCGGAAGGCGTTGCTGTCGAATCTACAAGCGTTTTATGTGTGGCGGAGCGGGATCGCGAAAATCGATGACGCGATCCGAACTTGCCAGCGGTACGCCCAGACTGCCGACTATCGGAGGGAGTACTCCGTTGATCAGGCGTGATCAGAAAACCTTGTAGTCACCGTGTGTACCCGACGACGAGGCAGGTTGCGCTCTTCCGGTGTTCACTGAAGGCATCAGTGGGTGACCAAGGCGGAAGTTGGAGCTGGACTGCTCCTTCCGGGGAATGGGTGGGTGACGGCCACGCGGGTATTCTTCACGCGGTCGTCGGTTGTTTGTGATCGGGTCTTGGGACAAGTCGATCATGTGGGGGTGTCCTTGGGGTTGTGCTGCTATAGCCCTTTCCGTTGCTTGCCGCCTCCTCTGGCGGGGTCTTGAGTTGAGATGAGAGAATGCGATCGCCCCCTGTCCAAGCTGTCCAGGTCTGCGTCGTGTCCTTGGTTGACTTGGTGAGTCCTTCGTCGGGTAGACCAATGTAATTCCTTCCCCGGGATGTATGGACGTCACTTGTGTTTTGCAAGGCAATCAGAATCTCTTAACCAAAGGTAAAGGCCCTAAAGGTCTCTCCCTATCCCGCTTGCGCATCCCTTGATTGCACACCGTAGCTTGAACTTGGTCTGATGTACCAAGATCGCGGTACCGTGTCGAAAAGATTGGTCCATTGCACCCACTATAATTGTGATTGCCGATCGCGTATCGAAATGTTTGTCGCATGTCGATCTGGACCAGATCACGTATCGAAATGATTGCTCAATATCGATCTTGATCAGATCGGCATAAATGATTACGCCATACTCATCAGGTCGACTTCGGGCCGGAGGTGGATGTCTTCTGGACACAACCGGACACACCTTGACATAACTGGCCATAACTGGACACAGCTACAATCCTTCCATAGCGATTCCTTCAAACGCGATCTCATGCCATCAGTCCCCTCCAAATCGCTCAATCTCTCCAACTGCCAAGTCGCTTCGCCTCATATGCGGCCTACCTTCTGCTGGAGACAATGAAACGGCTGAGGACCTGTTTGCGACGTATCTATCTGTTGAGTCCAGCTGATACCTCTCACTCCGCCTCAGCTCCCCCCATGCTGACCATCGCTTCGCTGCTCTTATGACGCTCAGGGCCGATGACTCCAGGCAGCTCACACGGATCTCTAAGCGATCGTTGCATGCCCTTGACAACTGCATCAACGCAGTATTCTATTCGACGTCGCCAAAATGCACACCACGAGCAGCAGCACCTCTGCTGGCAGCTAGCCGTGGCTCTATCCCGGCTAGTTTAAAACGGCCTTTGCTGTTTTTCTTTAGCGCTGCAGTCATTTCTATGAATCCATTCATTTTAGAGCCCTGTTCTTTGCCGACAACAGTTTTCTTCACCACCCCAAAGCACTTCTCAAAATTTGGGGCGTGCTCGAGCCACAGGTCAAGCGAGAATAAATCCTCCTCCCTGAGGTGTTCCTTTACCATGTTGTTGTATGGGCAAATCCTACGACCGCAGAGTCAAGATCCATGCTGGATTTGATAGGCATCTTCCTACGAGAGATTGAGCACATACCACGGATTGAAAAATGCCAAACTGTCGATTCTGACCCCTATTGGACGATTTTTTTTACCTTTTACTACAGCTGACTGACACGTGGCGACTGGACGTAAAATGTCCGAGCGTCGTTTCCCATTTCCCATGGAAGCACTCGCAGTGATGATTGGTCCAGAAGTGCGCGCGACAGGGAAGAACGAGGATGAACGGAGAACTGGTTCAAGTTCTCACAGCATACTGAGACCAAGTGACTTCCAGAAGTCCCCCCAATGTCGAGTTACTTCCGGAAGTCACGTGTGCCTTCCGAAAGTTCCTTTCTGATGTGACTCGCAGATGATCCAGACGTTGTGGGTGCGGAGGCCGACCAGACGCTCCTGATTTGTACCCACCAAGACCTTTCCAATTTTCCAGTATACAAAGCCCAAGATATTAGCGACCGACCAAGACGACCAGCCGGATATGTTATGCACGAAGAGCCGGCTTGCGACCAGGATGTGTCAGCCTCCCGGATGCTGATTACGCCAAAGAACCCTATAGTGAAACCAAGACAAATGTGCATGTGGAAGACTTCCAGCAGAGACTTTGACAGAAGACTTCTAGCAGAGACTAAAAATAACAGAGAGTTCGTTTTGCCACCAAGGGCGCAAGTGTTTTCCAGGGCCCTTATTAGTTGGCCTGGAAGCACGCTAGGATAACGCCGGACAAGCCGCCGTGATTTCCGGGGACCCGGGTTTACCCAGCCTGCGTTTGGACGCGTCGTGATCGCGAAGACCGCCGTGGAACTCTCCGAAAGGCGTAAGACCAAATTAGGCGGTGAACGAGTGACGCGCATCCGTACGTAATCTGTCCTATTTCATATTTCAGTTGGGAGTGTCCTCTAGACCCCCATTTCATAGTAATTGCCGTTTACCAAATTAGGCGGTGAACGAGTGACGCGCATCCGTACGTAATCTGTCCTATTTCATATTTCAGTTGGGAGTGTGTCCTCTAGACCCCCCATTTCATAGTAATTGCCGTTTCAGGAGGTTGTTAGTAGTCACCCCCCCGGAATTTGATCGAATAGACTGCTGTGTGATAGGACTGTATATTGAGTGATCCGGAAGTGGTTTTCCTTTTGGATATATTTGAAAGTTATCTTCTGGAAGGAGTTATAAATCCTCCTTACTGGAAGTGGTGCGCAACAAGGGTGCATCTGGAAGTGACCAGTCTTCCAGGTGAAACACAAGTAGACTGGTGTACGGACCCACTGCTCAAGGGTCCAAAAGAATAAGTAGCAGCTGTATATTGTGTATAACTCTCTGTATTATTTGGTCATCTGGGAAGGCTTTGCTAGTGGTCTACCGTATCGCTCATGTCCTAAGCGAACGGCAGTGTACAATGAATAGGGTAGTGCACTGCTGCAGCAGGTTATAATTAGCATTAAAATGCTACATTTTAAACTAAAAAATATGGACACGACGGGAATCGAACCCGTGTCCATCCGCACAAAACGCGGTGCTCTTGCCACTTGAGCTACGTGTCCAAGCTCGCTTGGTTACCTTTGCATTCCTTAGAAGTAAAATCTATGTATATTAAAGAGAAATAATGTGTGACGAAGTCGATGAAACTTTCTCGCCCAAGTGTATAGCGGTAGCCTAGACTTAGTCCTGAAACTTAAGCCTGGGGGGTGTAAACCCTGAACGCGGTTCCTTGAAACCGTGATTCAGAGTGGCGTGGCACCTTGTGTAATCCCTATCGGCGTCGATTGCTTCGGGGGAAGCCCGGATATATCACCACAATGAGTTGTCAAATACAAATAGGCCTTGAAAATGCTGAGCGTAACGTCCACTTCCTGAACGCACTTCTCCAATGTCTGGAACCGGTATCGAGAACTCGGAACAAACACCACTTTCAGATACCCAATACAAATACAGAGTTATATACAACACGCAGCCGTTACTTATTCTTATAGACCCTTGAACGGTGGGTCTGAACACCAGTCAACTAAGGCTGAATCCAGGATACTGGTCAATCCTGAAGCCTTTTCTTCACACGCGCACCACCCTCAGATGAGGGAAATAATACACACCAATACAATCCTATCTCAAACGCAGTCTATCAAATATTCCTGGGGATGACTGCTACTATCACCCAAGAAGGCCTTGTTAATATGAAATGAAAACCCCGCCCTTACCGTACGCGCAGCGGGTCCAACTAATATAGGGAATGCAAGGATCACGTCAAATACTTACGTGAATGATCCCCTCGCAACTGGGCTTGAATCTTGTAGAGAGCCCCGCACCGAACTGCCCTTAACTGAACGGCGGACCCGTGTCCTGCTTGTCAGAAGCTCACTTACTTTGAGCGACTTGCGTAGTAGGGGGTTAAACGAACTCTGATTGTTATCTTTGCTAGCCATCGCTAGCTTCTTCGTAAAGGGTATCTGTCTGTCTTCGTTCTTCTGTGTTCTTCTGTGTTCTTCTGTGTTCTTCCGTGTTCTTCCGTGTTCTTCCGTGTTCTTCTGTGTTCTTCTGTGTTCTTCTGTGTTCTTCCTGGCGACCTTCTGACTTTGACTTGACTTGAGTATACTGGCTGTCACTTCGTGGGTTCACTTTCCATCTTCAAGGAGTCAAATCCTCGCATTGGGTTCTGGGTTGTCTGAACGTGGGTTCTTCAAACCTACTTTCAAGTTACTTGACCTTGAACATCATTTTCAGGTTCCAATTTCTTGAACGTAGATACTTCAGACTCACGCTCAGGGTTCTTCAACTTGGACATTTAGCTGAAACCAGTGTGTACGACCTCACAGTACAGGATAGTCTTGAGCACGTATAATACATGCGTTCAGACATCCGCGTTCAGACATCTGCGTTCAGACATCCGCGTTCAGACATCTGCGTTCAGACATCTAATGTGATCAAGGTCTCATGACCAAAATCATACTTCATTGTGAGTATCCACACGGCATTTCTTCAACGGGCTTTTTGTTTGTCTGGCGTCTGGTGACTTACGGTGCACTCCGGGTACACGGACATTCACACGCTCAGGCTTTAGGCAAGGCGGGACACCATATGTGATACATTCACATAGGCATTTTCAACTCCATTGGGTTAACCCGCTTAAGGACGGGGTTGATTCAGACATAGATCCAGTTTCAGGCTGTTTGGAGCCTAATCTGACCTTCCAAATCTGGGGGGCCCATCTTAAAGCCTGAGCGCATCCGCTCCGCGGAACACAGCCGAATTCCACATTCAACATGCGCAATGCGCATAACCAGTACTCAAAAATTTCAGTAGCCAATCAAATATCAGCATATATCCACGTCACTAGTCACCCATTGATTCCAACCGAGAAATTGCACTCAGTCTCGTGTCAACCGTCCCTTCCGGTCATGGTCTGTCAAAGAGGAACTTTCCGAGGAGAGGCACCATGTCTGGAACTGATAGGAGCAGGCTTGAGCCTGAACGTGGTTTTACCGTTGCTCGGCAACTTGCGCGGGCTCAGCACCTTTCTCACCCTTTCGCTCCGGGTCCAAAACCTTCAAACTCATTTTTGCGGCCAACCTTTTGCCACAGCCATTCTCACATTCCAACTTTCCACTTGATCGGCAACACATCTTCTCGTGCATCGAGCAACCTTCGTCTTGGGCCGCGTCACGCCACAGCGCTCATGTCTTCAGCCACGCCCAGTGCATCGCAAGAAGCGGATGGTGCTCCCGACAACCTTTCGCATGATGGAGACGTCGTTATGGAGGAATCGGCAGACACTCAGCTGAAGCGGACGGCGGAGATCGACAACGCAGCTTCAGACAACCTTGGCGACGCATCAGACAAGGCCGCGTCCAAGCGCAAAGCGGAGGCAAGCGCTGGTGCGGATGATGACAAGGGGCGGAGCTCTGATTCAACTCCGCTCTCTCTGAGCACCGGTGATCGGCGGTCTGGAGCATTAATTTATTTCGCCAACAAGGTTCCACGCCAGCTAATTCGCGGTGAATACGCCCGCTTTTCGCTCTCCAAGCTCGTGCCGTCGTTGAGGAATACATTTTTCTCGTTTCAGAACTTGTCGCTCCAACCTGCTTTTCAGCATTGTTAATTCTGGACTCCATTTCTTTTAAGTCACACTCACTTCAAAAATCGCGTCTGAGTCACAACTGCCCCAGAGTCATCCGTTCTTCAATTCCGGTTTCAGGTTTCTCTCACTTTCACGTTCAGCATGTTCATCACTTCAGGGTACATATATGAAAATCCGTTTCAGGTTCAATCGTTTCACAAAGTCAGCGGTCTACATCCAGGCACAAGTGCTCGGGGCACTTTATGCTCTGGGATGATCATCTCCTGCCTGCATGGTCCTGAAGCGAGCTCTCGCTCTAGCTCCTTGATTGAATTCATACAGGAGAGCACCACAACTCAGTTGCGAAACTGGTAACCATTCTGGTTCTTCATAGCCCTTCCATTTCACGAGATACTCTCGTGTGCGTCGTGCAGTTCGAGTGCGTTTATTCCAACGCAGATCCAGAATTTTCTCAACTTCAAACTCGTCGTTCAGATTGTCTGCCTCCCAGCTGTCCTCGGGTAACAAAGCGGTGTCAAAATCATCATCCTCGTCCAACTCGATTGCTTCAACTGGACGTTTCGGGAACAAAGCTCTCGGTTTCAGGCGACTCACATGCACCCAAGGGTTGACCCGATATCCAGTGTTGGTGACTCTCAGCTTGACTCTGAAATCATCATGCATCTCATCTATCCTGAACGGACCATGCCACATATGAGCCAACTTCCTGCTCAAACCAGTCTGCACCTTGGGGATGTATAGCCATACAGCATCGCCAACCTTGAAACCGGCTTTGAGACGCTCTGACAACTCCTTCCATTTCTCCGTCTGAGCTACTGAGCGCTGTCGTTTCGCCTTTATCTGAAGGTCTTTGGCACAGGCCTGGGCGTAGCTATAGTCACGTTGTAACTTCCGACGCCATTCGTAAGCGGTACGTTCAACAACGCCTGAAGGTTTGGGTCCAAGCATTGCTGACACCGTCCCTTGAGCATCCCAACCATGCACCAAGTAAAATGGTGTATCTAACCGGGTGGCGTCAAAAGACGTGTTCAGGGCAAACATCAAACGTTCAGTGACACGAGACTGAGTGCAATTTCTCGGTTGGAATCAATGGGTGACTAGTGACGTGGATATATGCTGATATTTGATTGGCTACTGAAATTTTTGAGTACTGGTTATGCGCATTGCGCATGTTGAATGTGGAATTCGGCTGTGTTCCGCGGAGCGGATGCGCTCAGGCTTTAAGATGGGCCCCCCAGATTTGGAAGGTCAGATTAGGCTCCAAACAGCCTGAAACTGGATCTATGTCTGAATCAACCCCGTCCTTAAGCGGGTTAACCCAATGGAGTTGAAAATGCCTATGTGAATGTATCACATATGGTGTCCCGCCTTGCCTAAAGCCTGAGCGTGTGAATGTCCGTGTACCCGGAGTGCACCGTAAGTCACCAGACGCCAGACAAACAAAAAGCCCGTTGAAGAAATGCCGTGTGGATACTCACAATGAAGTATGATTTTGGTCATGAGACCTTGATCACATTAGATGTCTGAACGCAGATGTCTGAACGCAGATGTCTGAACGCAGATGTCTGAACGCGGATGTCTGAACGCAGATGTCTGAACGCGGATGTCTGAACGCATGTATTATACGTGCTCAAGACTATCCTGTACTGTGAGGTCGTACACACTGGTTTCAGCTAAATGTCCAAGTTGAAGAACCCTGAGCGTGAGTCTGAAGTATCTACGTTCAAGAAATTGGAACCTGAAAATGATGTTCAAGGTCAAGTAACTTGAAAGTAGGTTTGAAGAACCCACGTTCAGACAACCCAGAACCCAATGCGAGGATTTGACTCCTTGAAGATGGAAAGTGAACCCACGAAGTGACAGCCAGTATACTCAAGTCAAGTCAAAGTCAGAAGGTCGCCAGGAAGAACACAGAAGAACACAGAAGAACACAGAAGAACACAGAAGAACACGGAAGAACACGGAAGAACACAGAAGAACACAGAAGAACACAGAAGAACGAAGACAGACAGATACCCTTTACGAAGAAGCTAGCGATGGCTAGCAAAGATAACAATCAGAGTTCGTTTAACCCCCTACTACGCAAGTCGCTCAAAGTAAGTGAGCTTCTGACAAGCAGGACACGGGTCCGCCGTTCAGTTAAGGGCAGTTCGGTGCGGGGCTCTCTACAAGATTCAAGCCCAGTTGCGAGGGGATCATTCACGTAAGTATTTGACGTGATCCTTGCATTCCCTATATTAGTTGGACCCGCTGCGCGTACGGTAAGGGCGGGGTTTTCATTTCATATTAACAAGGCCTTCTTGGGTGATAGTAGCAGTCATCCCCAGGAATATTTGATAGACTGCGTTTGAGATAGGATTGTATTGGTGTGTATTATTTCCCTCATCTGAGGGTGGTGCGCGTGTGAAGAAAAGGCTTCAGGATTGACCAGTATCCTGGATTCAGCCTTAGTTGACTGGTGTTCAGACCCACCGTTCAAGGGTCTATAAGAATAAGTAACGGCTGCGTGTTGTATATAACTCTGTATTTGTATTGGGTATCTGAAAGTGGTGTTTGTTCCGAGTTCTCGATACCGGTTCCAGACATTGGAGAAGTGCGTTCAGGAAGTGGACGTTACGCTCAGCATTTTCAAGGCCTATTTGTATTTGACAACTCATTGTGGTGATATATCCGGGCTTCCCCCGAAGCAATCGACGCCGATAGGGATTACACAAGGTGCCACGCCACTCTGAATCACGGTTTCAAGGAACCGCGTTCAGGGTTTACACCCCCCAGGCTTAAGTTTCAGGACTAAGTCTAGGCTACCGCTATACACTTGGGCGAGAAAGTTTCATCGACTTCGTCACAACTGGTGCGCGTGCCCGGATTCGAACCAGGGATTTCACCGGAGTTGTTTATATTAAGTAGGAATTGATTAGTTGGGTCTCGTTAACTTCTAACTACTCTCTAATGGCGGGAGGACGAGGCAAACTGAAAGGAGGACGTGGAGACGGCGGACAAGCAACACGTGTGTCGCGCCGAGCGCAAGGACTGCCTGCAGAAGAGCATAAGGACTTGGACACAATCGCCCGAGAACGACGTGCGCGAATGAAGGCAGAGCGAGAGGCGAAGAAGGCTGAAACTAAAGACCAAGCAGTTATCGAACCGGAAGCTGCGGAAGACGTAATGTCGACTGCGGAAGCTGGTACTGGTAACCAGCGGTCAGAGGTCAAGCCTCAACGCATCTCGGTGGAGCAGTCTCAGGCAATGGAGACTGCACAGGCGTCTGTGGGAGGCGCCAACGAGGTTGAGACCCCGGCAGCAGATCGAGTTTCGGACACTCTGCTGCCGGTTGAAGAAGAAGAAGAGCTTGCTGAAGAAAGTCATGCCAAGGAAGAGTCACCTGTGGAGCGATTGATAGCTAAGGATGTCAGGGACGCATTGCGTCCAGTACCAGCGTCTCAAGATCCCTCGTCGCACGACTTAGCACCCATGCCTGAAACGGCACCGACACGCACACTGAGTGAAGAATCTGCGCACCAGAACCTGAACGCGGATCCGCGTTCAAGCTTGAATGTGGAAAGTAACTCAGAGTTGGTGGCCAGAGAGCCTGATTCAGCACGGGGCGAAGACACGTCGAAGGAGTTCATCGCGCGACAAGTACATCGCTGGGAACAAGTGCGCTCAGGGTTGGTCACTCCTCCGAATGTGGTATACGAGTGGCCAACACCTGCACTGGACTTCTCGGTATGGTTGGAAACAGCGATGAGGACGTCTGACTACCTGCGGCACCGTATGGCTCTCCCAAACCTGGATGCTGCCTGGATCGTCGAGCTGAACCCTGAGCGGAGGACGTTTGGAATTGCTGAAGACCTGACTGCGGTCACGGTTTCTCCAAGTAGGATGACTCCACGTGAATGTGCTGCTCTCGTGCAAACTCTCTTCTTTGAAGCTGGATTTGAGTTCATCAACGTGGTCCCAGATTGGTATCGCACTAGGGCCTCTCAGATTGAGGTTGGATACGTTCGCTCGGTGATTGAGGAAGTTCAGCAGCTGATCACGATCGAGCTCTTGGAGTGGAAACAACTCACTGTTGGCTTGACGTTCAAGATTGTCCCGAACGCGGATGTTCTCAACCCGTCTGAAGTTTTGAATGCGACCAAGTACGAACCCATTTTGAAGCTGAACGCGGAAGGTGAAAGTGAAGATCGATTGATGTCGGATTACGAAGTAGAGCTGCTGGGGAATTCGTTTGCTTCATTATGTCGACTCGCGGGTATCACAGTGCTCAGAAGTCCTCGGGGTCCCCCTGAAAGTGAACCTGAAGCGAAGCGCCCTCAGCGTAGACCTCCTCGTCCGCTCAGCATCTCGACACCTTCAGATCATTCATTGCGTCCAGCCGGAGATGTTGGATTTGACACTGAGGATCAAGTGATGACCAGCCACAGTTCAGGAACTCTGAACGCGTCGAGCAGGATATCCGATTCTGTCCCAAGTGTGATTGGTCCTTCAGGCACCTCAAGTGGAACCGCATACGACACGTCACCAGGAACGCAGACATCCAGAGACAGCTCGTCCAGCTCATCCATGTTGTCGTTGGGGCACCCAGCCTCAGCGCATATGTCTCACTCAGGATCAGTCCCAGTGATGATGGCAATCCAGTCTCAGGGGTATCCAGGTACAGGATATGATGGTGGAGCGTTGGTGACGCGTACGGTGATCCCAGCTCGACCTGCCTCGGTGGATCAAGATGATGTCGACATGGCTGATTCAGAGAGTGCTGGCGCTCAGGATGCTGAAACCGCTTCTCAACCGAGACACTCTCAAGCGCGATCGACGGTCAAGTACGGAGGCTCAGGCTCGGCACCAAGCGAATCAAGTTTGAGTGCTAGAGCACCTGCACGTTCAACGCGGACGAAGTCCAGTTGCACAAGCAGATCACGTCGGTCAGGTTCACACTCTTCAGCTTCATCCGGAGCGGCACAAGTCGCCCTGAACATCATGCGTCAGCACCAGGAAGCAGTTGCCCAACTCAAGGAGCAGCAAGAAGCGTTTCACGATCGGCAGTATAAAGCCCAGCTGGAAATGCAGCGCAACATGGATCGACAGCTTCAGGGTGCTGCGTTTGAGATTCGTTCGCTGAACGAACGCACAACTCGCGCCGAGGAAGCAAGACATGCCGCTGAACAAGCTTTGCTGAAGATCGAAGAAGCTCGGATGGAGGCTGAACGTCGCGCTCAAGCAGCTGAAGAATCGTTAGCACGACCTGCTCCCAAGACGGAAGAAGCTGCGCCTGAATCTCATGAAGAAGGAGCTGCCCGGCTGGAGGAAACCACTCGTCTTGAGCGCCAACGTTTGCAGGCTGAAAATGCTGAACAGCTGAGGCGTGAACGGGAGCTTGTTCAACACAACTTGGAGCAGACTTGGCAACAACGTCTTACCGAAGTGGATGCTGAACGTGTTCACATGGAGAATGAGCGAGCTGAGCGTGGCAAGGAATTGAATGAAAATCTGAATGCGCGCTTGGAACGCGTACAGCAAGCCATGGAACGTTTGAACCTGGAGCGAGAGCAAGAACGTGAGTCCGCACTGAATCGCCAGAAATTTTTGGCCGACCAGAATCGCGATCTCCGAACTGTCCTCTCCCAGATTCAAGCTGGTAAGCTGACCACATCCCCTGAAGTGACAACCCCGGTAATGGAGAAACCCTCAGCTGAACCCCATTCGGCAACCAAGAGTTCAGTGGTCAGTGACGTAATCAAGGATGCCGTGCGTCCTGATACAGAGTCGGTACCGTCAAAGAAGAAAGGGACGAAGGCTCAACTGACCACAACCACTTCAGTCGTCAAAGCGGAAGGTTCCAGCAAGGAATCCAAGTCATCTGTGCCTAAGAAGACTTCATCCAAGAAATCAGCGGTCAAGAAAAGTGCAGTCAAGAAAACGAGTTTCAAGAAATCTCCGCTGAAGGAAAAGGAAGGTGCAGATCCTCCATCTTCAGATCCAGATGAATCTGATTCAGACTTGTCGAGCTCAGATGATGATGATTCAAGCTCAAGTGATTCAGACAGTAGCTCCAGTGATGAGGCGGGTCCAAACCTTACCACTATGTCCACGACGGGTAAAGATGGTCAAACGATTTGGACCTATCGACCGTATATTAACTACAATGCGGTTGAGAAGTTTGATGAAGATGCATCTCTCGAAGACCGAGTTGGGTGGTGGGAGCGTTTCACTGATATGGCGGATCAAGGTTTGTGGCCAGACAAGATGAAGATCAGACAGCTAAGAGGAAGAATGTCATCAGCTCTCAGAGATTGGTATGCCCAGCTGCCTAACCATGTTCGTCATGACTGGAAGAAGTTGACACACCGTTTCAAGACCTTGTATTGCCGCACAACTGGTTCTTACTCGGAGCGCTACTACACTATGAAGATGCGTTCAGGAGAATCCGCGCTCAAGTTTTTCTATCGGCTCAACGCTGCTGCGGTCAAGGCTGAGGTGGAGTTTCAGAAGACCACCAAGTCTCGCGAGAGGCACATTCGTCGCTTCATTAAGAAGTTGAAGGACACTCAGCTGAAGACCGCGTTGCAAGGCCAGACATTCAAGAGCATGAGCGAGATGGAATATGCGTTGAGACGTAGCGAGGACATTTGGCGAGAAGAAGGATATGACACGCCACCGGCCAAGCAGCAATATCATAACAACGCTCAATCACCGCGATACAAGTCTCGGAAGATGGGCAGAACGTATGTTACCAAGGCTGATCCTGAATCAGAATTGGAGGTATCTCACCATGTCCAGTTTGAAGAATCTGAAACGGAGGAGAAAATGTCGGTTCCTGCTGCACAGGTAGTGCTTGCCAAGGGACGTGGTGTTCGGCAAAATGAACCTGTCAACTCTGAAACACAACCCATGCTTAGCCTGGAAGATGTCTCAAACGTCGTTTATCGAGCTATGGAGAATGGCGGATGGAGACCTGGATACAATCAGCAAAATGTGCGTTCAGACAATGCACACTCAGGATATTCGCCACATTTTCCACCCTGTGAGAGTTGCGGTCGCCATGGACATTCGAAGGAGTACTGCTGGGCAGAAGTCATTTGTGATAAGTGCCATGAAGTTGGTCATCCTGCGAAGAACTGCCGAGTAACGCCGTGTCCTGACTGTGGCCAGTTTCACCGTGGAATCCTGTGTGAAGAATGGAAGGCGTTTCAAGTTGTGAAAGCACATGCTCGTCAAGGCACGCTCAAGGAGTTGCCAGACCAAGTTCAAGACCAGCTACGTGAAGACACATATACGTCTGGGAAGAAGCCGTTAAACCTTTAAGCCCGCTGGATGGGGATCCAGTACGTGTCGGGCTCAAGAAAACCCCAGATGTGTGTGTATTAGCGTATGTTGGCCCAAGATCGAAAAAGAATCAAGATAACCAACACTGTATGACTGCAGTTCAAGATTCAACCTTCAACCCTGTGCGTTCAGACCTAGCTGACGTCGAAGTTCCTGTGGAATATCAGCTGAAGCCTGGAGAACGCTATGGTTGGTGGGAGAATCATGAACCTGAAGACACGCATGAGATTGCAACGGTTCATGGAGCCGTGAATGACTGTCGGACTAGTATCCTCCTGGATACCGGTGCATCTGTGAGCATGCTGAGTTTTGACTTTGCACGTAAGCTCAAGCTCAAGCTCTGGACGCACAAACGGATGAAGGTCTTAGGCCTGGGAGGTGTTCCGACGTATATTTCAGCTCATGCTGAGGTCAAGATTACTCTTGGCCCCAGGTTGGTTTATGTTTTTCGAATTTGGGTGGCGAATATTGGTGAAGGAGTGGATGTGTTGCTGGGCATGAATTTCATGTTCAGCGCTGGTGTGAGGCTGTCGATTCGAGAAGGACTGTTACAACTTCCAGATGAAGAGACGGTGCTGATGTATGGTACTTCTCCCAAGGATTATATAGGCGCGGATTTGCCGGTGTGTCCAAAAGAGAATCTGTATCTACGCCCAGGTGAAAGTGCAGTGGTTCGTGTTGACTATGGTCGATTGAACCCTCAGCGTGGACTTGTGTGGGCTGGGCGTGGTGATCGGTGGGTGACTCAGGTCATTTACGCGGCTAGGTCTTGGGTCACTGCGGTTAAGGTGGTGAATATCTCGGACAAGATGCTCTGGATCGATAATTGTACACCGATTGCAAGAGTGGTTGAACATGGTTTTTTCCCACGCTCAGGAAGGTTTGTGCGACCTGGAAAAAGGCAGTATCAGGAGTGGCAACAATTGATTTATGAAACCACTTTATCTGCCCAAGCTCAGATGCGTGCTCGGCGTCTTGAGCAGTTGGTGACTGGAAAGCAGAACCCCAGCACTCAGGTCCCTGAGTATCCGTGGCCATCCAAGATCATGATGAGGTCGACCCCTGAGACTGCTGTGGTGAACATGGTTCGCACGAATCCCAGGCCGAAAAATCTTCGAGTGACGTTTGCTGAAGAAAATTCACGAGCATATTGTCCAGCCAAGCGTGAATCCAGGACCAGGGACGCTGAAACGCAGACTGAATCAGCGGTGAAAGAAGTTGATGTCCAAGGCCCTGAACCAGACGTTCAAGAGTGTGATGATTCCGAACGAGTGCTGGTAATGGAGGAAGACACTGGACAACCTTCACTTTCTGAAGATATCACTCAAAATGAGAGCCTGAGGGAGGGTCAGTCTGAAGATGAGTTTCAAGGTTTCTCAGCTCAAGGATTTGCGAGTACGCCTGTGCAGAAACTAGAAGAGGAGTATGCGAGGTGTATGCGTGTGTCAGCTGAAGAATTGGATCTGGAACCACCTGTCTATATCCGGGAAGGTAGTGAGGCTATGGCTCAGCTACGTGAACATTTGATTATGTTACCTGAGGTCCAAGATTTGAGCCCTGAATGCAAGATCGAAGATGCGGATGTTGGCGTCTCAGGAGTCACGACTACAGAGATGGAAATGAAGATGAGGGAAATCCTGAAACGACATCGGAAGATCTTTCTGGGAGACGGAAATGCGGCTCCAGCTCCAGCTCCAGCGCGAGGTGTTGTGTGTGATCTGGATGTAGGAGATGCACGCCCAGTGTCTCAACGTGCACGTCAAGTTGCGCCACATCTGTTGATCAAGGTGTACGAGTTGCTCAAGAAACTCCTTGAAACGGGTCTGATTGAGCATTCCGAGTCAGACTGGGGTTCGCCGATCGTGATTGTTCTCAAGAAAAATGGAGTGGACATCAGGATGTGTATTGATTATCGCCTGGTGAACGAATTCATCAAGCTGTCGCGATACCCTCTGCCACTGATCGATGATTTGTTGATTGGTTTTGAATCTGCGATGTGGTTTATGAGTCTCGACATGGCTAGTGGTTTCTGGGCTGTACTCATGACTGAGCGCGCGAAATTGATCTCAGCGTTCATTTGCCCTTTTGGACACTTTCAATGGATACGAATGCCCTTCGGACTCAAGAATGCACCTCTAGTGTATCAAGCTGTGATTAACAATTGCTTGTGGGGTTTTGTGCGCCTGCCTCCAGAAGAGGAAGCTTTGGTTGACCAAGAAGTGTTGCAGTTTTTGAACCTGAACGTTCCAAGTGCTGAACGGGACAAGATTCAGGATCCTGAACGCACATGTGCTGAAGGTCCTGAACTTGACAAGGTTGAACTACCAATTCTTACGGAGCAGATGACTGTGTTCAAACGTAACATACCGGCTCCTCCTCAGATGGGTCCAGTGCTTGGGCGTAGCTCATATATTGATGACATCGCACATGGTGCTCCAACCTGGAATGTATTGTGTGATGACTTGAACGCGCTTTTGTTCAGATTGCGGTATTGGAACATCTCAGTGAGCCTTCCGAAAAGTGAGTTTGGCAAGTTGAGCATCCCGTATCTGTCACATGAAATCAGCGCTGAAGGAATCCGAGCTACACCCAAGATTGTGAAGTCTGTCCAGGAGTTGCCGTTTCCGTCTACGTTGAAGGGAGTTCAGTCTTTCCTAGAAAGCTTGAACTATTACCACAAGTTCATTGAAGACTTGCCTGTGGTGGCTGCTGTGCTGTATGAGTTGAACGAAGAACAAGTGAGAGCGGGCCGAGACCTTGAACATGCAAAAGCGGCGTTTGAGATCCTGAAACGTAAAATTGTGTCGACTCCTATGCTACGACATCCAGATCGGACCAAGCCGTTTATCATCCTTCCTCATGCGAATCCCTGGGCGGCATGTGCTGTACTAGGCCAGATGCACGATGGCAAGATCCAACCTGTGCGCTTCACTAGGAGAATACTGAACGAGTCTGAAATACGGTATCAGCTTCCTGAAAAGGAGGTGTTAGCGATTCTCAGAGTGCTACAGTTGTTCCGACCACTCATATTTGGGACGGGTTTTCCACTGAAGATTTATACACGGTACTCGGTCCTGAAATGGTTGTTAGCTTCAAGCTCAACTGAAGGAAAACACCTGAAGTGGGGGTTGGAGTTATCGCGATGGTCGCTTGAAATACACAAGGTTCAGCGAGATGAAGATGGTTTAGCTGCTATTCTGAGTGCGAGTATCACGCCGAGAGAACAGTTGGATGCTGTGGTAGAAGAATTGATACCGGCCAAAGGACATGTTAAACAACAACCTGCGGTTAGTGTGGAAATGCTTGATGCTGAGTATGAAGGTATTGTGCTGAGCTTCGATGGTGCGGCTAAGACGTCAACACGTCAAGGCAGCTGTGGATGCGTTTTGTGGCAGCTGCCCGGCTGGGAAGTAGTGGATGCGCAAGGATTTATCTTGGAGGATGTCACTGTGAATGATGCTGAGTATCATGGGCTAATAAATGGCCTGAAACTGGCATTGTCTCGCAACGTTGAGAACCTGATTGCAGTTGGTGATTCAAGAATTGTGATTCAGCAAGCTCAGGGCCTGATAAATTGTAATACTCCGAACCTTCAGCGCCGACTTGCCGAATACGAAGCCCTCAAAGCCAAGTTCAAGTCAGTTCAACTGGTACACGTCAAGCGCTTCTACAATCAAGCAGCAGATTATCTGACGTCTAAAACATTGATGTTGGGTGAGTCTTGGCGAGTTGAGGACGAAGATGAACGACTCCATCTGCAATTGGTATCAAAGATCCCTGAGCAAGTCATGAAACCGACTGAGACTCTGACTGGAGATAAAGATTTGAAGTTTGAATCTGAATCAAGTCCTCTTCCTCCTGCGGCCAAGGTTCTAGCAGCGTTTACGCGATCTCAGGTCGAGCAATCAGGATCAGCTGAACCTTTGGAACCACTGCAGTACCAGGCAGAACGTTGGCGCCGAATCAAGGCTCATCAAGATGGTGACGCTTTCTTCAAGCGGATAAAAAGCTATCTGAAAGGCGAGTTGGATGAATTTTCCCGATCTGAGGTCAAGAAACTTGCCAAGTATGCGGATTGCTACGTTCTGGACTCACGAGAAGTGCTGTACCGCTTGGCTGCAGAAACTAAGGGACGCCCTCGTAACAGAGAGTCTGAGCTGAGATTAGTTGTTCCTGAAAGCTTGCGTCCAGACATGTTGCACTATGTGCACGAGGATTTTCAAGGTGGGCATCAAGGCATAACTCGCACGTATCAACGATTGTGTGCAGAGTTTTATTGGCCAGGTATGTTCGCTGATGTGGAGATTTTTGTCAAAGAGTGCACTGATTGTGCGTCGGCCAAGGGACGACCTCCTAATTCTGGACCTTCACCTGGAAATATCGAACCTCAGCGCCCGTTTGAGCTAGTGTCAATGGACTTTGTTACCCATATGCCCAAATCTGAACGCGGGAATACTTTTCTGCTCCTGTTTCAGGATTCATTTTCAGGCTACGTGATGTGCAAGCCCATGAGTTCGACCACTGCCCAAGAAGTTGCTGAGGCTTACGAGGAATGTGTATTCAGGCGTTTCGGAGCAAGTTCAATGCTGAGGCACGACCAGGATCCAAGGTTCATGAGTGAAGTTTTTACTCGATTCCGGGAAATGCTGGGTAGCAGGCAACGAGCAACCCTAGCATATCGACCTCAAGCTAACGGCCAGCAAGAGCGGTCGGTCCAAACGGTAATGCGAAGTGTCCGTGCTTACGTGGCTGAATCAGATCAAAGCGACTGGGACGATCACGCTGATGTGACGAAGTCGATGAAACTTTCTCGCCCAAGTGTATAGCGGTAGCCTAGACTTAGTCCTGAAACTTAAGCCTGGGGGGGTGTAAACCCTGAACGCGGTTCCTTGAAACCGTGATTCAGAGTGGCGTGGCACCTTGTGTAATCCCTATCGGCGTCGATTGCTTCGGGGGAAGCCCGGATATATCACCACAATGAGTTGTCAAATACAAATAGGCCTTGAAAATGCTGAGCGTAACGTCCACTTCCTGAACGCACTTCTCCAATGTCTGGAACCGGTATCGAGAACTCGGAACAAACACCACTTTCAGATACCCAATACAAATACAGAGTTATATACAACACGCAGCCGTTACTTATTCTTATAGACCCTTGAACGGTGGGTCTGAACACCAGTCAACTAAGGCTGAATCCAGGATACTGGTCAATCCTGAAGCCTTTTCTTCACACGCGCACCACCCTCAGATGAGGGAAATAATACACACCAATACAATCCTATCTCAAACGCAGTCTATCAAATATTCCTGGGGATGACTGCTACTATCACCCAAGAAGGCCTTGTTAATATGAAATGAAAACCCCGCCCTTACCGTACGCGCAGCGGGTCCAACTAATATAGGGA
Source organism: Phytophthora ramorum (assembly GCF_020800215.1). NCBI lineage: Eukaryota > Oomycota > Peronosporomycetes > Peronosporales > Peronosporaceae > Phytophthora > Phytophthora ramorum. The sequence continues at coordinate 1,289,010 of NW_027150656.1, forward strand.
ATGCAAGGATCACGTCAAATACTTACGTGAATGATCCCCTCGCAACTGGGCTTGAATCTTGTAGAGAGCCCCGCACCGAACTGCCCTTAACTGAACGGCGGACCCGTGTCCTGCTTGTCAGAAGCTCACTTACTTTGAGCGACTTGCGTAGTAGGGGGTTAAACGAACTCTGATTGTTATCTTTGCTAGCCATCGCTAGCTTCTTCGTAAAGGGTATCTGTCTGTCTTCGTTCTTCTGTGTTCTTCTGTGTTCTTCCGTGTTCTTCCGTGTTCTTCTGTGTTCTTCTGTGTTCTTCTGTGTTCTTCCTGGCGACCTTCTGACTTTGACTTGACTTGAGTATACTGGCTGTCACTTCGTGGGTTCACTTTCCATCTTCAAGGAGTCAAATCCTCGCATTGGGTTCTGGGTTGTCTGAACGTGGGTTCTTCAAACCTACTTTCAAGTTACTTGACCTTGAACATCATTTTCAGGTTCCAATTTCTTGAACGTAGATACTTCAGACTCACGCTCAGGGTTCTTCAACTTGGACATTTAGCTGAAACCAGTGTGTACGACCTCACAGTACAGGATAGTCTTGAGCACGTATAATACATGCGTTCAGACATCCGCGTTCAGACATCTGCGTTCAGACATCCGCGTTCAGACATCTGCGTTCAGACATCTAATGTGATCAAGGTCTCATGACCAAAATCATACTTCATTGTGAGTATCCACACGGCATTTCTTCAACGGGCTTTTTGTTTGTCTGGCGTCTGGTGACTTACGGTGCACTCCGGGTACACGGACATTCACACGCTCAGGCTTTAGGCAAGGCGGGACACCATATGTGATACATTCACATAGGCATTTTCAACTCCATTGGGTTAACCCGCTTAAGGACGGGGTTGATTCAGACATAGATCCAGTTTCAGGCTGTTTGGAGCCTAATCTGACCTTCCAAATCTGGGGGGCCCATCTTAAAGCCTGAGCGCATCCGCTCCGCGGAACACAGCCGAATTCCACATTCAACATGCGCAATGCGCATAACCAGTACTCAAAAATTTCAGTAGCCAATCAAATATCAGCATATATCCACGTCACTAGTCACCCATTGATTCCAACCGAGAAATTGCACTCAGTCTCGTGTCAACCGTCCCTTCCGGTCATGGTCTGTCAAAGAGGAACTTTCCGAGGAGAGGCACCATGTCTGGAACTGATAGGAGCAGGCTTGAGCCTGAACGTGGTTTTACCGTTGCTCGGCAACTTGCGCGGGCTCAGCACCTTTCTCACCCTTTCGCTCCGGGTCCAAAACCTTCAAACTCATTTTTGCGGCCAACCTTTTGCCACAGCCATTCTCACATTCCAACTTTCCACTTGATCGGCAACACATCTTCTCGTGCATCGAGCAACCTTCGTCTTGGGCCGCGTCACGCCACAGCGCTCATGTCTTCAGCCACGCCCAGTGCATCGCAAGAAGCGGATGGTGCTCCCGACAACCTTTCGCATGATGGAGACGTCGTTATGGAGGAATCGGCAGACACTCAGCTGAAGCGGACGGCGGAGATCGACAACGCAGCTTCAGACAACCTTGGCGACGCATCAGACAAGGCCGCGTCCAAGCGCAAAGCGGAGGCAAGCGCTGGTGCGGATGATGACAAGGGGCGGAGCTCTGATTCAACTCCGCTCTCTCTGAGCACCGGTGATCGGCGGTCTGGAGCATTAATTTATTTCGCCAACAAGGTTCCACGCCAGCTAATTCGCGGTGAATACGCCCGCTTTTCGCTCTCCAAGCTCGTGCCGTCGTTGAGGAATACATTTTTCTCGTTTCAGAACTTGTCGCTCCAACCTGCTTTTCAGCATTGTTAATTCTGGACTCCATTTCTTTTAAGTCACACTCACTTCAAAAATCGCGTCTGAGTCACAACTGCCCCAGAGTCATCCGTTCTTCAATTCCGGTTTCAGGTTTCTCTCACTTTCACGTTCAGCATGTTCATCACTTCAGGGTACATATATGAAAATCCGTTTCAGGTTCAATCGTTTCACAAAGTCAGCGGTCTACATCCAGGCACAAGTGCTCGGGGCACTTTATGCTCTGGGATGATCATCTCCTGCCTGCATGGTCCTGAAGCGAGCTCTCGCTCTAGCTCCTTGATTGAATTCATACAGGAGAGCACCACAACTCAGTTGCGAAACTGGTAACCATTCTGGTTCTCCATAGCCCTTCCATTTCACGAGATACTCTCGTGTGCGTCGTGCAGTTCGAGTGCGTTTATTCCAACGCAGATCCAGAATTTTCTCAACTTCAAACTCGTCGTTCAGATTGTCTGCCTCCCAGCTGTCCTCGGGTAACAAAGCGGTGTCAAAATCATCATCCTCGTCCAACTCGATTGCTTCAACTGGACGTTTCGGGAACAAAGCTCTCGGTTTCAGGCGACTCACATGCACCCAAGGGTTGACCCGATATCCAGTGTTGGTGACTCTCAGCTTGACTCTGAAATCATCATGCATCTCATCTATCCTGAACGGACCATGCCACATATGAGCCAACTTCCTGCTCAAACCAGTCTGCACCTTGGGGATGTATAGCCATACAGCATCGCCAACCTTGAAACCGGCTTTGAGACGCTCTGACAACTCCTTCCATTTCTCCGTCTGAGCTACTGAGCGCTGTCGTTTCGCCTTTATCTGAAGGTCTTTGGCACAGGCCTGGGCGTAGCTATAGTCACGTTGTAACTTCCGACGCCATTCGTAAGCGGTACGTTCAACAACGCCTGAAGGTTTGGGTCCAAGCATTGCTGACACCGTCCCTTGAGCATCCCAACCATGCACCAAGTAAAATGGTGTATCTAACCGGGTGGCGTCAAAAGACGTGTTCAGGGCAAACATCAAACGTTCAGCGTGATCGTCCCAGTCGCTTTGATCTGATTCAGCCACGTAAGCACGGACACTTCGCATTACCGTTTGGACCGACCGCTCTTGCTGGCCGTTAGCTTGAGGTCGATATGCTAGGGTTGCTCGTTGCCTGCTACCCAGCATTTCCCGGAATCGAGTAAAAACTTCACTCATGAACCTTGGATCCTGGTCGTGCCTCAGCATTGAACTTGCTCCGAAACGCCTGAATACACATTCCTCGTAAGCCTCAGCAACTTCTTGGGCAGTGGTCGAACTCATGGGCTTGCACATCACGTAGCCTGAAAATGAATCCTGAAACAGGAGCAGAAAAGTATTCCCGCGTTCAGATTTGGGCATATGGGTAACAAAGTCCATTGACACTAGCTCAAACGGGCGCTGAGGTTCGATATTTCCAGGTGAAGGTCCAGAATTAGGAGGTCGTCCCTTGGCCGACGCACAATCAGTGCACTCTTTGACAAAAATCTCCACATCAGCGAACATACCTGGCCAATAAAACTCTGCACACAATCGTTGATACGTGCGAGTTATGCCTTGATGCCCACCTTGAAAATCCTCGTGCACATAGTGCAACATGTCTGGACGCAAGCTTTCAGGAACAACTAATCTCAGCTCAGACTCTCTGTTACGAGGGCGTCCCTTAGTTTCTGCAGCCAAGCGGTACAGCACTTCTCGTGAGTCCAGAACGTAGCAATCCGCATACTTGGCAAGTTTCTTGACCTCAGATCGGGAAAATTCATCCAACTCGCCTTTCAGATAGCTTTTTATCCGCTTGAAGAAAGCGTCACCATCTTGATGAGCCTTGATTCGGCGCCAACGTTCTGCCTGGTACTGCAGTGGTTCCAAAGGTTCAGCTGATCCTGATTGCTCGACCTGAGATCGCGTAAACGCTGCTAGAACCTTGGCCGCAGGAGGAAGAGGACTTGATTCAGATTCAAACTTCAAATCTTTATCTCCAGTCAGAGTCTCAGTCGGTTTCATGACTTGCTCAGGGATCTTTGATACCAATTGCAGATGGAGTCGTTCATCTTCGTCCTCAACTCGCCAAGACTCACCCAACATCAATGTTTTAGACGTCAGATAATCTGCTGCTTGATTGTAGAAGCGCTTGACGTGTACCAGTTGAACTGACTTGAACTTGGCTTTGAGGGCTTCGTATTCGGCAAGTCGGCGCTGAAGGTTCGGAGTATTACAATTTATCAGGCCCTGAGCTTGCTGAATCACAATTCTTGAATCACCAACTGCAATCAGGTTCTCAACGTTGCGAGACAATGCCAGTTTCAGGCCATTTATTAGCCCATGATACTCAGCATCATTCACAGTGACATCCTCCAAGATAAATCCTTGCGCATCCACTACTTCCCAGCCGGGCAGCTGCCACAAAACGCATCCACAGCTGCCTTGACGTGTTGACGTCTTAGCCGCACCATCGAAGCTCAGCACAATACCTTCATACTCAGCATCAAGCATTTCCACACTAACCGCAGGTTGTTGTTTAACATGTCCTTTGGCCGGTATCAATTCTTCTACCACAGCATCCAACTGTTCTCTCGGCGTGATACTCGCACTCAGAATAGCAGCTAAACCATCTTCATCTCGCTGAACCTTGTGTATTTCAAGCGACCATCGCGATAACTCCAACCCCCACTTCAGGTGTTTTCCTTCAGTTGAGCTTGAAGCTAACAACCATTTCAGGACCGAGTACCGTGTATAAATCTTCAGTGGAAAACCCGTCCCAAATATGAGTGGTCGGAACAACTGTAGCACTCTGAGAATCGCTAACACCTCCTTTTCAGGAAGCTGATACCGTATTTCAGACTCGTTCAGTATTCTCCTAGTGAAGCGCACAGGTTGGATCTTGCCATCGTGCATCTGGCCTAGTACAGCACATGCCGCCCAGGGATTCGCATGAGGAAGGATGATAAACGGCTTGGTCCGATCTGGATGTCGTAGCATAGGAGTCGACACAATTTTACGTTTCAGGATCTCAAACGCCGCTTTTGCATGTTCAAGGTCTCGGCCCGCTCTCACTTGTTCTTCGTTCAACTCATACAGCACAGCAGCCACCACAGGCAAGTCTTCAATGAACTTGTGGTAATAGTTCAAGCTTCCTAGGAAAGACTGAACTCCCTTCAACGTAGACGGAAACGGCAACTCCTGGACAGACTTCACAATCTTGGGTGTAGCTCGGATTCCTTCAGCGCTGATTTCATGTGACAGATACGGGATGCTCAACTTGCCAAACTCACTTTTCGGAAGGCTCACTGAGATGTTCCAATACCGCAATCTGAACAAAAGCGCGTTCAAGTCATCACACAATACATTCCAGGTTGGAGCACCATGTGCGATGTCATCGATATATGAGCTACGCCCAAGCACTGGACCCATCTGAGGAGGAGCCGGTATGTTACGTTTGAACACAGTCATCTGCTCCGTAAGAATTGGTAGTTCAACCTTGTCAAGTTCAGGACCTTCAGCACATGTGCGTTCAGGATCCTGAATGTTGTCCCGTTCAGCACTTGGAACGTTCAGGTTCAAAAACTGCAACACTTCTTGGTCAACCAAAGCTTCCTCTTCTGGAGGCAGGCGCACAAAACCCCACAAGCAATTGTTAATCACAGCTTGATACACTAGAGGTGCATTCTTGAGTCCGAAGGGCATTCGTATCCATTGAAAGTGTCCAAAAGGGCAAATGAACGCTGAGATCAATTTCGCGCGCTCAGTCATGAGTACAGCCCAGAAACCACTAGCCATGTCGAGACTCATAAACCACATCGCAGATTCAAAACCAATCAACAAATCATCGATCAGTGGCAGAGGGTATCGTGACAGCTTGATGAATTCGTTCACCAGGCGATAATCAATACACATCCTGATGTCCACTCCATTTTTCTTGAGAACAATCACGATCGGCGAAGCCCATTCTGACTCGGAATGCTCAATCAGACCCGTTTCAAGGAGTTTCTTGAGCAACTCGTACACCTTGATCAACAGATGTGGCGCAACTTGACGTGCACGTTGAGGCACTGGGCGTGCATCTCCTACATCCAGATCACACACAACACCTCGCGCTGGAGCTGGAGCCGCATTTCCGTCTCCCAGAAAGATCTTCCGATGTCGTTTCAGGATTTCCCTCATCTTCATTTCCATCTCTGTAGTCGTGACTCCTGAGACGCCAACATCCGCATCTTCGATCTTGCATTCAGGGCTCAAATCTTGGACCTCAGGTAACATAATCAAATGTTCACGTAGCTGAGCCATAGCCTCACTACCTTCCCGGATATAGACAGGTGGTTCCAGATCCAATTCTTCAGCTGACACACGCATACACCTCGCATACTCCTCTTCTAGTTTCTGCACAGGCGTACTCGCAAATCCTTGAGCTGAGAAACCTTGAAACTCATCTTCAGACTGGCCCTCCCTCAGGCTCTCATTTTGAGTGATATCTTCAGAAAGTGAAGGTTGTCCAGTGTCTTCCTCCATTACCAGCACTCGTTCGGAATCATCACACTCTTGAACGTCTGGTTCAGGGCCTTGGACATCAACTTCTTTCACCGCTGATTCAGTCTGCGTTTCAGCGTCCCTGGTCCTGGATTCACGCTTGGCTGGACAATATGCTCGTGAATTTTCTTCAGCAAACGTCACTCGAAGATTTTTCGGCCTGGGATTCGTGCGAACCATGTTCACCACAGCAGTCTCAGGGGCCGACCTCATCATGATCTTGGATGGCCACGGATACTCAGGGACCTGAGTGCTGGGGTTCTGCTTTCCAGTCACCAACTGCTCAAGACGCCGAGCACGCATCTGAGCTTGGGCAGATAAAGTGGTTTCATAAATCAATTGTTGCCACTCCTGATACTGCCTTTTTCCAGGTCGCACAAACCTTCCTGAGCGTGGGAAAAAACCATGTTCAACCACTCTTGCAATCGGTGTACAATTATCGATCCAGAGCATCTTGTCCGAGATATTCACCACCTTAACCGCAGTGACCCAAGACCTAGCCGCGTAAATGACCTGAGTCACCCACCGATCACCACGCCCAGCCCACACAAGTCCACGCTGAGGGTTCAATCGACCATAGTCAACACGAACCACTGCACTTTCACCTGGGCGTAGATACAGATTCTCTTTTGGACACACCGGCAAATCCGCGCCTATATAATCCTTGGGAGAATTACCATACATCAGCACCGTCTCTTCATCTGGAAGTTGTAACAGTCCTTCTCGAATCGACAGCCTCACACCAGCGCTGAACATGAAATTCATGCCCAGCAACACATCCACTCCTTCACCAATATTCGCCACCCAAATTCGAAAAACATAAACCAACCTGGGGCCAAGAGTAATCTTGACCTCAGCATGAGCTGAAATATACGTCGGAACACCTCCCAGGCCTAAGACCTTCATCCGTTTGTGCGTCCAGAGCTTGAGCTTGAGCTTACGTGCAAAGTCAAAACTCAGCATGCTCACAGATGCACCGGTATCCAGGAGGATACTAGTCCGACAGTCATTCACGTCTCCATGAACCGTTGCAATCTCATGCGTGTCTTCAGGTTCATGATTCTCCCACCAACCATAGCGTTCTCCAGGCTTCAGCTGATATTCCACAGGAACTTCGACGTCAGCTAGGTCTGAACGCACAGGGTTGAAGGTTGAATCTTGAACTGCAGTCATACAGTGTTGGTTATCTTGATTCTTTTTTGATCTTGGGCCAACATACGCTAATACACACACATCTGGGGTTTTCTTGAGCCCGACACGTACTGGATCCCCATCCAGCGGGCTTATAGGTTTAACGGCTTCTTCCCAGACGTATATGTGTCCTCGCGTAGCTGGTCTTGAACTTGGTCTGGCAACTCCTTGAGCGTGCCTTGACGAGCATGTGCTTTCACAACTTGAAACGCCTTCCATTCTTCACACAGGATTCCACGGTGAAACTGGCCACAGTCAGGACACGGCGTTACTCGGCAGTTCTTCGCAGGATGACCAACTTCATGGCACTTATCACAAATGACTTCTGCCCAGCAGTACTCCTTCGAATGTCCATGGCGACCGCAACTCTCACAGGGTGGAAAATGTGGCGAATATCCTGAGTGTGCATTGTCTGAACGCACATTTTGCTGATTGTATCCAGGTCTCCATCCGCCATTCTCCATAGCTCGATAAACGACGTTTGAGACATCTTCCAGGCTAAGCATGGGTTGTGTTTCAGAGTTGACAGGTTCATTTTGCCGAACACCACGTCCCTTGGCAAGCACTACCTGTGCAGCAGGAACCGACATTTTCTCCTCCGTTTCAGATTCTTCAAACTGGACATGGTGAGATACCTCCAATTCTGATTCAGGATCAGCCTTGGTAACATACGTTCTGCCCATCTTCCGAGACTTGTATCGCGGTGATTGAGCGTTGTTATGATATTGCTGCTTGGCCGGTGGCGTGTCATATCCTTCTTCTCGCCAAATGTCCTCGCTACGTCTCAACGCATATTCCATCTCGCTCATGCTCTTGAATGTCTGGCCTTGCAACGCGGTCTTCAGCTGAGTGTCCTTCAACTTCTTAATGAAGCGACGAATGTGCCTCTCGCGAGACTTGGTGGTCTTCTGAAACTCCACCTCAGCCTTGACCGCAGCAGCGTTGAGCCGATAGAAAAACTTGAGCGCGGATTCTCCTGAACGCATCTTCATAGTGTAGTAGCGCTCCGAGTAAGAACCAGTTGTGCGGCAATACAAGGTCTTGAAACGGTGTGTCAACTTCTTCCAGTCATGACGAACATGGTTAGGCAGCTGGGCATACCAATCTCTGAGAGCTGATGACATTCTTCCTCTTAGCTGTCTGATCTTCATCTTGTCTGGCCACAAACCTTGATCCGCCATATCAGTGAAACGCTCCCACCACCCAACTCGGTCTTCGAGAGATGCATCTTCATCAAACTTCTCAACCGCATTGTAGTTAATATACGGTCGATAGGTCCAAATCGTTTGACCATCTTTACCCGTCGTGGACATAGTGGTAAGGTTTGGACCCGCCTCATCACTGGAGCTACTGTCTGAATCACTTGAGCTTGAATCATCATCATCTGAGCTCGACAAGTCTGAATCAGATTCATCTGGATCTGAAGATGGAGGATCTGCACCTTCCTTTTCCTTCAGCGGAGATTTCTTGAAACTCGTTTTCTTGACTGCACTTTTCTTGACCGCTGATTTCTTGGATGAAGTCTTCTTAGGCACAGATGACTTGGATTCCTTGCTGGAACCTTCCGCTTTGACGACTGAAGTGGTTGTGGTCAGTTGAGCCTTCGTCCCTTTCTTCTTTGACGGTACCGACTCTGTATCAGGACGCACGGCATCCTTGATTACGTCACTGACCACTGAACTCTTGGTTGCCGAATGGGGTTCAGCTGAGGGTTTCTCCATTACCGGGGTTGTCACTTCAGGGGATGTGGTCAGCTTACCAGCTTGAATCTGGGAGAGGACAGTTCGGAGATCGCGATTCTGGTCGGCCAAAAATTTCTGGCGATTCAGTGCGGACTCACGTTCTTGCTCTCGCTCCAGGTTCAAACGTTCCATGGCTTGCTGTACGCGTTCCAAGCGCGCATTCAGATTTTCATTCAATTCCTTGCCACGCTCAGCTCGCTCATTCTCCATGTGAACACGTTCAGCATCCACTTCGGTAAGACGTTGTTGCCAAGTCTGCTCCAAGTTGTGTTGAACAAGCTCCCGTTCACGCCTCAGCTGTTCAGCATTTTCAGCCTGCAAACGTTGGCGCTCAAGACGAGTGGTTTCCTCCAGCCGGGCAGCTCCTTCTTCATGAGATTCAGGCGCAGCTTCTTCCGTCTTGGGAGCAGGTCGTGCTAACGATTCTTCAGCTGCTTGAGCGCGACGTTCAGCCTCCATCCGAGCTTCTTCGATCTTCAGCAAAGCTTGTTCAGCGGCATGTCTTGCTTCCTCGGCGCGAGTTGTGCGTTCGTTCAGCGAACGAATCTCAAACGCAGCACCCTGAAGCTGTCGATCCATGTTGCGCTGCATTTCCAGCTGGGCTTTATACTGCCGATCGTGAAACGCTTCTTGCTGCTCCTTGAGTTGGGCAACTGCTTCCTGGTGCTGACGCATGATGTTCAGGGCGACTTGTGCCGCTCCGGATGAAGCTGAAGAGTGTGAACCTGACCGACGTGATCTGCTTGTGCAACTGGACTTCGTCCGCGTTGAACGTGCAGGTGCTCTAGCACTCAAACTTGATTCGCTTGGTGCCGAGCCTGAGCCTCCGTACTTGACCGTCGATCGCGCTTGAGAGTGTCTCGGTTGAGAAGCGGTTTCAGCATCCTGAGCGCCAGCACTCTCTGAATCAGCCATGTCGACATCATCTTGATCCACCGAGGCAGGTCGAGCTGGGATCACCGTACGCGTCACCAACGCTCCACCATCATATCCTGTACCTGGATACCCCTGAGACTGGATTGCCATCATCACTGGGACTGATCCTGAGTGAGACATATGCGCTGAGGCTGGGTGCCCCAACGACAACATGGATGAGCTGGACGAGCTGTCTCTGGATGTCTGCGTTCCTGGTGACGTGTCGTATGCGGTTCCACTTGAGGTGCCTGAAGGACCAATCACACTTGGGACAGAATCGGATATCCTGCTCGACGCGTTCAGAGTTCCTGAACTGTGGCTGGTCATCACTTGATCCTCAGTGTCAAATCCAACATCTCCGGCTGGACGCAATGAATGATCTGAAGGTGTCGAGATGCTGAGCGGACGAGGAGGTCTACGCTGAGGGCGCTTCGCTTCAGGTTCACTTTCAGGGGGACCCCGAGGACTTCTGAGCACTGTGATACCCGCGAGTCGACATAATGAAGCAAACGAATTCCCCAGCAGCTCTACTTCGTAATCCGACATCAATCGATCTTCACTTTCACCTTCCGCGTTCAGCTTCAAAATGGGTTCGTACTTGGTCGCATTCAAAACTTCAGACGGGTTGAGAACATCCGCGTTCGGGACAATCTTGAACGTCAAGCCAACAGTGAGTTGTTTCCACTCCAAGAGCTCGATCGTGATCAGCTGCTGAACTTCCTCAATCACCGAGCGAACGTATCCAACCTCAATCTGAGAGGCCCTAGTGCGATACCAATCTGGGACCACGTTGATGAACTCAAATCCAGCTTCAAAGAAGAGAGTTTGCACGAGAGCAGCACATTCACGTGGAGTCATCCTACTTGGAGAAACCGTGACCGCAGTCAGGTCTTCAGCAATTCCAAACGTCCTCCGCTCAGGGTTCAGCTCGACGATCCAGGCAGCATCCAGGTTTGGGAGAGCCATACGGTGCCGCAGGTAGTCAGACGTCCTCATCGCTGTTTCCAACCATACCGAGAAGTCCAGTGCAGGTGTTGGCCACTCGTATACCACATTCGGAGGAGTGACCAACCCTGAGCGCACTTGTTCCCAGCGATGTACTTGTCGCGCGATGAACTCCTTCGACGTGTCTTCGCCCCGTGCTGAATCAGGCTCTCTGGCCACCAACTCTGAGTTACTTTCCACATTCAAGCTTGAACGCGGATCCGCGTTCAGGTTCTGGTGCGCAGATTCTTCACTCAGTGTGCGTGTCGGTGCCGTTTCAGGCATGGGTGCTAAGTCGTGCGACGAGGGATCTTGAGACGCTGGTACTGGACGCAATGCGTCCCTGACATCCTCAGCTATCAATCGCTCCACAGGTGACTCTTCCTTGGCATGACTTTCTTCAGCAAGCTCTTCTTCTTCTTCAACCGGCAGCAGAGTGTCCGAAACTCGATCTGCTGCCGGGGTCTCAACCTCGTTGGCGCCTCCCACAGACGCCTGTGCAGTCTCCATTGCCTGAGACTGCTCCACCGAGATGCGTTGAGGCTTGACCTCTGACCGCTGGTTACCAGTACCAGCTTCCGCAGTCGACATTACGTCTTCCGCAGCTTCCGGTTCGATAACTGCTTGGTCTTTAGTTTCAGCCTTCTTCGCCTCTCGCTCTGCCTTCATTCGCGCACGTCGTTCTCGGGCGATTGTGTCCAAGTCCTTATGCTCTTCTGCAGGCAGTCCTTGCGCTCGGCGCGACACACGTGTTGCTTGTCCGCCGTCTCCACGTCCTCCTTTCAGTTTGCCTCGTCCTCCCGCCATTAGAGAGTAGTTAGAAGTTAACGAGACCCAACTAATCAATTCCTACTTAATATAAACAACTCCGGTGAAATCCTAAGACCCCAAATCCGGGCACGCGCACCAGTTGTGACGAAGTCGATGAAACTTTCTCGCCCAAGTGTATAGCGGTAGCCTAGACTTAGTCCTGAAACTTAAGCCTGGGGGGTGTAAACCCTGAACGCGGTTCCTTGAAACCGTGATTCAGAGTGGCGTGGCACCTTGTGTAATCCCTATCGGCGTCGATTGCTTCGGGGGAAGCCCGGATATATCACCACAATGAGTTGTCAAATACAAATAGGCCTTGAAAATGCTGAGCGTAACGTCCACTTCCTGAACGCACTTCTCCAATGTCTGGAACCGGTATCGAGAACTCGGAACAAACACCACTTTCAGATACCCAATACAAATACAGAGTTATATACAACACGCAGCCGTTACTTATTCTTATAGACCCTTGAACGGTGGGTCTGAACACCAGTCAACTAAGGCTGAATCCAGGATACTGGTCAATCCTGAAGCCTTTTCTTCACACGCGCACCACCCTCAGATGAGGGAAATAATACACACCAATACAATCCTATCTCAAACGCAGTCTATCAAATATTCCTGGGGATGACTGCTACTATCACCCAAGAAGGCCTTGTTAATATGAAATGAAAACCCCGCCCTTACCGTACGCGCAGCGGGTCCAACTAATATAGGGAATGCAAGGATCACGTCAAATACTTACGTGAATGATCCCCTCGCAACTGGGCTTGAATCTTGTAGAGAGCCCCGCACCGAACTGCCCTTAACTGAACGGCGGACCCGTGTCCTGCTTGTCAGAAGCTCACTTACTTTGAGCGACTTGCGTAGTAGGGGGTTAAACGAACTCTGATTGTTATCTTTGCTAGCCATCGCTAGCTTCTTCGTAAAGGGTATCTGTCTGTCTTCGTTCTTCTGTGTTCTTCTGTGTTCTTCCGTGTTCTTCCGTGTTCTTCTGTGTTCTTCTGTGTTCTTCTGTGTTCTTCTGTGTTCTTCCTGGCGACCTTCTGACTTTGACTTGACTTGAGTATACTGGCTGTCACTTCGTGGGTTCACTTTCCATCTTCAAGGAGTCAAATCCTCGCATTGGGTTCTGGGTTGTCTGAACGTGGGTTCTTCAAACCTACTTTCAAGTTACTTGACCTTGAACATCATTTTCAGGTTCCAATTTCTTGAACGTAGATACTTCAGACTCACGCTCAGGGTTCTTCAACTTGGACATTTAGCTGAAACCAGTGTGTACGACCTCACAGTACAGGATAGTCTTGAGCACGTATAATACATGCGTTCAGACATCCGCGTTCAGACATCTGCGTTCAGACATCCGCGTTCAGACATCTGCGTTCAGACATCTAATGTGATCAAGGTCTCATGACCAAAATCATACTTCATTGTGAGTATCCACACGGCATTTCTTCAACGGGCTTTTTGTTTGTCTGGCGTCTGGTGACTTACGGTGCACTCCGGGTACACGGACATTCACACGCTCAGGCTTTAGGCAAGGCGGGACACCATATGTGATACATTCACATAGGCATTTTCAACTCCATTGGGTTAACCCGCTTAAGGACGGGGTTGATTCAGACATAGATCCAGTTTCAGGCTGTTTGGAGCCTAATCTGACCTTCCAAATCTGGGGGGCCCATCTTAAAGCCTGAGCGCATCCGCTCCGCGGAACACAGCCGAATTCCACATTCAACATGCGCAATGCGCATAACCAGTACTCAAAAATTTCAGTAGCCAATCAAATATCAGCATATATCCACGTCACTAGTCACCCATTGATTCCAACCGAGAAATTGCACTCAGTCTCGTGTCAAATGTACACATCGCCTTCCTCATCTGAGCTGCCTTCTAAATCATCATCGGAATCAACAGATTCCTCTAGAGCACCCAAATGTTTCAGTTTCTCAATCAATTCGTCGGTCGTAGCTTGCCACTGTTCTTGATCAAGCCCATGATGCGGAACCCGCATGTCACCCAGAATATTGACCTTTGAAAAGCCACCTATAATAGTGGTAACAGTCAGACTTTCCCAGCTTGACGTAATCCACGACACAATGTCATCACGGCTGGGGGGTGTGGCCCGGAATACTGTCGGATTGGCTTCCTTCCGAATGTGAGCAATGCGTTCCCGCGCTACATCTTGAGGTTCCGATCTTGAAGCGACTTCAATGCGTGCGGTAATCCCGAGTTGTTGCGCTGCTCTGGTCACGTCGCTTGCATGATGATCAGCAACTTGGAGACGAAGTCGGTCCACCCAGTAGCCCCGTAGCTTGCTCTTGAAAGGTTGATTCCAGGCTATGTCCGCTGGTTGGCACACGTACGTGTACCGAGGTGGGACCTTCTTGAGGATGACATTAACGGATGCTGCGTAGGAAATGACCTCTTGCGTTCAGTGACCAGAAAAATCGTCCCACAGAAGTAGTAGCTTCTCGCCAAAGTTTGCCCGTTCAGCAAAATGAAACTTCAAGAACTTCAGAGAAATCTTGCTGTTCCACCACGCCGTGGAGTTACCGTAGATTTGGCAACGATGGTGCACCTGCAGTTTGCTTAGTTTCTTCCACAGAACCCGCCCAAATCCATTTCGCTGTTGGTCGTTCTTCTGCTGGGTACTGATACTGTTTGAATCTCGAGCCTTGAAGATGATAAATGGTGGATACTTGTTCCCTTGCCAATCTGCCAGCAACATGGCAGTGGCCCGCTCCTTGTCCTTACCTCCGCACTTGACCCAGACTGTCTTCTCTCCTTTAGTCGTGATGGTCTTCTTAGGCAAGTACTCAAAGAAAACAGCTTACCATGACGTGTTAGCTTAGCGTTTCGAACATCAATAGATAGAAAGTAAGCTCACCTGTTTGATCAGCGTTGAGAACTGTAGAGATATTGTGCTTCACGATTAATTCACGCACTTCCGCTCGAAATTTGGCAGCCGCAGCTTGAGCGTCTTCTGGTGTTGTCTGGCCTTGTCTTGTACGTACCCGGATTGACAATCTGTGTCGACGCATGAAGCTCTTCCGCCACGAGTACGAGGCCGTAAATATGTCAGCGGAGAGACCACGCTCAGATGCAACCTCTAGCGCCTTGAACTGCAGCATTTGAGCGGATACAGGACAACCTTCTCGTCTCATTGAGTTAATCCAGAGCACGATGTACTCTTCTGCGTCATGGGGCAAGACGATAGCCTCGCCGATTCTGCGCAGATTTTTGTGATGTCCTTTTCCTTGATTGCACATCAGCTCGATGCGCTCACGTTGACGTCGCCATGATGAGATCTGCTTGATCTTCTTAGTTCGCTCAACTGAATTGTTAATTGAGGGGTAGAACTTTGCTATTACTTTTCCTGTATCGTTGCCTCTATCTAAAAATTGAAGAACTTGTAGCTTATGTGTGTAGTCAATTGAAATGCGCTTGTAGTGCTTCGACTTTCGTCCTGCTCCGGTGGTGCACTGCCGTCCCATTGTCGAAATTGGAAATGAAGTGAACTACGTTTTAGTTGTCTGGTATAGCATTTTAGTGCGGGCAGGAAGCAACGCCATATGCAAATTTTGTTGATTGTGATTGGCGAATATTCACGTTCGCTTATGACAAAAGTTCGGTTAGGACATGAGCGATACGGTAACCCCAGCTGTACTAATTGCGTCGGGAAGTGAACGTACGCACTCTGTATTCTTGTATTCATTTTGATTGTGTAGGAACAACTCATCAGGTGGAGTCCGGTCTTCCGAAGACAAACGACACCTATAGGGATTACACAAGGTCACACGCCAAGCTACTTCCGGAAGTCCCGTACTTTTGGAGGTAGTCTGACCCCATTGGGCTTTCCGAAAGGCGAAGTTTAAGCTTCCTGATCGGCCGAGTCTTCTGGCGCGCGTGCGCTATACACCCTGGACGATAAAGGCGTTCACCCGCCTCGCCTCATGACTTTGAGTTTGCATGGATCAAGCTTAGCTCACTTATAACACATATTCAGTCTTTAACCTACCGTCGAAGTCGTAGCCGATTATCTTAGGCAGGGAACCGTGAACTACACCATTTCCCGTCATATTGCAAAGCTTTTCAAGCAAGATGCATTAATATAGGAAAAGATAAGTCAAGGATTTAGTATTGAACAGAAATATACATTTTTTATCCTTTGCGAACACTCCTGTATTATTTTAAAAGAAGATGCAAAATGTTAAGTACCTATCTGTATGTCTTCTCCTCTCTCTGCATCGAAGCATTGCCGGAGACAGTGACGCTCGTATCACCACACAAGTCGCCCGGTGATCACAGACTTATTGGCTTCAAAGACGTCCGCTAGAATGGACATCCGCTGAGCTGTAAAAGTGTCATATTCCCCACGGACCAGTATCTCGTTCTTGCTCTCAGCAACGAAGGCCTTTATCCTTGCCTTCAATGAGTTCCAGCACCCCTCAATGGAGTTAAGCATCGAGCTGTATGGACCCAGTCGCAGCACCTCCAGCGTGTTAATGTTTACAATACCGTCTTGGACAAGCATCTGCTGAGCCAGGTTCTCCACATGGCTGTGCGCGGGAGCATTGTCTGCGACAATAACGATCTTCTTGTTGACCTCGAGTTCCTCGTACTCGTTGGAGCAAAGTGTAGCCATGAACAAATCCGCCTAAAATCGGGCATTTCGTTCCTTTTTGATTGATCGTTCGTATGGCTTCATAAACAACACCTCCGAATCAGAGGAGACCGCACCTTGAATGTGCAGGTTCTTGCCTTGTGATGGTGGAAGTTGGACGACTACGTGCTCACCAATGCGTGACTAACCTTTCGTTCGAGACAGATAGAGATTGTAGTTAGTTTCAACCTGGTATACAATTATATTACCTTTTTAATGTGTTTATTGAGCGATTCAACAAACGCCTTCCGCTTGGCCTTGCTTTTCGACGAGTTCATGGTCGCTTTCTCGACACGCAGGCGCTTGGTAGAGTATTTAGCATGCCTTGGATGGCTCGATGCACGGATGTGAGACGACAGAGACCACCAAATCAGACTGCAGGTAGTCGCTATACTGCTCAAGCATCCGCCTACAGTCTTCGTCAATGTATTCTTCAATCTTGTTCATGACTTCAACTGTCATCTTGATAGAGGCGACTCTCAAGCCGCCGTGTTGCTTAAGGTCCCTGTTGACGGCTGGAATAGTCCGCGGGGCAGTATGGTAATTTAGATCGTTGTTCGTGGCGATTTCTTTCTAGTTACGGCCGTCGCGTAAAGCTGTCACGACACGAACCTTTGCCTGTTCTCGCTCGAAGACCTTCGCTGTCTTTGTGGGGTCCGGGGAAGAAGGCATATCTGGGAGTGAGGGGATCTCTCGTTGTTATCATCTTGTGAGAGCCACGCGTTTTGGCGCGAGCCAACAAGCCAACGCGCCGAAACGAGTCGCTTGCAACTTGTCCAGAAACGTTAGGGGGAAATTTGCAAAACAAGAAAAATGAACTTATGATATTAAACTGAATACGTCATCAGTCGTTTTGATTAGAAATCTTTACAGCTTGACCGGGAAATTGTGTAGTTGTTCATCGAGAGCTTACGCTCTCTAGCCCTTCCTCTGTGCAAAGGTGCAAAGTCGCTACTACAATATAAGTACAATCAGACGATAACCGGCTGAAAGCAACATACCGGCGACTATGTTGTTAGGTATTGTAATGGCCCCCTCCCATTTACATATGTAGGTAGATCTATATAGGTAGATCTACAAAGTAGGTACAAAGGCACGCGGCTAGCGTGTGCCTCGTTGTCATCCTGCGATTGGTTGAAAGTGGGGAGCCAGACCCATTTCGACCAATCAGGTGTCAACCTGCATTTGAGTGGTTCACATGGATCCGAGGGCCACCCGCCCCGGTCCCAATAATAAACCAGAGTTGATTTTACCCTAGACTAAACACTTGGTCTCAGTATACCTGAGCTTATTGGACGCTTCCTCACCGCTACGTGTAAGCTAGTGACGGGCACTCACCTGGCCCGTTACACCTGGTAGCACTTTGTAGTCCTTCCCATGACCAAGTTCGAGATGAGTGAAGACCAGCCCGCCGGACCTCCAGTGATGACCCTGGAACACGCGGCCTTCCCCCATCTCACGTCTATCGAGTGGCAAGCGTTGCACCGGTGTCCGGAGAAACCGTCGTCACGTCGCTGCTGAGCTCAGCGACCCCCGACCAACAGCGCCAAGCCATCCAAGAGTTCATGGACCGCGAGCTCGCCGAAGCAAAACGGCGAGTATCAACTCCCTCGCATGCGTCCAGGAACAATGCCGTCAAGATGGAGACATCCTCCTATTCTGGCGAGGGTCCTGATCACCTACCTCTGAATCGCTGGTTCAGAGAGATCGACATCGCGATCGCCTCGAGGCTAATCGAGGCGCCGTCAGCCAAGGTGAACTTCTTGCTTTCCCGTTTGTCCGGAAAGGCCAAAGAATGGGCTCTCGGCAAACTTGTCGTCGACCAGTACGCGTTCCCGACTCTGGAGGCACTCCAGAGCGACCTGCGTCTCGCCTTCGAACCACCGCAGGATGAGTCGCGAGTTCGAGCTACATTCTTCGCCCTAAAGCAAGGCAAGATGGCCATGCGCGACTACGTCCAGAGAACGCGACACCTTGCATCGTGTATCGTCACGAAGCCGATCGACATGGCTTCCCAAGTCCATGTTTTTGTGTTTGGTATGTGCGAAGGTATGACGCGGTACTGTCTCACGCGCGCCGAGCCTGCCACGTTGGAAGAAGCCTTCGCTCTCGCGCTACGCGAGGACTACCTGGTGACGTCGTCATACACCAAAACGATGCCTGCGCAGACTCGGGTGTCGGTACCCGAGCCAATGGAGATCGATGCGACCGATGCTTCGCAGAATCGACGGTGGTCGTCCTCTGGGAGAGGCCGCGGTGGTCATAATGACCTCTCGCTGAATTGTTTCCGCTGCGGAAAGCCTGATCATCGCGCGGCGGTGTGCCGCAGCGCCAGCTCCGATCCTCGCCCACATGAAGCACGTCACGCCCGACGAGAGGATTCCGGCCGCACAGCCAAAAAACGGCCGGGGCCAGTAGGTGCGGGGCGACCTACTGGCTGGAACGGAGGTCCGGGTCCCCCGGCGGCAGCCCGACCTCCTAGCCCCCCTGTGCTCTATGCACACTTTAATGCCACCACTGCTAGTGGCGACTCGAGGCTGATTATTGTCAGCCTTTATGTCGCCGGTGCCCGACGACCACTCCGCGCGCTCCTGGACTCAGGAGCGACGAACAATTTCTTCCGCACTTCATGCCTGTCGATCCTACCCGCGGGTGTTCCCGTGCGTGATGTGCCTGGTGATGTCGTTGTCAAGCTTGCGGATGGAAAGCCGTTCCGTGTCGCGCGACGAGAAGTCTCGTTGCCGTATACGTTCGACGGCTTCTGCAGCAATGACAACTTCATTGTGTTGGAGATGAACTACGCGTTTGACTGTATCCTGGGTATACCATGGCTGTCCCGGTATCAGCCCCAGATCGACTGGTTAGCCCGGTCAGTCAAACGGCGACGCGACTTCGATGTGAGCGAAGTCTTCACGCACCTCTTGGTGGCACCAAGAGACTGACCCCATATCACAGTCGTGGACGGGACGTCCACGACGCACGTTGTGCGCAGAGCGAGCGATGGCCCTCTCTGCACGACTTGCGCAGTACTGCTGACTGATGACGACAGCGTCGAACACCCGTCCGGTTACGGGCGCGCGAGGCGAGCGGTTGAGCATCCGCGGCTCCCGTATGATGATGAAGCGGTCGAGCAGGGGCTCCCGTATGCTTTCGATACGGTCGAGCAGGGGCTCCCGTATGACTTTGAGGCGGTTGAGCAGGGGCTCCCGCGTGTTTACGAGACGGTCGAGCAGGGGCTCCCGTATGACTTCGAGGCGGTCGAGCAGGGGCTCTCGCGCCTAGAGGAGGGTGAAGTATCGTCCGGCGACAGCGAAACATCGGTCTTGAGCAGGGGCTCGAGACGCACGAAGACATCCCGACGGTCGCGGAGACGTTTGAAGCCGCGCCGCAGTCCAGTGGAACTCACGACGCCACCAATTGAGTCGGTCTGTGCAGTCGAATATGTGGGAGGTGTTCCCAACCACGCTCGAATGATCAAGGTCGCGAGTCCACCTCGCGACGCCAAGTCCATCACGGACCTGCCAGGTCTCTCCTGGAAGAGCTTCCTCCGGGATCTCAAGGCTGGTGACATCGAGCAAGTGTGCCTGATCACCGATGCCAACCCAGTGTCTGACGAGATGAACGCAATTGCCCATAATGACACGTCGTCGCGCCCGAAAAGCGCTGAACCAAAGTCAGCGCGCGAGGAGCGCTTCGCTGCGCAGTCGTGGAAATCACTGAAGGCGTCCGGCAATCCGGTCTACGAGACAGCTCGCGAGTTCGCTGGACAAGATCCCTGCGGAGCTGCCAGCGGATCCCGGAGTGCGCCACGAGATTGACCTCGTGCCTGGATCGAAGTACTGCGTGATCAAGTCAAGGCCATCGACGACTTCTTCGAAGGCCGCCGCCAAACCGGTCACGTCCGTGAGAGCATCTCGCCTCACTCGAGCCCGACCTTCTGTGTGAAGAAGTCTACTGGCGGGTGGCGCATCGTACACGCCTTTAACAAGCTGAACGATGCCACCATCCCGACGCAGACACCGATCCCGCGGAAGGACATCGTACTGGACTCCATGTCGGGCAGCGTCATTTACAGCGCCATCGACTTGACCGATGGCTTCTATCAGATCCTCATAAGAGAGAGCGATGTACCTATCACGGCAGTCAGTACGCCCAGCGGTATGCTCTGGGAGTGGTTCGTGATGCTCCAAGGTCTGAAGAACGCACCAGCCGCATTTAATCGCATGGTGTCCCATGCGCTACGCCCGCTTCGTGACTTCGCTCCGAGTTACTTCGATGACATTTTTGTGCACAGTCACGCTGAAGAGGGTCTCAGCGCGGTCGACGTGCATCTGCGGCACTTGAGGCAGGTCTTTCAAGTGATGAGAGAGAACAAGCTCTACGCGAACCTCAAGAAGTGTGTCTTCTGCGCACCGGAAATCCCGGTGCTTGGGTGCTACGTAAGCAAAAACGGAGTCCGTGCTGACCCGGAAAAAGTGTCGTCTATTTGCTCGTGGCCACCACCACCAAACCTCACTGAGTTACGTCAGTGGTTGGGCCTCACTAACTACTTACACACGTATACGAAGGGATATGCCGGCTTGATACAGCCATTGTCGTCGCTGTTGAAGAAAGACGCCACGTGGTCGTGGCGCCCCGAGCACCAAGTAGCCTTCGACTCGGTGAAGAGGAGCTTGGCCTCGGCGCCAATACTGATGCTCCCAGATGACGCGAAGCCGTTCCACGTCGTCTGCGACGCTAGCGACTTCGCTATCGGGTGTGCGCTCATGAAGTTTGACAACGAAGGCTGCGAACGAGTCGTGAGCTACCAATCACGACAGATGAAGCCGGCCGAACGCAACTATCCCGTCCACGATAAGGAACTTCTTGCGATGCGACACGCTCTGATCAAATTCAGAGTGTATCTGCTCGGAGAACAGACGTTCGCGGTGTACACGGATCACGCGTCGCTGCGCACAGCGATGAAGTCCCCACATCTGTCTCAACGCATGGCACGATGGCTGTCGTTCTTCGCTGAGTACAACTTCGTCGTGCACTACAAGCCCGGCAAGAACAATATCCTCGCCGATGCTCTGTCTCGGCGTCCAGACTATGACCCACGAGAGACGCGGGGTCGTCAAGTGATTGACGAAGACGAGGTTGACGAAGATCACTGCGCGATGTGCTTGACATCAGGTGTCAATCTGATGCACGTGACTCCAGAAATGCCGCTACGCGAAGAGAACGCCGTTGCGTACAACGACGACGCGGTATATGCCGCCATCCTCGCACATCTTCTTTCCCCCAGTGATAAAACTCTCCGCGCGCTGCCGAACAACACGCGCAGCCAGATTGACCGATATCAACTCGACGGCGATCTGCTGACGTACAGCATCGATCGATTCGATGCTCCCCGCATCGTCATCCCGAACGACGATGATCTGCGCGCTCGGATCATCCACGAGTTCCACGACAGTCCTGTCGGTGGTCACTTGGGCCGCGAAACGACGTTCGCGGCAGTGTCCCGCGACTTCTACTGGCCCCACATGTACAAATGGGTGCGCAAGTGGGTCGAGTCTCTTCCAGCTTCTGGGAACGAAGCTGCACATGTCAACGGCGGCGCATCCGGAGACGGATGGTCAAACGGAGCGGGTCAACCGAGTCCTCGAAGATGTCCTTCGAAGTTACGCGACTTCGTTCACCAGTTGGAGCTCCTTTTTGCCGCTTGCCGAGTTTGCGCTAAACAACGCGGAACACGCATCGACGGGTCTGACCCCCTTTTTCGTAAATAACGCGCGGCACCCGCGCGTTCCCGCTCTGCTCGCCGTGGGCCACCCCACGATGCCTCGTGGCTCCACTCTGGGTGGGGAAGGAAATGATGGTGCTGGTAGTACGAACACAGACACACCGATACCGATACCGGTATTACCAGTGGTGAGCACGGATGGCACACCACCACCACCAGCTCCCTTGTCGAGTGCAGCCCACCAGTCCGTGACGCTGAATGCAGTCACCCGCTCGAAGTCGAGACGGACCCTTGCGACGCCGAACAACGCGGCGTCTTCACTGGCAGATTGGACTGCGCGCACGTTAATCAACCCTGGCCCGGCTACCGATCCCGTCGCAGCTAACTACGCGCCGAAGCCTCCGGCGCGTCCAGTCGATGATGCGGCCGTCTCTGATTTCGTGCTGCAGCGACAATCGGTCACCCGATTTGTACGAGATGCACTGCAAGAAGCAGTTTATAAGCAGAAGGAGAACGCCGACAAGCGTGAGCGCAAGAATGTGGCTACATTTACGACAGGAGATCGCGTGCTCCTGTCGACAGACGGCATACGCTCTTCGGCTGTAACGAATCTTGGCGCGAGCAAACTCGCGCCGCGCTTTATTGGTCCCTTCAGGGTTACGAAGGTAATCGGTGATGCCTACACACTGGACATACCATCTTCCCTACGACTACATCCGACGTTCTACGTCGGGCGACTCAAGAAATACCACGCAGCTACAATCCCGTCGGCCCCGGAGCATCCGCCGGCGCAGCATGAACAGGACGTCCCTCCCGACGTGCGCGCCTTGCCATCGAGCCATCCGAGCCATCCGTCCGCTCGCGCGGACGTGCTGCCGTCTGCGGCGCCCCGAACACGCGCCCTTCCAGCTCCCGCGTCCGTTGCAGCAGTTCCGCACTCGTTTGGCGAGCAGCCGCTGCTGCACCCTCCGCCCGACGAGCCCGCTCCTCCGCCGCCTCAGCATCAAGCTGAGCGTCCCGCGCCCAATTCACTGCCTCGTCCACGTCATCCTGGGCGACCAGGACGCGAGCTCTATCGTCGCGAAGGTCCCCCGCCGATTGTCGACTCGGCTGGTGATATCCGCTGGATCGTGGACCGTATTGTGGAGCACGAGGATCCACCTCGTACGTATGCCCATACCCGTACGAGTACGCGCTCCAAGCACGCGGTTCCGACCGCGCGACGTTACCGAGTACGCTGGCTCGGGTTCCCTCCAGACGAAGATACGTGGGAGCCTCGCGCCGCACTCCTCCGGGATGTCCCGGATGTTGCCCGCGAATACGAGAATGCGATCGTGAACGAGAACGACGCCACAGCCGGTCCTGCGGTGAACGAGAACGACGCCGCAGACGGTCCTGCGGCGAACGAGAACGCGAACGCTGGCGTGCACGTCCCCGTGGCGGCGGAGGACTCCGCTGAGTATCCCCGCGGCGTCCGACGCCGCGATTAGTAGACTGGACCACCTCGGAGAGCGTGCGGCGATATTTGGCGATCCACGACTGTTCACTTTCGCTGAGCATCCGCTCAGCGACGCGACGCAGCTATTCTTCCTCGGACAAACGCTCGGAACTCTCGCACGACGTGCAGCCTTCGCGCACGTGGACGTAACAATCATGGTCGGACTCCCAGGCGTTCTTGCAGACGCATGCTCTCAGCTCGCTGAGAGAGTGTTCACCGACAACCTCCTCGCGACTGGTGAGCCAGGCGACGAAGTTGCTCCCCTCCTGATGCATCCGGTTCCACCGGACGATCATTGCACACCACGACCGCTGCAGCGCATCGTGCGAGACACCCGTCAGCGACTTCCCCCGCAGCGCACGAAATCGGCGGAAGTAGCCCGTCATCTCCTCCAGGGATTCTGGAGACTTCGCTCCCGACAAATCGTACAACGCCCAAGGCTTGAGCTCCCGGTCCATAGCGCGTGTCCGCTGGGTGAGTTCCAGCGGCGGGTCCTCCACAATCGCCGCCATAGGTGTTGCCCGCGCTATCTCCGCTGCCGAGTTGCTCGCGCGTGTTCCATCCGCAGGAGTCCCTGCGCTTGTGTCTGTCTGTCGCTCCATCTTGTCTCCGATCGCGCAATTCTGATTGTGCCTCTGCGGTTCGCAGAGGTTGCTGCTCGTCGCCGTTGAGACCATCCCGTTGACGCCGCGTTCTCGCCGTTTCCCAGTTTTCTTTTCTTTCAGTTTTCTTTGCTCGCACTCACGGAGCGTGAGTGCAACCTTAAGAGGGGGGAGTGATGTAATGTGCCCCTCCCATTTACATATGTAGGTAGATCTATATAGGTAGATCTACAAAGTAGGTACAAAGGCACGCGGCTAGCGTGTGCCTCGTTGTCATCCTGCGATTGGTTGAAAGTGGGGAGCCAGACCCATTTCGACCAATCAGGTGTCAACCTGCATTTGAGTGGTTCACATGGATCCGAGGGCCACCCGCCCCGGTCCCAATAATAAACCAGAGTTGATTTTACCCTAGACTAAACACTTGGTCTCAGTATACCTGAGCTTATTGGACGCTTCCTCACCGCTACGTGTAAGCTAGTGACGGGCACTCACCTGGCCCGTTACACCGAGCATGAGCGTCGAGCCGCATCGATCGAACAGGAACCGCAAGTCATCACCAACGTCTGTAGTGAGGACGACGTCCCGCTTGAGCTGCTGAAGCGCGACGACCGACAAAACCTCAGCGAGCGCGGTCGAGATGTGAAGTTCGCCGCCGAGCAGCGTCAAGACTTTACGTCTTCGCGTTCAGTGTCAGGATTGCCGGGTTAGCCTCGCCGCCACTCAATATTTGGTCCAACGCCTTCTGTAACTCCGTTGCTTGTTGCCTCAGCGACAAAATCTCGGAAGTCCTGGCAGTTCCAGCCAATAGAGCCTCGATGTGTTCTTTGCCGGGTTAACGCCGACCGGCTCCGTGGGAACGCTCATACGTGTCCACGAGGTCGGCGCAGTCCTCCGAGAGGCGGCTTCCAGACTCTCACCTGTTTTGTTCCTCTGAATAACCGCGCCACTTCACCAGATACTGTTAGTGACCGATACGCCCGCGGCGCTTTAGTATCCTCTCGACGTGATAGTAGAGAGTGACCTCATTACCAATCAGTGGGGGCGGGGGACGCCACGGACGTGTCGACGAACCAGGATGCCCCGCGTCACTCGTCGGCATCGTACACCTCGGCGAATGACGTCTCGTCGGCTCGGGGGAGCCTCCTGACTGCTGTAGAGGGCTGCCAGAGACTGCTGAAGATGCAACGAACGGACCTTGTGTCCCTACGCGGAAGCGTACATCTTGTCGAGTCGACTGTTGAGTCAAGACGGGACGTTCCTCACGATTTAAGTCACCTCGAGCGCGTAGCGCATGATCTGCGACAGCATTGATGGCCTAGAGCAGGAGCTTCATCAGGTTGTTCACCGCTACTCGGAGAGCGAACGAGCCCTTCAGGAGGACCGCGGTGCCCTTCGGGATCATCTTCACTGGATCCGACAGCTCTATGCCCGCGTTGGCGCATTGGAGAACCAGACCCCTCCGACGGCAGCTGCTCCGCCAGCTGCTGCAGCCCCACCCCAAGCTGACTTAATGCAGATGATGGCGAGTACCTTTCGGCAGTACTCGAACTCGTCGGACTCTCAGAGTCATCTGCCTCAGCCGGGCGATAAGGCTTGAGCAAGCCCACGTAGAACGTTGGATGCGTGGCCATGGCCGATGCCAGGTCCAGCGTGTACGCGTTGCCATGGACCCCAAGAACTGTGAATGGCCCCACGAATCGTGGCCGATGCTTGGTGCTGTCCACCGCAGTGACTGACTGGATAGGGAAATTCTTAGCGTTTACGAGGACCTGGTCCCCAAGTTTAAACACGTGCGTGTTCTTACGCCCTTGAAGATGTATACGTCCGTGGTGCGCAATTTCTGGTGGTCACATATGTATAAGTGGGTGCACACTTACGTGCAGACGTGTGAGACGTGCCAACGCGTGAAGCCCGCCCCATCGCCGTCGGCTCCATTGACGAGCTTGCCGGTGCCGGCTGACTGTTGGCGCTCGATGACCATGGATTTCATCTTTGAGCTCCCGGCGGACACGCGCGGCCACATTGGTGTCTTGGTCTTCGTCTGTCGACAGAGCAAGATGATGCGGCTTGTCGTGGTGAAGAAGAGCGTGACGGCGCCGCAAACGGCACAATCCTTCGTCGACAATGTCTTTCGACACCATGACCTCCCGGAGGCGTTCGTGAGTGATCGAGATCCGCGCTTCGTGTCACATTTTTGGACATACTTGTTCTGACTTCTCGGTACGAGATTAGACATGTCCACGGCGGACCATCCACAGACCGATGGTCGGACCGAACGCATGAACAGTGTGTTGGACGACGTACTGCACAGCGTCTGCGCTGAAGAATCCACCAAAGGGAGCACGCTGCTACCCCAAGTGGAGTTTGCGCTGAATAATGCTGTGCATTCGTCGACGGGTTCCACCCCATTTTATGTCAATGGCTTGCGGCATCCACGTACGCCGCTGTCGTTGCCTCCAGCTTCAAGTTTGGGTGGGAGAGGCTATCGCCGAAGATCGCCGTGGCCTCAAAGGCCTCCGTTAGTCCGTCAAACGAACCTCCCCACGTTCATCGAGACAGGTGAAGCGGTACGACAGCGCGTGCGCGACGCTATGGCGGCTGCTTGAGATACGCAAAAGAAACACAGTGACAGGGTCATCGACATCGACATGCAGCAGGGCACAACCTATGGCGTAGTCGGATGCGTCGCATACCACACTGAAGGGACGGTCATCGTCGGGCAAAGCCATAATTGGAGAGCTCTGCAGGCTGCTTTTGATTGCTTCGAAAGCCTGCTGAGCTTCGTCGTCCCACGACCATTCCGCCTCCTTCTTCAATAGATTCGTCAGCTGCCGTCCATCTCAGCATAGTTGGCGCTGTACTTGTGTAAGTAGTTGGCGAGGCCAAGCCACTTGCGCAAGTCCTTCTGAGATACTGGCATTGGCCATTGCACGACCGCGCATATCTTGTCAGGGTCCGCACGGACACCGTCTTTGCCAAAGAAACACCTCAAGAAGGGAATCTCTTCGGCTCCGAAGGTACACTTGTTGATGTTCGCATACAAGCGATTATCGCGTATGCACATCAATACCTCGCGGAGGTGGTTAACGTGCACTTCGACAGCCGTCTTACCTCCCGAGGAACGACTGTGCACGATGATATCATCAAAGTACGTCTGTACGAACTGCCGCATCGGCCGGAAGAGTTGAGTCACCATTCGATTGAACGTGGCTGGTGCATTCGACAGCCCCTGCGGCATCACGAGCCATTACCACAGCATCTCGCTGGGTGTGCTCATCGCTGTGAGCGGGACGTCCGGTTCCCGCATCAGCAGCTGATAGTAGCCATCGACCATGTCGAGTGCACTGAAGATGGTGCAGCCCGCCATGTTGTTCTGTAACACGTCCTTGCGAGGGATTGGCGTGGACGCTGGGATGGTTGCCGCGTTCAACTTGTTGAACGCATGCACCATACGCCACTTCCAGTTGGGTTTGTGCACGCAAGACGTCGGGGACGAGTGCGGCGACTTTGACTCGCGCACCATTCTTGCGGCATATTTCTCCGCGAAGAATGCATCGATTGTTGAAGTAACCAGCCTGAACTTATCGTATTCTCGATAGATGTCACCAGATGTACGGTGCTACGTTTATCATACTTAAGTCTCATAATGAATCACTTCAGAACTTGCTTTCTCCAGAGAACATCTCCGTGCAGGAGTACTTTGTCACCTTCACACAGGAGCGTTCCGCCATCGATCACATCGACTTGCTCCTTCAGTAGTGGCCATTGGCGCGTAGAGCAGTATTAGTGCCCGGCACCAAATCGATCTCGTGTCGCACACCTCGGTCTGGAGGTAACACCGACGGTTGGTTATCGCTAACGACATCTGAGAACTCCTTCAAGAGGGGGTAGTACGGATCCGACGGGTTTTTCAAATTGGCCGCGCCATATCGTTTCTGACTCAAAGAGGACCTCTCGTCCTCCAACACCTCGGGATCCATGACCGAGGAGGTGTTGAGCTCGATCGAGTCGAGTTCGCGGCGGATCAGGACCATCTCCTCGCGCTCGTCCGCCTTCAGGAGTCGAGAAACTCGACATACGAGAACTCTTCGAGTTCCAATAGCTCTGCTACCGCAGGCAGAATAGCTAACTCCCCGCCGTCCTTGTACTCACCTCCAATATTGTTGGTGCGACCACCCTATCCGAGGGGTCCGCATTGTGGCGTAATACGCCTGGATGTAGTTGTCGGGAGTTGGCGACGAACAACTTCACTAAGGCACAGAACGATGGCCAACACTGATTCGTGGTATGACATAAATGCGTCTGTGGTCACTAGCCACTGGTCAGGCACAGCTAGCGCCATCTTCTGAGATCTGCGCCATCATTGAAGATTATACGTACCGACGGAGCAGGAGCAAGCACTGGAGCACCAAGACTCACCTTGGTGCATGTGTGAGAGCAGCGTCTTGTAAGAGCTGCCGTTCGTTTTTTTCCCTTTCTTTCGTTAAGCTTGCCACAACATCAATCACTTTTTAACTTACCTCATCCAGCTCAAGTCCTTGCTTCATTCTCCGCCACCGGCCAATTCCTCTGCAAAGGCGTTTTCCAATAGTAGTCTCGCGGTAGCTGTACCAACCTTAGCGTCTTCCGACGTGGGAGCCGCTGCTCGACCACTTTCGGTTGCGCGAGCACCAACTGTAGCGACTACTTCTGCGTGAGTTGCCACAGCTCGAACGCCTTGTATGCCACCCGCCCCGTGGGCAAAGGTGACGTTCTCGTTCTTGAGAGTTTCATGAGCCACATCCTGAGGAGCATATGAGGTGAAGCGACTGACCAGTTGGAGAGATTGAGCGATCTGGAGGGGACTGATGGCATGAGATCGCGTTTGAAGGAATCGCTATGGAAGGATTGTAGCTGTGTCCAGTTATGGCCAGTTATGTCAAGGTGTGTCCGGTTGTGTCCAGAAGACATCCACCTCCGGCCCGAAGTCGACCTGATGAGTATGGCGTAATCATTTATACCGATCTGATCAAGATCCATATTGAGCAATCATTTCGATACGTGATCTGGTCCAGATCGACATGCGACAAACATTTCGATACGCGATCGGCAATCACAATTATAGTGGGTGCAATGGACCAATCTTTTCGACACGGTACCGCGATCTTGGTACATCAGACCAAGTTCAAGCTACGGTGTGCAATCAAGGGATGCGCAAGCGGGATAGGGAGAGACCTTTAGGGCCTTTACCTTTGGTTAAGAGATTCTGATTGCCTTGCAAAACACAAGTGACGTCCATACATCCCGGGGGAGGAACTACATTGGCCTACCCGACCAAGTCAAGCAAGGACACGACGCAGACCTGGACAGCTTGGACAGGGGGCGATCGCATTCTCTCATCTCAACTCAAGACCCCGCCAGAGGAGGCGGCAAGCAACGGAAAGGGCTATAGCAGCACAACCCCAAGGACACCCCCACATGATCTACTTGTCCCAAGACCCGATCACAAACAACCGACGACCGCGTGAAGAATACCCGCGTGGCCGTCACCCACCCATTCCCCGGAAGGAGCAGTCCAGCTCCAACTTCCGCCTTGGTCACCCACTGATGCCTTCAGTGAACACCGGAAGAGCGCAACCTGCCTCGTCGTCGGGTACACACGGTGACTACAAGGTTTTCCGATCACGCCTGATCAACGGAGTACCCCCTCCGATAGTCGTCAGTCTGGGCGTACCGCTCGCAAGCTTGGATCGCGTCAGCGATTTTCGTGATCCCGCTACGTCACAGTACTAACAATCTACGGTAACCCGTTGTTAACTGTTTGAAACAATGTTGCTATTACAGATATTACACTCACCCCTCAGCAAACAAGAAACATCCTTCAGCAAGTATTAGGCAACACGACTCTTGAACGGACGAAACTATCCTGGACGCGTTTATTTGCCGAAGCGGGCAGCGGAAATGATGTTCTTATCGTTCAGGATCAAATGTTTATCAGCTGTGTCGTTGCAATGCAGACGTCTCTACAGAAGTCCTGTTTTAAGCAGTGGGGAGATAGACTGATCATGGATTGGACTCATGGAATCAATAACTTGGGATACCACCTGGGTAAGTGCGGTGTTCATGCTGTACTAATTTGACTGACACGAATCTTATGCTATCACCGGGTTTTATGATATTTGCAAACAGGTAGCCTGGCTGTTACGTCAGCTACGGGTAGGGATATATCTGTTATTGAATTTTTGGCGCTTGACCAAACGGCTGTTACGATGGAGCACATTACGGAGGTTTTGATGCGCAGGAACCCATCTTGGAGATTGATCCAGTCCGTTGTCATTGACAAGGATTTTGTCAAGTAGAGTGTACTAGAGAAGGCATTTCCGGACGCAAAAGTGCTTTGTGTCAATTTCACACGCTGACATACTGGCGCAACGTTTGCCGGAGAATGAAGTACGACCTGAAAGCATCGCAGTATACACTGCATTGGCTAGGCTCATTTACAGGTGAGGAAGTACTTTGTTTCATTGCTCGATATGCTGTTGACATTGTTGTTTGTAAATATTGTTGACTATGTTGCTTACTTGGGTTTGTATTCAGTAACACACATTCGACATTTGATTTCGAGGTCACTATCTTCACCAACGTCTGTAAAGAAGAGTGTCCTGAGCTGCTAGTGCGGCGTTGTAATTCACAGAAAACGTCGTTAGTGCGGCTTCCACGCAACAACAAAACAATTCGCCGAATCAGGTCGGAGTTGTTGGTCTTGCGCAGGGCTCCTTAGTTCCCGTTGCAGTTCGGCCCAGCTGGGTCCAGTTGAGGCTCCGTTCTCGCTGAGTACCAAGCTCCAACTAGCCCCAGCAGCTATCCTGAGCGGGGCAGCTTCCGTTCCTCAAACCCTGTGATCTCCACCAAAGTATGGACGTCGGCGCACGAGCGCTTTTACAGGTCACCGAGCGCAGAATACACTCAGCTAGAAGATTATGGTGTCCTGGGTTTGTTTTCTCTCGGGGAACGATGGCTGACATAGTCCAGCCCACGCAGGATTTCGATCTTCCAGTGTGGTGCTACCTGTTCACCTAAGTGATTGGGACATCATCATTGCAAGTCTTTCGTATCACCCTGTATCCCACCATACTACTGGGAGCCGCTGTGCGGTACTGCTAATCGATCTATAATGGAAGATATTTACCAGCAGACTGTGTCAACCTTTTTACGCGACTGGTATGATACATTAATACCAATGACGGAGCGTCCGATTGAAAACGTTGGCGTGTGGATAAACGGCCCAATACAACCTGATGGAACTTTGTTCGGCGTGCTGTGTATCGCCCAGGTTTACGACATGCTTGAGGACAATTTCTGATTGCCCAGGGTTACTATCACCCACGATAACAGCAGCTAGGCACGTGGTGTCTTCTTTCCCGCGAGAGAGCATCATGGCAAGCTCGTCATGCGCGTTCAGTAGTTTTAACGAATCCATGTACTTCGACAGTCTATCCAGCTTCGCTTTCATACACTCCATATGCTGCAACCGAGACCGCAAAAACTCCTTGCAAAGACGTGCGTTGTAGGCCCAGACTGTTAACAATCCTCGCTGGTAGTGGTCGATGTTGTTAACAGCGGCAGGTGCTCAACTTCAGCGGTGGGGGGATGTCTTCCGAGGTCCTCTTCGTCTTGGTTCTGTCGTGTTGTCGAAATTATGTTGTATCAAACAATTCTGATGAGACTCTTAACCAGCAACGTGATTAAACACGTGACTGAAGTTCACTATATCCATACCGGAAGGTCGCATTCCAACAATCGCTTTGGTGCGCATTAAACGGATCCGTAATTTAAATAAATGACTGGATTAAAAGTGACCAAACCGTTTTATGGTTTTTTACGTCACCCACAACTCTCCGGCTAAAGCTGTCCTCCCAGCATAAAAATTCCACTAGCCTCTGGGTTTTATATCGAAAGTCTACCAAGGATTGCATCGAGGTCGGATTCCTTGTATATGCTATGCATCGGCGCATGCTCCAGACTTGGCGATTAATACATGGATACGAGTTCAATTGAAACCCAAGTTGGAAGTGTGATCTAATCCATATCGCAACCGTTTCGACTTCTCTACACTTTCCGACACTCAGGATCTAGACAAAGACGGGGTGGGAATCGGAAATAAAAGGGACACTAGTGTGAGGGGGGGGGGGGGGGTCAGTCAGCTTTCGAAAGAGAAGTCACAGCAGCAAGGAAATGGGCTGTAGAGGCCTCTGGGCCAAGAAATCCGGATTTTTCATATATACATGCGTTTCGACCCCATAGCAATATGCACGAGGCCCGGCAAATTATTTAGTGAGGGCTGCATCCCAGCAAGGGGCTACAATTAAGAGCGATTAGTTTCAAAAGAATTGCATAAGTGACAGCAGATCCCTAAGCCACTAATTTATAAAACCTCACCGAGGTTTTAATTAGCCAATAACAGAGCAACACGAAGACATCCACAGCTCAATTCGGCGCCGCACCCCAGTATGCTCTTAGTCTCGCTTTTTTCGACCAAGCTCCGCAGCCAGCCCCCCCCCCCCCCCCCCCCCCCCCCCCCCCTCAAACGGCCGTACACCTCTCTGAATTCAAGGGCGCGGCCAAGCTTAGCCAATACTGCTGGTGCAGCGCTCGGATGGTAATGAGCGGGGGTCCAATTCCCTACTATTGGCATTTCCTATCTGTTTTGCTCTACCTGCTTCTACGAGCTGCTCACAGTTTTACCTGCGTGTGCTGCCTGCTTCGGTTTCCACAGGTGCGAGCTTTTCTATAAAGTCAATCAAAGCAAACTGATTTTCCTACTCACTTTACAGCTACTTTTTCCTGAAGAGAGAAGGTTTGTGACTCCCTTCCTGAACATTACAGGGCTAAAGCGCGTCGATCTGGACACCGTGCAAATCTTGTCAATATCAAGAAGAAGGAGCACGTCACCTTGCAGGAAGGCTTCGATAACAGATTTCATGAAGTAGAGAAGAAACACTCCGCAGTCGTCCGTGTTTGTCTGCTTCGGGCTGGTGTGAGCGCCTCTCATGATGAATGTTGTTGAGTCCTTATCTGCGTACTTCGATGAAGAACTGAAATCGAAGTACGCACCCACAACTTTCTTGACTGTTTCAATCTTCGAAATACCGAGCGAATCCACGTGGACAATACATCATCGTAAATCAACGACTGCGTGCACTGGGTTCTGTACAACAGCAAATGTCCAGTGATATTCCATGTTAATCGGAACAATCACGTGATCGTGACTATCGTAGGGAAATGTACTCGTAACTTCACAGCACTCTTTGTACGCCGCCTTCGTGCTTCGCCCAGAACTTTTGAATGCAGCAAATATATATCCAAGAAATTCGCGTCCATTATAAAGATTCTCCCATACACTGGTATGTGTTCCCTGATGTAGTACGTGATAACAACATCATTTAGCCAGTTATCACATTCCAATGTCTCCAGATCGGTTCGCTGAACAACCAAGCGAATGTTGGTTTTTCCAGGAGCAAAGCTGGGAGTTCGAGTCTCGCAGACAATATTGGATGGTCCACATACGCGTTATCATATTCTCCTCCAGAATCATATTCCATCGCTCCTTCAGTGCTGTCGACCAATGATATAATCTTGGGCAGTTCCATCGATTTATCGGTCGCGGATGGCATATCCAATGGAGAATGGTGAGTTCCGATTAGCGATAAGGGCACCTCCAATTGAGAACTTGGGATCGCCTCACAGCTTTTAGTCGACCCTATCAGCGGCGCTGCAGGGACTTCAACGGGAGAATCCGATACCGCACCTTGAACTTCTTCTTCTCGCTGAACTGCATGTGGAAATCGTAGGTGGCGATAAATTCACTAAGTTTGTGGCGCTTGATACATTTATTTAACCACGACAGTTGTGGTCCTCCCGTACGGGTAACGAATCCAGGAATTTTTACAGTATAGTCGTCGATGATAACAGTTCGCGTCATCTGGGCGTCGATATCGCTAGAGAGCTTGATCATGTTCACGAGGTCCTCTTCATAACCGTGTGTAGATGATGATGGGGGGGGGGGGTCGAGTCGTGGTGACATTGTTGACTCCTGCTTGGAGTTTATCTTCAGCTGCGCGCCATCCCAGCAGCGTTGATCGAGAAACCCCCAGGTGTCTGGACGCTTCAGTGGTAGTCCACCCCTCCAGTTTCCATAGTGATACAGCCTCCAACTTCTGTTGGTCAGTGACTGTGGTGACCGTGTCCATCGCTCGTCGCTTTGCAAAGTGAGAATGTTCGTGCTATATGGGTTACTCGACACATGTACGAGCTACTCAGCAACCTATCGCATTTCTGTTTTTTTGGTATTCTTGAAAGTTACCTTACACTTATCACACGTGATCTATCACTGAGAGTATGTCTTGTGTGTCCGCAGGAGCTGAACCTTGGATTCTCTCAGTCGCGAGGAGAAATCTGTAGGCGACGATGCGCTCGTCAAGATCACCAGACCGAAGCAGCTTCCGTATCTCGCAGATCACGCTCCCGGTTCCCCTGGCGTTGATGTCGTTACCCCGCAAGTACTCAAACATGTTGCGCTCAGCGAGACGACTAATTTCCAGCATGTGATCCTTGAAATCCTCCGTCTTGGCGTCAAGGACGAAGCCCTGATCGAGGAAGAGCTTCATAAAGGCGACAACGTGGCGGTATTCCGACTTCTTCTGGCGATCGGTGAAGTCCCAGACGTGCGGCAAGTGCGTGTGTCACTCGAACCACATTGACGACAGGTTCGTAGCTTGTTTCTTTCTGCGTTTAGGCTTGGATTCTTGATTTGACGCCTCATGTTATTGTTCTTCTTCAGTCGTTTCTGGTAGCCCCTTAGACTTAAGTAGCGCAGCCTCGACAATTGTCTTGTGCTCAGACATGACCTTGTTCGAGGTAATAAGCTCATCAAATACATCTAAAAGGTGATTGATTCTTGGGCTTGCGTGCTTGCTTGTATCTTGCTCTGATTCTTGAACAGGTTGAGAGGCATCGTTATTCAGGGCGATAGACCACGCGAGCATGTCGGTGGTCAGGATGCCAACATCCAACATGCACTCATCCACGCGTATCACGATGGGGGCAGTTGGAGAAAGCTTCTTCAACCTCGGGTAGTACCGGATCAGGTATGCAGTGAGAACACTGAGAACCTTGTTACTTACGTTGAGTCGTTGATCATTTAGACCCGAGCAGGAACTGAATAGGAGAGTCTGGAAACGCCCAAGTCGTTCCTGAGTTGTGTGGTCCAGCTTCACGATGTCGATGACCGCTGGATTGTCGTCAGCGCTCCAGCAGCTCAAGACTCGAGCTACCTTCCTGTACTCCCGCGCTGTGTTCGTGATGTACGCGAAGACTTTGCGCCGCGGTCAAAATCCACTGGGTAGCAAGACGGTCGTCTCCGTTCGCGTGCTGGGCTCCACCGCGCCGGAATGAGTGCGAGGTCAAGTCGGCGGTTGCTCCAGCCGGCTCAGCAACATGCTTCAGCATCCTGTTCACGTACGCCTGCACACTGTCTTCTCCCCACTTGGGTGTCTTCTTCTGCGTTAAAACGGTTGTGGTCTGTGTCTCTGTGCTCGTAGGCAGCGTGAAGACGGCGGTAGCTGGGGAACAGCTTGCGTATAAAGATACCGGCAGCGATGCCGCCGCGGGCACCACAGACACTTGGAGGGAGGAAGTTCGACGGACAGTAAGTCGTGCAGTGGGGCACCCAAGTCGAGTGGCATCGCGTTTTCCGACACGAGTTCTGGGAGCTGGCGAACAGCGCTGTACACGGAGAGTCCTGCGTCCGCAGCGCTACAGCCAACGCATGCAGAGGACACGTCAGGAAGTCGTCCTTGCCCGAGACCAAGGTGAGTTCCGGCTCTTCTGATGTCTTGACACGTAGTAGCCGGAGGTAGAAGGTGCCATCCGCTGACACTGACACGTGCTGCTTTCTGATGTAGCCCAGATCTGAAGATCGTCCAAAGCAATGCCACATCAAGCATGCAAGTGCAGCGTCTTGGTAGTCAGCATTGACTCGTGCTGTGCTGTACACGTAGCAGATCAAAGACTGTAAATCCTCCTTTGTACAAGGAGGAGCTTGTTAATTAACCGCCCTCCTCTCGTTTTAAGCAATGCTTATCTAGAGTTTTTCCTTTCTTCAATAAGATCAACTTAGTAAGCACACACAGATGTGGATACTTGTCGAAGAGCCATAGTTTTACATTACTATGATATGATGTCGCAGTGTTGCGAGCAAGCTTACCTTTCTTACCTTCATTTGTAGCGAGATAGAAGCCGAACCGGTTGATTGGTACCGCCAAATGTTTACCGGAGGTGTCAAGGAGAATGCTAGCATGGAGAAACTCTACGCTAATATCCTCTTCCTCTAGCATCCGCTCGAAAGCTGCAATCGCGGTGGTACGCGCTTTCTGGGTGTTCGTAGGGACGAACGCCGTGAGACTCATGGCTCCTTTTCTTCTTTTTCGCTACTGTTCGTAATGATTGTTAAAAGTACTATATGTGCGTCGACTAATCCGTACAAGTGTCGAATAGCTCGTACAAGTGTTGAGTAATTCGTACAAGTGTCGAGTACCGCAAAACTCTTATCAAAAGGCACCCCTTGCAGGCGACGGTTGAAAAATATCAACCTATCAGATTACTCCATTTTGATCATCTATCATGACATATCAAAAGGCACCCCGGAGATAAATTACCACCAGTCGATAGGTTACGCAGCGAGCTAGCCATTCATCAGCTCTGCACTTCGCCATTACTCAGTCTGCAAGAATGCCCCGAGGAAGCCGCCCACGCGTGAAAGGCTTCGAGGCTTCGCCAAGCCAGTGCCTTCGCACTGCTATCAGCTACCAGCGCAAGTATATTATTAATAGCTTCGTCGAGCAGAACGGCATGGCAGCAGCAGTAACACGCTTCTATCCCTCTCTCCAAGCGGAAGCCCGAAAGCGGAAGAGGAGGCAACTGCACAAGTGGTTTGAAGCCCGTGATGACATCGCCAAACAAGTTGCCCAAGGCAACGGGCACCTCTGCAGAGAAACAACGATCTAGCGTCGGCTGCATTCTTCCTCGGGCGGAGGAGGACTACCTAACCTTTTGGATAAGGGAC
Source organism: Phytophthora ramorum (assembly GCF_020800215.1). Taxonomy (NCBI): domain Eukaryota; phylum Oomycota; class Peronosporomycetes; order Peronosporales; family Peronosporaceae; genus Phytophthora; species Phytophthora ramorum. Next base: position 1,326,636 of record NW_027150656.1, read on the forward strand.
CTGAGGCGTGAGGGCGTACCGACAGCCGCTTTCACCAACTGAACCAGCGAGGTGGCCGTAATCTATTCAGGAAAATATCCTTGATAAATAAATTCCGAGTGATGCAGCTGTTATTTATTTGCAGATGCCTCTTCCCATGCATTCGGCATCCCTGGTGCTGCAAGGGGTGCCTTTTGATAAGAGTTTTGCGGTAACCCGTAACTTCGCTGTCCTGTCAACGTTTTCCTAATCTATGATACCGTATGACTATGCCTTATTGAATGAATGGAAATAATATTTGTAAAATATAAATATATATCCATGCCAGACGTATTTCGGGTCTGGACGTATTTCGGGCCACTCGCTCTACATACAAAATTCAAATCAATAAGGAAACATGGTCCTGTATTTTTTTTTTTGGCCTGCGTCTAGAGACACAAATACCGGTTTAGGGCTCAATTGAGCAGGGCAAAATGCAAGGCAGAGGACTGCTCTTTCGTTTGAGCCATCGCACGCCCCCCTCCGACCAAAACATCCAACACCACAGACTCGGAAAGCTGACTGATGAAGCAGGCCCCCCTGGCGACCTAGATAGATGCTGTTGCCGCGGTGCACGACGGCATGTCCGTAAGAAAAGCGGCCCGAACGTACCGAGTATCCCGTGAGCCACTTCGTCTGCGTACCCTGGGGCTCGTACCGCTCGATGCCAAGCGTGGTCCGCAGTTGATGTGTCTAACGGAGGGTGGTGGCCGAGGTGTTGAGGAGATAGCCCACTACCGCGCACTTCATGGAATGTGTGTTGGTTTTGAGGAGCTGCGCTGCATGATTCGTGAAGCGGCGGAGGCTACAGGAACCCGCCCTCTTACTGATGACTTCCCCAAGGTCGCGGCAGAGAACGCGTGATCTGTCCTAAAGGATTGAGGGCGAATGTTCAGCGCTCTGACGATCGTGAAAACGTCAGTATAATGGCTGTGCAAGCGCTTCTAGACAGCGAATGCCGCCGATGTACGTATTCAAGGGCACGTACAAGAAGGTCCATTGGATGGAGAAAGCGGAGAAGGCGGCACGGTGTGCCATGAGCGAGAGCTCAAACATTAACGGCAAACTATTCGTGCACTGGTTTAAGTGGTTCGTGCAGCAACTTCCGCTCGAGCGCCCCCAGTTGCTGTTGCTGGGCGGACATTATGCTCGTACTGCCCGCTCACACATCACAGTTTTTACAACCTTTGGACGTATCGGTTTTCGGTTCCTTCAAGCGCCACTACGAAAAGGCTCTCAAGCGTTTTCCAAGCGAGAGAGATCGACGGCTGCCGATTAAAGACGATGTAACTGGCATCGCGTGTGATCCATTGATTAACGCATGCTGCGAAAACAACGCCAACAAGGGGTTTGAGAAGACTGGCATTTTCCCGTTGTCACGCGATGTAATGCTGAAGGGGATTATTGGTTGCAAGTCCGTTGTGCAGCGTGATACACTCCCGCACGTCGCTGGCAGAAAATCCCGCCTCGTAGGTTGGTCGAGGTTTCAGAGCGTCAAAAGCGTGTACTGCGAGAGCTGGACCTGAACGTTGGCGCTCTCAATGTCGTTAATCAGCTGTCAAGTTTTACTGCGGCACCACTCCCGCAAAGGCGAAAGCGAGGCACGTGGATTGACAACATATATGTTGATGGCGACTTACTTGACTACTATATGCTGCATGCTGCTGAGGAGGCTAAAGCGGCTGCAATAGATGAAGCGGAAAGACAGAAGGCGGAGCGCACTGCAGCAATACAAGCTGCGAAGTTGGAGAAGCTAAAGGCAGACCAAGCTGAGGCAAGGGCGTGTCGTGCGAAAAAGAACGCAAAAGTTAAGGCGGAGAAAGCAAAGGAAAATACAGTAACACATGGGCGCCCGGTAAAGAAGCGGAGTATGCCTACAGCGCTACCTGTAGAACAGTTACCGCAGCTCACCTTGCCGGAAGATATCTGCATGTCCATGATTGTCTAAAAGTGTGGAGCCAAATCATTTTTGGTATACAATATTCAAGAGTTAAGAAATTGGCCCGAAATGCGACAAGCCCTGTATCGACATCATACAAATAATAAGATAAATTGAAAAGTGACCCGACACACGTCTGGCATGGATACATGTATTCATATTTTGAGAGTTCTTCCGACAAATATTTGTCAGGGAAGTGTTGGAATAAAAAACCTAACCTTATCCATCCGGATTGGACAAAAACATGGATCAACGTTATCTAATTGTTAAAACAACGAAGTATTAATAGCTGATCAGGCAACAATCCTGTCGTGCTATCCGTCGGAAAGACGCGTACTGTATATTCATCCATACCGGTACACAGTGTACGGTACACCTTGAAGGCGGCTGAAATTCGTTCGAGCAGATCCTTGCGTTGGTGCAGGTCCGATCTCACTCAGAGTGACAGGTGGCGAGAGGGCAGCAGCATCAGGAAGACAGATGGCGTCTGACAGCGTGAAAACAAAGCATCAGGAAGACAGATGGTGTCTGTATACATGGACATTCATGGACTTTTCCTCTCTTCATCGGGCACCTTGGTGTTTGTTTATTGCAAGTCGCTTTTATAATACGCACGGTTGCTCTTCGATTCCACAGGGGGGCCATTTCCAATTCGGTAGTGTTGATGCCTCACAGACAAGGGAGGGGGGATTTAACGTATCCAGATGTGCTGTGTGTCGTTTACATGTAGGAGTCTTCCTACTAGGAAGGGTCCTGCAACTTACTGAGGCCGGCTGGGCCAGCCGCTGGCAGTCGGGCACATTATTTTAATACTAAATGACTGAGAAACCCGTACCGATTTTCGGAATTTTCTTAAGGCCATATTCGCCAATATTAGTTAAAGTCAAATTTGAATGGCGAAAGATCGGTGAGACTTACCACAGAGATACAATGAGCTAGAGAATGCTCCTGTTTAAGTGCCTGTTTGTCCGCCATTGTTGTAAATCTAGGTCGATCTCCACCATAGACACGAACATTTGCATCATTTGGCCGCCACCTTAAACAGAAACGCAAGCATATCCAAACAACGTGGATTATATATCCTTGAACAACGGTGCTTTATCTCTCTAAACACAGGAGACTAGACGTGAAGGAGTATGCAGCTACGGAGAATGAGCTGTCCAAGACAGCTTCTTCGTGAAGGAAAGCATCCAGAGGCAACGTGCCCCTCCCGTTGTTGTCACGTTGTAGAAGTATATACCACTGTGTGGTACAGGTTATGATGCAAAAGCTCTGCAATCAAGCCGAATCCCGGCTTTATACACTCGAAGGCCTTCGAGTGTACAAAGTCGGGTTCACGCCAAAAACCGAAATGCCTCCTGGACGCGTCGGCACCGACATTCGCGCTCCAATAACTTACACGTCAGAGCGATTCTAAGGACACGGGCCCCACCATTTTAAATGTTTAGTGAGTCGATGCGATGACCAAATTGCAGAAGCATCGAGCGATTATTCGCAGAGTTAACTTTTGATCGCATTCCGAATAAGGGACATTTCCGGTATGTCATTTAGTGTTAAAATAACAGGTGCATGACATAGGCCGCAATCCAGCGCGCATCGCAATTACTTCGAAGTCCATGAGGTAATTTGCATGGCATGTACAGAATACCGTAATCATGAGCGAACCGCACATCATTGTTGTACGCCCCGCGGTTCGCTTCGCTCGCGATATGGAGATAGAACCTCCTGACGAATGCAATGCGCGGCTCGCTGTGGAGCTAGGAGCTGGGACCGCCTTCGCGGGCCCTCCCGCGCAGGTTTGCTGTCTCTTCAAGCGCCCGCACCAGCTCACATTACAGTACATGTGTAGTTGGTTGGGGGCTCTGTCGCGCCTTGGCTATATTACTGTACCTGTACCTCACCTCGATCTCCGTAGCGAGATCGGCGATCGACGATCTCCACAGTTTTCCCCATCATTACACACGTACTGGTCTCGTACTGGTCTCGTCACGACATTCTCCCCCGGGCAACAAAAAAATAGTAAAACCAAGTTGATTGTCTTGGCACGATTCTACAGCTTACATACATCTGTCGAATTAACGCTAGGATACACGAAATCTATGCGATAAATCCTGCGGAAATCTTCTTCATGCCCACTCCCCGAACACCGTACGATATTTATTTGTTAATATGAAAAACGGGTATTCATGGCCCAGGAAATCACAGTGTCCCAAGGTATCCTGATAGTAGTCCAAAAGCTGATTTGTTTAACGTTAGGACTAAAGCGTCCATTCCAATAGAATCAAAGGAATTTGTACTAAGTAAGGATTTTTTTTTAAGAACGTGATTGATTCCCGTATACGAGGACAGCAAATGGCCACTTTTATAGACATTTTTGCTATTTCTTATTTAAATAAAAGGTACCGATGTGCAGGAAAACTTCCTGCCAGGAGGCATCGATGATAAATTCAATGATGTGAGTTTGGAACTGCCTAGTCCTGCTTACGCTGTACACATGTACACTATATAATACATGATCAGTATCTGTAGCACTCAACGAGTTCCCCTCATTCCAAAACTTTCCTTCAGGACGACAAGCCGCGCACTACCAAGCTTCCGAACAAGAACACCATGGCTCGAGTGACTGGATTTATCTGCCAAGTGCTGGCGCTTGCAACGCTGGTGGCTCATGGCGCTGTCGCTACGGACGAAGGTGTTCTTTTGAGCGAGGCTTTTGGCGGCCCCCACGGCACGAAATACTCGGACATTGATCTCGTTGCCCCCGGACAAACCGTGCAATCCGTCACGATCCAAGCTGGCGAGCGTGTCAACGGCGTCGGCATCGAAATCACCGACCCCTCTGGAGTGTCGTCCGAATTGTACCATGGCGGCAAGGGTGGCGACCCGAACAAGCTTACTCTGGGTGACGGAGAGTATATCACGGGCGTGGAGGCTCACTGGGGCGAGAAGGGCGACCACACGCGCGTCAAGTTCCTCCGCTTTACCACCAGCGCGAACAATACCATCGAAGGAGGCAATCCCACGAAGAACATTGGCAAGGACTCCGCTCCCAAGAACTTCCAGCTTGGTGGTTTCTATGGCACTTGTGGCAAGGAACTCGATTCGGTGGGTATGCTCTGGACGAGCATTACGCCGGTGTAAGTTTGAGTGAAAATGCATCTGCCGGTTCAAACGAACCGTTCATGGTTAGTTAATCCTAGGTCAGCAGTTGTAGCGTACGAACTCAGCCTTTGACAAAAGAAAAAAAAGCTACATTTTGCACGGTATTATTTTCAACTACTGTAGGCTGCTGCTGTTGCTGCACTGTGGTGCGTCGCTGTACGGTTGGACGAAGACAAGCGATTTGCCAAGTTACAGTAAGGTTTGCTTCATTTGAAAAGCACATCCCGATGTCTATCTTGCGGGCGAGTGATGGACCGACTCAATGTACAGTCTTGGCAGTAGCGCCGACTCCTTCGGCGGCTTTATCGTTTTCGAATTTGTTTAGCGACAACAATGACGACCCCGGTTCTCAAGAAAGCAGCACAGTACCAGTAAGCCAGAGTGAGAGCGGAAGTGACGACGATGACCTCTCCGACGGATCAGACATCACAGCACAGCAGCCTATCCTGGGTGTCGAGAAATGGTTCCTCACCGAGCAGGAAATCACCAGCTCTAGTGGTGGCGTACCGCGGACAGATTTGTCGGTTTACACGACCGGCAACGCGGTGACATCCTACACGGCGACGAACGAGTTCTACAACGCAGTTTACGATGACCTCAGCACAACCAAGGAAGGCGACCGCGTCATGCTTGCTACTTGGCTGTCCGCCCTCGTCCCTCTCAAGCCTGACGTTGACCCCACAGGAGGCAAAACAGTCGTACTTAAGCAGGGGGGGAAATTCTGCATCAAGGTCTGTCCCGCATCAAGCTCAAGACTCCAGACTGCCCACCACGAACGTGGAGGTGGACTCAGAGGCCGGGCGACAGCAGCGGAGCGAGCAGGAGCTGGGAATTCTCAACTTGGAGGCATGTAGACGAATCTATTCAAGCCTTTGAGCTGTTATCACCAACCGCAAGCATCATCATGACAAGGCGCGCGGGGGGGGTCGCAGGTGTTGAGAATTACAGTCCCCAGAATGTGAACGTCCTCTTGGTGTTCATTAGTGATGTTCTGCCGACCGGTGCGAATGAATGGGCGTCAGTGCGGCACAGCTACGAAGACTATGCGGTCGAAACCAACCGCGCAGAGCGCGAACTGGTGTCGCTCAAGAAGAAATTTCAAGCGTTGCTAAACGTCCAGAAACCCAGAAAATGTCCGGGTGGCCCGTCAGATCCAGCGCCGGATCGAAGAAAAGGTGTCTATGGAGAACGACGTTGAAGACGAAAGAGCTTTGAGCAATGAAGAGGAGAGCCACTCGACAGCATCCCACACTCCTCCGGCGTTAGGTGAAAATGAAGGTGAAAGTGACCGTGAAATTGAACACCATAGTGGAGGTGAAACTGAACTTAGAGAAACGTTCTCCTTGAGTCCGCCAGCTCCGCCGGCACCCACCTCATCAAACACTCGTTGGAGTTCCCAAGGTGAATCGGCTTATTTCGAAGCAGTACCACGCTTCTTGCCTTCGCTACTTGGGGATATAGTCCCTGGTACTCAGCGATTTTCACTGCCACCTCGCGTCGGCCCGGCAAATATTCTGCAAACTTCGCTCGAGCTGCCACCAATCCGTACAGAGGACAGATCAATGAGCACAAGTTCAACGATGTAATTTCCAGCGCCGTAAATCGCCTCCCATGCCATTCCATATCGTGGCTCGGGGTGGAGTTCGGCTCTCGTGAGGTAGTGTTCGCCGCGCTGACGATCACACCTCTCTCTCTGGCCTTCGGCGGTGATTGTAAGCATCAGAATGAACACAATGCTCTCGTTGTTGCCCTCGTAGCTCATATTATAATAGATGCAGTGTTCCAGATGGAGATAGCAGTGCTATCATACCACTCATGTGTTCGAATTGCATCGATCGAGAAAGCTGCCAGTTCCCGATTTACTCTTCACTCAAGTCTGCGGTTGCTGCTCCACCTCAATGCGCCTACTCCGTACCACGTTCACGGCGGTTGCGATCGTCCTGGCTGTAAGTGATCCGTCGTCACCCGACCAGACAAAGACCTCGGCGATGACTTCGACTGATACAATGTTACTGACTCGCTTGCTCGTGGATGGCGAGGGTATCAGCGAGCGATTTCTGAGGGGCGACAAGGGAAACGAAAAGCAATTGCTACGGGCGATGACGACCTTGCTGACGAGGAGGAGAGAGTCGGGGTTCCCTCGCCACTTAAAAACTCTCGAACAAGATCTTACCACGGAGAGATAACTCTCGACGATGATCGTCTCCTGCCCTGACGCCAAACGACTGCCAACTTTGACGACGATACTCATCGTCTCGCTAAACTTCATGTTCGAAGGCCATGTCTCCCTCGTGGTAGGATCTGCAATTGTTTGGCTGATGAACACTGTGCGGTCTCCTTCGACGTATTTTCGTGCAACCCGCTGCTCCAGGACGTACGAGGCCGCTAATCTTTTTCAGCGCAGGTAAAGCCCACACAACTCTTGCTTGTTTCAGTAGTTTGCTGAAATTCCTGATCCCACAAAGCAAACAAACAACAGTGTGAGTGAAGGGCAAAAACGAGCAGCCTCTGAAGCTACATCTACTACCTTTTTACAGACACGACCTTCGTCATGAACCCGCGGGCCCTGCAGAAATTTCCACACTGCGCGCTCACTTCTTTGAAAATCGAAGGGGCCTTGGTTCTTGTCGATAAACTCAACGAAGACATCACCGTCGGCGGCATTGGGGTCCGTTCGGCGCTTCCGCCCAGGGCATGGAACTGCTGGCATCCCTTTTGCTTCGTACAGCTTGCCAAAATCCACGTAAATTGTATCAATTCCGTGTAGGAGCTCATGGAAAACCTGCCCGTTGTTGTCAAACTTCAAGCGCTTCGAGGTGTGTATCACTTCTTACAGCTACAGACGCAAAATAACGAGTTCCAGCAAATGAATCTGTTTGCCATCAAAACTAACGAAAACCAGCGCAACAACGTTTATCTCGTCATTGGCTCGCCGTCGGAGCAAGCGTCTGATGTTGCGGGCCGTGCGTCTCTGCGATGCCAACAATTCCTGCAACTTGGCGTTCTCTTCTTCTGCTTTGCAACGCAGTATGAGCTGGCGAGCAGCTACTTGTTCCCACAGTGATCGAGGCTGCTCAAGAATCGAGGTCGCATGCTGACTTGCGGCGCAAGATACAGGAGATGTCATGGGCGAACGCATCCGAGACTCTGCCCGCAGACCTTCCAGCTTCGTTGATAGCTCCAACGCAGTATTGCGGAGGTCGTGCATCTGCTCTTTTCATGAAATGCGGCGCTTGTGTCCTTGGGGACGTGGTAAAACAGTCGCGGGTCGGATTGGGGTTTCCTCGCAATTCGAAAGCGAATCCGAGAGGCTTGGACGCAGTGACGCCGTGACGATCTCACCTGATCGCGGGTGAGGGCGTGCCGCTACAGAAGAGACCCTCGCAGCGAGGTAACCTCGTGGTGGAGTTCACCGTGCAGTTCCCCACCAAACTCACAGAGGCGCAGAAGAACATGGTGCGGGCACTTCTGGCGTGGTGAAAGGCGCTTCGGTGTGCGAGCGTCATCCGTTTCAGAAGCCCCAAGATGAACAACAAGGACGTTGCTTTTGTCCAAATACGTACACGTTGGCACATTTCACCGATGCTTACGATGCACTCCACCCTCTTAAGCGCGCGGCGGCGAGCTCGCGGTGATCGCACCACTACCACCACAAGTGCACCAACAGCTTCCCAGAGCAGCTCGAACTCGCGCTTGATCAAATCAAGGTGCGCCTGAGCCGTGCGCGTCTCAAATGTCTCCGCGTGGCGGGTTCCATCGAACGCGGCCGTGCTGTAGTTGCCTTGTAAAATAAACTCGCCGTTGACTCAACCTGAAACAGCGAGAAACACGAATATTGTGATTCTCTGGTCCAATCAGCGTCCAGCAATTCCAGCCCCTCACTCCTGAGAAAGCCATGCCGCGGGCGAAGCGCCAGCGCGAACCCGAGGGCCGCGATGCGCGACTGGCCGACCCGTATCTGCTGGCGGCGGCCCCTTGCCGCTTCTCGGATCACCACCGCAAGCGCGGCAAGAGCGCCAACTGCGCGGACAACCCCAACTGTCTCTATGGACTGGGTGAGCACCACAAGGGCGTGTGGCAGGGCGGGAAGCTGCTGCGGCGCGCGTTCGGGGACGACCCGCGGGACCGCAAGCGCGCGAAATGTGGGGGAGGGTGGGCACCCTGCGGACTGCGTAATCTTGGTGCCACCTGTTACCTGAACAGCATGTTGCAGTGCCTGTTCGTCAACTTGCCGTTCCGTCGCGCGGTGTACGAGTGGGAGCCCAAGAAGCAACTCGTGGACAAGGAGCAGGCGCTCCAAATGCGCGCGCTGCAGAAACTTTTCGCGCAAATGCAGTTGGGCAATGAGAGCTACTACGACCCCACCGAGTTTGCATCCACTTTGTCGCTGAACAACGTGATGCAGCAAGATGCACAGGTTAGAAAACAATAGTTTTTGTAGATAGTGATATTGTGGCTGATTGTTTTTTTTATGCAGGAGTTTAGCAAGTTGTTGTTGGCGCATTTACGCACGATCTTTGGCCAGTCGAGGTTCTCGGGTCATTGGGACCTGGTGGACAGAATCTTCCAGGGACAGATGAGTTACGTGACCAAGTGTCTGAAGTGCAAGAACAAGTCTATGCGGCCGTCGTCGTATTACGAGATCTCGCTGAATATTAAGGGGCATAAGACGGTGGAGGACTGCATTGGGTCGTATCTGGCAGCAGAGGTGCTGGAGGGAGAAAACAAGTACTTTTGTGAGCATTGCGATGCCAAGCAGTGCGCGGAGCGGTTCCTGGAGTTGAAGCCACGTGCGTTACCGCCGACGTTGATGGTGCAGCTCCTCAGATTCGTCTACGATGCTAATGCCGGGCGGAAGAAGAAGTTAACAGTGCGTTCTACTGAATCATCTTGGAGACTCGTGCTCGACGAATGCTGTTCTTACTGATATTGATGTGTACAGGATGTAATCGAGATCAACGAGACACTAAATATGACGGAGTTGCTTCGTCGGAGTGGCCACGCCAAAGCGTTTAACGAATCTGGTGATGCTGTTTACCGGTTACAGGGTTATCTGAACCACCGGGGGAAAAGCGCGCATGTGGGGCACTACACCGCGTCCGTGGCATATCCAAAAACAGGAAAATGGGGTAATGATGAAGAAGAAAAACCGGCAGTGGACTGGTTTGAATTTGATGATGCAGCTGTGAGCGACATGGCGAAGTCAGATGCGGTAAAAGAGCGCAGTCACGGCAGAAAAATCCGCTCACGCGATATCTACATGCTCCTGTATGTTCGTGACGATGCAGCAAGCGGTGGATCGAATGTTAGTGCCAGTTCCAGCCATAATGACAATGCCAACGAGATACCGCAGCCTTCTCGTGCGTGCCGAGAAGAAGTGAACGCACTCAATACCGCGTTTGATGCTGAGGCAAAAGAGTACGCTACCAAGGTGAGTGGCGTGGAGGCTCGCATCAACAAGCGCCTTGACGCGTACAAGCGCTTCTTTGAAAAGAATCAGCCGTACCCGGATGCATCCTCTAGTCATTTCTACTGGGTGGATACGGAGTGGCTGCGTCGTTGGGTAACGGGTGAGGAGAATGACAGCTCAGCAAAAACATCTTCAATTTCGTCGCACGTGGAGGAGACTTCTGAGTCAAAATTAGCAGAAGAGTATTCACATGGGAAAGAGCATGATGAAGCAAAGTTGGATACAGCGGATCTATCTAGTGACCGAAACGAAGATGGCGATGACTGTATTATGGTTGACCCCCCAGAGACGAAACCGGAGGCAGCAAAGACAAGGAGTGGAGATGATAAAGATTCTACGACGGAAAGTGAGTGGTCACACGAAGGAGGTTCAAGTAGAAATCATTACGATGATGGCGAAGTGGAGATCGTTGGAGAGACACCTTCGTCGGCTTCACCTCTTTCTCCTACTCCAGAGGCAAATGCTGATACTGGAATGACTGGACCTACAGAGCTGCGGGATGAAGATATACCCTTTTCGAAGCCGGTTGATGTGACGCACCTATGCTGCATGCATTCTAGCGGTCTTGACATTAGAGCAAGTGGCGTCAAGAAAGAGAGGGTTCAGCCTATCCTTCGCTTTGCACCAGAAAATGCACCGAGGTTAAAGCGTATATCCTCGAAGTTTTATACATACCTTCGAGAAAACTGCGGATTAGAAAAAGGCGACTCGACTTCCACCGGCGTCCCTACACCGATGCGAATTTTTGAAGCTCCTACGTACCGCTGCGTTGGTTGTGAAAAAGAATTCCGAAACAAGCTCCTGAATGACGTGGATCGATTAAAGGAAGTGGATGAGGAAGTTGGATTATTGAAAGGGAACTCTGCGAGTATAGCTGCAGCTGTGGCAGCAGGAGGCGCTTATTTAATGAGCCGGGCATGGATCAAAAGTTACAAAACTCATCTCCAGATGCTGCACAAGGAGCTCTCCCATGCGGCTTCAAAGACCAAGAAAGGAAGAAAATCGATCACGTCACAAGAGCTTAATGAGTATTTTACAGGCCCAAAGGACTCAGCCAACATTGGCAGTGGCAGTACGAGTGCAGACAGCAGGAACACAAGAGAGCTGGAGGTGTGGCAGAACCCGATAAACAAGGACATTACGTGCGTCCACGGCAACCTTACGCTAGAAAAACGAGCATACCGACCCGTATCGGCAGAGACATGGTCGTATTTCAGCGGTAAATTTTGCTGTCATGCTGAATATCGCGAGACTGCAACGGAAGCGTGCCCTCAGTGCCAAGTGGATGACATGACCACCAAAGAATGTATCCAGGTGGAGCGTGACGTACGTGACGACGTTTTGTCAGTCCCTGCTTTAGAGACTTTGTATCGTCGAAAACCTAGAGGAGAGTCCATTCGGCTCAGCGACTTTTTCGAGCTTCCTGCCGCACAACGGGGCAGCGGACTAGAGAAGGCATCATCGTGGACAAAACGCGACGCAGCAAGAATCCCGCGACGAATGTTTTTGGTTACTCGTCGCTGGCTATCGCAGTGGAGGGAGTACATTCGCAACGTGGACGAGGACACCCCTCCATCCCTAACGCTGTCGTCTTTATTGTGTTCGCACCAGAAGTTGGTACTGCCTCCGGGCCTTCTGGCAGCCCAGCAAGGACGACTCATGGATGCAAGCTCATTAGAAGTGGAGTTTGTTTCTCTGGATGAAATGCAGGCTCTTGTCGAGCGCTATGGTGACCCGGAGATGTCGTTCTATTATGGCCTTCTCGTTACAATCATTACGGAGCTTGGCGAGGAGGAATCGCATGTGACGTGGCGGCAGTGCTCCCTAGCATCACTGCAGTATGGCCACGAGGAAGCTGTTAGTAGGGACGGCTGCCTCGATGGCGTCGTGCCCCTCGTCTGCCAGGATGCGAATGACGATGGAGTCATCTGTCCTGAATGTCAAGCGAGCTCCGACCGAAAACACCGCGAGGAGCTTGAGAACTTTTCGAACCGCGTGGTGAACGTCCAACAGCTGAATGACGACCAGGCCATCCCGACAAGCGAGAACTTGACTCCCGATGCAAATACTTCCGGTCGACGACGTTCCAGACGCATTCGCCCAGGGTCTGCATGTACTTGGCCCATCACAGCTAACGCCACCGACACGGTCTACATGCTCAAGGCAAAAATCTACGCCGAGATCGATGCGCTGCCTATCCGTCAGCGCTTGTATTACAAGGGTGAGACGCTGAGGGATAACCGAACGCTCAAACAATGCGGGTGCGTTTCAAGTTTGCTCAACGGTGTGGTAAATGCATTCGCACTAACTGTATGAGATTCTTGTGTAAAGGATCAAGGCTGGTGACGCCGTGTTCATGCGGCTATCTGAGGACAGTGCGGACGACCTCGTGATGGACGAAACTCAAGAGCGCGAGGTGGGGTTCGTAGACTCGGTCTTCCTGTCGCACCCGTCGAGCTCTAGCACAACAACTCAAACCACAACGACGCAAACTAGAGCTCCAGACACAAGCGGCGACCACGCCATGGCTCTAGCAATCGCCAGCAGTCACCAAGAGACTCGCGTGTGGGTTTGTCCCGCCTGCACGTTCGTGAATGACGACACGGATGCCGCGTGCGAGATGTGCTCGACCGCGAAGGACAGTTGACCCTCTACACTATGCTAACCCCGTCAACATCGATAACTTATTTTCAATATCGACTATCACATTCTGTACAAACAGTAATCATATGTACATACAAAAGTAGGCATCCTCATGGTTGGCTCCAAGCGACACAATTCATTTCGACAATGGCGATGATCAACGACGACGAGCTGGAGCAGAACTGGTCGGCACAGGCCGTGGACGCCTCGGACACCGAGAGCGTCATCTCCGCCGGCAGCGAGGACGAGTTCGAGGAGGAGGCGGAGCTGGAACTGGCTACGGGCGTCAAGCGCGACCGCGAGGATGACGCCGAGGACATGGACGAGGATGACACCGAGGACATGGACAAGAAAAATGCCGTTAAGAAGCAGAAGTCTGAGGCAAAAGTGCGTGTTGCAACGAGAAATGTTATGCTCCCAATTGGTGATAATTGGTCTAAGTTGGTCTATTGTGTTTTTAGCGTCCGGTGCAGAATGGCAAGGGCCTGCACAAGATGACGCCGGCCGACCACTTCAAGATCGTGAACGAGGCCTACACCAAGCACCGCGGCGGCCAGATGACGTCGCTGGAGCTGGCTGATGGACTTAATGGTGAGAGGAGGTAGTAAAGTTGGTGGGTGCATGGAGTGCTGATTTTGTTTTGTTAAGAGATGCACTTTGTGGTGCCGCAAGGCTTGGGCAAGCACAAGTTGGAGCTGTTGCCGGCGTACATTCACCACTTGCTGCCGACGTTCAAGCGGGACTTTGCCGGCAAGGGCAAGCGTCGGGATAAGAGTCCGTACTTCCTCATTCTGTGCTCGTCGGCGCTGCGGTGTGTGGAGGTGATCAAGTACGTGCTGAGCTGCTGAAAAAGTGCTGCTTGTGGTTGGTTACTGATACCTGTTTGTTGACTACTAGGCATTTGACGCCGTTCAAGTGTCGTGTGGGAAAGCTCTTTGCCAAGCACATGAAGGTGGCGGAGCAGGCGACCCAGCTGGCGAAGACTTACTTGCCGATGGCTGTGGGCACGCCGGCGCGTGTCAAGAAGCTGCTCGAGATGGACGCGCTGTCGCTCCAGCACACGACGCACGTGATTTTCGATATGGAGAAGGACAAGAAGCAGCTCACGGTGCTGGAGCTCAAAGACACAGTCACGGAGATGGTGGACCTGCTGCAGTTTTATTTCATCCCGCAGCTCAACAAGGAAGACAGCAACACGAAGATCGTGCTGTTCTAGCTGCGCTGCGCAGCAGACGAAGAGTTAGAGTTCTTGATTCATCACCGATAACATACATGACACCGTGCACCTTTGTGTAAACCAGCAGAGCCCACATCACTCTATTTTAATTCTGGTGGCTAGACTTTAGAAGAGCTGGTTGAGGAAACTCATAGTCTTCTCAAACGCGACGAAGGTGACAGCGTTTGCAGGGAACGCTCGCAGCAGCGATGGTGTAATTCCGCGGTAGAAGCGGGTGGGGCCTCCTTCAGCGTAGAGCTGTCGACTGCAGTCAATTGCGCCCGAGAAGCGCGGCTTGTCCAGGCGGTCAGCCTGGAGGACGGATTTCACTGTATCTACGGGGAACACCACGAGCCAGTACATGAAACCAGCGCATCCGCCAGAGAAGGCGATGGACTGGTATGTGCGTAGATTCACCGACTCGGGCGTTAATCCAGGCACGCTATGCACGAGCCGATCCAGTAGGAGATCCCTCACTGTCTCGTACGCCATGAAGTACGTGGCGTTGCCCAGCATCTCACGCCCCGCCGTCGGCCAGAATCCCCGATACAGCCCCCCCACTCCGTTTCGACTGTAGACGTCCTTGACACACTGCAAATTGCTGATTCGTGTCCGCGTGCCTCCATACAACGTCTGCATCCTGACCTTAATGACCTCGAACGGCGTATACAGCAGCCCCTCAGTGAACCCCGTCGACACTCCAGCAGCAACCAACGCGTAGTTCGCGTTGTCAAAAAGCGTCTTGGAGTAGAAGTATCGGTACTGGCCCATGAGTCCGAACATGACCGAAGCACTGCAAAACCGCAACCACCATCACAACCACCAAGAACACCATAAAATTCAATAAGCCTGTAAGTACAATATTTGAGCGATTCCCTGCTCGAACTCCGAAATGGTGTCCCAGTACCTCATGGCAGACCGGAATATCTGCGGGGACGCGCCCCGATAAAGCGACATGACTCCTCCTTCCTGTAGACTCTTCTTGAGGCAGTCGAGAGGCCCCGAGAAGGCTCCAGGGCCGCTCTGCTGCGTCTGCATGCGCGCCTTGACCGTCTCGAGGGGATATCCCACCACCGCCTCACAGCCACCGCCCATGGTGCCGCTCAAGAAGTTCTTAACGGTTACGACAGCCAGCGACTGCGTTGTCACAGCGCCTGAGCCATTGGACGGCGGGGCAATTGGGAGCGCGTCCGCCGACAACTCGCCCGACGCGAGTTCTGAGGACTCGCCCTGGGTTGGAGCCATTGTCACCTTGCTGTTGATATGCGACCAATGAGGAGAAAGTGTAGCCATGCTGAGATCCAATCGGAATGTTTAACCCATTATTCCGTCCTATGAGGAGCCTACAGAGGTCCGAAAAGGGCTAATGCCTGAGCCGGCTATCACTCCAGATAGGCACAAGGCGACACTATAATAGTCAACTTTTCTGCTACGTATTGTCGTGAAGCAAACTTGGACGGTGCTCAATCTCGTCACGAAGGTCGCGTGACGTGACAGCCGCTGAGCAGCTCTCGAGTTGACGCAGCCTTGCGACCGCGCTGGTCCACCAAGAATAACATTTTTGGATGTGGCGGGTAGCCCCTCAGCAACGAGCAACTGGCTGTCGAGACTCCTTCAGCAATCTTCTTCTTCTTCCTCCTCCTCTTCCTCCTCCTCCTCGCCTCCGCGGAGGACGGCGCTTGCGCGCTGGAGCTTGGAGACTGGACGAGAGCGCTTGACGGAGCGATATCGAAAGTGAGCGCTTGCAGGAGCAGCGAAGCCTCGGGGCATACCCAACAACACCTCCAAGACCACTGCGTAGGTGGAGTACAATATGACTGGTAGCGCACAGCTTTAGGTTAGACTTGAGAGCTGCATTGCTTTCCATTCACGAAAGTTCATCACATGAGATCAATAGCCGACGTATCGGATTTCTGCCTTTGGAAGTATATGTTTAAATGCCCAAACCCTCTTGAGCAGAAATCTTGTCCCCAACGTTCGTCATTCTCCACTGCATCTAAATCGTTTATGGAGCTGCAATGGCTGTCCAAATGGCGCCCACCGAATCGAGTTCGTTGCCAGAGCTACCATGAAAGCCACCTAACTGGTAACCTTCAGGCGCAGTGACCTTGCCAACATTGTCTGTCTGGGTTCCTCCTGAGAAAGTGTTGCCCGCGCTGGTGGTGAAGGAGATGTACTTGACGCGCGTGTGGCCGTTGTGCTTACCCCAGTGTACCTCCATTCCTGTGATGTGCTCATCATCGCTTAGATCGATTGGATACCCCTTGCCGCCATCCCCGCCGTGATAGATGCTGGTCTCTCCCCCCTCACGATTCGAGATTATGAGCCCGACACCGTCAACGCGCTCGGTGGCGCGGAGGAAGAGGAGGTGCACCTTTTGACCGGGGAAAACCTTGGGAAGGTCCGAGAAGTGCTCGCCGTGGGGCCCGCCGAAAGTTTGACTCATTATACCAGTTTCTTCTATAGCGAAAGCGCAACGTGCCACCAACGTTAGCAGGACCAGTAGCTTGCACATGGACATGATCGCTCGTGATTGCATGGTACTCTTGATCAAGACCTGGGGGGGGGGGGGGGGTAGTGCGCAGGTTGTCGTTCACAAGGAAAGTGTTGGAATGAGAGTCAGACGTCGAAGCGGAAGGCGGCTTAGGATGCAAAAGTACGCAGGACAGATTGGTAGGGTTGTTCCTGATGAACTTCCTCTGCTGCAAACTCAAATCATTGAGATTGATGGAGTTTGCTTCCCGCATTTGCAAAAGCATGTACATGCAGAAGAAACTACAGTCGTGCACCTCATTTTCGGAAGGGTGAACTATATCATAATCACGAAAACAGTGCTTCTCAAGACCTTTTTTGACTTAGTTTGCATTCAAATCAAAGTATATTATCCTCGGTTATAAGTTTATAGCAGTGCCGAAAACGAGGGGCACCACTGTACATACATGTAAGTTGATTAACACTTTCGCTAACCAGCCAAAACAAATATGCGTGCACTAATCCGATTTGTCACGCAAAACAGTCACCCTATGATAAGTGAACTGCCTCTTTCAAAGCGTTCACAGTAGGAAAAAATATCCGCAAGAACGTGCAGACCTTTTTGCCTTTGGGTACTCAAGGCCATTTTTCGAGTTCTGAAGACCACTCTTCCTTTGAGTGCTGGCGTCCATGCTTTTAGTGCGGAAAACTTCTTTTGAAGTGTTTCGGCTCGCCGCTCGGAGTGTCGCCGCATATCCGGTAATTCGCGTGACCAAGGGCAAACGCTATCACGATTAGTCACGCGAAATCAGCTATCGTATGATGTCTGAACTGTCTCTTCCAGTCAGGCCTGCTCAACGAGCTCCTCAGCC
Organism: Phytophthora ramorum; assembly: GCF_020800215.1. NCBI lineage: Eukaryota > Oomycota > Peronosporomycetes > Peronosporales > Peronosporaceae > Phytophthora > Phytophthora ramorum. The sequence goes on from NW_027150656.1 coordinate 1,344,428, forward strand.
CAGTACTTACGTAGTCTATCTTACCATACCGTGACGGTGCCGACACGGTGCCGACAGCGTGCCTACACGTGTTGATTGGTCAAAAATATATTTTTTCTTTTATTGGCTAAAACGACATGAGTGGGCTCACACACAAAAAGAAGCAGCCAGGCAAGCAAGTGGGAGCGGCGCATGCGTGCAGGGCGTCCGCGCGCGGGGGGAGGCGGGTCCCCTTGCCTACAAGATGCAGCGGCAGGAGCAGCGGGGCGGCGCATGCGTGCAGGGCGTCCGCGCGCAGGGGGAGGCGGGTCCCCTTGCCTACAAGATGCAGCGGCAGGAGCAGCGGCAGCGGCAGGAGCAGCGGGGCGGCGCATGCGTGCAGGGTGTCCGCGCGGGGGGAGGTGGGTCCCCTCGCCTACAAGATGGATGTAGATAATACTCTAGGACCACTTCGCAATTCGCGCCGATTGGCTAAAGTGGTCTCCGGAAGCCTCTTCGGAGGATCCCCCTTTTCGGATGCGAAGTCCCCCCGCGTGGGGCCGAGAAGAAGGGATGGGGTGTTCCTGTACGCCGGGCGCGGAAGCAGCGCCGTGCTTGGCGAATACCACCAAGATTATCAACTACGCTGCAGCATGTGGGGCCTGGTGACCCCTGCGTGTACACAAGATCACACACCAAGCCGCGACGGACCTGGCGGACCCATCGCGTTCAAGATCTCGCTGCCAAAGCACGGAGGATCCGGTAACCCCTCCAGTGTTCCAGTTATCTACCAAGGCGCCAGGACATGGTACACCCTCGCGCTCGGACAGCTCAAGCATCTGCTGCTTAAGTACCAAGGCACGGAGGGCATGGTGACCCCTCCCGTGATCAAGATTTCCCACCACATCGCGACGGACCTGGTGCCCCGTAGCGATTCTGATCCAGCACCAAACCACTGAGGACGTGGTGACCCTCAAGTGTTCAAGTCTGCCCACCAAAACGCGGAGGACTTGGTGGAGCCTTCGTGTTGCACGATTATCGTGATCCACCGTGGCGGGAGATCTTGGTGACTCTCCTGCTTCCGTAAAGTTCATCTGCCGTTCACCTCGGCCTCGATACATCAACATTGGGTTAAAATCCCACAGAGATATTGGGCTTCGACGCCCCCAGCGACTTTCAGGGCTCTATAGTTTCTAGTTAAACACAAATAGAGGACCTCATTAACCCCCCCCCATAATACTCTAGGAGGAATACATGTTAATGTGCATTGATGGCTTTCTATGCTTAGTCTGGGTATGATTTAGTGATACTTCTTAGTGCAAAGTTTCGAGTTCTTAGCCAGCGGCTTCCCCATTCGTCCCTCAACGAAGGCCAAATGAACATTGAAGCGATCCATGAGCCTCACGAACACAGCCCCACTCACATCTCCGATGAGAGAGGCAGCGATGAAGCCCATGGAGACGCCTTCTGCCGCAAGAAAGCGCCCAAATGCGTTGATAGTGGTTTGTAGAGCGCGCTGGGAGTTGACTGGCGCAAGGTCTTGGAGGCTCATACTGAGTTGGAGTGTTCTGTCGGCAGGAGCGCGAATATTCGAGAGATATGAAATGAACTGGTGATTTGTATTGGCGGTCAGCATATTTCCCCCCCGGTGCCTACATTATATGTCGGCACGGCGTCGGCGTCGTGTTACCCTACACCTAATTACTCTCATTGGTCGACGTTGAGTGTCTCTAGATGTCATTGGTCAATAAGCTGTCATCACGTCCACACTGCCTATACTAAAACAAAGTAAAAATAATATGTCGGCACCGTGATGATATTCATCCATATAGTATGATACAGTTGACAGGATCGAGGGCCCAGCATTCCCCCAATAATAATAATAGTATGCCAATTTTATTCTAAATATGCGTCTTGGACGATTGTTATGTGGGTACTTATCACACACCCAGCTTGGTCAAAGAGAGCACACGATATCCTTCTCCCGCGCGACTCTAGATACCTCGACCTGAGGTCTCCATGATAGCTCTAATCGAGCATCACAACAAGCTCACTGTTCTAGTTAACCTTTTTACTACCAGACGTGACTTGCGGGCCCGCAGCAGACCTTTAAGCTGTATAGATGCATATGCTTTGGTGTTATAATTTGCCAACATTTTAGGGAAGCTCCTACTACGGACCCGCAGTTCCGTAGTAAAGCCGCAGTGCAGGTAGCCGCTTTTACCGTACCAGGAAATGATCTGCCCCGTGTGCTTATGAATGCCAGGACGCTTGAAGTATTCGGCGGTCCCCACGGCGACAAATACTCGGACATGGAGCTCATTTCCCCCGGACAAGGAGTGCATTCCGTCACCATCCGCTCCAACGAGCGCATCGACGGCGTTGGTCTCGACGTCACGGACCCCGCTGGAACGAAGTCCACCTTCTACCACGGCAGCGGTGGCGGTGACTCCAACACACTCACGCTAGGCGCTAACGAGCACACCACCGGCATTGAGGTCCACTGGGGTAAGTACTACGGTCAAGTACATATGCTTCACTACCAGCGCAAGCGCTCGGACGCACTGAACTCGTGAGCAAGCGCAGCTTGTGTGGATTGATCACCCACACCAGTTCAAGCTGTTACGCTTGCGGGGGAGGTGTTAGTGCTAATAAGCAGACCGCTCCAGTAGGATGCGGCATCTACTTCAGCCCACCTGCAAATTTTGTCTACGTAAAACGACTCAGTACTGCAGGACGGTCTAATAAAAAGCTCACTCTTGAAGTTGCTCTCAAGACAGATGACCGTTTCCTCCATCGCAGCACGCCCAAGTACATCTACATTCTTCGCACGCGGCACAGCCAGCGGGCTCTCGTAGATCAGACCAGACACATTTGCACGAGCGAGGCACCAGCGCGGATCTTGTCGTAAGCATCCTGTCCTGTGGACACAGCACTCCCTCCAATAAAAATAATATTAATTTAATAATAATATAATGCCAATTTTATTCTAAATATGAGAGACATTTTTTCAAAAGTATCCTTATGGCCATTTTGAGGTTATTAAACCACCGGTATGGTGCGAAACGGATGCATCTTGGCTTCATCTACGGCTATTTACTGCCTTCTAACTCGACGTGGAAGCAAAGTTATGCCGCGGTGGAGGCAGATGCCATGACCAGGTGACCAAAAATGCCGATTTGATTTTTTGATATTTTCTAAAACCTCAATTCCGGCGCTTTCGAATCAACCAATCCGCGCCTTCCGAATCGTACGAAAACAATTTCAAAATGAAATTTGAAGTCGGAACTGACATGCGCAAAAAATGTTTTTGTTTATTCAAAAGTATCACTATCAATATGCCAACAGCCTAGACAACAGCTTCCTTCACTTCGTCGTCGTCCACTGAAACGCCAACCTCTTCTCTCTCCTTTCGCTTTTTGTCGGCCTTGCTCCGCCTCGATCGTTTGATTTCTTGGGCCGTCTCAATCATTCTCGCTGAAGGCTTCATGTAAATGGGGTCGTCGGTAAACTGTGACGGCACAAAAGGTAGCACTTTACTGTAAATGCCAGAAAGCTTTTCAGGATTGAGTGGCTTGTCGTTCGCTTTCGGGACCACACTCCATGCGCTCAGGAAGTCTGCCAGCGACTGTGTCTTCGGTTCCTTGTCTTTGTGAAGTCTTATCCATACGCCTTTTGAAGCAGGGGTTTCTTTGCACTCCACAAAACCCGACTTCTCTCGGGTGATCCTGAAAATGTGATACTTTTGTATACCGGCCACTTTACGGTACCTAGCTGCAAAGAAACTTTTAGACGCCCAGAACGGCTTTTCCTCCTCTTCGAGGTTCACAACGCTCACGTTCTCAGTAGCACGTTCCACAGCTTCCACTAGAGTATCCATGGTCCAGCATGATTCACGACGCATGTGGCGTTTGATAATTCCGAATCCACGATCACATGCATTTTTGGTATGTCCTTTAGTAAAGAATTTTAGATGCGCCTCGTTCAAAACTCTATACTCCACCAAAAACAGTAAATACCAGACAACCTGCGCGTTTTTGTTCTGGCCTCCGCAATTATCAGCCCACACAGTGACGCTAGTGTCCATTGCATCCTTGTCTACAGGATACTTGGTTGCAGCATCAAAAACACTATACAGATCCAAAGAATGATGAAGCATACTCGTCACTTCGTTAGCTCCCTTGCCACCCTTTCTTTCCGTGTACATGAAGTGATTGTAACTAGAATCGTTAGCACAGTACACTCCAAACATCGAAACAGAAACGAGGGATAGGAAATACCAGCTCGAAGGCACATCGGGCACGTGCGGCAGCGTTAGATTTTGAGCAAAATCCATGATCAACACTATGTTGTCCTTGTCGCTTTTACTAACGTCGACTTGATAAGCAACTCTATACAAACCAAAGCATTAGTCAGCTCACAAAATTGTAGCACCTAATCAAAAGTAGCCTTTCTTACCGCATCGCTTTAGCCGTTGTCAAATGCACCCCAAAGACCTCTGTCTCCACAGCGTCAACCTCTGGGGTCATCTTATTGCGGTAGATAGTGCACACGTCACACACCTGGCTTCTGCCGGACCGAATGCCAATTTTTGGGCATCGTTTCCGTAGAATTCGCATGAACGCGCTCAGTGACGGACGCGGTGTATCTTCATACACCTCGTCAAGGTGCTTTTTGTATTCACTGCACAGTAAATCCCACGTAAATACAGGCGGTAGCAAAGTATGCATGGCGTACGAAACATAGCGCCGCTGCCTGGATGCGCCTAATGGTTTGCGCTGAACCCGAACTGGTACCACCTCTCCGTAAAGCTCACTAATTGACTCAAACCACCCAACCAATAATTCTTCATCAATGGCCGCTGCATTCTTATTCTCCGTGTTTCCATGCTCCTTAGCAGATATCCAGCCATCTTTCAACCGCTTGCGATGTATTGAAAGCGTCCTATGACTGACACCATATGTACCGGGCCAGGTGAGTGCCCGTCACTAGCTTACACGTAGCGGTGAGGAAGCGTCCAATAAGCTCAGGTATGCTGAGACCAAGTGTTTAGTCTAGGGTAAAATCAACTCTGGTTTATTATTGGGACCGGGGCGGGTGGCCCTCGGATCCATGTGAACCACTCAAATGCAGGTTGACACCTGATTGGTCGAAATGGGTCTGGCTCCCCACTTTCAACCAATCGCAGGATGACAACGAGGCACACGCTAGCCGCGTGCCTTTGTCCCTACTTTATAGATCTACCTATATAGATCTACCTACATATGTAAATGGGAGGGGCCCATTACATCACCCCCCTCTTAAGGTTGCACTCACGCTCCGTGAGTGCGAGCAAAGAAAACTGAAAGAAAAGAAAACTGGGAAACGGCGAGAACGCGGCGTCAACGGGATGGTCTCAACGGCGACGAGCAGCAACCTCTGCGAACCGCAGAGGCACAATCAGAATTGCGCGATCGGAGACAAGATGGAGCGACAGACGGACACGAGCGCAGGGACTCCTGCGGATGGAACACGCGCGAGCAACTCGGCAGCGGAGATAGCGCGGGCAACACCTATGGCGGCAATCGTGGAGGACCCGCCGCTGGAACTCACCCAGCGGACACGCGCTATGGACCGGGAGCTCAAGCCTTGGGCGTTGTACGATTTGTCGGGAGCGAAGTCTCCAGGATCCCTGGAGGAGATGATGGGCTACTTCCGCCGATTTCGTGCGCTGCGGGGGAAGTCGCTGACGGGTGTCTCGCACGATGCGCTGCAGCGGTCGTGGTGTGCAATGATCGTCCGGTGGAACCGGATGCATCAGGAGGGGAGCAACTTCGTCGCCTGGCTCACCAGTCGCGAGGAGGTCGTCGGTGAACACTCTCTCAGCGAGCTGAGAGCACGCGTCTGCAAGAACGCCTGGGAGTCCGACCATGATTGTTACGTCCACGTGCGCGAAGGCTGCACGTCGTGCGAGAGTTCCGAGCGTTTGTCCGAGGAAGAATGGCTGCGTCGCATCACTGAACACCCACTCAGCGAAAGTGAACAGTCGTGGATCGCCAAATATCGCCGCACGCTCTCCGAGGTGGCCCAGTCTACTAATCGCGGCGTCGGACGCCGCGGGGATACTCAGCGGAGTCCTCCGCCGCCACGGGGACGTGCACGCCAGCGTTCGCGTTCTCGTTCGCCGCAGGACCGTCTGCGGCGTCGTTCTCGATCACCGCAGGACCGGCTGTGGCGTCGTTCTCGTTCACGATCGCATTCTCGTATTCGCGGACAACATCCGGGACATCCCGGAGGAGTGCGGCGCGAGGCTCCCACGTATCTTCGTCTGGAGGGAACCCGAGCCAGCGTACTCGGTAACGTCGCGCGGTCGGAACCGCGTGCTTGGAGCGCGTACTCGTACGGGTATGGGCATACGTACGAGGTGGATCTTCGTGCTCCACAATACGGTCCACGATCCAGCGGATATCACCAGCCGAGTCTACAATCGGCGGGGGACCTTCGCGACGATAGAGCTCGCGTCCTGGTCGCCCAGGATGACGTGGACGAGACAGTGAATTGGGCGCGGGACGCTCAGCTTGATGCTGAGGCGGCGGAGGAGCGGGCTCGTCGGGCGGAGGGTGCAGCAGCGGCTGCTCGCCAAACGAGTGCGGAACTGCTGCAACGGACGCGGGAGCTGGAAAGGCGCGTGTTCGGGGCGCCGCAGACGGCAGCACGTCCGCGCGAGCGGACGGATGGCTCGGCTGGCTCGATGGCAAGGCGCGCACGTCGGGAGGGACGTCCTGTTCATGCTGCGCCGGCGGATGCTCCGGGGCCGACGGGATTGTAGCTGCGTGGTATTTCTTGAGTCGCCCGACGTAGAACGTCGGGTGTAGTCGTAGGGAAGATGGTATGTCCAGTGTGTAGGCATCACCGATTACCTTCGTAACCCTGAAGGGACCAATAAAGCGCGGCGCGAGTTTGCTCGCGCCAAGATTCGTTACGGCCGAAGAGCGTATGCCGTCTGTCGACAGGAGCACGCGATCTCCTGTCGTAAATGTAGCCACGTTCTTGCGCCCACGCTTGTCGGCGTTCTCCTTCTGTTTATCCACTGCTTCTTGCAGTGCATCTCGTACAAATCGGGTGACCGATTGTCGCTGCAGCACGAACTCAGAGACGGCCGCATCATCGACTGGACGCGCCGGAGGCTTCGGCGCGTAGTTAGCTGCGACGGGATCGGTAGCCGGGCCAGGGTTGATTAACGTGCGCGCAGTCCAATCTGTCAGTGAAGACACCGCGTTGGTCGGCGTCGCAAGGGTCCGTCTCGACTTCGCGCGGGTGACTGCATTCAGCGTCACGGACTGGTGGGCTGCACTCGACAAGGGAGCTGGTGGTGGTGGTGTGCCATCCGTGCTCACCACTGGTAATACCGGTATCGGTATCGGTGTGTCTGTGTTCGTACTACCAGCACCATCATTTCCTTCCCCACCCAGAGTGGAGCCACGAGGCATGGTGGGGAGGCCTACGGCGAGCAGAGCGGGAACGCGCGGGTGCCGCGCGTTATTTACAAAAAAGGGGTCAGACCCGTCGATGCGTGTTCCGCGTTGTTTAGCGCAAACTCGGCAAGCGGCAAAAAGGAGCTCCAACTAGTGAACGAAGTCGCGTAACTTCGAAGGACATCTTCGAGGACTCGGTTGACCCGCTCCGTTTGACCATCCGTCTCCGGATGCGCCGCCGTTGACATGAGCAGCTTCGTTCCCAGAAGTTGGAAGAGACTCGACCAGAATGCCGACGTGAACCGCGGATCGCGGTCAGAGACGATCGATTCAGGTAAGCCGTGGTGTCGAAAGACCGCGTCAACGAAATGCACCGCGGACTCAGCCGCGGTGATCGTGTCGGACACCGGAATGAGATGCACCATCTTGCTGAACCTATCCACAAACACCAAGACGCCAGTCCGACCGTCGGCATCGGGTGGAAGCCCGAAGATGAAGTCCATCGACACTGAGCGCCACGCCTCAGTTGCAATCGGCAGGGGTCGCAGGGGAGCCTGCGACGACTTTGACGGCTTCACGTGCTGGCAAATCTCACAAGTACGGACCCACTTGCGCACCCATTTGTACATGTGGGGCCAGTAGAAGTCGCGGGATACTGCCGCGAACGTCTTTTCGCGGCCCAAGTGACCACCGACAGGGCTGTCGTGGAGCTCGTGGATGATCCGAGCGCGCAGATCATCGTCGTTCGGGATGACGATGCGGGGAGCATCGAGTCGATCGATGCTGTACGTCAGCAGATCGCCGTCGAGTTGATATCGGTTAATCTGATTGCGCGTGTTGTTCGGCAGCGCGCGGAGAGTTTTATCACTGGGGGAAAGAAGATGTGCGAGGATGGCGGCATATACCGCGTCGTCGTTGTACGCAACGGCGATTTCTTCGCGTAGCGGCATTTCTGGAGTCACGTGCATCAGGTTGACACCTGATGTCAAGCACATCGCGCAGTGATCTTCGTCATCCTCGTCTTCGTCAATCACTTGACGACCCCGCGTCTCTCGTGGGTCATAGTCTGGACGCCGAGACAGAGCATCGGCGAGGATATTGTTCTTGCCGGGCTTGTAGTGCACGACGAAGTTGTACTCAGCGAAGAACGACAGCCATCGTGCCATGCGTTGAGACAGATGTGGGGACTTCATCGCTGTGCGCAGCGACGCGTGATCCGTGTACACCGCGAACGTCTGTTCTCCGAGCAGATACACTCTGAATTTGATCAGAGCGTGTCGCATCGCAAGAAGTTCCTTATCGTGGACGGGATAGTTGCGTTCGGCCGGCTTCATCTGTCGTGATTGGTAGCTCACGACTCGTTCGCAGCCTTCGTTGTCAAACTTCATGAGCGCACACCCGATAGCGAAGTCGCTAGCGTCGCAGACGACGTGGAACGGCTTCGCGTCATCTGTGAGTATCAGTATTGGCGCCGAGGCCAAGCTCTTCTTCACCGAGTCGAAGGCTACTTGGTGCTCGGGGCGCCACGACCACGTGGCGTCTTTCTTCAACAGTGACGACAGTGGCTGTATTAAGCCGGCATATCCCTTCGTATACTTGTGTAAGTAGTTAGCGAGGCCCAACCACTGACGTAACTCAGTGGGGATTGGTGGTGGTGGCCACGAGCAAATAGACGACACTTTTTCCGGGTCAGCACGGACTCCGTTTTTGCTTACGTAGCACCCAAGCACCGGGATTTCTGGCGCGCAGAAGACACACTTCTTGAGGTTCGCGTAGAGCTTGTTCTCTCTCATCACTTGAAAGACCTGCCTCAAGTGCCGCAGATGCACGTCGATCGCGCTGAGACCCTCTTCAGCGTGACTGTGCACAAAAATGTCATCGAAGTAACTCGGAGCGAAGTCACGAAGCGGGCGTAGCACATGGGACACCATGCGATTAAATGTGGCTGGCGCGTTCTTCAGACCTTGGGGCATCACGAGCCACTCCCAGAGCATACCGCTGGGCGTACTGACTGCCGTGAGAGGTACATCGCTCTCTCTCATGAGGATCTGATAGAAGCCATCGGTCAAGTCGATGGCACTGTAAATGACGCTGCCCGACATGGAGTCCAGTACCATGTCCTTCCGCGGGATCGGTGTCTGCGCCGGGATGGTGGCATCGTTCAACTTGTTAAAGGCGTGTACGATGCGCCACCCGCCAGTAGCCTTCTTCACACAGAAGGTCGGGCTCGAGTGAGGCGAGATGCTCTCACGGACGTGACCGGCTTGGCGGCGGCCTTCGAAGAAGTCGTCGATGGCCTTGACTTGATCACGCAGTACTTCGATCCAGGCACGAGGTCAATCTCGTGGCGCACTCCGCGATCCGCTGGCAGCTCCGCAGGGATCTTGTCTGGGAAGACGTCGGCGAACTCGCGAGCTGTCTCGTAGACCGGATTGCCGGACGCCTTCAGCGATTCCCACGACTGCGCAGCGAAGCGCTCCTCGCGCGCTGACTTTGGTTCAGCGCTTTTCGGGCGCGACGACGTGTCATCATGGGCAATTGCGTTCGTCTCGTCAGACACTGGGTTGGCATCGGTGATCAGGCACACTTGCTCGATGTCACCAGCCTTGAGATCCCGGAGGAAGCTCTTCCAGGAGAGACCTGGCAGGTCCGTGATGGACTTGGCGTCGCGAGGTGGACTCGCGACCTTGATCATTCGAGCGTGGTTGGGAACACCTCCCACATATTCGACTGCACAGACCGACTCGATTGGTGGCGTCGTGAGTTCCACTGGACTGCGGCGCGGCTTCAAACGTCTCCGCGACCGTCGGGATGTCTTCGTGCGTCTCGAGCCCCTGCTCAAGACCGATGTTTCGCTGTCGCCGGACGATACTTCACCCTCCTCTAGGCGCGAGAGGCCATGCTCGACCGCGGTATCGTCATACGGGAGCCCCTGCTCGACCGCCTCGAAGTCATACGGGAGCCCCTGCTCGACCGTCTCGAAATCATACGGGAGCCCCTGCTCGACCGTCTTGATGGCATGCGGGAGCCCCTGCTCGACCGCCTCGTTGGCATGCGGGAGCCCCTGCTCGACCGCTTCATCATCATACGGGAGCCCCTGCTCGACCGTCGGGCTTGTCGCTGGGAGCGCCGTGCGCTCCGCCGCCTTGTTCCTCGTCCGCGGGAGCCGCGGATGCTCAACCGCTCGCCTCGCGCGCCCGTAACCGGACGGGTGTTCGACGCTGTCGTCATCAGTCAGCAGTACTGCGCAAGTCGTGCAGAGAGGGCCATCGCTCGCTCTGCGCACAACGTGCGTCGTGGACGTCCCGTCCACGACTGTGACATGGGGCCAGTCTCTTGGTGCCACCAAGAGGTGCGTGAAGAATTCGCTCACATCGAAGTCGCGTCGCCGTTTGACTGACCGGGCTAACCAGTCGATCTGGGGCTGATACCGGGACAGCCATGGTATACCCAGGATACAGTCAAACGCGTAGTTCATCTCAAGCACAATGAAGTTGTCATTGCTGCGGAAGCCGTCGAACGTTTACGGCAACGAGACTTCTCGTCGCGCGACACGGAACGGCTTTCCATCCGCAAGCTTGCCAACGACATCACCAGGCACATCACGCACGGGAACACCCGCGGGTAGGATCGACAGGCATGAAGCGCGGAAAAAATTGTTCGTCGCTCCTGAATCCAGGAGCGCGCGGAGTGGTCGTCGGGCACCGGCGACATAAAGGCTGACAATAATCAGCCTCGAGTCGCCACTAGCAGTGGTGGCATTAAAGTGTGCATAGAGCACAGGGGGGCTAGGAGGTCGGGCTGCCGTCGGGGGACCCGGACCTCCGTTCCAGCCAGTAGGTCGCCCCGCACCTACTGGCCCCGGCCGTTTTTTGGCTGTGCGGCCGGAATCCTCTCGTCGGGCGTGACGTGCTTCATGTGGGCGAGGATCGGAGCTGGCGCGCGGCACACCGCCGCGCGATGACCAGGCTTTCCGCAGCGGAAACAATTCAGCGAGAGGTCATTATGACCACCGCGGCCTCTCCCAGAGGACGACCACCGTCGATTCTGCGAAGCATCGGTCGCATCGATCTCCATTGGCTCGGGTACCGACACCCGAGTCTGCGCAGGCATCGTCTTGGTGTATGACGACGTCACCAGGTAGTCCTCGCGTAGCGCGAGAGCGAAGGCTTCTTCCAACGTGGCAGGCTCGGCGCGCGTGAGACAGTACCGCGTCATACCTTCGCACATACCAAACACAAAGACATGGACTTGGGAAGCCATGTCGATCGGCTTCGTGACGATACACGATGCAAGGTGTCGCGTTCTCTGGACGTAGTCGCGCATGGCCATCTTGCCTTGCTTTAGGGCAAAGAATGTAGCTCGAACTCGCGACTCATCCTGCGGTGGTTCGAAGGCGAGACGCAGGTCGCTCTGGAGTGCCTCCAGAGTCGGGAACGCGTACTGGTCGACGACAAGTTTGCCGAGAGCCCATTCTTTGGCCTTTCCGGACAAACGGGATAGCAGGAAGTTCACCTTGGCTGATGGCGCCTCGATTAGCCTCGAGGCGATCGCGATGTCGATCTCTCTGAACCAGCGATTCAGAGGTAGGCGATCAGGACCCTCGCCAGAATAGGAGGATGTCTCCATCTTGACGGCATTGTTCCTGGACGCATGCGAGGGAGTTGATACTCGCCGTTTTGCTTCGGCGAGCTCGCGGTCCATGAACTCTTGGATGGCTTGACGCTGTTGGTCGGGGGTCGCTGAGCTCAGCAGCGACGTGACGACGGTTTCTCCGGACACTGTAATGGGTCTGCTTAGACCCACTACTTAAGCTTACACGTGTGCGCACGTGTATGAGGAAGCGTAGGAGTAATTAGCTTAAGTTCAGTATACTTGTATCCACAAGTATACTTAAACCTAGATAAAGGAACCGAACGAAAGCTTTGGTGCTAAATGAGAACTGTATTGATTGTAAATGGGGTTTCCTCCTAAAACTGATATTTCTAATGAGAGGTTCTGCCATTGGATGGCTGGCAGAACCCCTATCTATTGAATGACTCTCATTGGTAGAAAGGTGTTACTTTCTACCAGTCATATGCCTCTTGCTATGAATGTGGACCACCCTGTGGTGGTCACCTGAATGTATGCCTTAGTGCATGTTGCACTAAGGTAGGAGGTGAACCGAATGTGTAGCCCCGCTACACCATCCCCCCGTTAGGATTTGACGTGCCGGTCTCGACACGTCAATCCGTATTTTCTTCGGGAGAACACGTGCTCATTCCCAATGAGCACGCCAACGACGTCTTCGTCCAAGACGCCGGCCGCTTCGGCAACAGCAAGTGCTGTCGTCGCCTCCAAGGCGACGACGGCCGCTGCCTCAGCCACGACCGCTACTGGCATCGCCTCGACGGCGATGCCGACAAGCGCGGCAACAGAGAGTCGCCTCTCTGTTGCTGGATACCACTCGAGATGGCATGAGAAACATGCCATCCGAAACAAGACAGGCAAGATCATTGCTGTCGAAACCGGAGTGGGCATCTACTCTCCGGGTGGAGAGGGAGTTCCCCTCGACTACGGAAGCGAAGTCGAGGAGGGGGAACTCGAAGGAGACAAGGACACCTTGTCTCCGGGCCACACTGACCCCAATGTGGGTCTACGTCGTCCACGCGAGGACGACTCGAACGCTTCGGGCTCGAAGCGTTCGCGCAGCGGCACTGGAACACCGCTCGCTGCCGCCGGAGCCTTGACGACTCCGAGGGATGGAGATGACTCCGCTCCATCCGCTGTTGTTGCGGCCTCGCGCACTCAGCCAGTGCGCGAGCCGTGGATGCCGTCTCAGTCTGAGATCGGCAGCCGATTCGGTGCGACCGCGCCACCGAATCTGTACGCGCTGTACTCGTGCAATGCCATCGTTGACGATGACGTCGCGAAGCGATTACACTTTGATCCGTTAACGAATCAAAGGCGCGACTACTACATCGGGCTCTTCCATGAGCTCCGATGGTTTGCGAGCAAGAAGACTTCTCGCAGAATCAAAGTGCCCGAGTGGCAGGCACTTTGTCAAAGTTGGAGTGCCTTTGTTGAAAACTTCAACAAGAACCCCGCTGGCTATCGCGACCGGATTAGCCAGGCGCGGGAGCGCTACGAGAAGTTCTCGAAGCGTGGTAAACTTGAACGACTGCACCATGGTGCAGTCGGTATCGGACTTCCTTGCGCAGTGCCTTATGACACTGCTTGTGAGTACTGCTACCCCGGAGCAGTACGCATCACCGAGCGGGACGTCAACGGGTACACGTCCATGTGTGTACCTGACGACCTCAAGACCCTGCGCGCTAGTTTTCAGGCGCAGGCGTCTTCTAGTGCTGCGGATAATCCCAGCACTTATTCGAGTGCTGTAGGCGACTACAGTGCTCGCCCAAGTTTTACGCCCTTCGGTGGAGGTGGCGGTGGCGGCCTTCGTACGCCGTCACCATTTCCGGAATGTCCTCCATCAGGACATTCCGTGATTCCCACGTATCGTGTTGGGGAGGAAATCCTCTCCAACGAATTCGAAAATGAACCGGACCTCGGGTCTGGTTCCGATGACCAACAATTCGCTGGACGATCCAGCGAGTTGCCCCGCGTGCGTCTCGCAACGGGGGTGGGGGCGACGGGAAGACGCCCCGGGTTTGGTCAACGAAACCTTGAGTCTCGCTTGGAGGCTGTTGAGCGTCTCCAAGCGTCGCAGTTCGCTGCTCTGCGTCAGGAGCTGAGCTTGTTGAAGGCTCAGCTCGCGGAGGTTGCGCAGACGACCTCGACCTTTACGTTCGAGGTCGGGACGAGGCTCTCTGGTGCCTTGAAGCGCGTCGCCGCGCTCGAGAGCGCTTTGGCGAGTCACCAGACGTAGGTGACTCGTGCTGCACGTACGGCTTCAGTCGCCCAACGTAAAACGTTGGGTGCAAGCGCATGCTGGACGGTATGTCCAGTGTGTACGCGTTGCCATGCTTCGCCAACACGGTGAATGGCCCAATGAAGCGCGGAGCAAGCTTGCTTGCTCCGAAATCGGAAACTGCATGTTTAGCTAGGTTCTGCATGGCTAACAGAACTAATGAACCAACTTTGAATTCATTTGTGTTTCCCCTGCCGATGTTATCGGCATTCAGCTTCTGTCGATCGACAGAAGCTGCTATCGCGTCCTGGACAAACCGAATTACGGCTTGTCGGCGCTGGACAAAGTCCATTGCATCCGAGCTGAACCCCTGGTTCAGTTCGTGCTCCTTGTTCGCAGCAGGCCCGGCATGCGCGTGATGTTCGTTGTCGTTTAAAGTGTCTACGCCCGTCGTAGACACTGTGTTGTCGTCGCCATGTCTGCGCGGAGTACGTGCGCGAGGCGTCACAGCTGATACATTGCTCGTATCAGCGTGCTTATCCGGTTGTTTTGAATTAACCGGATATCCTCCCCCACTTAAGGAAGGAGCTACCGCACCGAGTACGCTCGGTACGCGTGGGTGCCTCATGGCATTCACGTAGAACGGTGTGTGTCTTGTCGAGACATGCACCGAGTTGTTGATGGCGAACTCCGCCATCGGCAAGCAGTCGCTCCATTGATGGAACGAGTGCGCGTAGCTCTTCATGGTGTCAACCAACACGCGGTTGACACGCTCTGTTTGTCCGTCGGTCTGCGGGTGATCCGCAGTCGACATGGACAACTGCGTCCCAAGAAGTGTAAACACTTCTTGCCAGAATCGCGCTGTAAAGCGCGGATCCCGATCCGACACGATGTCGAGTGGCATACCATGGTGTCTAAACACCATGTCGACAAACAGACATGCCGTCTGTTTGGCTGTCACCTCGGCTGGTACTGCAGCAAGATGCACCATCTTGCTGAAGCGGTCAACAAAGACCACTATACCAGTCTTCCGCTTGTTGTCTTGCGGAAGACCAAAAACAAAGTCCATTGAAATGGACTGCCAGCACTCCGACGGAGTCGGTAGTGATTGAAGCGGAGCCTGCGAGTTGGGCGCAGGCTTCACGCGCTGGCATACCTCGCAAGCACGAACGTACTTGCGAACCCATTTGTACTGGTGACTCCAGTAGAAGTCACGCGTGAGAAGCAAGTATGTCTTCTCACGGCCAGGATGTCCCGATGTCGGGACATCGTGGTATTCGTACGTGATCTTGAGCTTCAACTCATGATCATCCGGCACGACAATGCGATCTGCGTTGTCGTCGACTGTGCTGTAAAGCAGCAGACCATTGTGTACACGATAACGGTGTACACGGGCACGAAGATGTTTAGCCAGCTTCTGACGAGACTTGTCAGAAGGTGTGGAGAAGTACTCCAACAACTGCTTCGCATCCGCATCATGTGCGTATGCGGCCTTCACGTCATCCAACAAGGACGACGAGGGTGTAGTCGTCCTGACGACGCCAACTGCGTTGGCGTCGGCCTCTTGCACCGCATAATCTGGTCGACGCGAAAGCGCGTCGGCCACGACATTCAACCTTCCAGGTTTGTACTCAACCTGGAAGTTGTATTCAGCAAAGAATGACAGCCACCGTGCCATTCTTTGTGATATGTGCGGCGACTTGATCGCCGTACGCAACGATGCGTGGTCGGTTTAGACCACGAATGGTCTACTCCCAAGTAGATACACTCGAAACTTTGCGAGTGCATACTTCATGGCAAGGAGTTCCTTGTCATGTACCGGGTAATTGCGCTCAGCTGGCTTCAGCTGACGCGATTGGTAGTAAACCACACGATCACGACCTTCGTGATCGAGTTGCATCAGTGCGCATCCGATCGCGAAATCGGATGCATCGCACACAACGTGGAATGGGCGATCTTGGTCGGCCACCGCCAAGATCGGCGCCTCAGTCAAGCCCTGCTTGACTGCTTCAAAGGCCTGCTGACAATCAGCAGTCCATTCCCATGCAGCCTCTTTCTTTAAGAGCTGCGACAGCGGGCGAATCTTGCCCGCGTAGTTGCTCACGTACTTGCACAAGTACGTGGCGAGTCCAAGGAACTGCCGCAGTTCCTTTACATTTGAAGGCGTAGGCCATTCATTGATCACTCTGACCTTTCCTGGGTCAGGGCGTACGCCGTTCTTCCCCACGAGACACCCAAGTACGGGTATCTCGGTCGCCCCGAAGATACACTTCTTCAGGTTCGCGTAGAGCTTGTGCTTTCGCATGAGCTCAAGCAACTTGCGGAGATGCTCTGTATGCATCTCCACATCCGATTTCCCATTCACAGCCCGGCTGTGAATGAACACGTCGTCGAAATAGCTCGGTGCGAAGTCGCGCACCGAGCGCAACAAGTGCGTGGCGCACCTGTTGAACGTCGCTGGGGCGTTCTTCAGCCCCTGCGGCATCACGAGCCACTCCCAGAGCATGCCGCTCGGAGTGCTTACCGCCGTGAGAGGGATATCACTCTCACGCATGAGGATCTGATAGAACCCGTCTCTCAGATCCAGAGTACTGAAGATAGTACTCGAGGTCATCGAATCGATGATCACATCTTTTCGAGATATCGGCGTCTGTGCCGGCACCGTCGCATCGTTCAGCTTGTTGTACGCATGAACGATGCGCCACCCGCCCTGTGGTTTCTTCACACAGAACGTAGGCGCGCTGTGCGGGGACTTCGATTCCCGCACTTGTCCTGCATTGCGACGACTTTCAAAGAAGTCATCGATTGCCTTGACTTGCTCACGCGGCAGTGGCCACTGTCGCGTGACGCAGTACTTCGTTCCCGGCACGAGATCAATCTCGTGCTGAACACCCTTGTCCTGTGGTAACTCCGCAGGAATGTCGTCCGGGAGTACATCCTTGTACTCACGCAAGACCTTGTAAAAGGGTCTCTCCTTGAGCGAGTCCCAGCCTTGCTCGTCGAAGCGTTCCTTCTTCGACTTCGCGCTGAGGGCGTCCGCGCCCTCAGAGATGAGCTGATTCAGCTCTTCAGCTTCACACGTCACCCTCTCGACGTCCGAGAGGATGCAGATCTGCTCGATGCGTCCATCGTGCAGTTCGCGAGCGAAACGCTTCCAGCTGGTGACTGGGAGCGACATCAACTCCGACGCTAACGTCGGAGGATTATCCAGCCTCATCTTCTTGTATTGGAGACCAATACTTGTACGCGTCAAGACACTCAATGTCTCGACGGTCGTCTGTCTGCCCGGCAGACACTGCTTGTAGCGTCTCGGTCCCTGACCGAGACTTGCGCAGCTTTGTTCGCTTGCGCCGTTCACTTCTCGTGCGGAGCCCGACTCCGCGAGTTTCTTCTTGTCCAGGCCCGGCCGTGGACAGTTGTTCCTTGTATTCGCCGGCGGGTTCTACCCGCGGGCGCACGCGTTCAAGCCCGGCTTGATCGCACACCGCTTCGTCGTGCAGCCCGGCTGCACGCGAGCTCGCAAGCATTTCCGGTGCGGGACGTTTGCAACCGCCCGCACTGCTTGCAGCGTCGGCTCCCAGAGCCGACGCGTCTTCTTCACCTCTACGCCTAACGGCGGAGTGTCTTTCGACCAATTGTGTGTCGACATTACCTGTCGACACTACCGCGTCGTTCCGGACGCTTCGAGACCGGATTGAACCAGGCCCTGCTGATTCGGTTCACATTTTCTTCCAACGACTCTCGCAGTCGTTGGCGTTCGCTTGGGGTGATCGGAGACACCTGCATTCCGCGCTGTCTCTAGTGGAGGGCCGCATGCACCACGCGGTGCATGTGCTGCGCCGACAGGGCCATCGCTCTCTGTCGCGCTGCTGCTGCTCCCGAAGCGCACGATCGTGCGCTTCGTCCAGTCGATCACCGGATCATGCCGTGCAAGCCATGGCATCCCAACACCATATCGAACTTATCGTTCAATTCCAGGACGATAAGCTCGTCGACGAACTCCTTCTCTTGATAAGAGAAGCGTACACGTACGATACGCTTCTCGGTCCTAACAACGACACCCGTTGGTAGCCTCACTTCCAATAGACTTCAAGGTGTTTTCACCTCCTCGAAGTCAAGCCTTGGAAGGCTCTGCAGTCGAACAAAGTTGTTCGACGCACCACAGTCCACTAGAGCACGAAGAGATCTATCTATCTCTCTTCGAGCTTACCTTCAGGATGACAAGGTTCGGCTTGTCATCTTGCTTCTTGCAGTGAGATTGACTCTCACTGGGGGCAGCGATCTTCATTGCAGCGTGTCCGATGTCGACACGCTCGACCGCATCACCAGCAGGGCGCCCCGCGCCTGCTAGTCCCTTTAGTTTTTTAATTGCCCGTGGCGATACTGGGTATCGCCACGACGGCTCCTCGCCGCGTGCACAGGTGCTGTGCACTCGCGGGCATAGTGACCGATGTTTCCGCAGCGGAAACAACGCACATTCGTTGATCCACGACGCTGCTGGGAACCAGCAGCGGTCGCACTCGAGAGGTCCATTGGTTCGGGACCTCCCGACGGCCTTACCAGCGGTCGTGGCATTAGCCGCGGGGCGTTCACATGCAGTTTAGCCTGCTGCAGGCTAAACTCTTCTTGCATTGCAAGCGCAATTGCAGCCTCGAGAGTATTTGGATACTCTCGGAAGAGATAGGTCTTCACAGGCCCATCTCTAAGGCCCTTCATGAACGTGACGACCTTTGTCGCCTCGTCAATCGGGTTGGTCACGATATTCGAGACCAAGTACCGTGCTCTTTGGGCGTAAGCATGCATGTCATGCTTGCCCTGTTGCAGATCGAGGAACTCCGCCCTCGATCAGAACTCGTTCTGCGGGGGCTCAAACGCTAGCTTGAGCTCCTCCTTGAAATCCTCGTACGTGCTAAAGCACGTAGGGTCCGTGAGTCGGCGTCCGTACGCCCAACTCCTTGCTCGTCCGCCAAGACATGACATGGCGAACGCAACCTTCGACAACGGGTCGACGATACGTCGAGCCGTAATGGCAGTGTCGACCTCGACAAGCCAACGGAGGAGAGGCCCCCCCTCTCTTCCAACGTAGCTGCTTACGTGGAGTTTCAATGACTCCACGCGCGGTGTGGCCGATGGCGACACCGAAGTTCGAGCAGCGGTTTCACGCTGTTCCTTCACGATGAAACCCAGAGCAACACCGTGTTGCTCCGTCGGTGATAGCGTTCGCAACATCGTTGCTACCGCCGCTTCCCCAATGACTGTTGACAAAGACCTCCCACTCTGGTTCCGACAGGTGGGGGCAGTCTGCACGCGCAACATGCGTTGCAGACGTGTTTGGGCTACCCACGGACATGTTACTGTCCGAGGGCAGGTTCTCAGCCCCGCGTTCGTATTCCATACGAACGTGTTAGTCGGTCGTTGGACGGACTACAAAGTGCTACCAGGTGTAATGGGTCTGCTTAGACCCACTACTTAAGCTTACACGTGTGCGCACGTGTATGAGGAAGCGTAGGAGTAATTTACTTAAGTTCAGTATACTTGTATCCACAAGTATACTTAAACCTAGATAAAGGAACCAAACGAAAGCTTTGGTGCTAAATGAGAACTGTATTGATTGTAAATGGGGTTTCCTCCTAAAACTGATATTTCTAATGAGAGGTTCTGCCATTGGATGGCTGGCAGAACCCCTATCTATTGAATGACTCTCATTGGTAGAAAGGTGTTACTTTCTACCAGTCATATGCCTCTTGCTATGAATGTGGACCACCCTGTGGTGGTCACCTGAATGTATGCCTTAGTGCATGTTGCACTAAGGTAGGAGGTGAACCGAATGTGTAGCCCCGCTACAGACACCGCCGCGAGGCGGTGCAACGCTTGCCACTCGATAGACGTGAGATGGGGGAAGGCCGCGTGTTCCAGGGTCATCACTGGAGGTCCGGCGGGCTGGTCTTCACTCATCTCGAACTTGGTCATGGGAAGGACTACAAAGTGCTACCAGGTGTAACGGGCCAGGTGAGTGCCCGTCACTAGCTTACACGTAGCGGTGAGGAAGCGTCCAATAAGCTCAGGTATGCTGAGACCAAGTGTTTAGTCTAGGGTAAAATCAACTCTGGTTTATTATTGAGACCGGGGCGGGTGGCCCTCGGATCCATGTGAACCACTCAAATGCAGGTTGACACCTGATTGGTCGAAATGGGTCTGGCTCCCCACTTTCAACCAATCGCAGGATGACAACGAGGCACACGCTAGCCGCGTGCCTTTGTCCCTACTTTATAGATCTACCTATATAGATCTACCTACATATGTAAATGGGAGGGGCCCATTACACCATAAGCTTTCTCGAACCCGATCTTACATACAACACTTACAAAAGGTAGATAGTAAGGGAAGCGATCGCGACTGCCGCTCGCTTTGTCAGATACTGCAGCAGAGACACTCAAGACGCTGAGCAGCGACACCTGCCGCTCGTTCTTCGTCATACGGGTCAGCGAGAGGAAGAAGTAGATCATTGCGTCGCGCTTGCCGGTGAAGCAACGCTTGGAGCAGCACTCTAGTTCCTCCAGCTCAGCAGCTTGGGTAGCCACGCCCTCCATCTCTTCGAGAAAAGGCCCGCCTCTGGGGAGAGACACTGCATCATCTTCCGCCGATCCTGTAACGTCGCCATCGTCTGTCGGGGGGCTCCCAGCCGCCGATGCGTCGTCAAATGCGTCTTCCTCGCTGTCTGAAGGCATGCTTTTGAGGTGGGTCGAATTGTTTTTTGCGTTTTTCTCAGCTTGAGGAAAAGCGGTCCACGAACCACCCACCAACTTGTGAGGCCCATTACAAAAAGCCTCAAAATGGCCATAAGGATACTTTTGAAAAAATGTCTCTCATATGCGTCTTGTTCCTCAGAGAAGAATTGCATCAGTACGCATGTACTGTTTTGTCCCCGGAGGGTGAATTAATTGCACTAAAATAGCAAAATAGCAAGTACACTTCGGTCAAGTTCCCACCATCCTAAATTCCAGTACATTTGAATAAACGCGCACTATTTCAAGAGGTTCTCTGCTGATCGATGAGCCCACAATTAGTCTAATTCTTGGGTGCAGCATTCTTATCTGCTAGTAATATGATAGATCATGTGGAAGCGAGCTTGTGTAGAGTCTGTATTGAGCGCTGAACCTAGAAATCCGGATTTCTAGTTTTGTATGGGGTTTAGTATGGCAAGACAGTTTGAGTCAATTTTGACAAATTCAAGGGTGATATGAGTTAACTAGCGCTATGAATTCCTTGTTGGCTCGCTTGTCTCGTTACATAAATGGCTTCCTCAGTCACAAACTCACCATCCAAGTTCGGCACTGCGCGGTTTGTGGTGGATATAGCTGACCTCGAAGCTGCGCGTGAAATGGGCTGCTGCGCGAAGGTGTTCAAGTCAAGTGTCAAGATTCATCTTGTATGCTACATACGATCGGCAGGACTTCGCATCCCAAAAATTGGCTCGCGCTAGTTGCAAAGCCAGGGTGAGGCCAAGGGCGAAACGGGCGGTCTCAGCGGCCTGCCCGTGCGTGACCTGTCCACGAAGGTGCTGGGCGACATGTACAAGCTCACCAAGGGCCAGATCCCGCTCATTGGCGTGGGTGGAGAGTCCACAGGACAGGATGCTTACGACAAGATCGCGCTGGTGCCTCGCTCGTGCAAATGTGTCTGGTCTGATCTACGAGAGCCCGCTGGCTGTGCCGCGTGCGAAGAATGTAGATGTACTTGGGCGTGCTGCGATGGAGGAAACGGTCATCTGTCTTGAGAGCAACTTCAAGAGTGAGCTTTTTATTAGACCGTCCTGCAGACTGAGTCGTTTTACGTAGACAAAATTTGCAGGTGGACTGAAGTAGATGCCGCATCCTACTGGAGCGGTCTGCTTATTAGCACTAACACCTCCCCCGCAAGCGTAACAGCTTGAACTGGTGTGGGTGATCAATCCACACAAGCTGCGCTTGCTCACGAGTTCAGTGCGTCCGAGCGCTTGCGCTGGTAGTGAAGCATATGTACTTGACCGTAGTACTTACCCCAGTGGACCTCAATGCCGGTGGTGTGCTCGTTAGCGCCTAGCGTGAGTGTGTTGGAGTCACCGCCGCCGCTGCCGTGGTAGAAGGTGGACTTCGTTCCAGCGGAGTCCGTGACGTCGAGACCAACGCCGTCGATGCGCTCGTTGGAGCGGATGGTGACGGAGTGCACTTCTTGTCCGGGAGAAATGAGCTCCATGTCCGAGTATTTGTCGCCGTGGGGACCGCCGAATACTTCAAGCGTCCTGGCATTCATAAGCACACGGGGCAGATCATTTCCTGGTACGGTAAAAGCGGCTACCTGCACTGCGGCTTTACTACGGAACTGCGGGTCCGTAGTAGGAGCTTCCCTAAAATGTTGGCAAATTATAACACCAAAGCATATGCATCTATACAGCTTAAAGGTCTGCTGCGGGCCCGCAAGTCACGTCTGGTAGTAAAAAGGTTAACTAGAACAGTGAGCTTGTTGTGATGCTCGATTAGAGCTATCATGGAGACCTCAGGTCGAGGTATCTAGAGTCGCGCGGGAGAAGGATATCGTGTGCTCTCTTTGACCAAGCTGGGTGTGTGATAAGTACCCACATAACAATCGTCCAAGACGCATATTTAGAATAAAATTGGCATACTATTATTATTATTGGGGGAATGCTGGGCCCTCGATCCTGTCAACTGTATCATACCATATGGTAAGATAGACTACGTAAGTACTGGGCTGAGGAGCTCGTTGAGCAGGCCTGACTGGAAGAGACAGCTCAGACATCATACGATAGCTGATTTCGCGTGACTAATCGTGATAGCGTTTGCCCTTGGTCACGCGAATTACCGGATATGCGGCGACACTCCGAGCGGCGAGCCGAAACACTTCAAAAGAAGTTTTCCGCACTAAAAGCATGGACGCCAGCACTCAAAGGAAGAGTGGTCTTCAGAACTCGAAAAATGGCCTTGAGTACCCAAAGGCAAAAAGGTCTGCACGTTCTTGCGGATATTTTTTCCTACTGTGAACGCTTTGAAAGAGGCAGTTCACTTATCATAGGGTGACTGTTTTGCGTGACAAATCGGATTAGTGCACGCATATTTGTTTTGGCTGGTTAGCGAAAGTGTTAATCAACTTACATGTATGTACAGTGGTGCCCCTCGTTTTCGGCACTGCTATAAACTTATAACCGAGGATAATATACTTTGATTTGAATGCAAACTAAGTCAAAAAAGGTCTTGAGAAGCACTGTTTTCGTGATTATGATATAGTTCACCCTTCCGAAAATGAGGTGCACGACTGTAGTTTCTTCTGCATGTACATGCTTTTGCAAATGCGGGAAGCAAACTCCATCAATCTCAATGATTTGAGTTTGCAGCAGAGGAAGTTCATCAGGAACAACCCTACCAATCTGTCCTGCGTACTTTTGCATCCTAAGCCGCCTTCCGCTTCGACGTCTGACTCTCATTCCAACACTTTCCTTGTGAACGACAACCTGCGCACTACCCCCCCCCCCCCCCAAGGTCTTGATCAAGAGTACCATGCAATCACGAGCGATCATGTCCATGTGCAAGCTACTGGTCCTGCTAACGTTGGTGGCACGTTGCGCTTTCGCTATAGAAGAAACTGGTATAATGAGTCAAACTTTCGGCGGGCCCCACGGCGAGCACTTCTCGGACCTTCCCAAGGTTTTCCCCGGTCAAAAGGTGCACCTCCTCTTCCTCCGCGCCACCGAGCGCGTTGACGGTGTCGGGCTCATAATCTCGAATCGTGAGGGGGGAGAGACCAGCATCTATCACGGCGGGGATGGCGGCAAGGGGTATCCAATCGATCTAAGCGATGATGAGCACATCACAGGAATGGAGGTACACTGGGGTAAGCACAACGGCCACACGCGCGTCAAGTACATCTCCTTCACCACCAGCGCGGGCAACACTTTCTCAGGAGGAACCCAGACAGACAATGTTGGCAAGGTCACTGCGCCTGAAGGTTACCAGTTAGGTGGCTTTCATGGTAGCTCTGGCAACGAACTCGATTCGGTGGGCGCCATTTGGACAGCCATTGCAGCTCCATAAACGATTTAGATGCAGTGGAGAATGACGAACGTTGGGGACAAGATTTCTGCTCAAGAGGGTTTGGGCATTTAAACATATACTTCCAAAGGCAGAAATCCGATACGTCGGCTATTGATCTCATGTGATGAACTTTCGTGAATGGAAAGCAATGCAGCTCTCAAGTCTAACCTAAAGCTGTGCGCTACCAGTCATATTGTACTCCACCTACGCAGTGGTCTTGGAGGTGTTGTTGGGTATGCCCCGAGGCTTCGCTGCTCCTGCAAGCGCTCACTTTCGATATCGCTCCGTCAAGCGCTCTCGTCCAGTCTCCAAGCTCCAGCGCGCAAGCGCCGTCCTCCGCGGAGGCGAGGAGGAGGAGGAAGAGGAGGAGGAAGAAGAAGAAGATTGCTGAAGGAGTCTCGACAGCCAGTTGCTCGTTGCTGAGGGGCTACCCGCCACATCCAAAAATGTTATTCTTGGTGGACCAGCGCGGTCGCAAGGCTGCGTCAACTCGAGAGCTGCTCAGCGGCTGTCACGTCACGCGACCTTCGTGACGAGATTGAGCACCGTCCAAGTTTGCTTCACGACAATACGTAGCAGAAAAGTTGACTATTATAGTGTCGCCTTGTGCCTATCTGGAGTGATAGCCGGCTCAGGCATTAGCCCTTTTCGGACCTCTGTAGGCTCCTCATAGGACGGAATAATGGGTTAAACATTCCGATTGGATCTCAGCATGGCTACACTTTCTCCTCATTGGTCGCATATCAACAGCAAGGTGACAATGGCTCCAACCCAGGGCGAGTCCTCAGAACTCGCGTCGGGCGAGTTGTCGGCGGACGCGCTCCCAATTGCCCCGCCGTCCAATGGCTCAGGCGCTGTGACAACGCAGTCGCTGGCTGTCGTAACCGTTAAGAACTTCTTGAGCGGCACCATGGGCGGTGGCTGTGAGGCGGTGGTGGGATATCCCCTCGAGACGGTCAAGGCGCGCATGCAGACGCAGCAGAGCGGCCCTGGAGCCTTCTCGGGGCCTCTCGACTGCCTCAAGAAGAGTCTACAGGAAGGAGGAGTCATGTCGCTTTATCGGGGCGCGTCCCCGCAGATATTCCGGTCTGCCATGAGGTACTGGGACACCATTTCGGAGTTCGAGCAGGGAATCGCTCAAATATTGTACTTACAGGCTTATTGAATTTTATGGTGTTCTTGGTGGTGGTGATGGGGGTTGACCACCACGATTTGAATGGTGTGGAGCGCTGTTCCCAAGTCGATGAATTGGAGCCAGCGGAAGCAATTTAGTGACGTATCGCGCCTTGAACCGAATGCTAGACAGCACTATCAGTATTGATTTCACCCCGCCTGGCCTAACGCTCACACCAAATACCCAAGACCCAGCACGATGAACCTCCGCAGCACTGCCCAAGGCTTTCGAGGAAAAGGAGGACGCTTGAGCACTGAATATGCATATTCAGTGTTCGTATATGTATACGGAAATTGGCAGCGGGTAGTACACACATATTCATCTTTATCGGCTTATAGTGGACACCCAACATATCGGTACAGTGTACCATCGTGAAAAAGTGACCTTCCGATTCTGGCTACCGTTACGGGTACCGGTATTTGTACTAAGGCCGCAATCAATTAGATCCCATATACAAAAATATGATTCAGTCCAAAATGCTAGGTTCGCAATATACACTCGTTGGCACCCAGGATTCACGCTGCGAAGGCAGCAGCGACGAATTTCAAGAAGAGCGAGCGCCTTCGGTCCAGCACACAGCATTGCCCTCATGGCCAATGTTTGGTGAGCCTTGGAGACACTTTGCCATCTCCACGACGCGTCAAAGTCTACCTGTCTGCAGCGCGCGGCAGTGTTCCATGGTTAAGCACCTGCGAGCTTCCCCCAGCAGCTCGTCCACCACGAGAGTGCTATTTTCGCCGCTGTCTATTGACTCAACCGACTATGTGATCCCTTATGCTGCTGACGTTCTTGGTTGCACACTGGTACTCCAGTTTGGCCTTCTCACGTAGTCGCCGTAGCACTAGGCTCAAAAGACGATTCACTAAGGTCACTTGAATAACCATTGCGATTGATCCTCGAAAGCTCGGTGACTGTTAGCTTCTCGCCGCCGTGGCGCTTTGCTGGACGGAGTGTCGTCATACCGGTACCAATACTAGTACGTTTGTATCGAAATCATTGTTGCAGAACTTATAAGCCGAGGCGTCGAGAGGGTACAAACACTGCAATATGATTGGTCGCTCTTATATGCAGGTATCCATTATAAACCGAGGAAGTCGGTATTAGTTTCTTAAGGCCTAAATTCGCACTACTATCAATCCTCATGGTGCAACACCATTGGCAGGCTTCGTTAATGTAGGCATTTTGCGTGTAGACTGAGCGCAGTGCCTAATTTAAAGTGTCAGAAATGACTCTAGGAAGACGATGGGATGGATACATCGTTGACACCACAGTAATTTTAACTGATGTTGTAGGGCAAGATGCACATGAAGCTGTTGGGACCAGCAAATCCTAACCGATGTATTACCCGTATTACCCATTACTGCAACTAGTAATAATACCTTTTTACCTTTTGTGTAAAATTGATGCGGCAGACATATTTGGATCGCATGTTGAACTTTGGAGCTCGCCCGGGTGAGACGAAGACCGAGTAGAGTAAGGATGAATAAAAGAGCGTTTGCATCCTTCTCATATTCAACCAAGCTGCACCATGGACCACGACAGCAAAACCAAGTACAGGGAAGGGGCCCCTAGCAACATTAGCGTCGAAGCCATGGGCTTGGATGCCCTCCGTCGGTGTGTGGAAAGAACTTATTGCGGTAGTTCCACGGTGGGACACGCCGAAGAAGCAGCACCCCAATGCCAAGTGCGAATACTGCCACAAGATGGCTCGTCACGCCCAACCACAAGAAAAGCCATCGACTGCATATTCGACGCTGTCTAAAAGCACTCATCAAAGTCCGTGGAAGATACCCAGCAATGCCCAGCAAGCGAGACTGAGAAGATTCCAACGAACCTAATACGTCATCCAAGCGTGCGCGTATTGGATTGCTCGGACCGGTTTCCCTCGCTGAATAAAGAGCGTTTTATCTTGAGGTTGGCAAATGATTTTACTTATCCGACATCTCATTTCGAGTAATTGAAAACAGAGAGATGCGTTGCAATTTTAACCTAATATTGCCCTGACATGACGCTTTCATGACGCTAACACACTTCTTGGCAGTGTGTGCGCAGATGAAGTGGTAAATGTCGTCGAAGTGCTGAAAGATCAAAAATACGTTGCGATTGTCTGTGATGGATGGTCAGATCCTAACAGTGAGAGCATCGTCAACTTCATGGTTACGACTCCCTTCATTTGGTCAATGTTTTGGTCGTCGATTCGTTGTTACGATACGCGACACACAGAAACGTACATGGCATCCGTGTTGACCAAGTTCATCCGTGAAGTTGAAGGTGTGATCGGAAAAGGATCTGTACGCGGAGTTGTTACGCATACTGTTTCCAAGATGCGCAAGTTGTGGGAGATACTGATGAACAAAATACCAGACTTGGCTTGCAACGGTTGCTCCGTGCACACGATCAACTTGCTGTTGAAAGACATGGTTGGGATCGCATTCTTGGAGAATGTACTCAAGAAAGCCATTGTAGCCACAACATTTGTACGTATACGACCAGCCTTATTCTGTGGTGAAGTGTCCTCCAGAAAATGCGATCGGATATGAAATGGAGAGGTCACAGTCCCAAGATAATGACACGTGGACGGATCCGGACTAAGATGGAGATATTGCGAAGAAAACGACCAGAAAGTACAAGGCGAATGATGGGCCCCGCCACGGGTGCCAAATCCGGTGGATAACCCGGGCGCACATCTGTGCCCAGATCAAGACCCGGGTCTATTGGAGATACACCGCAATCCATGGAACTATCGCTAAGGGGAGCGGTGCCAGGTCAGAGATAGTGGTGTGCAGATTAAGAAGGTGATGGCGCACCTGGATCAAGTGTCGCCGAGATTGGGGATGCCTTGGGAAACCGATCTGACCAGATCGGGATCGGTCCCCACAGTAAGCTTTGCCCGGATCACAATCTGGCCCGGTAGTGGGGCAGAGGCAGACCCCAGATCTCGGATCGCGAATCTCGTTCGGATCACGACCTGGCTCGGCAGTGCAGCTGAGCCGGATCCCGGATTTTGGATCTCGGATCTGACCTGATAGTGGAGTATGAGCTGGTGAGGTGTCGCAATCAGGTGATTACATTTAGGTACCTGGTGCAGACGACGACGGAAAGGAAGGAAATATGATAGAAAAGAAACATAGTCAGTCGTACGCCGTAGCTGAGTGGACGCAGGATAGGACAAAGGATGGGATAGGCCTTAACCATATGTAATGGGTCTGCTTAGACCCAATACTTTAGCTTACAAGTGTGCGCACGTGTATGAGGAAGCGTAGGAGTAATTTACTTAAGTTCAGTATACTTGTATCCGCAAGTATACTTAAACCTAGATAAAGGAACGCGGATACAAGTATACTGAATCTAAGTTAAATACTCCTATGCTTCCTCATACACGTGCGCACACTTGTAAGCTAAAGTATTGGGTCTAAGCAGACCCATTACACCTGGTAGCACTTTGTAGTCCGTCCAACGACCGACTAACACGTTCGTATGGAATACGAACGCGGGGCTGAGAACCTGCCCTCGGACAGTAACATGTCCGTGGGTAGCCCAAACACGTCTGCAACGCATGTTGCGCGTGCAGACTGCCCCCACCTGTCGGAACCAGAGTGGGAGGTCTTTGTCAACAGTCATTGGGGAAGCGGCGGTAGCAACGATGTTGCGAACGCTATCACCGACGGAGCAACACGGTGTTGCTCTGGGTTTCATCGTGAAGGAACAGCGTGAAACCGCTGCTCGAACTTCGGTGTCGCCATCGGCCACACCGCGCGTGGAGTCATTGAAACTCCACGTAAGCAGCTACGTTGGAAGAGAGGGGGAGCCTCTCCTCCGTTGGCTTGTCGAGGTCGACACTGCCATTACGGCTCGACGTATCGTCGACCCGTTGTCGAAGGTTGCGTTCGCCATGTCATGTCTTGGCGGACGAGCAAGGAGTTGGGCGTACGGACGCCGACTCACGGACCCTACGTGCTTTAGCACGTACGAGGATTTCAAGGAGGAGCTCAAGCTAGCGTTTGAGCCCCCGCAGAACGAGTTCTGATCGAGGGCGGAGTTCCTCGATCTGCAACAGGGCAAGCATGACATGCATGCTTACGCCCAAAGAGCACGGTACTTGGTCTCGAATATCGTGACCAACCCGATTGACGAGGCGACAAAGGTCGTCACGTTCATGAAGGGCCTTAGAGATGGGCCTGTGAAGACCTATCTCTTCCGAGAGTATCCAAATACTCTCGAGGCTGCAATTGCGCTTGCAATGCAAGAAGAGTTTAGCCTGCGGCAGGCTAAACTGCATGTGAACGCCCCGCGGCTAATGCCACGACCGCTGGTAAGGCCGTCGGGAGGTCCCGAACCAATGGACCTCTCGAGTGCGACCGCTGCTGGTTCCCAGCAGCGTCGTGGATCAACGAATGTGCGTTGTTTCCGCTGCGGAAACATCGGTCACTATGCCCGCGAGTGCACAGCACCTGTGCACGCGGCGAGGAGCCGTCGTGGCGATACCCAGTATCGCCACGGGCAATTAAAAAACTAAAGGGACTAGCAGGCGCGGGGCGCCCTGCTGGTGATGCGGTCGAGCGTGTCGACATCGGACACGCTGCAATGAAGATCGCTGCCCCCAGTGAGAGTCAATCTCACTGCAAGAAGCAAGATGACAAGCCGAACCTTGTCATCCTGAAGGTAAGCTCGAAGAGAGATAGATAGATCTCTTCGTGCTCTAGTGGACTGTGGTGCGTCGAACAACTTTGTTCGACTGCAGAGCCTTCCAAGGCTTGACTTCGAGGAGGTGAAAACACCTTGAAGTCTATTGGAAGTGAGGCTACCAACGGGTGTCGTTGTTAGGACCGAGAAGCGTATCGTACGCGTACGCTTCTCTTATCAAGAGAAGGAGTTCGTCGACGAGCTTATCGTCCTGGAATTGAACGATAAGTTCGATATGGTGTTGGGCATGCCATGGCTTGCCCGGCATGATCCGGTGATCGACTGGACGAAGCGCACGATCGTGCGCTTCGGGAGCAGCAGCAGCGCGACAGAGAGCGATGGCCCTGTCGGCGCAGCACATGCACCGCGTGGTGCATGCGGCCCTCCACCAGAGACAGCGC
Source organism: Phytophthora ramorum (assembly GCF_020800215.1). Classification (NCBI taxonomy): domain Eukaryota; phylum Oomycota; class Peronosporomycetes; order Peronosporales; family Peronosporaceae; genus Phytophthora; species Phytophthora ramorum. Next base: position 1,375,033 of record NW_027150656.1, read on the forward strand.
GGAATGCAGGTGTCTCCGATCACCCCAAGCGAACGCCAACGACTGCGAGAGTCGTTGGAAGAAAATGTGAACCGAATCAGCAGGGCCTGGTTCAATCCGGTCTCGAAGCGTCCGGAACGACGCGGTAGTGTCGACAGGTAATGTCGACACACAATTGGTCGAAAGACACTCCGCCGTTAGGCGTAGAGGTGAAGAAGACGCGTCGGCTCTGGGAGCCGACGCTGCAAGCAGTGCGGGCGGTTGCAAACGTCCCGCACCGGAAATGCTTGCGAGCTCGCGTGCAGCCGGGCTGCACGACGAAGCGGTGTGCGATCAAGCCGGGCTTGAACGCGTGCGCCCGCGGGTAGAACCCGCCGGCGAATACAAGGAACAACTGTCCACGGCCGGGCCTGGACAAGAAGAAACTCGCGGAGTCGGGCTCCGCACGAGAAGTGAACGGCGCAAGCGAACAAAGCTGCGCAAGTCTCGGTCAGGGACCGAGACGCTACAAGCAGTGTCTGCCGGGCAGACAGACGACCGTCGAGACATTGAGTGTCTTGACGCGTACAAGTATTGGTCTCCAATACAAGAAGATGAGGCTGGATAATCCTCCGACGTTAGCGTCGGAGTTGATGTCGCTCCCAGTCACAAGCTGGAAGCGTTTCGCTCGCGACCTGCACGATGGACGCATCGAGCAGATCTGCATCCTCTCGGACGTCGAGAGGGTGACGTGTGAAGCTGAAGAGCTGAATCAGCTCATCTCTGAGGGCGCGGACGCCCTCAGCGCGAAGTCGAAGAAGGAACGCTTCGACGAGCAAGGCTGGGACTCGCTCAAGGCGAGCCCCTTTTACAAGGTCTTGCGTGAGTACAAGGATGTACTCCCGGACGACATTCCTGCGGAGTTACCGCAGGATAAGGGTGTTCAGCACGAGATTGATCTCGTGCCGGGAACGAAGTACTGCGTCACGCGACAGTGGCCACTGCCGCGTGAGCAAGTCAAGGCAATCGACGACTTCTTTGAAAGTCGTCGCAATGCAGGACAAGTGCGGGAATCGAAGTCCCCGCACAGCGCGCCTACGTTCTGTGTGAAGAAACCACAGGGCGGGTGGCGCATCGTTCATGCGTACAACAAGCTGAACGATGCGACGGTGCCGGCACAGACGCCGATACCTCGAAAAGATGTGATCATCGATTCGATGACCTCGAGTACTATCTTCAGTACTCTGGATCTGAGAGACGGGTTCTATCAGATCCTCATGCGTGAGAGTGATATCCCTCTCACGGCGGTAAGCACTCCGAGCGGCATGCTCTGGGAGTGGCTCGTGATGCCGCAGGGGCTGAAGAACGCCCCAGCGACGTTCAACAGGTGCGTCACGCACTTGTTGCGCTCGGTGCGCGACTTCGCACCGAGCTATTTCGACGACGTGTTCATTCACAGCCGGGCTGTGAATGGGAAATCGGATGTGGAGATGCATACAGAGCATCTCCGCAAGTTGCTTGAGCTCATGCGAAAGCACAAGCTCTACGCGAACCTAAAGAAGTGTATCTTCGGGGCGACCGAGATACCCGTACTTGGGTGTCTCGTGGGGAAGAACGGCGTACGCCCTGACCCAGGAAAGGTCAGAGTGATCAATGAATGGCCTACGCCTTCAAACGTAAAGGAACTGCGGCAGTTCCTTGGACTCGCCACGTACTTGTGCAAGTACGTGAGCAACTACGCGGGCAAGATTCGCCCGCTGTCGCAGCTCTTAAAGAAAGAGGCTGCATGGGAATGGACTGCTGATTGTCAGCAGGCCTTCGAAGCAGTCAAGCAGGGCTTGACTGAGGCGCCGATCTTGGCGGTGGCCGACCAAGATCGCCCATTCCACGTTGTGTGCGATGCATCCGATTTCGCGATCGGATGCGCACTGATGCAACTCGATCACGAAGGTCGTGATCGTGTGGTTTACTACCAATCGCGTCAGCTGAAGCCAGCTGAGCGCAATTACCCGGTACATGACAAGGAACTTCTTGCCATGAAGTATGCACTCGCAAAGTTTCGAGTGTATCTACTTGGGAGTAGACCATTCGTGGTCTAAACCGACCACGCATCGTTGCGTACGGTGATCAAGTCGCCGCACATATCCCAAAGAATGGCACGGTGGCTGTCATTCTTTGCTGAATACAACTTCCAGGTTGAGTACAAACCTGGAAGGTTGAATGTCGTGGCCGACGCGCTTTCGCGTCGACCAGATTATGCGGTGCAAGAGGCCGACTACACCCTCGTCGTCCTTGTTGGACGACGTGAAGGCCGCATACGCGCATGATGCGGACGCGAAGCAGTTGTTGGAGTACTTCTCCACACCTTCTGACAAGTCTCGTCAGAAGCTGGCTAAACACCTTCGTGCCCGTGTACACCGTTATCGTGTACACAATGGTCTGCTGCTTTACAGCGCAGTCGACGACAACGCAGATCGCATTGTCGTGCCGGATGATCATGAGTTGAAGCTCAAGATCACGTACGAGTACCACGATGTCCCGACATCGGGACATCCTGGCCGTGAGAAGACATACTTGCTTCTCACGCGTGACTTCTACTGGAGTCACCAGTACAAATGGGTTCGCAAGTACGTTCGTGCTTGCGAGGTATGCCAGCGCGTGAAGCCTGCGCCCAACTCGCAGGCTCCGCTTCAATCACTACCGACTCCGTCGGAGTGCTGGCAGTCCATTTCAATGGACTTTGTTTTTGGTCTTCCGCAAGACAACAAGCGGAAGACTGGTATAGTGGTCTTTGTTGACCGCTTCAGCAAGATGGTGCATCTTGCTGCAGTACCAGCCGAGGTGACAGCCAAACAGACGGCATGTCTGTTTGTCGACATGGTGTTTAGACACCATGGTATGCCACTCGACATCGTGTCGGATCGGGATCCGCGCTTTACAGCGCGATTCTGGCAAGAAGTGTTTACACTTCTTGGGACGCAGTTGTCCATGTCGACTGCGGATCACCCGCAGACCGACGGACAAACAGAGCGTGTCAACCGCGTGTTGGTTGACACCATGAAGAGCTACACGCACTCGTTCCATCAATGGAGCGACTGCTTGCCGATGGCGGAGTTCGCCATCAACAACTCGGTGCATGTCTCGACAAGACACACACCGTTCTACGTGAATGCCATGAGGCACCCACGCGTACCGAGCGTACTCGGTGCGGTAGCTCCTTCCTTAAGTGGGGGAGGATATCCGGTTAATTCAAAACAACCGGATAAGCACGCTGATACGAGCAATGTATCAGCTGTGACGCCTCGCGCACGTACTCCGCGCAGACATGGCGACGACAACACAGTGTCTACGACGGGCGTAGACACTTTAAACGACAACGAACATCACGCGCATGCCGGGCCTGCTGCGAACAAGGAGCACGAACTGAACCAGGGGTTCAGCTCGGATGCAATGGACTTTGTCCAGCGCCGACAAGCCGTAATTCGGTTTGTCCAGGACGCGATAGCAGCTTCTGTCGATCGACAGAAGCTGAATGCCGATAACATCGGCAGGGGAAACACAAATGAATTCAAAGTTGGTTCATTAGTTCTGTTAGCCATGCAGAACCTAGCTAAACATGCAGTTTCCGATTTCGGAGCAAGCAAGCTTGCTCCGCGCTTCATTGGGCCATTCACCGTGTTGGCGAAGCATGGCAACGCGTACACACTGGACATACCGTCCAGCATGCGCTTGCACCCAACGTTTTACGTTGGGCGACTGAAGCCGTACGTGCAGCACGAGTCACCTACGTCTGGTGACTCGTCAAAGCGCTCTCGAGCGCGGCGACGCGCTTCAAGGCGCCAGAGAGCCTCGTCCCGATCTCGACCTTTACGTTCGAGGTCGTCTGCGCAACCTCCGCGAGCTGAGCCTTTAACAAGCTCAGCTCCTGACGCAGAGCAGCGAACTGCGACGCTTGGAGACGCTCAACAGCCTCCAAGCGAGACTCAAGGTTTGGTTGACCAAACCCGGGGCGTCTTTCCCCCCCCCGTTGCGAGACGCACGCGGGGCAACTCGCTGGATCGCCCAGCGAATTGTTGGTCATCGGAACCGGACCCGAGGTCCGGTCCATTTTCGTATTCGTTGGAGAGGATTTCCTCCCCAACACGATACGTGGGAATCACGGAATGCCCTGATGGAGGACATTCCGGAAATGGTGACGGCGTACGAAGGCCGCCACCGCCACCTCCACCGAAGGGCGTAAAACTTGGGCGAGCACTGTAGTCGCCTACAGCACTCGAATAAGTGCTGGGATTATCCGCAGCACTAGAAGACGCCTGCGCCTGAAAACTAGCGCGCAGGGTCTTGAGGTCGTCAGGTACACACATGGACGTGTACCCGTTGACGTCCCGCTCGGTGATGCGTACTCCCCCGGGGTGGCATTACTCACAAGCAGTGTCATAAGGCACTGCGCAAGGAAGTCCGATACCGACTGCACCATGGTGCAGTCGTTCAAGTTTACCACGCTTCGAGAACTTCTCGTAGCGCTCCCGCGCCTGGCTAATCCGGTCGCGATAGCCAGCGGGGTTCTTGTTGAAGTTTTCAACAAAGGCACTCCAACTTTGACAAAGTGCCTGCCACTCGGGCACTTTGCTTCTGCGAGAAGTCTTCTTGCTCGCAAACCATCGGAGCTCATGGAAGAGTCCTGTAGCGGGGCTACACATTCGGTTCACCTCCTACCTTAGTGCAACATGCACTAAGGAATACATTCAGGTGACCACCACAGGGTGGTCCACATTCATAGCAAAAGGCATATGACTGGTAGAAAGTAACACCTTTCTACCAATGAGAGTCATTCAATAGATAGGGGTTCTGCCAGCCATCCAATGGCAGAACCTCTCATTAGAAATATCAGTTTTAGGAGGAAACCCCATTTACAATCAATACAGTTCTCATTTGGCACCAAAGCTATCGTTCGGTCCCTTTGTCTTAGTTTAAGTATACTTGCGGATACAAGTATACTGAACTTAAGTAAATTACTCCTACGCTTCCTCATACACGTGCGCACACGTGTAAGCTTAAGTAATGGGTCTAAGCAGACCCATTACATATGGTTAAGGCCTATCCCATCCTTTGTCCTATCCTGCGTCCACTCAGCTACGGCGTACGACTGACTATGTTTCTTTTCTATCATATTTCCTTCCTTTCCGTCGTCGTCTGCACCAGGTACCTAAATGTAATCACCTGATTGCGACACCTCACCAGCTCATACTCCACTATCAGGTCAGATCCGAGATCCAAAATCCGGGATCCGGCTCAGCTGCACTGCCGAGCCAGGTCGTGATCCGAACGAGATTCGCGATCCGAGATCTGGGGTCTGCCTCTGCCCCACTACCGGGCCAGATTGTGATCCGGGCAAAGCTTACTGTGGGGACCGATCCCGATCTGGTCAGATCGGTTTCCCAAGGCATCCCCAATCTCGGCGACACTTGATCCAGGTGCGCCATCACCTTCTTAATCTGCACACCACTATCTCTGACCTGGCACCGCTCCCCTTAGCGATAGTTCCATGGATTGCGGTGTATCTCCAATAGACCCGGGTCTTGATCTGGGCACAGATGTGCGCCCGGGTTATCCACCGGATTTGGCACCCGTGGCGGGGCCCATCATTCGCCTTGTACTTTCTGGTCGTTTTCTTCGCAATATCTCCATCTTAGTCCGGATCCGTCCACGTGTCATTATCTTGGGACTGTGACCTCTCCATTTCATATCCGATCGCATTTTCTGGAGGACACTTCACCACAGAATAAGGCTGGTCGTATACGTACAAATGTTGTGGCTACAATGGCTTTCTTGAGTACATTCTCCAAGAATGCGATCCCAACCATGTCTTTCAACAGCAAGTTGATCGTGTGCACGGAGCAACCGTTGCAAGCCAAGTCTGGTATTTTGTTCATCAGTATCTCCCACAACTTGCGCATCTTGGAAACAGTATGCGTAACAACTCCGCGTACAGATCCCTTTCCGATCACACCTTCAACTTCACGGATGAACTTGGTCAACACGGATGCCATGTACGTTTCTGTGTGTCGCGTATCGTAACAACGAATCGACGACCAAAACATTGACCAAATGAAGGGAGTCGTAACCATGAAGTTGACGATGCTCTCACTGTTAGGATCTGACCATCCATCACAGACAATCGCAACGTATTTTTGATCTTTCAGCACTTCGACGACATTTACCACTTCATCTGCGCACACACTGCCAAGAAGTGTGTTAGCGTCATGAAAGCGTCATGTCAGGGCAATATTAGGTTAAAATTGCAACGCATCTCTCTGTTTTCAATTACTCGAAATGAGATGTCGGATAAGTAAAATCATTTGCCAACCTCAAGATAAAACGCTCTTTATTCAGCGAGGGAAACCGGTCCGAGCAATCCAATACGCGCACGCTTGGATGACGTATTAGGTTCGTTGGAATCTTCTCAGTCTCGCTTGCTGGGCATTGCTGGGTATCTTCCACGGACTTTGATGAGTGCTTTTAGACAGCGTCGAATATGCAGTCGATGGCTTTTCTTGTGGTTGGGCGTGACGAGCCATCTTGTGGCAGTATTCGCACTTGGCATTGGGGTGCTGCTTCTTCGGCGTGTCCCACCGTGGAACTACCGCAATAAGTTCTTTCCACACACCGACGGAGGGCATCCAAGCCCATGGCTTCGACGCTAATGTTGCTAGGGGCCCCTTCCCTGTACTTGGTTTTGCTGTCGTGGTCCATGGTGCAGCTTGGTTGAATATGAGAAGGATGCAAACGCTCTTTTATTCATCCTTACTCTACTCGGTCTTCGTCTCACCCGGGCGAGCTCCAAAGTTCAACATGCGATCCAAATATGTCTGCCGCATCAATTTTACACAAAAGGTAAAAAGGTATTATTACTAGTTGCAGTAATGGGTAATACGGGTAATACATCGGTTAGGATTTGCTGGTCCCAACAGCTTCATGTGCATCTTGCCCTACAACATCAGTTAAAATTACTGTGGTGTCAACGATGTATCCATCCCATCGTCTTCCTAGAGTCATTTCTGACACTTTAAATTAGGCACTGCGCTCAGTCTACACGCAAAATGCCTACATTAACGAAGCCTGCCAATGGTGTTGCACCATGAGGATTGATAGTAGTGCGAATTTAGGCCTTAAGAAACTAATACCGACTTCCTCGGTTTATAATGGATACCTGCATATAAGAGCGACCAATCATATTGCAGTGTTTGTACCCTCTCGACGCCTCGGCTTATAAGTTCTGCAACAATGATTTCGATACAAACGTACTAGTATTGGTACCGGTATGACGACACTCCGTCCAGCAAAGCGCCACGGCGGCGAGAAGCTAACAGTCACCGAGCTTTCGAGGATCAATCGCAATGGTTATTCAAGTGACCTTAGTGAATCGTCTTTTGAGCCTAGTGCTACGGCGACTACGTGAGAAGGCCAAACTGGAGTACCAGTGTGCAACCAAGAACGTCAGCAGCATAAGGGATCACATAGTCGGTTGAGTCAATAGACAGCGGCGAAAATAGCACTCTCGTGGTGGACGAGCTGCTGGGGGAAGCTCGCAGGTGCTTAACCATGGAACACTGCCGCGCGCTGCAGACAGGTAGACTTTGACGCGTCGTGGAGATGGCAAAGTGTCTCCAAGGCTCACCAAACATTGGCCATGAGGGCAATGCTGTGTGCTGGACCGAAGGCGCTCGCTCTTCTTGAAATTCGTCGCTGCTGCCTTCGCAGCGTGAATCCTGGGTGCCAACGAGTGTATATTGCGAACCTAGCATTTTGGACTGAATCATATTTTTGTATATGGGATCTAATTGATTGCGGCCTTAGTACAAATACCGGTACCCGTAACGGTAGCCAGAATCGGAAGGTCACTTTTTCACGATGGTACACTGTACCGATATGTTGGGTGTCCACTATAAGCCGATAAAGATGAATATGTGTGTACTACCCGCTGCCAATTTCCGTATACATATACGAACACTGAATATGCATATTCAGTGCTCAAGCGTCCTCCTTTTCCTCGAAAGCCTTGGGCAGTGCTGCGGAGGTTCATCGTGCTGGGTCTTGGGTATTTGGTGTGAGCGTTAGGCCAGGCGGGGTGAAATCAATACTGATAGTGCTGTCTAGCATTCGGTTCAAGGCGCGATACGTCACTAAATTGCTTCCGCTGGCTCCAATTCATCGACTTGGGAACAGCGCTCCACACCATTCAAATCGTGGTGGTCAACCCCCATCACCACCACCAAGAACACCATAAAATTCAATAAGCCTGTAAGTACAATATTTGAGCGATTCCCTGCTCGAACTCCGAAATGGTGTCCCAGTACCTCATGGCAGACCGGAATATCTGCGGGGACGCGCCCCGATAAAGCGACATGACTCCTCCTTCCTGTAGACTCTTCTTGAGGCAGTCGAGAGGCCCCGAGAAGGCTCCAGGGCCGCTCTGCTGCGTCTGCATGCGCGCCTTGACCGTCTCGAGGGGATATCCCACCACCGCCTCACAGCCACCGCCCATGGTGCCGCTCAAGAAGTTCTTAACGGTTACGACAGCCAGCGACTGCGTTGTCACAGCGCCTGAGCCATTGGACGGCGGGGCAATTGGGAGCGCGTCCGCCGACAACTCGCCCGACGCGAGTTCTGAGGACTCGCCCTGGGTTGGAGCCATTGTCACCTTGCTGTTGATATGCGACCAATGAGGAGAAAGTGTAGCCATGCTGAGATCCAATCGGAATGTTTAACCCATTATTCCGTCCTATGAGGAGCCTACAGAGGTCCGAAAAGGGCTAATGCCTGAGCCGGCTATCACTCCAGATAGGCACAAGGCGACACTATAATAGTCAACTTTTCTGCTACGTATTGTCGTGAAGCAAACTTGGACGGTGCTCAATCTCGTCACGAAGGTCGCGTGACGTGACAGCCGCTGAGCAGCTCTCGAGTTGACGCAGCCTTGCGACCGCGCTGGTCCACCAAGAATAACATTTTTGGATGTGGCGGGTAGCCCCTCAGCAACGAGCAACTGGCTGTCGAGACTCCTTCAGCAATCTTCTTCTTCTTCCTCCTCCTCTTCCTCCTCCTCCTCGCCTCCGCGGAGGACGGCGCTTGCGCGCTGGAGCTTGGAGACTGGACGAGAGCGCTTGACGGAGCGATATCGAAAGTGAGCGCTTGCAGGAGCAGCGAAGCCTCGGGGCATACCCAACAACACCTCCAAGACCACTGCGTAGGTGGAGTACAATATGACTGGTAGCGCACAGCTTTAGGTTAGACTTGAGAGCTGCATTGCTTTCCATTCACGAAAGTTCATCACATGAGATCAATAGCCGACGTATCGGATTTCTGCCTTTGGAAGTATATGTTTAAATGCCCAAACCCTCTTGAGCAGAAATCTTGTCCCCAACGTTCGTCATTCTCCACTGCATCTAAATCGTTTATGGAGCTGCAATGGCTGTCCAAATGGCGCCCACCGAATCGAGTTCGTTGCCAGAGCTACCATGAAAGCCACCTAACTGGTAACCTTCAGGCGCAGTGACCTTGCCAACACTGTCTGTCTGGGTTCCTCCTGAGAAAGTGTTGCCCGCGCTGGCAGATATACTCTTCTACAGCATTTCAAGAACGTGTATTTTGAACAGAGTCGTTCGTCATTAGCTCACCGAGAACGCGCACAGATATCAAGTTCGCTCGAACAGTCCTGGCTCGAAGAGGCAGTTCAGACATCATATGATAACTGGTTCCGCGTGACTAATCATGATAGCGCTTGTCCTCAATCATGCGAATTACCGGATATGCGGCGACACCCCGAGCGGCGAGCCGAAACACCTCAAAAGAAGTTTTCCGCACTAAAAGCATGGACGCCAGCACTCAAAGGAAGAGTGGTCTTCAGAACTCGAAAAATGGCCTTGAGTACTTAAAGGCAAAAAGGTCTGCACGTTCTTGCGGATGTTTTTTTCGCTGGCGTGAACGCTTTGAAAGAGGCAGTTCACTTATCATAAGATAACTGCTTTGCGTGACAAATCTATCGATACGTTTCGTGAAACTTCCATGGTCGCTCACTGTACGGTACCATGCGGACAGCTGTGCCACACAGTACAGACAACGTCGGACAAATCCGACAGCGCTGACTGGCATCCCCAATACTAAAATTCATTGTAAACGGACTGTCGGGATCGGCATAACGTTTACATGGATTCTGCATAAACAACACGCAGCATCGCATAAATACCCGTAAAGTCATTGAAAATATGCAAACGCATATGGTTTACAAGAACCAAGTATAACAATAGAATCTGACTGGCTAGATCGACTCCCACTGTAAAAAGTACAACTCGTTCTGTCGGATTTTAGTGTCTATCGGATTTATCCGTCGTTGTCTGTACTATTAATACTGGCACCTTCAAATTTGCTGCCGACACGCCCAAAATACCATCACCTGCGATCGTGAGGCCACCCTCGCCGCTCATGCACCGTGCAAATCCTCCAGTATTGCAAAGCTTCCCGCTATAATAACCGGTGCACAATCCTGCTATTACTACACAAAGAAATCGTTGACACGACCAGAAGCACTGATGGTCAGTCTGCATGTACAACAATTGTAGGCACTCACTGCGAAAGGCTGCTGGCTTGAATCTCCTTCAATTGATAGACTGCTCATCTGATGTGAGCCTTTTGAGCTGTCTCTTTCAAAGAGTTCCTATCAATCGGCTGCCCTCCCCCCCCGGGGGAATACATGTATTATAATACATGTAGGATATTAATCGCTGGACGAACATTTGCCTGTAGTATGAAGACTAGAAGGGCCTTAGACTAAATCGGACTTTCAGAGCGCTATATAGGACTTTGAGCCGGCCAGTCTGTTGGTATCCAAGAGCTGGGCAGGTCAAAACAGACTTTAAAACCGATTTTTTAAATACATGTAGCCCCGAGTCCAAAGCACAAACTTATATGTACTATTAGTAATTGTACGAGCGGCTGTCCTGACGAATACTTCGCGAGCATTGATGACAAACATAGAAACCACAGATTTCCATTCCATACGGTGTGCTGGAATGGAAAATCCTTATTAAGTCACTTCATGGCAAATGTATAGATGTACCGTGGTATTCAGGTGAAAACCGACCTTAAAACCTACTTTTTAAACACTCGACATGCTACCCGAAATATGCCCGGCATGGATAGTCTACAGATAAATATCTCCTTCGTTGTGGTACCCCAGCGATAAATATTCCACGTATTAATACAGGTATCCCACTTGAGATCCCTTCATGCCACTGAATTATAATATACGTGATACACATACGGCGGGAACGATCCCAATGATCAATCCCAATGATCTGAGTCTGCCTGTACCGGTGCAGCCGAACAGATAGCCGCTTTTACCGTACCAGGAAATGATCTGCTCTGTGTGCTCTGGGATGCCAGGACGCTTAACTTGGCAACCCTCGAAATTCTGAGTCTCATTCCAAGACTTTCCTTCTCAACGACAACCTCCTTCCAAAAGTTTTTATCAAGAGTACCATGCAGTCACGAGCGATCGCGTTCATGTGTCAAGCGCTGGTCACGCTAGCACTGGTGGCACACAACGCTGTCGCTTTGGAAAACGGTGTTGTACTGAGTGAAGTATTCGGCGGTCCCCACGGCGACAAATACTCGGACATGGAGCTCATTTCTCCCGGACAAGAAGTGCACTCCGTCACCATCCGCTCCAACGAGCGCATCGACGGCGTTGGTCTCGACGTCACGGACCCCGCTGGAACGAAGTCCACCTTCTACCACGGCGGCGGCGGCGGCGACTCCAACACACTCACGCTAGGCGTCAACGAGCACATCACCGGCATTGAGGTCCACTGGGGTAAGTACTACGGTCACACGCGCGTCAAGTACATCTGCTTCACCACCAGCGCGGGCAACACTCTCTCAGGAGGAAGCCAAACCGATAGTGTTGGCAAGGACACCGCGCCCGAAGGTTACCAGTTGGGTGGCTTCGTTGGCTACGCTGGCAATGAACTCGATTCGGTGGGCGCCATTTGGACGAGCATTGCGCCGGTGAGGGCTTGAGTGGTTGGGAACGTTTGCGCCGGTGGGTTCAAATGCCGGTTGTAGTTCCTGTGGATCGCGTCTGCGGTGATACTATGAGCGGTATAACTCGTACTGCCTAAGCTAGTCTAGGTAGGAAATAGCCAGCTAAACGTACATATTAGGTATCAACAAAACGCATCCGGCGTGCTTTTGACAGTTATGTGTGGTGTTGTGATCGCTAAAATACTGGGACTATTCACCATATTACCAGGTCCAGCTTGTACAGCACCTTAGCAACAATTGTTCTTGCAAGGTACTCTCTTCCCCTTGGATCGCTTGCCGAGATTGGTAGTACGGTATTCTAAACATCCTGCTCCGTCATTTCGACTTCTGAAGTAGCGGTAGGATACATTGTATCTGTCTGCACATTGACACCGAGTGGAATGCTGATGCCTTCCGTTCGGCGTAGACGGCGCTGTTGAGGATCTGGGCACACATGTCATGTAAACTCGGTCACGGACGGCCTTCAACGTGATGTAACCATGTGTGTATTGAAGCCGCCTTTTGCTATCGCGGGCAGATGCTAACCGCAGAATGAAGTCCCGTCTCGTTACTCCCGACACAACGAGAGCTCGAGTTCCATTGCAGTTTTGCACTACAACCAGCGTTTTACTTGTGGGCGGCACCGACAGCGTCAGCCACGCTCTCGTAGCCGTCACGACGCAGCAGCGCAGCCAGTTCCTTCTTCGCACGCGGCACAGCCAGCGGGCTCTCGTAGATCAGACACGAGTACATCTGCACGAGCGAGGCACCAGCGCGGATCTTGTCGTAAGCATCCTGTCCCGTGGACACGCCACCCACGCCAATGAGCGGGATCTGGCCCTTGGTGAGCTTGTACATGTCGCCCAGCACCTTCGTGGACAGGTCACGCACGGGCAGGCCGCTGAGACCGCCCGTTTCGCCCTTGGCCTCACCCTGGAGCGTATCTGGCCGACTCAACGTCGTGTTGGACACCACCAGTCCGTCCAACTTGAGCTCTAGCGCCACATCGGCAATGTCCTGCTTGTCATCCTGCGTCAGGTCGGGCGCGATCTTCACCAGCAGCGGAATGTCGCGCTTCTCCTGGGTCGCGACCTCGTCGCGCGCCTTGATGACCCGCACCAGCAGCTGCTGCAGCTGCAGTTTGCCCTGCAGTGTCCGGAGTCCGGGCGTGTTGGGCGACGACACGTTCACCACCAAGTAATCCGCGTACTGTCCGAGCGCGTGAACGCCCTGCACGTAGTCGGCCGCGGCGTCCTCCGTCAGCTTGTTCTTGCCCAAATTGACACCTAGGACGCCCGCGCGGTGGCCATTGCCAGGTGCCGTTCGCACGGCACGCTCGGCCACGTACTCGTGCAACCGCGCGCCGGCGTGCTCCAGGCCTTTGCTGTTGAAGCCGTAGCGATTGATTACGCCGCGGTCCTCGTAGAGGCGGAAGACGCGCGGCTTCGGGTTGCCCGGCTGTGGCTGCGGCGTGACGCTACCTATCTCAACGCAGCCGAAACCCATGTCCAACATGCCCTCCATGGCCTCCGCGTCCTTGTCGAAGCCGGCAGCGATGCCCAGCGGGTTGGGGAACTGCAGGCCCAGCGTCCGCACGCGCAGCAGCTCCGGGTCGTCCTCCGGGTCCTTGGGCGTCAGACCGAAGCGCGCGCACTGCACCGCGACCTTGTGCGCCGTCTCGGGGTCCAGCAACCGCACGACGGGCATCATGGGCCCGGCCAGTTGGCGGATCACCCACTCGTGGGGCACAACGCCGTTGGCAGCGGCGACGACAGCCGCGGCCGCACCGCCACCCACTGCGAGGTACGCAGCCGTGTGGATGCCCGATGAGGAGGACGAGGAACTGAAGGACGCGGCGCGCGGCACCAACGCGCGAGAAGCGCGGCGGAACGACGAAGCAGCTCTCATCGTCACAATGCAAATTGGATAGTGATAGATCATCAGTGGATGGAGTGAAAACCCTGCAAAAGAGGTAGAAGGCATAGAAATTTATTTTGGTGGGTAAATGTGGTTACAAAGGGAGTTGTGAATGTAATGCGCAACAATAAATGAGTGATGATTGAAAGGGGTATCCAAAGTGGGAGGATATTTGGGCTAAGTACGAGCGTGTTTGACGAAGATGAAGCAGGTCATTCGCGATTTGGCCGGACGGAGCAAGCAAGCGGAGACTGGAAATGGCCAACGCCACCAAGAAGCGCGTGTCGTATTTCTACCACCGTATGTAGCACAACTTCCTGTAGGATACAAAGACCCAGCAGCCCTACTACGTCACACTAACAGTGTGTGGATATTATAGCTGAGGTGGGCCACTTTTACTATGGGCCGGGCCACCCCATGAAGCCGCACCGCATGAAACTCGCCCACCACCTCGTGGTCAATTACGACCTGTACCAGAAGATGGACGTCTTCGTAAGAGGCGCAGTTGTAGGGTGACTGACGGTGGAGACGAAGAGCTGAAGGGGGGCGTTGCTGCTTGTAGGAGCCGCACTGGGCGTCAGCGGGCGAGATGAAGGTTTTCCACGCACCGGACTACATTGAATTCCTGCAGCGCGTGAGTCCGGCCAATCAAAGAGATATGACGATGGATCTGGCCAAGTGTACGCTGTAGTTTGAAGAGTGTGCGTGGGCTGGCTGTGGCTGGACTAACTGATGGTGGACAGACAACTTTGGAGAGACGAGCGACACGGATTGCCCCGTATTCGACGGCGTCTTCGATTTTTGCCAGATCTACACGGGAGGGACGCTAGGTTCGTATAGCGCTGTTGTTTCTGGTGAATGGGAAGCTGATGATGGTTGTTGTGGGGTGAACAGATGCGGTAGCCCGCCTCAACTTTGGGTTGTGCGATATTGCGATCAATTGGTCGGGGGGTCTGCATCATGCTAAGAAGGCCGGAGGATCCGGTTTTTGCTACGTGAATGATATCGTGCTAGGAATCTTGGAGCTGCTCAAGTAAGTGCTTTAGTCTGGGGGAAGGGTTTGATCTACAGAAGCTAACCGCACTCCTACGTGTGCCAAGGTATCATCCGCGCGTTCTCTATATCGATATTGATGCACATCACGGCGATGGCGTGGAGGAAGCTTTTTACGTCACGGATCGTGTGATGACAGTCTCGTTCCACAAGTATGGCGACTATTTTCCTGGTACGGGAGATGTCAAGGTACGCGCAAATAATGTTGCTCCTTTCGATCGATGAGCTCATTTTAGTATCCACGTGCCGACAGGACATTGGTGCGAAGAGTGGCAAGTACTACGCGGTGAATTTCCCCCTACACAGCGGAATGGACGACGATAGCTACGAAAGCATCTTCAAGCCGGTGATCGATAAAGTGATGGAGACTTTCTGTCCCTCAGCGGTCGTTCTTCAGTGCGGCGCCGACTCACTGACAGGAGATCGTCTCGGCTGCTTCAACGTAACAACAAGAGGACACGGCGAGTGCGTTCGATTCGTGAAAGGATTCGGACTCCCGATGCTGGTGGTGGGTGGCGGTGGCTACAGAATCCGCAACGTGTCGCGCGCATGGGCGTACGAGACCTCAATTCTCGTGAACCAAGAGGTATCCAACAACATCCCGTACAACGACTACTTTGAGTTCTACACGCCAGACTTTAAGCTGCACCTGGTGCCCGACAGAGACCTGAAGAACGACAACACCAAAGAGTACTTGGAAAAGCACAAGTAAGTGGATCGAGGGAGGCGCGAAGCAGTGTTAATGCTAATGTTTTCTGTCGATTCGTGCTGCAGGATCAAGATCTTCGAGAACCTCCGCACACTTACAGGAGCTCCGAGCGTACAGATGCACCAGGCTCCTCCTGCCCGAATGCTGCGCGAAGAAGACGAAGATGCTGTGGACCCGGACAGCCGAACTGAGAACGACGGGAAGCACCAGCACGAGGCGGAGTTCTACCACGACGAGAAGGACCACGACAACAGCGAGATCCTCGAGGACGACGGTGCGGAGCTAGACGTCGTCCCCATGGATATGGATAACTAAACTGAATTCCTAAATGCCTTGTACTGTACTCAACGAATTGATTGACGAACATTGAGAGAAACGCGGGTTACGAGTCCGACACGATCGGCGATTGCTCATTGCAACGCGCACCACTGGACTTTCTTGTACCTCCTCTGCCGCCGCGATCTTGCAGCCCCAAGAAACACTGGACAATCGTCAGCTCAGGGCAATCTCTAGCTGGCACACAGCCCAGTTCCCCCCGTACCAGCGCCACCTCTTCGGCCGACGCCTCGCAAGACAGAGGTCAAGGCTATTTTTCGCAACAAAAATTAAATGCAAGTTTGCACGAAACATAACACTACTCCTAGTTAGACAAAATAGCTGTCGATGCGAAGGGCGGCGGCCGGCGGAGCACAACTGGGGCGAAGCCAAGCGTTACGTGAGCGGCAGCGCTCGGCTAATACCGGTATCGTCAAATGCCATACGTCTTGGACCTGCCAGCGGCCGTCGTCGTAAACTTCGTGGTCCAGGATCATGAATCTGGATAGGCTATCATACTGGCCTACCAGGTACCCTGTTGCAGTTGAGACCTCGCCAACGTCAACCAGTAAACGCAAGCAATCTTCCTGCTCACTTTGGCATTCTCGTCACCAAGCTCCCATCGATTCGAGATGCTGCGTCGCTCTCTCCATTGGCCACTGCGACGTCGAAGCGCTTCGTCCCTTGCAGTCGCCAAAGAATTCGACTATGTCATTGTGGGTGGAGGCTCAGCCGGTTGCGTCCTCGCCAACCGATTGAGTGCCGACTCGTCCAACTCCGTGCTGCTAGTGGAGACAGGGCCCAAAGACCGCGGGCTCATGGACTCCATCCGACTGGCGATGCCTGCGTTGCTTCCTGCTAATTTGATCGACGATCGCTACGCTTGGATGTACGTGACGGAGCCGCAACGTCATTTGAACGGTCGACGACTGTCCTGGCCGAGGGGGCGGGTCCTTGGCGGCTCGTCGTCCATTAACGCGATGATTTACAACCGGGGGCATGCACTGGACTACGATGGCTGGCAAGACGCTGGCGCGGACGGATGGAGCTACGCTGATTGTCTACCGTACTTTAAGAAGGCGCAGACCCACGCACTTGGTGCCGATGACTATCGGGGAGGGGACGGACCGCTCCACGTAACGAGGAGACTGCAGCGAGACCAACCGCTTTTCCAAGCGTTCATCGACGCTGCGGTCCAAGCCGGGTACCCGATTACGGACGACATGAACGGATACCAACAGGAAGGTGTGGGGTGGCTGGACCTCACGATTCAAAACGGGGAGCGGTGCAGTGCGTCTGCCGCGTACTTGACGGCATCCGTGCTAGCCCGAGAGAATTTGACGGTGCTGACCGACACTTTTGTCAACAAAGTCGTTTTTGAAGGGAAGAAGGCGGTCGGGGTCGAGGTGGAGCCGGTCAAAGCTCCCAGTGGGCAAGCACCGAAACAGATTCGAGCGGTGAAAGAAGTCATCCTGTCCAGTGGTGCAATCAACTCGCCTCAGTTACTGCTGCTGTCGGGCGTGGGAGATGCCGAGCACTTGAAAGAAATCGGTGTGCCTCTGGTGCACCACCTCCCGGCCGTAGGACAGAACCTGGAAGATCACCTTGGCGTATACCTCCATGTGAAGTGCAAGAAGCCTGTTACACTGTATAACGCGACGACGCACTTCCCACACAAGATGGCGTGGATGGGGATCAAGTGGCTCACCTCGAAGACGGGCCCCGGTACCTCTCCGCATATTGAAGCCGGCGGATTCGTCCGTAGCGCACCTGGAAAACGCCACCCCGACCTCAAGTGGCAGTTCGTTCTTGGTGCCAGCGACGAAAACCGGCAGCTCCTGCGAGACGGCCACGCCATGATGCTTCATTGCACACCACTACGCGCGACGAGCCGAGGATTCATCAAGTTGCGAAGCGCAAATCCGCGTGAGAGCCCGATCATCGAGCCGAACTATTTGGCCACCGAGGACGATCAGGTGGACCTTCGCAACGGCGTACGCCTGACACAAGAAGTGCTGAAGCAGCAAGCCTTCGATGACTACCGAGGCGACGCCGTCTCCCCGAGTGGCAATGTCCGGTCCGATGCTGAGATCGACGCGTGGGTCCGACAAAACGCTAGCACGGACTACCACCCGGCCAGTACGAATCGCATGGGCAAGGACACCGATGTAAACACAGTTGTAGACCCCCAAACGAGAGTACATGGGCTGGAAGGACTGCGGGTCGTGGACGCCTCTACCATGCCCACCAATGTGAGTGGAAATCTCAATGCCCCGACAATCATGCTCGCTGAAAAGGCTGCCGATATGATTCTCGGCAACCCGGCATTGCCCAAGTCCGGGGTTCCCGTGCACGAATCCAAGAATTGGGAGACCAGCCAACGATAAGAACCCGTGCCGCCGTTGACATGTCGCTGCATCTTCTCACCGATAGGTTTTCATTGTAATGCTCGGAGTTCTCGCTTTCGCAGTCCAGTGTGCGAATCCAAGAATTGGGAGACCAGCCAACGGTAAAAAGCGTCCGCGCTGCGTTATCATGTCCCTGCATCTTCGCTCCGACAGTTTTCATTGTGGTGCTCGCAGTTCCCGTTTTCGCTCTCTCGCAGTTCTCATTTTCCCGAGTGGCGATGGCGACTTCCACCAGCATCCCCCCGCTTGCCCCGATTGGACTGCGGCAATATCAACCGCTCTTGTCGACGCTGCAGAGGCCAGGTCTTGTGAAAACCCAAGGATTTATCGATGGAAAATGGATTGAGGCACACGGGAACGATCATTTCGTCGTCGTGGGTAAGTGTTGTATGACTCACTGGGTCCGTTCTGCTGCTGAGACGCATTGTTATGGTGCAGACCCTGCAACGGAACAAGAAGTCGCACGCGTTGTTAGTATGGGAGGAGAAGACACCCGCGATGCAATTGCTGCTGCGTCAACTGCTCAACGTCAGTGGAAGAAGACTACGCCACCGGTAAGACCTCATAACTGGAACTTGGTATCGGCGTCTTTGCCGTCATGGTGATGCTTGATATGCTGTTTTGACGAATAGGTCCGAGCGAAGCTGCTGAAAGCATGGGCTGCTGCTATCGCTGCGAATGCCGAAGACTTGGCGGTCATCGGATCCGTTGAATGCGGGAAACCACTGCTAGAAGCCAAGTGGGAGGTCGAGTTTGCGGTTGGTGTGATCGAGTATTTCTCGCACGAAATCGTGCGCTCCAGCGGGTTCCTGATATCGCCGATTCAGTCGAACCAGAAGATCCTTGTTATGAAGGAGCCCGTGGGTGTGTGCGGCATCATATCTCCTTGGAATTTCCCTTACGCCATTCTGGGGCTGAGTGTGGGGCCGCCTCTGGCTGCTGGGTGCACCACTGTGATCAAACCTGCGGGGGAGACTCCACTCTCGATGCTCGCTCTGGCTAAGCTGGCGGAACAAGTGGGGTTCCCAGCGGGGGTGATTAATGTGATCACTGCCCCACGAGAGAGGTCGGAAGAAGTCGGTCGAGCGCTGACCTCGAGCAATGACGTCCGAAAAATCACGTTCGCGGGGTCGACGCAAGTTGGTAAATGGCTGCTGCGTCATTCGTCCGAGACGGTGAAGAGCCTGTCGCTTGAGTTGGGCGGCAACGCACCGTTCATCGTGTTCGAAGATGCCGATTTGGAGAAAGCTCTCGACGGATTGATCCGAACCAAGTTTTCAAACACGGGCCAAGCGTGCATCTCCAGCAACCGCATCTTCGTGCACTCGTCCATCTACGAAGCGTTTGCTTCGGAAGTGGTGAAGCGCGTGAAGGCTCTCAAGATGGGGCTTCCTCTTGAAGAAGGGGTGCAGCTTGGGCCACTGGTTGGGCCTTCAGCTGTCAAGAAAGTCACGGGCTTAGTCGGAGACGCCGTGGCTCACGGGGCCAAGGTTCTCCTCGGCGGCAAGTCGAGCGGTCTCGGCAAGAACTTCTATGAAGCCACCGTGCTGAGCAACTTAAACCAGTCCATGCGTATCTGGAGTGAGGAGATTTTCGGTCCCGTGGTCCCGCTGTTCGTGTTTTCGAGTGAGGAGGAAGTCATTGGTATGGCGAATGATACGCCTGCTGGACTTGCGGGGTACTTCTACACTCAAGACGCGGCTCGCATGTTCCGCGTTGCTGGTGAGTTGGAGTGCGGCATGGTCGGCGTGAACAGCGAGTTGGTGACGCACATCGGGGCTCCGTTCGGCGGCATGAAACAATCTGGGATTGGTCGTGAGGGTTCACCCAAAGGCCTGGAGGAATATTTGGAGACCAAGATGGTGTGTATCGGCGGGCTGTAGATGACGCACATGAGCCTGTCTCCCATGAGGTCACAACGCACTACTCGGGCTGTAGGTGACGCACATGAGCCTGTCTCCCATGAGGTCACAACGCACTACCCTTTAGGGCAAGATGGTAGCTTTTGAACCTAATGAAAACGAACCTTTTGTGGTGAGTCACGCAGGCTTTCTCCGATCCAAAAGTATGCGGCCTCGAAAACTGCAACCGCCGTTGGCCAGCAGTTCCTCGAACCAATTTACTTCTCACTTCTGTATTCGCCGATCACACGTCACATCGTCTTCAAAACGATCATGAGGTTTTCGCTGTCTTCTGCTCTTTTGCTGCTGGGGGCTACTGCATTCCAGGCTGCTTTGGCTGGCGAAGGTCCCAAGTTCACTTACAAGAGTGACGTTGACGGTGCTTTGAGTCCACCGGAATGGGCCGAGGGCTACGACAAGTGCGGTGGTTCAAAGCAGTCGCCTATCGACGTCACGGAATCCAAGCTGTGCAGCGCGTACGTTCCTGCCCCGACATCGTTCGCTGGCTCGTGTCCAAACTTCAAGATGACGGAGGACGAAGATTCCTACAGGGCTGCAGTCGATGGAGGTACGTTTGGTAGATACCCTTGCATCCTACCCTAATGATCTCTAATACTAATCTGCTTGTGTGGACGCAGGCAATTGCACCGTCAGTGCAAAGGGACAAACGTACAACTTCGCTCAGTTCCACGTGCACACTCCGTCTGAGCACACCATTGACGGCAAGGTTTTCGATGGGGAGCTCCACTTTGTGCACAAAACCGCAGACGGCAAGGCCGCTCTCGTGCTCGGCCTTTTCCTCCAGAAGATGGAAGACGAAGACGTAGTCCCTGTCGTTGACCTTATTGTGGACGCCATGAGCGAAGTCAGCCTCAACTCCACGATCCCACTCACCCTGTACGTTTGCGCTATTGTATGTTGCCGTTTTCAAGCCAAACAACTAACCTCAGTGTTGGCAGGGGCTCATACGCGAAGTTGATTGAATCATACCTCGGTAAAGACCATGTATTCAACTACCCGGGCAGTTTGACGACCCCGCCGTGCATCGAGGTTGTCGACTGGTGGGTTGTTCGCACTCCGGTCCCTATCTCGTCAGACCAGTTCGACCGCATTCAAGCCAACCTCGCCGAGCTTGAGATCACGGATAATGGGAAGAACGCACGTCCCGTTCAACCCCTCAACGGCCGCACTGTTATGACTTACAACTAAGCTTAAGACATCAGACGTCGTTAGAGCTCTAGGTGGCGTCAATGTACCTCACTGAACAACGAAAACTTACGGCTGAGCTGTGTGACAGTTGCTGCGAGCAGCTGTAAAGAGAAAAACACTTGTATCACAGATATCCCAACTTGAAGAACTTGAAGTGCTCGGCTACCAACGTCTCTCATTGTTCGTCACCGATCCTGCGGTGCTAACAGATACTTTCTGTGCTGGGCCATTCTTGGTTCTGCTTGCTGAAGTGAACATGCATTCGAGCGTCGATTCCTCTTCACGCCACCACTTGGGGCAGATTTTGCAGTCGTTGAAAGCCCCTGAGCTCGTACGCTCAACGGGCTTCGTGAATGGCGAATGGGTCGAAGGGCATGGAGGAGACTACTTCGCCGTCGTTGGTAAGTAGATAACTGTATGGAGACCAATTCGTCAGACTTGACTCATTCTTGAGCGATTTAGATCCTGCCACGGATGAAGAACTCGCTCAAGTGGCCTGTATGGGGAAGGAGGAAGCTCACGAGGCTATTGCAGCAGCGTTCGTGGCCCAACGTCGCTGGAAGAAAGCTACTCCGCCGGTCGGTTTGAGAAGCAAATAAGCCTTGACACGCTTTTTGACGTTTTTGTGCTGTCACCTTGTCTAACTAGGTCCGCTCAGCCGTGATGAAGAAATGGCATGCTGCAATTGCCGAAAATGCTGAAGACCTGGCGATTATCGCGTCTTGTGAAAGCGCCAAGCCGCTTGAGGAGGCTAGGATCGAGGTGGAGTTCACTGCTGGTATTATTGAGTACTATGCTCACGAGATCGTCCGTTCCAGCGGATATTTGGTTACTCCGTCGGACGCTGACAAGAAGGTGCTGGTGATGAAGGAACCTGTGGGGGTGTGCGCGATCATGTCGCCATGGAATTTCCCTTACGCGACAGTGACCCGGAGCCTAGCGCCTTGTGTTGCGTCGGGCTGTGCAGCCGTAGTAAAGCCTTCTGGGAAAACGCCGTTGTCGATGCTCGCTCTTGCCAAGCTAGCGGAAGATGCAGGAGTGCCAGCTGGAGTGATCAACGTGGTGACTTCTCCACGCGGTAGCCACTCGGGCATTGGGAAAGAGCTGACGACGAACCCCGATGTTCGTCTCGTGGCGTTTACTGGATCTACTCCTGCGGGCAAAAAGCTGTTGGAGCAAGCGTCCTCAACAGTCAAGCGCGTAGTTCTTGAGCTGGGTGGCAACGCGCCGTTTATTGTTTTTGAAGATGCCGATATCGAGAAAGCGCTGGACGGATTGATTGCGGCCAAATTTCGCAACAGCGGACAGACCTGTGTCACCTGCAACCGCATCTTCGTCCACTTGTCCATCTACGACAAATTCACCTCCAAGTTGGTCGAGCGAGTCGAAGATCTCAAGATTGGCTTGCCACTGGAGCACGGCGTGAAGCTGGGGCCGTTGATCGGACCTGAAGCCGTCGAAAAAGTGACCGCGCTAGTGGATGACGCTGTGAACCACGGGGCCAAGCTCCTAACTGGAGGGAAAATGAGTGGCATCGGCAAAAACTTCTACGATGCGACGGTCCTCACCAACGTGAACGAGAAGATGCGAATCTGGAACGAGGAGATTTTTGGTCCGGTGGTGCCTCTTTTCCCGTTTTCGAGCGAGGAAGAGGTGGTTCGCAAGGCGAACGACACGGATGTCGGGCTGGCAGGGTACTTCTACACCCAGGACGTGTCTCGCATTTTTCGAGTTGCGAGCGAGTTGGAAAGCGGGATGGTGGCAGTTAACGCGGGGGTGGTCTCGATCGTGCAAGCCCCGTTCGGAGGCGTGAAGGAGTCTGGAATCGGCCGCGAGGGCTCGCCCGAAGGTCTTGAAGAGTATCTCGAGTCCAAGATGGTGTGCATTGGTGGGCTGAGCTAGGCGCTACACATTCTGGACGAGTCACACACGTTGACACTTGGTTGTTGACATGCATTTGTAGCTGAAGAAAAATGTTGTAAGACAGGATTTCGGTAGATTCTGCCGTCGCCTATACAACATCAACACGACCGAAAATGGATTATGCAGTAGGTTTCCGTACCAAAAGTGGGTAAAAATGTAGATGGCCTGCATAATCACCTTGTCGATGTAATGTGCTCGTCTAGCGCTCTTCCACTTCGCCATCCACTTCCCATTTGGCGCGTCTCCCATCAGTTCACAAGAGCAAAGTCTCCCTCACGACTTACGCCCGAAAGAGTTCGTCATGGACACCTCGTCCAGTTCATCCGGAGACGCGAAACCCATCGACGTCGCCGCATCGATCGGGGTTAACAGCGGGGATGCTCTCATGGCACAAGGCTCCAAAGATTTGCATAACCTCATCGCTGCAAGTGTGCAGACTGCACTCGGGCAGCGCATGCCGCAGATGGAGGTGCGGCTCCACAACGTCTCCGTCTCCGCTGAGATCGTCATGAAGGACGAGAGCAACATCAAAACCGAGTTACCCACGCTTGTCAACACCGTCAAAATGGCCGCTGTCCGCTTGCACGCCAAGAACCACGTCGTCAAAAAGCAGATTCTTCGTAATGTGAGTGGTGTGCTGAAACCGGGCACCATGACACTCGTCCTCGGTCAGCCTGGATCCGGCAAGTCCTCGCTGCTCAAGGTTCTGAGCGGACGATTCCCCACCGGAAAGCGCGTTCGTATCGACGGCGACGTCACCTACAACGGCGAGGCGCAACATGAACTCCGTGCGCGACTACCGCAGTTCGTGTCCTACGTCGACCAGCACGACAAACACTTCCCCACGCTCACCGTCAAGGAGACGCTCGAGTTCGCCAACGCGTGCACGGGCGATAAGCTGTCCACGAGTGAAGAGGAGCTGTACTCGCACGGCACAACCGAGCAGAACCAAGCTGCGATTGATGTGCTCCGAGCCACGTACAAGCACTACCCGGATGTGGTCATCCGACAGCTCGGGCTCGAGAACTGTCAGAACACCATTCTGGGCAACGCCATGCTGCGCGGCGTGTCGGGCGGCGAGCGCAAGCGCGTGACGACGGGCGAGATGGCGTTCGGCAACAAGTTCGTGCTGATGATGGACGAGATCAGCACGGGTCTTGACAGCGCGTCGACGTTCGACATCATCTCGACACAGCGCAGTCTGGCCAAGGCACTGCACAAGACGGTGGTGATCTCGTTGTTGCAGCCGTCTCCGGAGGTGTTCGAGCTGTTCGACGACGTGCTCCTTCTGAACGACGGATACGTCGTGTATCACGGCCCTCGCAGTGAGGCGTTGGGGTACTTCGAGAGTCTGGGTTTCAAGTGTCCTCCGAGTCGCGACGTGGCGGACTTTTTGCTTGACCTGGGCACAAACAAACAGCATCAGTATGAGGTGGGCGGCAGGGTTCCGTCTAACGCAAGTGAGTTTGGTGAAGTGTTTGATAAGTCTACTATCCGGCAGCAAATGCTGCGTGAGTTGGATGTGCCGGTAGACCCCTCGCTTCTCGCTCATAAAGAGAAGTTTATGGATCCTCGTCCAGAGTTCCAGCAGAATTTCTGGGATGGTACGCTAACGCTCATCCGCCGGCAAATGACAGTAACCCTGCGTAATACGGCGTTGCTGAAGAGCCGATTCCTGATGTCTATCCTATTGGGGCTGCTGAATGGGAGCACCTTTTACCAGTTCGACGAGGCAGATGCTCAGGTGGTCATTGGTATGGTTTACGTGGCGATCAATTTTGTGACGGTCGGCCAATCCGCACAGATGCCGATATTCATGAACCTTCGCGACGTGTTCAACAAGCAGCGTGGGGCTAACTTCTTTCGGACTTCATCCTTTGTGCTGGCGACTTCGGTGAGCCAAATCCCATTGGCGGTCATGGAAACGCTGCTCTTCGGCTCTATCATCTACTGGATGTGTGGGTTCGTATCAACGGCTACGGGCTTCCTTTTGTTCGAGCTCGTGACATTTCTGACGAGTATGATGTTCGCTGCTTGGTTTTTCTTTCTCGCTGCCGTGTTGCCGGATATGAATGTAGCAGGACCGCTCAGCCAGCTCTCGCTTTTCTTCACGACTCTGTTTTGTGGCTTTGTGATCACAAGGGGGCAGATGCCAGACTATTTAATCTGGATGTACTGGATCAGTCCTCAAGCTTGGAGTCTTCGAGCGGCAGCAGTGAACCAGTACACAGACTCCAGCTTTGACGTCTGCATTTATGAAGACGTCGACTACTGTGAGACCTACGGCATGACAATGAGTGAGTACTC
This sequence comes from Phytophthora ramorum, assembly GCF_020800215.1. Taxonomy (NCBI): domain Eukaryota; phylum Oomycota; class Peronosporomycetes; order Peronosporales; family Peronosporaceae; genus Phytophthora; species Phytophthora ramorum. The sequence goes on from NW_027150656.1 coordinate 1,400,814, forward strand.
TCTGAGCTCATTTGACGTTCCGACCCAGCGACTATGGTTGTGGCTGGGTATCACGTATCTGGGTGGTATGTACCTCATCTTGATGACGATCGCATGGTTCATTCTCGAGCACAGGCGCACTGCAGAGCCTGTCAAGGTGTCCTTGAGCGTGAGTAAGAACCACGAACCGGCAGCGCCAGTCCCCGTGAATTATGCGCTCATGGTTACGCCGAGGGCGGCAAGAGGTGACAAGGTCGGTGATTGCGAAACCTCGATCGCGATCACCCAACGTACCGATAAATGCTTCATTCCCGTCACATTGGCGTTCAAGGACTTGTGGTACTCCGTGCCAGACCCCACCAACAAGAAAACTACCATCGACCTACTCAAGGGCGTCAGCGGATTCGCACTACCCGGCACCATCACCGCGCTCATGGGGTCTTCTGGAGCTGGTAAGACCACACTCATGGATGTCATTGCCGGACGCAAGACCGGCGGACAGATCCGTGGCGACATCCTGCTCAACGGCCACCCGGCGACGGAGCTGGCCATCCGTCGAGCCACGGGATACTGCGAGCAGATGGATATCCACTCGGACGCGTCTACGTTCCGTGAAGCGCTCACGTTCAGCGCGTTCCTGCGTCAAGGTGGCGATGTATCTGACAGTCAGAAATATGAGTCGGTGAACGAGTGTCTGGAGTTGTTGGACCTGCACCCGATCGCAGACCAGATCATCCGCGGCAGCTCGACGGAGCAGATGAAGCGACTGACGATTGGCGTGGAGTTGGCAGCGCAGCCGAGTGTGTTGTTCCTGGACGAGCCGACGAGTGGACTTGACGCTCGGTCAGCGAAGCTGATCATGGACGGTGTACGCAAAGTGGCGGACACGGGCCGCACCATCGTGTGCACGATCCATCAGCCGTCGGGGATGGTGTTCAGCGTGTTCGACAGTTTGTTGCTGCTGAAGCGCGGTGGTGAGATGGTGTTTTTCGGTGATCTGGGCGTGAAATCTTCGAACTTGGTGAGCTACTTCGAGTCGATCGATGGTGTGGCGAAGTTGGAGCAAGGGTACAACCCTGCGACGTGGATGCTGGAAGTGGTTGGAGCTGGTGTGGGCAACGACAACAGTGCTAAACACGACTTCGTATCGCTGTTCAAGTCGAGTGAAAAGTACCGTGAGCTAGAAGCGAACTTGGGCCGCGAGGGTGTGGGGCGACCTTCGCCGTCGTTGGCGGCACTGGAGTTCAAGCGCAAGCGCGCTGCAAGCAATTGGACGCAGGCAGTGTTCTTGACGAAGCGGTGGTTTGACCTGTACTGGCGGACAGCATCCTTAAACTTGACCCGAGTTATTGTGTCACTGGTGCTAGCTATTTCGCTTGGGATTTCGTACCTGGACACGGAGTACATTTCATATCAAGGAGTTAATTCCGGCATGGGTATGGTCTACATGGGGGCGGTGAACATGACTATCATTACGTTCAACGGAGCTCTTCCCATCACATGCAAGGAGCAGACTGTGTTCTATCGCGAGCGAGCGGCCCAAACGTACAATGCGTTTTGGTACTTCGTTGGAGCCACGTTGGTCGAGATCCCGTACTGCTTCGGCACGACGCTACTGTTCATGTCAATCTTCTACCCAATGGCTGAATTCACGGGTGTCGCCGCCTTTTTCACCTTTTGGCTCAACTTGTCGCTCATCGTTCTGCTGATGTCCTACTTCGGCCAGTTCTTGGCGTTTTTACTGCCAAGTCTCGAAGTGGCGTCGGTCTTTCTGGTAATTATCAACGTCATCTGCACATTGTTCACGGGTTTCAATCCTCCTGCAGTGTCGATCCCTCGGGGTTACAAGTGGCTCTACTACATTGTCCCGAACAACTACGCCTTCTCCAGTTTGGCTGCGATTGTGTTCGGCGATTGTCCAAGCGATGGAGACGGTAGCCAACGCGGCTGTCAGCGTATGACTGGCACACCTCCCAGCTTGCCCGACGGAATCACTTTGAAGGAATACTTGGATACCACTTTCCTCATCAAACATAGTGACATCTGGCGGAACGTTGGCATCCTGATCCTGTGGATTGCCGCCCTTCGCTTGCTTTCCCTACTAGCGCTGCGGTATGTGAATCACCAGACAAAGTAAATAAAAACGAATAAAATCATCCACGAATCTTGGGGAATGTGGAAATGACCATTCCTGGTTGAGATTATGTAGTGAAACCAACTTGCTAATCTCTTTCATGCAAGCATGTGCCTTGTGTACCCTCGATCAATTCTTCCCTCGTTCATATCATAATCCAGACGTGTGCACAATCTTTTTTCGTGCGCGATCGCGTTGGTTTGTAGCAGAGATGGTAAAATACTCGAACCTCAGAATAACCCATAATTGGGTTATTTCTAGCCACTGCATTTCATCAGCTGGTAAAACCCAATTTGATTCTCAAAATGAAGCTGCGCATCCTGACGTTTAACCTGTTCTTCGATGAGGTGGCGCGCTCCGTGCGCATGAAGGCCATCGGGCGCCTGGTGGAGCACGTGCGTCCGGCCATCATCGGCTTCCAGGAGGTCACGCGCGATGCGCTGGCGATGCTCAAAGCGCAGAATTGGGCCAAGTTCTACGACTGCAGCGTGGACACGGCGCCACCGTTCCAGGAGACCTATTTCGTGGCCCTTTTCAGTGCGTTACCGGTCAAGTCCCTCGAGACGCACCCCTTTTCCAATACGGGGATGGGTCGAGAATTGGTTATGATGCAAGTGGAGCTCATTCCGGGCAAGACTCTTTTCGTGGGTACGTCTCATCTGGAGAGCCTGCCCCAATTCGCAGGCCCCCGAGTGTCCCAGTTGAAGGAAAGTCTGACGTTGCTGCGGGACCGAGTGAACAATGCTGAGAATGATGAGGGCCCGAAAGTTGGGGACAAACGACAAACAGATTCAAAAAGTGGGTGTTTGGGTGCAATTTTCATGGGAGACACCAATTTGTTGAAGGCGGATATGAAGTTGCTGGACCGTCGTCTGGCAGCGTTCGCTGACGTGGATGTGGAACTAGCCAAAACGGGCAGGTCTAAATGTCGGAAATGTGGAGAGAAGATTGAGAAAGGGGCTGTTCGGGTGGGTAAAATGTCGAAGGAGCAAGTGGCGGGAGGGAAATCTCTGGAAATTCGAGTGTGGTTCCATGATGCTTGTTTTCTGGATGCATCGTCGACTACGGACGATGAGAAGCAGTTGGTGAGACGAAAGTCAAGAGAGTTTCGTGGAGATGCACCTGACAAAGCTGACGGAGAGGAATTTGACTTGGTAGGCGACGGTATGAGTAAAGAATTTGTTGGTGCAGCGATCTGATTGTTTTGTTGTTACTGGTAGGCGACAATGGGGCTGCCTGAAGGCTGGAGGGATCTCTGGTTGTCAGTGCCAGGCAATACGGAGGAGAACGGGTACACGTTCGACGGCACACGCAACGCCCTGGTGACGAGTCGGTCGTTCCGTAGTCGACTGGATCGAATGTATTTCTACTCATCGCCAAGTGATGTAGCAGCGAGGTGCGTGTTTGATGAGATCACGATTGTGGGTCAGCAGAAAATCGCCGATGATCTCTGGCCATCCGATCACTTTGGTCTGCTCAGCACTTTCACCATTCACGAGGACGACAGGGAGAAATATACTGCTGGAAAACGAGAAACGAAGAAGGCGAGACGAGAGGAGCCGGATTTACACGCTGGATCGAAGCAATCGCCGATTGCGATTGATTGAGTTTCTACAAATGAAGTAGTTTTGATCGTTGTGGCATCGACGTCGAACTACGTTTGGCTATGTGCAAACGATGAAAGAGATTTTGTATTGGGCCAGCATCAGATGGGAATCGCAATATTGCAGCCCTTCGAAATGCTCAACGAGGAGATTACAATTCGATTGATCTAACTTGACCTTGTTGATTCTTTTTGTTGTTTCTTAGAAGTCCAATATGGATACATTGATGTTCGCCACACCTGATTTACGTGGTCCCCACCACCCAATTCAAAATGGATACACGCGCCAATTGCGCGTCAAACATGGAGAGCTCTCCGTCATTCTCGTTCACGACACCAGAGCAGCGCCGCCAGCGCTTCCGGGACGGCTCGAACGACGCCGACAGCGAGGACTGGCACTTCCGCAACGGACCCAGCCCCATAGTAGCCCCGCGTTTCCAGGGGGAAGAGCAGGACGAGAGCAAAGAGCAGGACGAGCACTGGGACTTCGCGCATTCGCACTTTAGACGGCGCAACAGGCTGGAAACGCGGCTGGAGGAGCTGCAGAAGGACGTGGCCAGTCTCACAGTAAAATTGCGGTCCAATGGCAACCGCAGTACGTCGCTGGACGCATCCAGTTTCCTGTTGACGCCGCAGGAGACGGTGGAGGAAGTTAAAAGCTACAAGGTGCGGGCTACCGAGCTGCTATGGGGTCAAAGAGCAATAAAAAGGGAAGAGCAGAGTCTGATATATTGTGTGTGAATTTTGGTGCACTACAGACACCTAAAACCGTGGAAAAACGACGGAGAGAGGGCAAGGACCAGGTCACTGGAAAGGGGGGAGTTAGTGCACAGAGCAGCACTGTCAGAACGCTGAGGGAGCTGCATAATGTGACGACAGAGCGGGATCAGCTCAAGTTCGAGCTGGAGAAGACGAAACGAGCTCTGGTGGTGGCAGAGAAGAAGTGCCAGGACGCGGTGAAGAGCAAGAAGGCTTATGAGAAGCTCAAGGCACATTGCGACTCACTGCAAGAGTCGTTAGACTTGTCGGAGAAAATCAGAGTGCGGCAGAAAAAACTGTTGCAGCAGTTGCAATTGCAGCAGCAACGAGTTGCTGGAAGGAAGGAGAAAGAAGGGGTGAAGACTCGGACTGCTACGAGAAAGGCTGCTGTGGATGAACACAGGCAAGCTCCGACGAAGAAGAGACCGGTTAGTGCTGGAACTAGGTCGGCCGACAAACGTGGTGTTAATACTCTACGTCGATCACCTGCAACAACGCCAAAGCAAGCACAAGCTGAAAGCAGCAGTCGAGGATATGCTCACATCGGCTACGACATTTTGGACTCACTTGTAGCATCCAGTCATCATCCCGATGAAGAGGAAGGAGAGGACGCGGGGCTTGCTACTCATGAACAAGCTCCAAGTGAACCGACCGCCGCTGCATCTCAATCAAGGACTCCTCGTTCAGTACTTAAGCCGACTACACCTGCCAAGCAGTACCGACCCGATTTTGATTCTCTTCTTCAGGTGGATACTCCTCAATTCAGTACCAGGCGTCCAAGCCGGATTGCCACCAACACTACTCGACGTCCAAGCCAAACTCAAATGCAACAGCGTGACGCGATGCGGCAGGCAGCGAGGTGGGCGCGCACCAGAGGCGCTGCAGTCGATATTTCTACTTCGACCACTCAGATGACGAGGAGAACGCCTACTGCAGCCCGCCCAAAGAACAGTTTTCTCGCCCCGACGCAAGCTAGTTTACGTCGCCTGCAAGGTCTTCCCCGCCGAGATGACCATGAGAGGCCCCCGTTCGTCGTCTAGCGCAACCAGGTTCGATTCACAGTCCATAGACACGAATTAGTTCGTCAGCATCGTTTCAGTGTTGACGAACCAGCTAGCATACTGCGACAGGCAATTACGCACAAGGTTTGCTTGCCAAGAGCAACTATGACAGGAACGACGGCAGGGACCACTCACGTAACTACCTGGACAAAGCAGCATGTATACGAACCAATGCGTGGCCCCATTCGGTGCTTCCTTCCATTCAAGAACCAGGTTTCCATTCCCCGCCAACACCAACATCTCATTATTCAGTTGGTTTTACCAACAAAATCCAAGCCAAGTTTCCAGCCGCTCGCAACTATGGTGAACGTTCCTGCCACCTTCAAGTCGCTAGAGTACGCAACTTTCGGCAATTTCCTTGAGGTCGCCACGATGAACCCCGACACTGTGCAGAAGCCACTGCAACCCGGTGACGTGTGTGTTCAGATTGTGAGCGCGGCCGTGAACCCGATCGACTACAAGCTAGCGCAGTACGGCGCGGCAATTCTGCCAGTAGCTCCTAGTGCGGAGAACCCTTTCCGTGTCGGGCAGATAGATCGTGGAGATTGGCTGTTATGTCCAGGGCTTTAAGATCAGCGACGCCGTGCACGCGATGGCGGGCATGACCGCGACGGGCAGTGTGGCTGAGTTTCTGGATGTGGACGCGAAGCTGTTGGCACTCAAGCCATCGAAAATGTCGTTCAATGAGGCGGCGAGTGTTCCTCTTGCAGGACAGGCCAGCTACCAGGCTCTGGTCACGTACGGAAAGCTACAGGCCAACCAGCGTGTGTTGATTCTGGACGGTAGCGGGGGTACTGGCGTGTTCGCTTTGGGCTGGACGCTGAGGTCGCTACCACGACAAACGCACGGAACGTGGCGCTTGTGAAGTCGTTGGGAGCGGATCAAGTTGTGGGCTACACGACGGAGAGGTGGGGTAACGTGCTTGCGGAGCACTCCGTAGACCTCATTTATGACTGTGACATGGAGTCTGGGTCTTGGAACGAGGACGTCCATAAGATTCTGAAGCCAGAGAGCGGAGTGCTCGTGACGCTGGGGCAAGTGCCAGACGCGATCAAGGCGCCCATTGGAGCGGTACTACACCAGATGGTGGGCATGCCGAGCTCGGAGTACCTTAAGCAGTTGACGACATGGGTGGAGGCTGGTGAGCTGAAGAAGGTCATCGACTCTGTGTACTCACTGGAGAATATCTCGGGTGCATTCAAGAAGCTGATGGATGGGCACGCGAAGGGGAAGATCGTGATCGAGGTGGCGGAGCAGTAGAGACTGCTTGTGTTGGCAACAGCTCTTTAGACATGCTGGTGTTCTCGAGATGGTGGAGTAAGCTGAAGCAGAATGCCAACTAGCTGAGTAAGAAACAAAGGAACATAATACAAAAAAGCTCACCGACGTCGCGCTCCATAACTTGGTTCTGCAGACATGAGCAAGGCAACTACGAAAGACTGTTAAGCTTGCACGACGAAGCAGACGTCGACAAGCGCGACGGTAATGACATTTCCGACGAGGAAGAGAGCGAATGTGCAGGGCTTGTTGACGCTCTCACAGTCGAGACTCAGCTTTTCACCAATAACTAGTGGTTGAGCTTTCACTTCTGCATTTTCTCCGCATAGCTTGTGTCAGCGACTGGAAAACCAAGGCCAGTTCTTGTTCTGTTGTCGTCGTCAGCATCGCGTTAGATTCCAGTGTTTTGAACGACATTCTCCATATTTTCAAGTTTCAGCGCGTGGTTGGAACGAAAACAAGGGCCGCATGAGATCGCAAGTATGTACGGCGTTCACATCGGTGTACCTGCGCTTTCGAGAAGCGACTCAACTTTCAAAGTGTTGTACGATTACAGTGTGTTGAAGCAAACATCGGTAGAGATTAATTACCTTCAGATTTTCCTCGAAAGGCTCTATTCACTTGCTATTTCACGATCGACCTCATCAAGGAAGTCAGTGGGTTAGTACAGCAAGCATACTTGTTGACCCTCGCACACAGAACTCACGTGGGGAGCTAAACGCTCGGTTAGCTTACCCGCACAATCAGACTTGCTGAAATTGATCGAGAAATCCTCCAATGCTTCAGGCACGGACATTGAAGAGCGTTCCGAGTCCTGCTAAACTATGTTTCCGAGATTCCGGTCCTGTAGAACCTAGTACTTAAGTGTTTGTTAGGTTCTTGGCTAAGCAACAGAAGTGTGCATCTTCAAACTTGTCCAGACGCCGTAGCAACGCGTAACACCGAAGTGTCGTCTCAGTCAAGGCTATCAAACCCATTGTCCCGCCTTGTAATTTCTTCGTACTGACATCAGCATCACAAACGAGCGAGCAAAAACTGGAAAATGCGGACATGCTTTTGATCTGATGGTGCACATGCCCCAGTCGATCCCATAGGGAGCTGTACAAAGTGAGCAATGGTCGACATCGCATCGTGTCGTCTTGTAGTCCAAGTAGCCGGATTCTCGTTGCTGAAATAACTTCCACAACAAACTTTATATCCCTGGACCCCGTCGGCGTGATATTAACGAGATCATTCCCTTTACCCTTCGTGAACGTTGCTAGCTGATCGACCACCGTGGAAATTTTTATTCGTTTTTCAGGTTCGAACGCACACATCCGCTGAATCAACTCCCACTGATGATCACCACAAATCGAAGGCCTCGCCGGTAATTTGCCAGTTGATGCGTTGTACTTCACCACTTGAATGTCAGGGTTACACCATGGAAGGCACTGAAGGGGATCTTTGCCCGATTTAACTGCCTCCACAACTCGCATTGCTTCAATAATGCACATACCCAGAGAATATACATCGGATGCAAATGTTGGTCTCGATCTGATCCTCTTTTGCGTACGCTCGTTGGAGTCGGGGAAACATTCTGGCGCTACCCAAAGCAACGCAGCTGAGATTTCCGGCATGACCTCACTGTTCGCAATTGAGCTTAGGCCAAAGTCCGTCACTTTCGCTTTCTTGCCGTTCCCAACCACAATGTTGTTTCCTTTGAGGTCACCATGAACAACACCACGTACATGGAGGTATTGAACACCCAACGCAGCCTCATGCAACTTTGCCCAGAGCTCATCAGGGTGCTCTCTCAAGTAGCTGACCAACGTCCCATTCGTAGCATATTCACACACAAAGAACGGTTTGCCAACATGGCATGCACCGAAGAGCCGAACAACATGAGGATGATTGAACCCGAACCAAATATCGACTTCGTGTCTGAACATTGCCAGCGTCTCTGCCCGTGTGGCGGCTGAGACAGTAGACACGTTAGCTGGCGGTCGAACCGAAGCAAACGACGACACAGCTGAAGACATGTCGATTTCGAGATCACCCGAACCGATCAAATGTTTCACCACCACATCCGAGTCCAACCACTTGGCTCGGAACACACTCCCAAAGCCACCACGACCCAGTTGATTGTGCTTGTCAACAATCAGCTCGTACCAGGGGATGAACCAGTCCGGTGTCAATTTCGACAAACCGTCCGTTTCTAGTTTGCTTGCAATTTGTTCGTATGCCTTCTGAAGTAGACCGAGTTGCCCAGGCGTGTACTTGGAAGAGTGTTCGATCTCAAGCTTTAATGATGCAAGGAAGGCCGACCGCTCTTCTTGCGACTTCAATTCTTCTAGTAGAAGATAAGTTTTTGACGCTTCCGAGACGAAAATCTCGATCTGCTCGCCCCACTGGGCCTCCCATCGCGCTTCTCGCTCTCTTGTTACATCCACGGACTCACCCAACGCTGCCCAGAGAGACCGGAGGCGTCGGCGAAAAGCAACAATACTGGAGGTAGTGGCACGCGTTGCCGAGAGTTGCAGAACTCGGGTTTGCTCACTTGACAGTTCAATCATGAGACGAAAGTCTCGGACTAGGCTGTGAAATCGATCGAACAACGTTATTGAATGCATCGCATTGTACAGACGTCCCCAAATCGACTGCAGCTCGTTGAATGTTTGGCAATACAGTTCATTGTCACAGTTCTCCATGTGCTTTTCAACATCTTCCCACAGACCTCGCGCTTCACCATATTTGTAGTCTTCAAACGTACTGGTCGGCTCTCGCATCGACTGGGGAGCACTGACACAATCTTTAGCCTCGAGACGCTCTAGCTCTTGTAGCACGAAAGAGAGACTAGCGCGTCTGGCTGGGTCTTGTGCGCACATGCGCCAGATCAACTTGCGAGCGTCCCCAGGAACGCATTTGGGGCTACAAAGTTTGCTGTCGTCCCCGTCAGGGACCCAGTTTTTCTTGAAGAATAGTAGAATGTCTTTGTCGCTGCCCCTCACTTGCTGCCATGGCACCTTCTTGCTCACGGCTTCCAGAATACACATACCCAACGAATAAATATCAGATTCAAAGGACCCCACCTTGCCTTCTAAAACCTCTGGAGATTGCCAACGAACCGAGCCAACCCTCGAAGATGTTGTATCCATACCAAATCTCTGCATCGAGTTGCTCCGCCCGAAATTTGCCAGCTTCGACAACCCATCACTACCGATCAAAATATTGCTGCACCGTAGATCACCATGAACGATTCCACGCTCGTGAAGGTACTCAAGACCCAGTGCTGCTTGGTGCAAGAACGGCCACACGTTTTGCTGTGCAAGTGGGGTTGACAGAACATAGTCAAGCAGCGACCCATTGCTGGCATATTCACAGACGAAAAACTGTAACGGAATCGGGGTCGCATCGCACGCACCGTAAATCTTGAGGATGTTGGGGTGCCGTAATTGATTCCATAGGCGCACTTCGTCCTCGAACACCGTGTGGGATGAGGCGTCTGCAAGAAACAACTTCACGGCGGCATCGGCATCGAGCCACTTGGCACGGTATTCCCCCCCGACGCTGCCGCTCTCTACAAAATTCACGAGCGCAATTTCAGATGGAGCGATAAACCAGCTTGGCTTGTTGTCAAATTTGGCGTTGGAAGGTAGCGCGTCTGATGTTGCCACCACAGACACTTCTAATTGTTTCACATCAAGAAACGGAGTGAGAATACGCTGGATTTCTTGGTAACCTCGATCAACAGCAAACCGAATCGCAGAGTATCCGCCTTCATCAATAGCATTCACATCCGCTCTGCAATTTATGGCGAGATATCGAACTACGCTAATGTGGCCGAAAGCAGCGGCTTTCATTAGCGCTGTAGTCCCCGATTTGTAGGCAGCGTTTACATCAGCTCCACATTCTCCTGCCAGGTACCGTACAACGTCAACATGTCCTTCAGCTGCCGCCTTTATCAGTGCTGTGTCCCCATCCTCATCAGTAGCATTCACAAGAGCACCGCATTCTCCAGCCAGGAAGCGAACAACATCCATACGCCCTATAGAAGCCACTATCATGAGCGCTGTAACCCCTCGTCGATCTGCGGCATTCACATCAGCTCCACATTCCCCAGCTAGGTACCAAATGACATCAATATGTACTTCGGCAGCGGCCTTGATCAGTGCCGTATTGCCGTCTTGGTCTGCAGCGTTGATTTCTGCCCTGCATATCCCCACAAGGCACCGAACGAGGTCGATCCGGCCTTTAGAAGCGGCCTCGATCAAAACTGTGGTCCCTCTACTGTCTGCAGCATTCACATCAGCGCCACACTCTCGAACAAGGTACCGAATTACATGAATGGGGCCATATTCCGCGACAAACATCACCGCACTGTATCCGTTGGAGCTTCTGGCGTTCACGTCAGCCCTGCAATCTCCAACTAAGCAACAAACCACGCGAACATGCCTTTCAGCAGCGGCCCACAAGAGCGCAGTGTATCCGCCTTCCTCTCTGGCGTTCACATCCGCGCCGTATTTCTTGGCTAGACACCGAACGACGGCAACGTGACCGAACGCAGCAGCCAACATGACCGCTGTGTTTCCGTGTTTACCTGCTGCATTGACATTAGCGCCACATTCTCCAGCTAGAAAGTGCACGACGTCCAAGTGACCTCCGGCAGCGGCCACCATCAGCGCTGTATTTCCGTGAGCATCGGCGGCATTCACACTGCAATCCAGAGCAAGACGCCGAACCAGGTCAAGCTGTCCGTCCACAGCAGCTCTCATGAAGTTGTGAACTCTGGTACTTGAAGTTGGATACACAGTTTTCACTACAGCTCGCTGTTTTCCACCTCGCTTGAGCGCTCTAGCCCACCTTCTCAACACCCCCATTGCTGGTGATCTCAAAAAGTCTCGTCGTAACTAGCCAGTCGTGAGAATACCCAAGTCAATCTCAATGTTCAGTGCCCATCTTGCCATCGGATGACAGAAAGATGGCTACAGTATGTTGTAGCCATTTTCTGAAACCCGCGAGCCCGGCCCGCGGGTTGAAGAACCCGTGGCATACAAAGCTCAAGTGTCTTTTTTGCCTCCAAACGGCCACTCGAGACCATGGCCAGCGCCACCAAGAAGCGCGTGTCGTACTTCTACCATCGTGCGTAGTGTTCTCCCTCCTGCTCTACCCGGTCTCCCCCTGTCGCCTAACGTTCTACCCGCATACTAGCTGAGGAAGGGCACTTTTACTATGGCCCGGGCCACCCCATGAAGCCCCACCGCATGAAACTGGCGCACCACTTGGTGGTCAACTACGACCTGTACCGCAAAATGGACATCTTCGTATGTATCTACAAACTTCAAGTGAATATTGGAGAAAAAGGTAGAGTGCTCACTCTACCTTGTTTTACCTTTTTGCAGGAGCCGCACATCGCGTCGGCCGAGGAGATCAAGACCTTCCACGCGCCGGACTACATCGACTTCCTACAGAGAATCAGCCCCAGCAACCAGAAGGACTCGGCCTCCGAGCTGCAGAAGTGTACGGAGGCTGGCAGAAATGCTGCTCACATTTGAAGATGCTCATTTTCTTATTTTCATTATTTTTTGCAGACAACTTGGGCGAGTTGACGGACTGCCCCGTGTTCGACGGCATCTTCGATTTCTGCCAGATTTATTCTGGAGGCACGCTGGACGCTGTGAGTCGACTGAACCATGGCCAGTGCGACATCGCCATCAACTGGGCGGGAGGACTGCACCACGCCAAGAAGTCGGAGGGATCGGGGTTCTGCTACGTGAATGACATCGTGCTGGGCATTCTAGAGCTGCTTAAGTACCACCCGAGAGTGCTGTACATTGACATTGATGTGCACCATGGAGACGGCGTGGAGGAGGCGTTCTACGTCACGGACCGTGTGATGACCGTGTCGTTCCACAAGTACGGAGACTTTTTCCCCGGCACGGGCGACATCAAGGTAACAAAAAGCACGGCTGGTATGGCTAGTGTTCTCCTTCTAACTGGTGCTAAAACCTTTTTTTGTTGTTGCAGGATATTGGCACGAAGAACGGCAAATACTACGCCGTGAACTTTCCGTTGCTGAGCGGTATGAACGACGAAAGTTACGAGAGCGTGTTCAAGCCTGTAATCCAGCAGGTTATGGAGACGTTCTGCCCTTCGGCTGTGGTGCTGCAGTGCGGTGCGGACTCCCTAACGGGAGACCGCCTTGGTTGCTTCAACGTCACTACACGAGGTATGCCCAGCTACGATGTATTTATTTACCTCTCAAATAGTAGGATCGGGTTGCGCTGACGTGAGTGTATTGTTTGATTGTCTATCTACTAGGTCACGGAGAGTGCGTAAAGTTCGTGAAAAGCTTTGGATTGCCGATGCTGGTGCTTGGCGGTGGTGGCTATACGATTCGTAATGTCTCAAGAGCATGGGCCTTCGAAACATCGATTCTGCTGGATGAAGAAGTATCCAACAACATCCCGTACAACGACTACTTTGAGTTCTATGCCCCGAACTTTAAACTGCACCTAGAGCCGGACCCGGATCTTGAGAACGCCAACTCCAGAGAGTACTTGGATGAGTGCAAGTACGTCAACCGCTTCATCAGCCAACGATAAGCTACTCGAAACGTACGATTAACGCGCTATTTGTTCTGTACTCAGGGTTAAAATTTTCGAAAACCTACGTGCGCTCACGGGAGCCCCAAGCGTTCAGATGAGTCAGGCACCTCCGACGCACATGCTTCGCGAAGAGGACGAGGATGCCGCTGACCCGGACTCGCGAACGGATAACGACGGAAAGCGGCATCACGAAGCTGAATTTTATAGAGACGACAAGGATCAGCGAGGAAACGCCGACGATGACGCCGATGCCAGCGCTAGTGCAGCAAACGGTTCTGCTCAGGAAGGAGAGGACAACACGGCACCAGATGTGATCCCTATGGATGTGGATTAGATATGGCATGAGCTGGTTGTGCGCGCTTGGCTTTCTTGCACTGTTAAAGATTTGTTTTCGCTTTTACCCGATGAGCCAGTTGTTTTCTTGACCATGTCTTGCCGTCGTGCACTTTCCTATTTCATTTCTGCTGTTGCTGGAGTTTGCGTTGTTTATCCCGTTCGGCCTTTTCGATCTCGAAGCGCTTGAGGTCCAACCGCTGCAGGAACTCCTGCTTCTCAATGAAACTATCCACAGCAAATGAGGACATGCCCAGTCAGAAATCTGCTCCCAAACCTACACCACAATAGGAGACGTACCCGTCCTTAGTGTACTGCGTCAATTCGTCCTCGATGCCCTCCTTTTCCTTGAACTTGTCCCAGTCGAGCGACGACTTCTCCATCGTCGACACTTTTTTGGGCTCATCCAGCGACGCCAGCATCTTATCCAGACCCTTTTTGCCACCTTGAGCACCCGCAGGCTCAGCACCAGCATTCGTCGAGACACTGTACTCTTTTCCTGCAAACTTGACCACCCGATCCACTTTGTGTTTCTTCACGCCGGCCATGTCTTTTCTTGACTTGTTGACGTCCACACTAAGAATCGGCATCTGGAACTCCTTCAGTTTCCTCTTCTTCTTCTTGTCGACTGTGGTCTTCTTGGTTTTCTTGGTCAAACCACCCAACAACTGCAAAAAAATAGTCCACACAATTTCAGCCAGGGACACTATTTGTCCACCATCTCAGTTGTGTCACCTTTGCCGTCTTGTCTGCTGCCGTCTTGGACACTGCAGTGGACGCATTCATGTCCTCCCAGAGGTTGTCAACGTGCGAGGACTGCGTGACGCTGGGCTTGTCCGCTGTGACGGCGTCAGCCTCGACGTCGTCTTCCTCCTCCTCCTCAGCTTCGTATTGCAATGAGCATTTGTGTATTCAATACTATTATTGTAGACGTAGAACAACGGCGCACCTTCGGGCACGTAGTCGCCATCGTCTTCGTCCGAGGAGCTCCCCATTTTGGTCTATGGTCTTTTGAGTTTTTGTATCAAAAAGTGTTTTGTCTTTTGTTTTTGGTAGGTGCGCCACTAATTTTTGTATGAATGTTTGTATGGAACGCGACCAATTGGCGGCGTGGTGCAGAGCTGCTCTACGTTGACAGGTCCTGCTTGCTGTTGAAGCAAATGGCGACCCCCAGGAGAATGAGCACCATGCCAGTGTACGTGGCTGTGATGTGGAATTTGAGGTTGCCATGGCGCAAGTAAATCGTGAAAATTCGAGTTAGAGGAATGAGTGGACAGCATCAAGTGGTTGTTTGCCACGTACAGGCAGGACGCTGCGGCTTCTCTCCGAGCAAGCGACTCGTGATGGCCGTGAAGACGAACGTCAGCGAGTTGCAAATGGGTACAGCATTCGAGATGTCTAGTGCAGCAGTCAAAACACCAAGATCAATTGCGAGACCAAAGATACTAAACCAGGCAGCAATGTCTCGGTTTAAGCCTTTTGAGACGAGATGGAGACGTACCTGCCGAGCCGAGGAGGTAGACGTACACGACAGACCCACTCTGGTTCAGAGCGAACGGCAATACAAACTGCCGCGTTTGCAACACACAACAGTCCACATCTCTGTCAGTCTCGGATCATTCTTGCAGCTAACAGCTACCACCACACTTTGAGAGTCCTCCACGTCTTTCTACCTGCCAGTTCTTCACCAATTGCACCAGTTGCTGCACGAACTCCCCGGCACTATTGTCTTTGCGTGTGTACATGACGTCGCCATTGCTTCCTACCCAGCCACAAGCAGGTCAGTCCATTGCCATCAGTCCTCCAGTGTCCACCAGTCCACCAGTGTCCGCATCACCTCGTTTAATGAGCGGGTTGGTGCATCCCCAGAGCGCGCCCACGAACAGGAACGACAGCAACGTCGTCACTGCAGCGCTCATGATGGATCTGCCACGTGTAACTTCCCTGTGCGTACCGGCTATTATCGGGTTGTGGCATGGCGACTGAGGCGCTGGGCAAGTGGCAGGTGCAGACGGACGACTATGGGAACCTCTACTTCTACAACGGCCTCACGGGCGAGTCCGTGTGGGAATTACCCGATGAAGAAGATCAAGTTGAAGTGGATACGCGGAACCAGGTCCAAGACCTCGACAAGACCGAGAACCCGAGAGAGCACCTCAGTGTCTTCACAATTGCAGTTGGTGTAGCGGAAGTTGTGGTGAAACTCGTGGAAAGCATTGAGGAAAATGCTGAAAAGGCCAACAAGTCCAAAGTCCGACGGAAGTTCGTGTCTCCCGCAGCGGAGAAGCGATTTCTTAAGAATGCAGCGAACACTGAGAAGAAGAAGAAACATCTTCACGATCGCAATGTGAGAGCGTATATGGACGTCTTGATACCAACGTGTGAGCCTGGCAGCTCGACGGTGGCACAAGAGGAAGGTCAACAGCGGCGAGGGGTGGGAAGTCTGTTCACGGCCGAGGAATCTCGAAAGTGGCAACAGGAACGGGAACTCGAGCGTGAGGCTAAGCGACGTGCGATTCGAAGAGCTCGTCGTCAACACCAAGCGAAAGTCGAGTCGCTGCAACGCCATCAGCAAATGTTGATTCTCTTCCGGTCGGACTTGATGAAGTATCTGCTTGGGAAGATTTTGTGCAGTACTGAGCTGCAGAGACAACGGATTTTACTTCTGACGACGCCGCAGATGCTGGCGGAGATGATGGAGCGTAAAAGGGAAATGCAGAAGGCAGTCGAGCCTGAAATTGCAGAGAAGATGGTCGCGGAGGAGAGGCATACGAAGCAGAAGTACGAGAAAAACCTTCAAAGGGTGTTCGAGGCGATAGATGAAGCGGGGACAGGTAAACTGCACTTGCTTCAGATACTGTTTGGTGTCTTCTCGAAGGAGTAAGTGTGCTTCTATGACGGCAAATGATCTTTTACTTGCTAATCCTCGGGTTTTATTGTAGCAGGAAGCCCCAGAAGTACGCAGCGAAAGTGCGCGGGCTAGCTGAGCTTCTCGGTTCTACTGAATTGCAGCGCTTTCTGATTGAATTTGTGTCGCAGTCGAGCAGGGGAAATGCTGGAGGCCCCCAGCTGATAACTGTAGCCGAGTTCCGAGAGTTTGTCACGATCATTGAGGAAGTTCTGGACCATTACGCTGGCGTGAAAGCGGCCGTTGAGGACGCAGAGAACGACATCGAAGCCACTCTTTCCACAGCGGCTTCCTCGACTGCTGGTGTTAGTCTTGCACGGGCGTGGATGGGAGTACTGTCAGCAAAGAAAATCAAACATGAGCGCGACGAACGGAAAGAACACGAAACACAGCTTCAAGCTGTCCGGAATCGAGAAAGGCGGCGGGGGTTTGGCTCTGAAGGCGATAGTTTTGTAACCTCGAAAGAGGAATGGGAGAAAAACCACCATCATCGACTGATACGCTTGGAGGAAAGTCTGCCTGTATTTTGCTGCTTGTGCCGGAGACGAAAGTGGGAGTTGTGGAGGCGAGAACAGGAGGAGATTGAGAGCGAGTACCGAAGTCTCTGGCCCACAAAGCATGCGTCACGAGTGAAGGATGAAGAACTGCGCTTTGTTCAAGAGAGAGACCGACAGCTTGGTCTTCCTGTTGAACCAGTCAAATCTCACGAAGAAGGGAAGCAAGAGACTGATTCATCTATTGGGGATAGCCATTCCACCAAGTACGAGCTAACTGCTTCCATAGGAAGAGATGGCGACGATTTTATCGCTGTTCGAGAAACGATCATTTCTCTCGTGATGCTGGTGGAAGCGACAATGACTGAAGCATCGTCTGGGAGTAGGAAACCTCGACGAAAAGTTCATAAGAAGCCAGCGGCCAGATCGCCTGGAAAACGACCTAAGAATCCACCAACTACAGAGGTGCAAGAACGAATGAAAGTGTTTGAAATCGAGGAGCAAGAGCGAAAAACCATGTACACAGAAGAGCTTCACATGAGAATCATGGTAGAGAGGAACCGGCGAAGCATTGAACGACCCCTTCTACGCGCTCAAGATGCTGCACACGATGCCTTAGTCCGTCTAATCGAGCATTGCGTGAATCCCTCTGGATCTCTCGCGCGTCTTGACTTCCAGCGCTGTTTATCCTTCACCCCACCGCAGAAAATGGTTCTCGCAGTGACGGACAAGGCCGTTAGACTGCATACAGCAAGAAACCATCTTGTGCTTCAGACAATACCGTGCCGAACCGAGAAGATGGCGGACTATTCCTTCGAGCAAGCCACGATCATGCAGAAATCTCTGCGCAGTCCTTTCGTCGCGGAGGTGGCAACAGTGGACAAGCACACGTTCCAATTGTTCTCGGAGCTTGGGCTACTGGTCGAGTGCTGGCCAGTTCTGTTTGTTGTATCCGAGTATTTCGACAGAGGCTGTTGGCTCGATCACTATCGCAAATCCTTCATCGAAGAGTCTAAGGCAGGTGTCAGGTATGCGGCAGTGGAGCAGCACTTACGGAGTGTCTTTCGACAAGTGGCCTCAGGGCTGGCCTCGATGCACAGTCTGGGTCTACTGCATCTCAACGTCAACCTAGGAAACATCTACGTCGCCACCAACAGCGACGATGGTAACATCCACGTGAGGCTCGGTGGATTATTATCATGGAAACACGACTTCGACGTGGACAACCTCAAGGCTTCTAACATGCACGATTGCTTCAACTACAACTACGCGCCACCCGAAGTCGTGAAGGAGCTCCCAATCACCCCAAAAGCCGACTCCTGGATGCTCGGCTGTGCACTGTGCGAGGCGCTTTTCATGTGGCAACGTCAGCAATTGATCCTGTCGAGTCCGAATCAATCAGCTCGGCCTACTCCGATGCTCATCTTCCATTGCAAGACCATCGGCGAGCTCCTGCAGAAGCTGCCTATCGCCACAAGTGCAGGCTTGAGATCGCTCATCCGAATGCTGCTTCAGCCCAATCCAGCGCAACGACCGCAGATGAACCAGGTCGTCGATCTGCTTTCCTCGCCAAGCCAAAACACCATTTGCTAGTCTTGTGCAGACAATCAGGTGACAGAAATCGCAGGCGTTGCAGGAGATCGATGGGCTGCAGCCGTGAAAATAGTCGCCGTCCGTTCCTGTCGTCGCGTCCGTTGCAACAAGTCGTCGTGCCAAGATATCGCACTTCCGAGGAGGCACTCGCTTGGTCATGTCCACGGACCCGGCGCAGACGCTCACGCTCAAGGAGCTGTTCCAAGCGGCCCAGCAGGACGATTTCGAGGCCGTTTGGGACTATCTGCAGGTGGTTCTGCACGACCAGGCAGAGGCCAGCGCTGGGTCGGGCCAGAAAGCCATCGAGGCCATCGTCGAAGCCAAAACCAGCAACTCGCTGCTGCACTACGCGTGCGACAATGGCAACTTGGACGCCTGCAAGTACCTGCTCATGTGCGACGGTATGGCCAACGCGTTCCTGAACGAGATCAATGCATTCGGCCACACCCCACTGTTCTACGCGGCCAGCAGCGGGAACCTGTCGCTCGTCAAGTGGTTGATCTCAAACGGAGCAGACATCGACACGGACTACAGCGATCGCAGCGGCGTCGTCCCGCGAGACGGAGATTTGGGCATTTTCACGCCTTTGCAGATCGCCTGCTTCAAGGGCCACGACGGGATCGCGAACTTCCTGGTCGAGTGCAATGCCGAGCTGTCGGGAACCAGGAGGAACGGCAAGACGCCGCTGCATTTCGCAAGTGCCGAGAACCACCCAGCGATCGTGAAGTTGCTGCTTGAAGCCGGAGCGGACGTCCACGCGTGCGATGGCGAAGGGAAGACGCCGGCTGATGTGGCTAATAGAGCAGTGCTGCCGTTGCTGCTGCCGGAGGAGTACGGTGCGCAACACGACGAGGATAAGGAGCTCGAAAGTGGCTCTGCTGGAGACAATGGCGACGACGACGAGTTTGAGGGCGACGACAAGACCAAGCGAGGCATGGAGAGCGTGAAAAACGCGTTTGGAGCTGAAATTGCGCGGTCCTTTCGTAGCAAGACGTGGAAGACTCGGGTGGTCGCGATCACGGATGCCAGCATGTGCTTCCAGAACGTGTTCAAGGGGAAAAACCTCGTCAAGTTGTTCGATGGCGCGTGCTTCATGATGGAGACGGCGCTTCAAGACGCTGTGACCCAAGTGGCATCGAGTTGCTGCACGTCCCTGCTCAAGGTGGCGTTTAATGCTGCCATGAGCGAGAAAGACTTCCACACTAGCAAATTCCACGAAGACCGCCCAGCTATCCACCGCATCGCGAGTGCTCTGCTAGTCCGAGGTGCTGGATCCAATGAAAAGGACTCGAGCGAAGCGGTCTCCTCGCTGCTCTTCCTGATCTGCAAGAGCGTGGACATCACGCGCTATTTGACGTCCCAGATCTCGCACGTGATGATCTCGTCTTCTGCAGCTGCACAATTGCTGTCGCCAAACAAGCAGAGTGGTGCTGGCCCGCCCGCATCGACCACAAACGTTTCCTGGCGTCACCAACTCGTAGCGATCAAGATTCTCAACGCGATTGCGAACCAGTACCGAATGGACGAGAAAGCTAGCGGGCTGAGCTTTGCCAACGCGATGAAGATCAGCATGCTGGCCCTGGAAAACTCCAGTGTCCACGTGCGAACAGCCTCCATCGATTTGCTGGTGCAGTGCCTCGTCATTCGATGTGAAGAGTCAGGTACGCTGGCTGACACTGCGCTACCCAATTTTCGCTCTCGTGCACTAACGACGTTGCTTTTCGTACAGACATGAAGGGGACTACGGACGCGATTTACGAGCACACTAAGAGTTGGTGCGAGTCTCTCTTCAAGCAGCAGAACCATCCGTTGAAGCCGTCTATCCAGGCGAAAATCAACACAGGACTCAAGAATGCTCTTCAGCAAAGCAAACGCTTGTCTATTCGCGGTGATGAACCAGGAGATGGTGGGGTCGGAAATGGCAATGCTGCGGCCTTTGACGTCCCCACTGCTGCGCTTTCTCCGCGCAGCAAAGCCTCTCAGCGAGAAGACGACCTCCCGTACGCAGAGCCACTTCAAGGGCCGAACAAAGAGCTCGCAGTTGACATGCTGACTTGTTTTGGAGAAAAGGCGACCCGGTGTCTCTTCTCGAACGCTTGGGCGCCTCGAGTCGAAGCTCTAAGCTACGTGCAGTACTTGGTGGAGACGCGTCAACTGTCGTTCGAGAGCCAGGACACAAGCGCCGTTGGATCCCAGCGCACAGTGGTGAGTGCAGTGCAGACGACGCTAATGCAGGCGCTCCAAGATCGAGTGAACTCGGTCTTCGAAGCTGGCGTGTCGCTCTTGATGGAAGTCAGTATTGCCTTTGACAGCGCTGTGGCATCCCCAGCTGATGTGGCCGTCATGCACGACCTCGTTCGTCCATTGATCCCACGGCTGCTAGTCAAGCTTGGGGATTCCAAGAACCGCCTGCACGTTACCACAGAAGACGCACTGCTGCTTTTATCCAGACAAACATCCTGCATTGGGCCAGTTTTCTTACTGGAAGAAATGATCGCGTGCGATCGAAACTCGTCTCCACAGACACTCTCCGCCACCTACTTGACCAACAAAATGGCTCTCGTCTCGAAGTTGATGCTTGAATTCGGGATTCAAGAGAGCTCTGCCGGCGAAAACGGGCTGCTACCGATACGAAATGTGCTGCAGCTCGCGTTGCAGGTGTGCGAGCACAAGGACCAAAATGTGCGCCTGATGTCGCTGCAAATCGTGGCCGACACGATGCAGGTGGCGCGTAGTGCTGCAACACCGTTCTTGGATGCGCTTGCACGCTCTTCTCGACAGAAACTCATCTCCAAGTTGGTGGAGAGAGGCGTCATGGAGTCCGATATGCTAATGGACGAGGTGGATGACTTTGAGATACCCTCCGAGTCTGCGCGACCTGGCACTTCCGGTGGCATTCGACCTCCGACTGCGTCGGGGTCGTCGACGAAGCATCGGCCAGCGCTGGCAAACGCTTCACTTTCTGCCACCGCGCCGTCTTCAAACTCTCAACCGAGCAGCGCGTCCCAGTCTCAGCCCGTGCAGCTTCCCTACGGAACAGCGCTAACAGCCGAGCAGAAGGAGCTCTTCACGAACATCATCCGGGGGTTTGGCGAAGAGCTTGTGCGCTGTCTGCTTGACAAGGCGTGGGCGCAACGGGAGGCAGCAATTCGAGAAGTGGAGCGTCAAGTCATGTGCTGTGTTAGTGGCCGAGTCGCTTCCGACACTGCACTCCCCAAAACGCTGGAAGCGCTTGGGATGCTGGCACAAGTGCTCGAGATTGGACTGAACGATACCGTGGCGCGCGTTTTCCAGTGTGCGTTGCGGCTATTCCAAGTCATCGCTACAGACTTCTTGCCATTAGTGGCGTCCGAGCACCAGTACGTGGACGAAATCCTGGAAAACGTCGTTGGATTGGTGCTGCAGAAGCTGGGAGATACGAAGCAGCGCCTTCGTCAGGACTGCTTCACGCTGCTTCACTCAATGGCTTCTCTCAGCCACATGGGCCACGCTCGGATGTGTAAAATGCTAGCTGAAAAGTACCAGCAGCTTGCGTCTTCTTCTAACGCGGTTGCAGCTTCTCCACTGGTTATCGGAGAGTTATTGAGGTTGTTTACCATGCTCGTGAGGGAAGCCCCCGCCGGCAACGACCATAAGCAGCCCGATTTGTCGCTGATCCTGGCGATTGTTCGACCAGCACTGGAAAACAAGCACGTAGACGTCCGCAACGCTGCGATCTCTACTTACGTAACGATTTACGAAGCTACCAATGGAGGAACCACCAATTCGTACGGCACTGTGGATCTCAACAGCTTCTTAGCCGAGTTGAAGCCATCTATGCGAGAAACCATCACGCGCAACGTGGTGCAAATTACAAAAGCGCTCCCGACCAGTTCGCTGGGCCGAGAAAACGATGACAGCAGTCGTCCTGAGATTGACAGCGGCCGTAAACTGCAGCGACAGCTAGGTGTGGATGCCCACAAGCTGGGGCAGATTTGCTCTGCTGAAACCACAGAGCTCCTGACTTCGCCATCGAGTAGCACTGCTCAGCGGTGTCTAGGAGTGGACAAACTGGTAGACCACCTACTGTCATCCACCCCCGACCCGAAATTCAAAGGAGCGTGGGAGACTTGCTGCCTTTTGGTGAAACAGCTCATGTTGGAGACGACACCGGCGGTTTGTTTGGCCGCTTTTGAGCTTCTCCTGTTGCTCATTGACCCTCCAGCGCAGAACTACGGAGTTGCTAGCTCCAGTGGACAGGAATATGCCATCCCGTGGGGAGAGTGGGGGGTGCACCTGGTGCTTGGCTCGACAATCCGCAGCGTGGTGCAGCAAAGCGCAAATGAAAGTGTTCGGGTGCGCTCACAGGTGCGCGATGTCCTCCGCCTGGTAGCAGGCAAAAGCGCCATTGGAAAGAACGCAGTCTGCAACGCCATCCTCAGTGCACCCGAGCAGAGCGACATGAGCGGCAGCGCTGGGGAGTCGGTCTCAGCGCGCAAGGTGGCGTTTACGAAGCTGCGCTGGCAACTTTCACTGCGACTAGAGCTTCTCTACGAGTTTCTCGTGGTCACGGACAGCAGCAACGGTGCGCCTTCTCCGCCATTAGCAAGACGCAGGTCATCGAGTCGCGCCTCCAAGCCTGCTAGCTCAGCGGAGCCTCTGGGCTTGGTCAACGTGGTTCCGTTCCTAGGATCATGCGTGACACACCCGAGTCCTGTCGTCCGCTCCGCGTCGGCTAAGATCATGCGGTTCCTGCGGTCTACCAGTGAAGAAGAACTCGCGGCATTTTTGCAAGCAAGTTGTTCCCCAGCGCTGCAGCGTCGCCTCCAAACGCTCATGACGCAGGCGGCTTGTGACGAAGATGAAGAGGGCAACAACGCTGACCACTTTGACGCTGACAGAACCACTTGTGTGCGTGGAAGTCGCGCATCTCACGTACGTCGCGTTGCTGCGTTACGCCCTCCACGCTCCGTTCCGGTGGAGGAGAAGCAAATGATGGTGGACGTGTTCCCACCGCCGAATTCAGCCCCAGGCAAGAGTCGACGAGATGCTGCAGCGGAAGCTGACGATGACTCCATGAACGATGGAAATTACCTCGAGTCTCGTAGCTCGCAGAATCAGTCAAGACCGAAGCAGCCAATCTGGCTTGAGCAGCAGCCTGGTACAAGTGGATCTAGCAGGAAAGCACCGACCGACATGTTCGGAGCGCTCTCGTTCGACGACGGTGAGCCCGAGGGCCCCTCCATGGGGGTCATGGTTGGAGGAGGTGCTGCTGGACTCGTGAAAGCTCGTCGAAAGAGTGGCCTACGAGGGAATAGCAGCAACAATGACGACCTCAACGAACGGACGGGCTACGGAGTGTACTGAGCTGGTGAGGATAGCTGGGCAGGGTGAGACATCAGGCAAGCAATTCTACACCTTTTGAAAAGCAGAGTTCGAATCCATTAGGATATATTATGTAAACGCTATCCTATGCCCACGTCGATACAAACATCAGTAGGTTACGCTGGCAAACGGTATCTCGCTTCAGTCGGCAGCACCGCCTACATAATCTTCACGATTACGAAGGGGACCTGGCCTCCACAATCATCGAGATTATGGCGGCATCGTCCACTTGAAGCACTCCCACAGCGGGCCTCATTTCGGAACTCGCTCAACTCGACTTAAGCAGCTACATCGCCTTCCAACATGGCACCACCAACGCCCAGTAACACGGAGGAGATAACTTACGATAGTGGGGAGACGCTTATGGCCCTCGGAGCGGCGAAGCTTCATGAGCGCGTGGCCGCACGAATACAGGCGGCGCTCGGCGGACCGCTACCTCAAGTGGAAGTGCGCTTCCAGAACGTGTCCATTACAGCTAACATTGCAGTGAAGGATGAGCTGCAACTGCAGACGGAGCTGCCGACCATCCTGAATGTGATCAAGCAAAGCGCGCGACAGATGAGCGCCAAAAGGCACGTGGCGACCAAGAACATCCTTCGCAACGTGAGCGGCGTGCTCAAGCCAGGCACCATGACGCTGGTTCTCGGGCAACCAGGATCTGGCAAGTCGTCGCTCATGAAGCTGCTGAGTGGGAGGTTCCCGGCTGGGAAGAACGTTGACGTCAGGGGTGATGTCACGTACAACGGCACCCCTCGAGATACCCTTATCAAGCGACTGCCTCAACTTGTCGCCTACGTGCCTCAGGCAGACACGCATCTGCCTACCCTTACGGTGAGAGAGACCCTCGAGTTCGCACACTCATGCAACGGGGTAGGACCCTCCGAACGCGACGAGAAGCATTTGGTGCGTGGCACTCCTGAAGATAACCAAGCTGCTCTTGATACCGTGCGTGCCATGTTCAAACATCACCCGGATGTTGTTATTCGCCAGCTCGGTCTTGAGAACTGCAAGAACACCGTCGTGGGCGACGGCATGCTTCGAGGAGTGTCGGGTGGCGAGCGCAAGCGCGTGACGACAGGCGAGATGGCGTTCGGCAACAAGTTCGTGCTGATGATGGACGAGATCAGCACGGGTTTGGACAGTGCTGCGACGTTCGACATCATCTCGACACAGCGCAGTCTGGCCAAGGCACTGCATAAGACTGTGGTGATCTCGTTGTTGCAGCCGTCTCCTGAGGTTTATGAGCTGTTCGACGACGTGCTCCTTCTGAATGACGGATACGTCATGTACCACGGCGCTCGCGCGGAGGCTTTGAGTTACTTTGAGGACATGGGCTTCCAATGTCCGTTGAATCGCGACGTGGCAGACTTCTTGATGGATCTTGGCACCGACAAGCAGCGTTAGTACGAGAATGGGCCCGTACCGATATACACAAACCAGTTCGCAGATGCGTTCGAGAACTCGGCCATTCACAGGCGCATGCTGGATGACTTACGCACTCCGTTGAGCACTAAGCTCATCGAAGACAACAAGACGCACATCGAGCACACGCCAGAGTTCCAGCAGAGCTTTGTGGCGGGTACAGCAGCAGTCGTTTCGCGTGAGTTGAAGGTGCTCGTGCAAGACTTGGCTGCGGTGAAAAGCCGAGCATTCATGGCGTTGGTACTCGGACTGATCTACGGATCGGCATTTTATCAGTTCGACGAGTTGAACTCGCAGGTGGTGATGGGACTGGCCTACACAGCAGTGGATACGCTAGCGGTGGCCAAATCCGCCATGATTCCTACAGTCCTCGCTACCCGTGATGTGATCTACAAGCAGCGCGGTGCCAACTTTTACCGGACCTCGTCCTTCGTGATTGCAAGCTCAGCAAAGCAGATTCCGATTATTCTGATGGAGACATTGTTGTTTGGCTCGCTCGTGTACTGGATGTGCGGCTTCGTGGCTAGCGTACAGAGCTACATTATGTACCAAATCGTGCTTTTCCTCGTGAACATGGCGTACGCGGCGTGGTTTTTCTTCATTGCGTCAGTGTGTCCGAACATCAACGTGGCAAACCCGGTTGCATTGCTGTCGCTGCTGCTACTCGCAACGTTCTCAGGCTTCTTGATCACGAAGGACACGATTCCGGTCTATTTGTCTTGGATTTACTGGATCAGTCCACACGCGTGGGGAATCCACGCTGTCGCAGTGAACCAGTACCGAGCTTCGAGCTTCGATACTTGCTTGTACGACGGCATAGACTACTGCGCGGAGTATGGCATGCAAATGGGTGAATACATGCTGAGCGTGTACGGTGTGCCGACGGACAAATACTGGTTGTGGTACGGCCTCGTATTCTTGGCTGCAGCGTACGTGTTCTTCATGACCCTTTCCTGCTTGGTGCTAGAATACTGGCGGTACGAGACTCCTGACAGCGTTTCCCTGGATGCTGGAAATGCCGACGACAAGACCACCGCTTCACTGAGAGACAATTACGCCCTCGTGGTAACACCAACAAGTGCATCCGCTCGCGATGAAGACCATGTGGTCGTTTCTGTGACCCGCCCAGCAGACAAGAACTTTGTCCCTGTAACATTAGCCTTCAAGGACTTGTGGTACTCCGTGCCAGACCCCACCAACAAGAAAGCTACCATCGACCTACTCAAGGGCGTCAGCGGATTCGCACTACCCGGCACCATCACCGCGCTCATGGGGTCTTCTGGAGCTGGTAAGACCACACTCATGGATGTCATTGCCGGACGCAAGACCGGCGGACAGATCCGTGGCGACATCCTGCTCAACGGCCACCCGGCGACGGAGCTGGCCATCCGTCGAGCCACGGGATACTGCGAGCAGATGGATATCCACTCGGACGCGTCTACGTTCCGTGAAGCGCTCACGTTCAGCGCGTTCCTGCGTCAAGGTGGCGATGTATCTGACAGTCAGAAATATGAGTCGGTGAACGAGTGTCTGGAGTTGTTGGACCTGCACCCGATCGCAGACCAGATCATCCGCGGCAGCTCGACGGAGCAGATGAAGCGACTGACGATTGGCGTGGAGTTGGCAGCGCAGCCGAGTGTGTTGTTCCTGGACGAGCCGACGAGTGGACTTGACGCTCGGTCAGCGAAGCTGATCATGGACGGTGTACGCAAAGTGGCGGACACGGGCCGCACCATCGTGTGCACGATCCACCAGCCGTCGGGGGTGGTGTTCAGCGTGTTCGACAGTTTGTTACTGCTGAAGCGCGGTGGTGAGATGGTGTTTTTCGGTGATCTGGGCGTGAAATCTTCGAACTTGGTGAGCTACTTCGAGTCGATCGATGGTGTGGCGAAGTTGGAGCAAGGGTACAACCCTGCGACGTGGATGCTGGAAGTGGTTGGAGCTGGTGTGGGCAACGACAGCAGCGCTAAACACGACTTCGTATCGCTGTTCAAGTCGAGTGAAAAGTACCGTGAGCTAGAAGCGAACTTGGGCCGCGAGGGAGTCACTCGTCCGTCGCCTTCCATCCCTGCCTTGGTGTTCGACAAGAAACGTGCTGTTAGCAACTTGACCCAAGCCCAGTTCTTGATCAAGCGCTTCTTCGACATGTACTGGAGAACTGCTTCGTACAACTTGACTCGGTTTCTGATTTCGATCATGCTGGGGTTGGTCTTCGGAATCGCCTACGTCACCGCGGAGTACTCTTCGTACCAGGGAATCAACTCAGGTCTCGGCATGGTCTTCATGACGCAGTCGTACATGACGTTCATCGTATTCAGCAGCGTCGTGCCGATCTCCATACAGGAAAGAGCTTCGTTTTACCGAGAGCGCAACGCCGAGACGTACAATGCGTTCTGGTATTTTGTCGCCGCGACTTTGGTTGAGATCCCGTACTGTTTCGTGGAGTCTCTACTGTTTATGATCTTTTACTACCCAATGGTGGGCTTCACGGGAGGAGTGGCGTTCTTCTCCTACTGGGTGAACCTGACCGGTCTCGTGGTGCTGCAAGCGTACTTCGGCCAGCTTCTAGCGTACGTGTCCCCCAACCTCGAGGTGGCTTCAGTATTTGTCATCCTGGTCAACTACGTCTGGATCACGTTCACCGGGTTCAACCCTCCTGTTGCTTCGATCCCCCAGGATTACCAATGGCTGTACCATTTGACCCCGCACAAGTACACATTCGCGAGTCTAATCGCCATCGTCTTTGGGGACTGTCCGAGCGGCGGAGATAGCAGCAAGCTTGGATGTCAGCAAATGACAGGTGCACCGCCAACGCTAGGAACCAACATCACTGTCGCAGAGTACTTGGATGAAATCTTCTCGGCGAAGCACAGTGGCATCTGGTCGAACTTCGCCATTGTCTTACTCTGGATTGCCTGTCTTCGTGTGGTGTCGCTACTTGCGTTACGCTGTGTCAACCACCAGAAGCGATAGACTGTTCCGATCAGAATGGTACTTTTGCGAATTAGATACGTGGTAGCTCGTCACCCGCTCGAATAGTGCTTGATCGCTGACGAAATCACGATCATATTTCGACCCCATCGCTTCCGAGACAGAGCCGGTGTAGGGAGTTGTGTTACCACGAGACGCGTTACCAGCGTTGGTTACTATGATCAAGTTCAGGATTGGCATCCTGTGCGTGCCATTGTTTGTAGCCTGTTTGTTTGAAGCAATTCTACGAATGCCAGCTTATTGTAGAGGATCTCTCCGCAGGTCCGTTCATCCTCGATGCGTTTTCGGAAAAGACTTCCCGACCAAACTTCACTTCTCAGTTTGACTGCTGGATCTCAGAACAAGTCAAGGAACAACTATCAAACGGAACATGCGCATTTCAACGATTGCGCTGTTGGCTTTCGCAACAATTCTTGTGAACCCCGCGGTTGGACACTTTCAACAAGGCTCCATTTCGAAGACCAGTGCAAACCCGCCCGATGTGTTCACCACTGACGAGAACGTGGCTAGTCCAACAAGAAAACTCTTTCGATCGAATCCTGCAGTCAATGACGACGACAGCGACGACCGTGCGCAAGTAGAAGAGAGGGCCCTGCCTGGTTTGTCGAAGATCGCGGAGCTGGCGTCGAAGTTCGGCTCCTCTCAAAAACTATCAAACAGATTGTGGCTGAAGGCCCGCGAAAACCCAACGAGCGTTTTCAAAATGCTCAATCTCGGAAAGGCTGGTGGGAAGCTCGACGATAATCCGAAGTTCCTGCAGTGGCTCCACTACGTTAAGTCATATCAAAGTAAGGGTCATTCGTTTCCGGACAACTCGGTATACTTCCTCTTGCGGGATCATATGTCCGAAGCGAGGGTGGCAACGCTGTTGCAGTCGCTGAAACAAGTCCCAGATCTTAAACTTCTTGCGAAGAATGTGGAGATTGCTCAGTTTGAGCACTGGTATAGTCTCCGGAAACACCCGGATGGTGTTGCAGAAGTGTTGGGGGTGGAGAACGGACTCTCGACGCTATCGTCGAGCGACCCGAGGTATGAAATTCTGGTCGAGTATACGATCCTGTTCACAAGATTCGCATTGTCAGGGATACGTTGAGACTGAAGAAGGCGATAGAGAACCGCGGTCCTGGTGAGATTCTCGTAGCTCGTGGAAATGATCAGAGATGGATCGCATCCGGAAAAAAATCTTCCTTGATACCCATTTTCCGAAGGGCGTTCTAGCCTACAGAGTCCGGAACGGTTAATGCCTGAGTCGGCTATCACCATGCAACCTTCCCCGCCTCCAGATAGGCACATGGCGACACTAGTAAAGGTTTCTGCTACGTCTTGTCTTGAACCAAACTTGGTCGTGCTCAGTCTCATCATGCAGGTCGCGTGACGTGACATCCGTTGAGCAGTCCTGAGTCGACGCAACATTCTCCTCGAGCCTCACGTCTGCGCTGGGAGGTCCGTCAAGAGTAACATTTTTGGGATGTGGTGGGTAGCTCCTCAGCAGCGAACAACGGGCTGTCGGGACTCCTTCAGCGATCTTCTTCTTCCTCCAACTCCTCCTCGCTTCCGCGGAGAACGGCGCTTGCACGCTGGAGCTTGGATGAGTGCGCTTGACAGAGCGAAATGAAGAGCATGCTGGAGCAGCGAAACGTCGGGGCGTACCCAAGAACACCTTTGAATTGGCTGCGGATGTTGGGCTCGTGAGAACAAGGTTGAAGTGCGTACAGGCTGCAGGACAGAGCTTTAGGTTAGACGTGAGGGAGCTGCACGGACAAATCTTCTCATATCTGGACTGGGCAGCAGTTCTCACTTGTGATCCATACACCACGGCAAGAAATCCTAGTTCCCCTCGCTAGTGCTTTACACTTTTTCTACACTTGTGAAGTCACGAAAGTTCCTAACATGAGAACAATAGCCAACGCATCGGGTGTCTGCCTTCGTTGTATCCTGAAATTGGGGGTTAACTATCTTCAAGTAGACTGAAGTTTAACCTTTTCTGTGGTGAGGGCAGACCATACAGGAAGTGGGAGCCCCCTTCCTGCGGGGGGGGGGGGGAGGGGGTAATGGATCTATTTTGATGTTATTGTTGTTTTCCTACAGAAGCTTGATATCAGTGATGTGCAGTTAAAGGACGAGCACGCAAAGTGTTCGCCTGCCAGATTGATGCGGTGGATATTCCTCTCTCTCGAGGCGACCTGCCGCTTTTTCAAGGTAGGTATGTAAATGGCACATACATCGAAGAGGGAGCCCCCCAGTCTAATTTAAACTGGATGCTGACAGATCCCAGTGTGTCGGCACTCTGCTCTCCCCGGCACTCACGCGAGTTTGATGTATGGTGAGCACTTGCCCTGGCTACAGTACCACCAAAACCTGTGCGGCACAGGTACACATACTGGCACAAGCTGTGCCAATATTTGCGTTCGGTCCAAACGTGAACACGGCCAACACTCTAATGCATTCCGTCGCCGCTTTTGGCAAACGATTCCCCCACGCATACACCTTTTGACGTTTTCCCTAGCGGACCTGGCTGAATATTGGCAGGGATGCTCGACGTAATCCATTTTTGCGTTATTCCCAACGTGATACATCTAGGCCGAATGAATTGGTTTCGACTCCGAATTGCCGCAATCTGCTGCGCCAGGACAAAGCAATGGTGCCAGTCAGCACATACCAATCCTGACTTAGATCATACCATAACGCATCTCGTGGTTACATACTTCATGAAGTACATGTAGGATGCGTGTCCGTACCTTAAGAAGCGTGATGATATGATCAAGGTCAAGCTTGACAGGAGCGCGGTGGATGACGCTCGCTAATTGACTCACTTCAGGGTCAGGCGTAATCCGAATACAGACCACGGAGCCTTTGAAGTTCCTCTTTCAAATCCTTTCTATGGGAAAGTATGTTTGCTGTTCAGAGTCCAGCACTCAGGCATCGCTTTTATCGACAGCCTTCGGATTCTAGGTCTCATTCCAAGACTTTCCTTCTGACCGACAACCCGCGCCCAACCTTCCAAAGGTTTTGATCGAGAGTACCATGCAGTCACGAGCGATCGCGTTCATGTGTCAGGCACTGGTCACGCTAGCACTGGTGGCACACAACGCTGTCGCTTTGGAAAACGGTGTTGTACTGAGTGAAGTATTTGGCGGGCCCCACGGCGACAAATACTCGGACATGGACCTCACCTCCCCCGGACAAGAAGTGCACTCCATCACCATCCGCGCCGGGAAGCGCATCAATGGCGTCGGTCTCGATATCACGGATCCGGATGGGACGAAGTCCACCTTCTACCACGGCGGCGGTGGCGGTGACTCCAACACACTCACGCTAGGCGCTGACGAGTACGTGACGGGCATTGAGGTCCACTGGGGTAAGTACTACGGCCACACGCGCGTCAAGTACATCTGCTTCACCACCAGCGCGGGTAACACTCTCTCCGGAGGTACCCAGACAGCTAATGTTGGCAATGATACCGCGCCCGAAGGTTACCAGTTGGGTGGCTTCATTGGTTACGCTGGCAATGAACTCGATTCGGTGGGCGCCATTTGGACGAGCATTTCATCGTCGAGTAGTGGGTAGCTGGCCAAGTATATCGAAACTGTTGTGTGCGGAGCTTGACTGCGATCACTTCCAGTAACAACATACATACAAACGACAGATAGCCATGTGTCGCTGCTTTCAGGAAAATATACAAATTGTTTTCGTCTCTTTGCTTGTGGAGCTTTACAAATTGTAGGCGAGGCTAGTGACCAACAGCCCTTTCGGGGGGATTTGCGAATTGTGCTCGCCCCACCACTAGGAATTGTTCAGAGCTCCCATAGTACTGCAAGTACTTGAGTAGCAATGTTCGTTCGTTGGCCTCGACGGCATCGTCAAGGTATATTGCGGGGACTCTTGTACCGCCTTCTTCATCAATTTTTTTTTAATTCTCCACAGCTTGTTCCAGAGCAGATTTTTCATACTTCTATGTACAAAATTATAACAAATACGGGCGGGGGGGGGGGGGTAAGAGGTCCTCTATTGATAACCTCCAGAAGGGGTCATATACGGTACAGATCTGCTTTTGGAAAATATGACGTTTTTGCGCGGATCGGCTTTGAGATCTGAAAATGCACGGTAGCACGTAGACAACGTAGAGCCTTGGCCGGCGAAGCGCTTGTGTCGGGGAGGGTTCATTTGGTAACATGAAGACGCCAGCGCATTCTCTCCTGGGCACTGCAGGACCTCCAGGCAACGTCAGCCCTCTGGGCAGCGCCATACCCGGCCGTACAAGAGGTTCAGTGCGGCAAGAGGTCAGCACGTGCTACTTCCGCGGCTATAAGTACACACGTGCTTGGACATCCTCCAGGAAAATCTCCTACCGCTGCAGCCATTGGCGCCAGGGCTGTCCCGGCACGATGGCGTTCTTCATTGCCACCATGGGGTACACCGCTGGCCACCCCCACACTTGCCGCAATGTCGATGCTGCTGACACGAGTCTCGTCGACGTCTCCAGCGCTATGAAGGACAGAGTCGACACCCTGGCCGTCGAACAAGTCGCGCTCCCTGCACGTCGCATATGGGAAGCTGTCCGGAGCGAGTTTTACGGAGCTGACAACGAGCATGTCGTCCGTGGGCTATCTGAGCCTCAAGTGCTTCGCTGTGTGTACCAAGCAAGGAGCCAGCACTTTAGCGGAAACGTGCACGGGGCCATTGAAATTCCGCCACTTTCAACGGCACTGAACGAAGCTGTCTCCTTCTTCCAGTTTCATTACGTCACGGTGAACCGCGTGAACCTCAGCAAGCCTACCCGACTCATTGATTGGGCACACCCCTCCCTCATCAACCTACTTCGCTACAACGGTACTACCATTTTTGTCGATGGTACATTTCGCTGTGTACCCCCTGGGTACAAGCAGTGTGTCATCTTTATGGTGCACGACCGAGCCTCCGGACTATATGTGCCTGTCTACTATGTATTGAGCACTTCTCGCAGTGGCGATTCATTCTGGGACATGGTGCATTTCGTCGTGCAAAGCACTGACAAACAGCTTGAGCCGGCGGAAGTCGCGTGCGACTTCGAGAGCGCCATAATTGATGCCGTGCAGACTCAGTTCCCCAACGCAATCGTTATTGGGTGTCTGTTTCACCTGAAGCAAGCGCTCAGGCGTGCGATGAAGCGGTTCCTGATCCCGGAGGAAGAATGCGGCATTGCGATGACCCGTGGGGTCCTCGACATGCTAACGGTGGTTGACCACAGCCTGATTGAGCGATGCATCAAGTGGGTTAAGCGCGAGATCCGACAGCGCTGCGACGTCGCTGGGATTGCGTACTCTAAAGCTAAATGGCGAGGATTTTGGGGTTATTTTCAACGGACATGGCTGGAGCAGTACGACGTGAGCGTGTGGAACGTGGCCGGCCTGAACAACGATCTCGTAGCGCGCACGAACAACCCTCTAGAGAGGTTTAATCGCGAGCTCAACGACCGTTTTCCGAATCCTCGCCCTAGTATGGCGACTTTCGTGGGTGTCATCAAGACACTTTCAGCTGAATACATTCAGCGATTGGCCGACGTTCCACGCGGGCGCGCGCGACGTCCTACACGCGAACGTATTCAGCTGCCCGTACCCGTTGATCTACCGGACGACATCCTCGATGACTCGGGCGACGACGCGCCTGTGGTTATCGAGCTGCCGTCGGACAGCTCGTCGGATGAGGAGGACGGAGAAGCCGAGCAAGAGCTTTAAATACACGTCGGCTTACCTTACTATTCTACTGCATCATGCTGGTTTGACCTACTGATTACTGTCAGAGTAAGTTAGTCTGATCCAATACCAGATCTGTACCGTATATGATCCCAACGAGATTTTACCCCACTATTTGTGTTTAGCTAAGAAACTATAGAGTCTTGGTATCACTGGAGGCTTTGCCTTAAAATATAACAAATACGAAAGCGTCGCCGAACCCATCCGGTACCTTTGGCACCAAAAACGTGTTTTTTATACAGCGATTCCTTAGGAGGAAAATGAGTTTTAGTGCATTAGAGATATGCGTGGAAGATAGGTTTTGAGACGATGTAAGGAAGTTGTGAAACCAACGGAGCAGTCCGAACGAAGTAGTCGTAGTTAGTTTTCCACTTTCCTGTTCGAGCTTAATCCTCCACACCACACCTTTCTCGCCTCAACCACCTCAAAGGTCCTGCACTCGGGTACCATGGTCCGACTCACCACGCGCTCCTATCTGCACTTGATGCCCGAAGTCGTCGAGCAAGAGCCGTCCAAGTATGCCAAGAGAGGGTATGTAATGGGTCTGCTTAGACCCACTACTTAAGCTTACACGTGTGCGCACATGTATGAGGAAGCGTAGGAGTAATTTACTTAAGTTCAGTATACTTGTATCCGCAAGTATACTTAAACCTAGATAAAGGAACCGAACGATAGCTTTGGTGCCAAATGAGAACTGTATTGATTGTAAATGGGATTTCCGCCTAAAATTGATATTTCTAATGAGAGGTTCTGCCATTGGATGGATGGCAGAACCCCTATCTATTGAATGACTCTCATTGGTAGAAAGGTGTTACTTTCTACCAGTCATATGCCTCTTGCTATGAATGTGGACCACCCTGTGGTGGTCACCTGAATGTATGCCTTAGTGCATGTTGCACTAAGGTAGGAGGTGAGCCGAATGTGTAGCCCCGCTACATCATCCCCCCGTTAGGATTTGACGTGCCGGTCTCAACACGTCAATCCGTATTTTCTTCGGGATAACACGTGCTCGTTCCCAATGAGCACGCCAGCGACGTCTTCGTCCAAGACGCCGGCCGCTTCGGCAACAGCAAGTGCTGTCGTCGCCTCCAAGGCGACGACGGCCGCTGCCTCAGCCACGACCGCTACTGACATCGCCTCGACGGCGATGTCGACAAGCGCGGCAACAGAGAGTCGCCTCTCTGTTGCTGGGTACCACTCGAGATGGCATGAGAAACATGCCATCCGGAACAAGACAGGCAAGATCATTGCTGTCGAGACTGGTGAGGACATCTACTCTCCGGGTGGAGAGGGAGTTCCCCTCGACTATGGAAGAGAAGTCGAGGAGGGGGAACTCGAAGGAGACAAGGATACTTTGTCTCCGGGCCACACTGACCCCAATGTGGGTCTGCGTCGTCCACGCGAGGACGACTCGAACGCTTCGGGCTCGAAGCGTTCGCGCAGCGGCAGTGGAACACCGCTCGCTGCCGCTGGAGCCTTAACGACTCCGCGGGACGGAGATGACTCTGCTCCGTCCGCTGTTGTTGCGGCCTCGCGCACTGGCTCAGTGCGCGAGCTGTGGATACCGTCTCAGTTTGAGATCAGCAGCCGATTCGGTGCGACCGTGCCACCGAATCTGTACGCGCTGTATCTGTGCAACGCCATCGTTGATGATGACGTCGCGAAGCGATTGCACTTTGATCTGATGACGGACCAAAGGCGCGATTACTACATCGGGCTCTTCCATGAGCTCCGATGGTTTGCGAGCAAGAAGACTTCTCGCAGAAGCAAAATGCCCGAGTGGCAGGCACTTTGTCAGAGTTGGAGTGCCTTTGGTGAAAACTTCAACAAGAACCCCGCTGGCTATCGCGACCGGATTAGCCAGGCGCGGGAGCGCTACGAGAAGTTCTCGAAGCGTGGTAAACTTGAACGACTGCACCATGGTGCAGTCGGTATTGGACTTCCTTGCGCAGTGCCTTACGACACTGCTTGTGACTACTGCTACCCTGAAGCAGTACGCATCACCGAGCTGGACGTCAACGGGTACACGTCCATGTGTGTACCTGACGACCTCAAGACCCTGCGCGCCAGTTTTCAGGCGCAGGCGTCTTCTAGTGCTGCGGATAATCGCAGCACTTATCCGAGTGCTGTAGGCGACTACAGCGCTCGCCCAAGTTTTACGCCCTTCGACGGAGGTGGCGTTGGCGGCCTTCGTACGCCGTCACCATTTCCGGAATGTCCTGATGGAGGACATTCCGTGATTCCCACGTATCGTGTTGGGGAGGAAATCCTCTCCAACGAATACGAAAATGAACCGGACCTCGGGTCTGGTTCCGATGACCAACAATTCGCTGGACGATCCAGCGAGTTGCCCCGCGTGCGTCTCGCAACGGGGGTGGGGGCGATGGGAAGACGCCCCGGGTTTGGTCAACGAAACCTTGAGTCTCGCTTGGAGGCTGTTGAGCGACTCCAAGCGTCGCAGTTCGCTGCTCTGCGTCAGGAGCTGAGCTTGTTGAAGGCTCAGCTCGCGGAGGTTGCGCAGACGACCTCAAACGTAAAGGACGAGGTCGGGACGAGGCTCTCTGCCGTCTCGAAGCGCGTCGCCGCGCTCGAGAGCACTTTGGCGAGTCAACCGACGTAGGTGACTCGTGCTGCACGTACGGCTTCAGCCGCCCAACGTAAAACGTTGGGTGCAGGCGCATGCTGGACGGTATGTCCAGTGTGTACGCGTTGCCATGCTTCGCCAACACGGTGAATGGCCCAATGAAGCGCGGAGCAAGCTTGCTTGCTCCGAAATCGGAAACTGCATGTTTAGCTAGGTTCTGCGTAGCTAACAGAACTAATGAACCAATTTTAAATTCATTTGTGTTTCCCCTGCCGGTGTTGCCGGCGTTCAGCTTCTGTCGATCGACAGAAGCTGCTATTGCATCTTGGACAAACCGAATTACGGCTTGTCGGCGCTGGACAAAGTCCATTGCATCCAAGCTGAACCCCTGGTTCAGTTCGTGCTCCTTGTTCGCAGCAGGCCCGGCCTGCGCGTGTTGTTCGTTGTCGTTTAGAGTGTCTACGCCCGTCGTAGACATTGTGTTGTCGTCGCCATGACTGTGCGCAGTACGTGCGCGAGTCGTCACAGCTGATACATTGCTTGTATCAGCGTGCTTATCCGGTTGTTTTGAATTAACCGGATACCGTCCCCCACTTAAGGAAGGAGCTACCGCACCGAGTACGCTCGGTACGCGTGGGTGCCTCATGGCATTCACGTAGAACGGTGTGTGTCCTGTCGAGACATGCACCGAGTTGTTGATGGCGAACTCCGCCATCGGCAAGCAGTCGCTCCATTGATGGAACGAGTGCGCGTAGCTCTTCATGGTGTCAACCAGCACGCGGTTGACACGCTCTGTTTGGCCGTCGGTCTGCGGGTGATCCGCTGTCGACATGGACAACTGCGTCCCAAGAAGTGTAAACACTTCTTGCCAGAATCGCGCTGTAAAGCGCGGATCCCGATCCGACACGATGTCGAGTGGCATACTATGGTGTCTAAACACCAGGTCAACAAACAGACATGCCGTCTGTTTGGCTGTCACCTCGGCTGGTACTGCAGCAAGATGCACCATCTTGCTGAAGCGGTCAACAAAGACCACAATACCAGTCCTCCGCTTGTTGTCTTGCGGAAGACCAAAAACAAAGTCCATTGAAATGGACTGCCAGCACTCCGACGGAGTCGGTAGTGATTGAAGCGGAGCCTGCGAGTTGGGCGCAGGCTTCACGCGCTGGCATACCTCGCAAGCACGAACGTACTTGCGTACCCATTTGTACTGGTGACTCCAGTAGAAGTCACGCGTGAGAAGTAAATACGTCTTCTCACGGCCAGGATGTCCCGATGTTGGGGCATCGTGGTACTCGTACGTGATCTTGAGCCTCAACTCATGATCATCCGGCATGACAATGCGATCTGCGTTGTCGTCGACTGCGGTGTAAAGCAGCAGACCATTGTGTACACGATAACGGTGTACACGAGCACAAAGGTGTTTGGCCAGCTTCTGACGAGACTTGTCAGAAGGTGTGGAGAAGTACTCCAACAACTGCTTCGCGTCCGCGTCGTGCGCGTATGCGGCCTTCACGTCATCCAACAAGGACGACGAGGGTGTAGTCGTCCTGACGACATTCAACCTTCCAGGTTTGTACTCAACCTGGAAGTTGTATTCAGCAAAGAATGAAAGCCACCGTGCCATTCTTTGTGATATGTGCGGCGACTTGATCGCCGTACGCGACGATGCGTGGTCGGTGTAGACCACGAATGGTCTACTCCCAAGTAGATACACTCGAAACTTTGCGAGTGCATACTTCATGGCAAGGAGTTCCTTGTCATGTACCGGGTAATTGCGCTCAGCTGGTTTCAGCTGACGCGTTTGGTAGTAAACCACACGATCACGAAGGTCGTGATCGAGTTGCATCAGTGCGCATCCGATCGCGAAATCGGATGCATCGCACACAACGTGGAATGAGCGATCTTGGTCGGCCACCGCCAAGATCGGCGCCTCAGTCAAGCCCTGCTTGACTGCTTCGAAGGCCTGCTGACAATCAGCAGTCCATTCCCATGCAGCCTCTTTCTTTAAGAGCTGCGACAGCGGGCGAATCTTGCCCGCGTAGTTGCTCACGTACTTGCACAAGTACGTGGCGAGTCCAAGGAACTGCCGCAGTTCCTTTACGTTTGAAGGCGTAGGCCATTCATTGATCACTCTGACCTTTCCTGGGTCAGGGCGTACGCCGTTCTTCCCCACGAGACACCCAAGTACGGGTATCTCGGTCGCCCCGAAGATACACTTCTTCAGGTTCGCATAGAGCTTGTGCTTTCGCATGAGCTCAAGCAACTTGCGGAGATGCTCTGTATGCATCTCCACATCCGACCCCCCATTCACAGCCCGGCTGTGAATGAACACGTCATTGAAATAGCTCGGTGCGAAGTCGCGCACCGAGCGCAACAAGTGCGTGACGCACCTGTTGAACGTCGCTGGGGCGTTCTTCAGCCCCTGCGGCATCACGAGCCACTCCCAGAGCATGCCGCTCGGAATGCTTACCGCTGTGAGAGGGATATCGCTCTCACGCATGAGGATCTGATAGAACCCGTCTCTCAGATCCAGAGTACTGAAGATAGTACTCGAGGTCATCGAATCGATGATCACATCTTTTCGAGGTATCGGCGTCTGCGCCGGTACCGTCGCGTCGTTCAGCATGTTGTAAGCATGAACGATGCGCCACCCGCCCTGTGGTTTCTTCACACAGAACGTAGGCGCGCTGTGCGGGGACTTCGATTCCCGCACTTGTCCTGCCTTGCGACGACGTTCAAAGAAGTCGTCGATTGCCTTGACTTGCTCACGCGGCAGTGGCCACTGTCGCGTGACGCAGTACTTTGTTCCCGACACGAGATCAATCTCGTGCTGAACACCCTTGTCCTGCGGTAACTCCGCAGGAATGTCGTCCGGGAGTAAATCCTTGTACTCACGCAAGACCTTGTAAAAGGGGCTCGCCTTGAGCGAGTCCCAGCCTTGCTCGTCGAAGCGTTCCTTCTTCGACTTCGCGCTGAGGGCGTCCGCGCCTTCAGAGATGAGCTGATTCAGCTCTTCTGCTTCACACGTCATCCTCTCGACGTCCGAGAGGATGAAAATCTGCTCGATGTGTCCATCGTGCAGGTCGCAAGCGAAACGCTTCCAGCTTGTGACTGGAAGCGAAATTAACTCCGACGCTAACGTCGGAGGATTATCCAGCCTCATCTTCTTGTATTGGAGACCAATACTCGTACGCGTCAAGACATTCAATGTCTCGACGGTCGTCTCCAACTCCTGTGTCTGCCCGGCAGACACTGCTTGTAGCGTCTCGGTCCCTGACCGAGACTTGCGCAGCTTTTCTCGCTTGCGCCGTTCACTTCTCGTGCGGAGCCCGGCTCCGCGAGTTTCTTCTTGTCCAGGCCCGGCCGTGGACAGTTGTTCCTTGTATTCGCCGGCGGGTTTTACCCGCGGGCGCACGCGTTCAAGCCCGGCTTGATCGCGTACCGCTTCGTCGTGCAGCCCGGCTGCACGCGAGCTCGCAAGCATTTCCGGTGCGGGACGTTTGCAACCGTCCGCACTGCTTGCAGCGTCGGCTCCCAGAGCCGACGCGCCTTCTTTACCTCGACGCCTAACGGCGGAGTGTCTTTCGACCAATTGTGTGTCGACATTACCTGTCGACACTACCGCGTCGCCCCGGACGCTTCGAGACCCTCTCGAATCGGATTGAACCAGGCCCTGCTGATTCGGTTCACATCTTCTCCCAACGACTCTCGCAGTCGTTGGCGTTTGCTTGGGGTGACCGGAGACAGCCGCATTCCGCGCTGTCTCTGGTGGAGAGCCGCATGCACCACGTGGTGCATGTGCTGCGCCGACAGGGCCATCGCTCTCTGTCGCGTTGCTGCTGCTCCCGAAGCGCACGATCGTGCGCTTCGTCCAGTCGATCACTGGATCATGCCGTGGCTTGCACGGCATGCCCAACACCATATCGAACTTATCGTCCAGTTCGAGGACGATAAGCTCGTCGACGAACTCCTTCTCTTGATACGAGAAGCGTACGCGTACAATACGCTTCTCGGTTCTAACAACGACACCCGTTGCTAGCCTCACTTCCAATAGACTTCGAGGTGTTTTCACCTCCTCGAAGTCAAGCCTTGGAAGGCTCTGCAGTCGAACAAAGTTGTTCGACGCACCACAGTCCACTAGAACACGAAGAGACCTCTCTCTCTCTTCAAGCTTACCTTCAGGATGACAAGGTTCGGCTTGTCATCTTGCTTCTTGCAGTGAGATTGACTCTCACTGGGGGCAGCGATCTTCATTGCAGCGTGTCCGATGTCGACATGCTCGACCGCATCACCAGCAGGGCGCCACGCGCCTGCTGGTCCCTCTAGTTTTTTGTTAGCCCGCGACGATACCCAGTATCGCCACGACGGCTCCTCGCCGCGTGCACAGGTGCTGTGCACTCGCGGGAGTAGTGACCGGTGTTTCCGCAGCGGAAACAACGCACATTCGTTGATCCACGACGCTGCTGGGAACCAGCAGCGGTCGCACTCGAGAGGTCCATTGGTTCGGGAGCTCCCGACGGTCTTACCACCGGTCGTGGCATCAGCCGCGGGGCGTTCACATGCAGTTTAGCCTGCCGCAGGCTAAACTCTTCTTGCATTGCGAGCGCAATTGCAGCCTCGAGAGTATTTGGATACTCTCGGAAGAGATAGGTCTTCACAGGCCCATCTCTAAGGCCTTTCATGAACGTGACGACCTTTGTCGCCTCGTCAATCGGGTTGGTCACGATGTTCGAGACCAAGTACCGTGCTCTTTGGGCGTAAGCATGCACGTCATGCTTGCCCTGTTGTAGATCGAGGAACTCCGCCCTCGATCGGAACTCGTTCTGCGGGGATCAAACGCTAGTTTGAGCTCCTCCTTGAACTCCTCGTACGTCTGAAGCACGTAGGGTCCGTGAGTCGGCGTCCGTACGCCCAACTCCTTGCTCGTCCGCCAATACATGACATGGCGAACGCAACCTTCGACAACGGGTCGACGATACGTCGAGTCGTAATGGCAGTGTCGACCTCGACAAGCCAACGGAGGAGAGGTTCCCCCTCTCTCCCAACGTAGCTGCTTACGTGGGGTTTCAATGACTCCACGCACGGTGTGGCCGATGGCGACACCGAAGCTCGAACAGTGGTTTCACGCTGTTCCTTCACGATGAAACCCAGAGCAACACCGTGTTGCTCCGTCGGCGATAGCGTACGTAACATCGTTGCTACCGCCGCTTCCCCAATGACTGTCGACAGTCGTTGGAGGGCCTCCCACTCTGGCTCCGACAGGTGGGGGCAGTCTGCACGCGCAACATGCGTTGCAGACGTGTTTCGGCTACCCACGGACATGTTACTGTTTGAGGGCAGGTTCTCAGCCCCGCGTTCGTATTCCATACGAACGTGTTCTTAGTCGGTCGTTGGACGGACTACAAAGTGCTACCAGGTGTAATGGGTCTGCTTAGACCCACTACTTTAGCTTACACACGTGCGCACATGTATGAGGAAGCGTAGGAGTAATTTACTTAAGTTCAGTATACTTGTATCCGCAAGTATACTTAAACCTAGATAAAGGAACCGAACGATAGCTTTGGTGCCAAATGAGAACTGTATTGATTGTAAATGGGATTTCCTCCTAAAATTGATATTTCTAATGAGAGGTTCTGCCATTGGATGGCTGACAGAACCCCTATCTATTGAATGACTCTCATTGGTAGAAAGATGTTACTTTCTACCAGTCATATGCTTTTGCTATGAATGTGGACCACCCTGTGGAGTGGTCAACCTGACTGTATCCATTAGTGCATGTTGCACTAAGAGTGACCACACCGGGGTGCTATTAGAGTGACCACACCGAGGTGCTATTAGCACCCCAAAATGCCAGATTTGGCACTAGGATAGCATTGCACAGCGCCGCCGGGGCGGCTAAAAGCTAAACAGATTTAGCTTTGAGGCCATCGGGGCCACATCTAGAGCTAAAATTGTCTCTGAAAATAGCACCAGCGGAGTGGTGAACAGTCTGCAAGATGTCCGAGAAACGAGGAGCGAACTACAGTGCTGCAGAGGATAAGGCTTTGTGTGAGGCATGGCTGAATGCTAGCTGTGATCCTGTAACTGGGATCAATCAGACCGGAGACGACATGTATCACAAGGTGAGAAAGGTGTTTGAAGAAATTCTAGGGCCTCCTACTACGAGAAACCCTGGCTCGCTGAAGTCGCGCTTCCAGACAATTTCGCGGTCTGTGTCGAAGTTTGTCGGTTGCTTCAAGCAAGTAGAACGGCTGGATGTTAGTGCTAGATCTCCAACGGACATCATTCATCAAGCTGTGGAGCTGTACGAAGCTGAGAGCGGAAAATTCCGGTTCTTGCAGTGCTGGAGCATCTTGAAAGACTCGCCAAAGTGGCGCGCTTGGCGAGACGGAAACGCCAAGAAGACCTCTCTCAGGAAGCGGACGGCAGTCGAATGTTTGGCTGAACTACAATCTGTGGACGGTATCGGGAGTAGCATATCCGATGGTACATCAACAGCAGAAACAGAAGTAGCAGATAAGCGCCCCATCGGGCAGCAGCGTGCTAAAATAGAGCGCGCAAACCTAGCTCTCTACTCTAGACAAGTGCAAACCACCGAAAGAATGGCGAAAACAGCCGATGCTCGCGTTCGTGTGGCTCAAGATCAAGTTGATCAGAATCTTTTTAGCATGACAACAAGCACTAGCGACCCGGAGACGATGGAGTTCATCACGCTCAAACGACGACTTGTGTTAGCACGACTTCGTAAAGAGGTTGCTGCTGTTGACACAGAGACTCCTGCAGCTGCAGGACATGGATCTCGGCTTGGTGATCAGCCGGATCCAGCCAAAGCAGAGCCCATCACTACCGCGCCATTAACTCCAGCAGCCCACCCATTCCCCACAGTTACTGCAACGACAACACCCGATGTTGTATCATCGCTAATTATCTAGCACTGCTTAAGTTCAAACCACAAGGGTCGTATATTGCAAATTTTAACTAGTTTTCGAGACCGCGCATTGTCCAGAGATGATCGGTGAGATCGGATCTCAACCGAGCGTGCTGGTTAGCGTTGTGAAGTTTGTGCGAGTTAGATATCAGCGTAGCAACTGTAGAAGATCGCGGTGGTCGTTGTGGCCTAACAATATTGAATACTGGA
Source organism: Phytophthora ramorum (assembly GCF_020800215.1). Lineage (NCBI taxonomy): Eukaryota > Oomycota > Peronosporomycetes > Peronosporales > Peronosporaceae > Phytophthora > Phytophthora ramorum. The sequence goes on from NW_027150656.1 coordinate 1,444,774, forward strand.
ATGCCACCAGGCTGCGCCTCGGCATCGTAAAGATGCTCATGCCCATTGCAATAGGGATCACTGAGTTCGTCTTCTATGATCATGTTGTCGAGGATTATACAAGCGTGCATCACTTGTGACACGTGGCGACTGGACGTAAAATGTCCGAGCGTCGTTTCCCATTTCCCATGGAAGCACTCGCGGTGATGATTGGTCCAGAAGTGCGCGCGACAGGGAAGAACGAGGACGAACGGAGACCTGGTACAAGTTCCCACAGTATACTGAGACCAAGTGACTTCCAGAAGTCCTCCCAATGTCGAGTTACTTCCGGAAGTCACGTGTGCCTTCCGAAAGTTCCTTCCTGATGTGACTCGCAGATGACGCAGACGTTCTGGGTGCGGAGGCTGACCAGACGCCCCTGATTTGTACCCACCAAGACCTTTCCAATTTTCCAGTATACAAAGCCCAAGATATTAGCGACCGACCAAGACGACCAGCCGGATATGTTATGCACGAAGAGCCGGCTTGCGACCAGGATGTGTCAGCCTACCGGATGCTGATTACGCCAAAGGAACCCTATAGTGAAACCAAGACAAATGTGCATGTGGAAGACTTCCAGCAGAGACCTTGACAGAAGACTTCTAGCAGAGACTAAAAATAACAGAGAGTTCGTTTTGCCACCAAGGGCGCAAGTGTTTTCCAGGGCCCTTATCAGTTGGCCTGGAAGCACGCTGGGATAACGCCGGACAAGCCGCCGTGTATTTCCGGGGACCCGGGTTCACCCAGCCTGCGTTTGGACGCGTCGTGATCGCGAAGACCGCCGTGGAATTCTCCGAAAGGCTCAAGACCAAATTAGGCGGTGACCGAGTGACGCGCATTCGTACGTGATCTGTCCTATTTCATATTTCAGTTGGGAGTGCGTCCTCTAGACCCCCCATTTCATAGTAATTGCCGTTTCAGGAGGTTGTTAGTAGTCACCCCCCGGAATTTGATCGAATAGACTGCTGTGTGATAGGACTGTATATTGAGTGATCCGGAAGTGGTTTTCCTTTTGGATATATCTGAAAGTTATCTTCTGGAAGGAGTTATAAATCCTCCTTACCGGAAGTGGTGCGCAACAAGGGTGCATCTGGAAGTGACCAGTCTTCCAGGTGAAACACAGGTAGACTGGTGTACGGACCCACTGCTCAAGGGTCCAAAAGAATAAGTAGCAGCTGTATATTGTGTATAACTCTCTGTATTATTTGGTCATCTGGGAAGGCTTTGCTAGTGGTCTAACCCCAGCTGTACTAATTGCGTCGAGAAGTGAACGTACGCACTCTGTATTCTTGTATTCATTTTGATTGTGTAGGAACAACTCATCAGGTGGAGTCCGGTCTTCCGAAGACAAACGACACCTATAGGGATTACACAAGGTCACACGCCAAGCTACTTCCGGAAGTCCCGTACTTTTGGAGGTAGTCTGACCCCATTGGGCTTTCCGAAAGGCGAAGTTTAAGCTTCCTGATCGGCCGAGTCTTCTGGCGCGCGTGCGCTATACACCCTGGACGATAAAGGCGTTCACCCGCCTCGCCTCAGCTGGTGCGCGTGCCCGGATTTGGACGTCTAGTGATTTCACCGAGTTGTTCTTATATTATTGATTGAGTTCTAGGGGACTGGGTGCTAACTAATCTTCTAACCGTGGTTATTATGGCTGGAATTGAAAGCACATGCGAAGGTGGACGTGAGGGACCCGAACGCGGCGATGCGTCCCGGTCATCACGTCGAGTACAAGGGCTGCCTCCGGAGGAGCAGGCGACTTTGGATGAGGTCGTCAGGAATGCTCGGAAGGCGAACGCTGCGAAGCGCAAGGCTGCCCAAGAAGCGAAGGAGTCGACGGCTCGAGAAGAAGACACTTCTGGATCCGCCGTTCAGGAGGCGCACCAAGCGAATCAGGACGGTGATGTGGAGGTGCTTTCGGATGGGGAAGAAGACTCCGAGTGGTCCGGATCGGGATCTGGTTCGGATGACGAAAATGATTCCAGCTCGCAAGAGTCTGATGAGGCGTCTGAGGGAGACGTCGTGAAGGTTGAGCCCCCGGCAGAAGATCGAGTTTCGGACTCTCTTCAGCCGGAAGAAGAAGTTGAAATTCTGGATGACATCAAGACATCCGAACGAGCGCAAACGATCAAAGATGAGCGGCCATTATCGACTGTTCAAGAAGATTCTGTGCTAGAAGATGTGGAGATGTCTTTGCCGGTGCGATCGGATGTCCCATTGCAGGTGGAGCTTCCAGATATCGTGTCGATGCAGCCCCCTCCAACCGCTATGCAGAAGGATTACCATCCTGAAGTTCAAGAAGTGGAGACTGGGACAGCCGACGTTCAAATGACGGAGGCCCAGGCAAAAGCGTATGTGGCAGATCAAGTTCGACGTTGGGAACGTGATGTTTCTGAAAAGAATGTCCCTCCGGATGTCAAGTTTGATTGGCCGCAAGTGCGTTTGGATTCCGAATCGTTTATAGTTGCTAGTCTGACTACTTCGGATTACCTGAGACGACGGATGTCGATGCCGACTCAAGCAGACGCCTGGATCGCGGAGATGCAGTTACGACGTCGCACGTTTGGAATGGCCCGAGATCTGACCGCCGCTCTGATTCCTCCTGGAATGTTCACACCCCGGGATTGTGTTGCTGTCTTGCAGACTATCCTTTTCGAGGCTGGTTTCGAGTTTGTCAATTTGGTGCCTGGATGGTTCCGGACGCGAGTCTACAAAGTGCATCCGGATCTTGTCCGACGAGTGGTGGGTGAAATGCTGCAACTACTTGTGGTGGAGTTGATTGAGTGGAGACAGGTGGTGAATCAGGCTCAAGAGTTTCTAAAAGTGCTGAGTCAAGCTGCCCCTGGAGATGCTGATCGACTGCGTCTTGAAGTTGCCGATCATTTTCCGCCTGGAATAGTAGTCGCGACGGATCACGAGATCAATTTGTTGGGATCGGAGTATGTGTGGCATTTGAAAGCTGCCGGTTTCCGGAAGGTGAGGAGTCCACGAGGGGTTGCGGATGAGGAAGCTGCGTCTAAACGTGTTCAACGTGTGGCTGCCCGACCGCCTCCTTCATCGATCCCGTCGCCGTCATCGCTCCAGTCGGTGCCATCTTCGGTTGTCCAGAACCTGGAAGTGTTGTCCTCCAGAAGCAGTTATCCGAACGAATTGGCTCAGATTCTACGCCGAGTATGTTTGAAACTTCCGGAGGGTCAAGCGAGTCGATGGCTAGTGCTACATCCAGTTCACGGACTTCCAGAGATAGTTCGTCTGGATCTTCTGGATGGAGTGTTGGCCAAGGTGCAGGAGTACATATGCCGTTCTCAGTGTTTGAACCACGGGCAATGACAGCTCAGAGTCTGGGAGGAGCCGTTGCGGCGGAGACTGGTGTAGGTATGTACGTCACTCACGAAGTGATTCCACGGAACCCAGTACCAGTGATTCAGGAAGACATCGCCATGTCAGAAGACAAAGCAAAGGGTTCTCGAAGGCAGAAGTCCAAGGTTTCCTCTCGAAGGACCTCCCGATACCGAGACGAGTCGTCGTCAGAAGACTCTGATGCAGATGTCCGTCGTCGGCGTGGACGTTCCAACAGCAGACATTCGACACGATCCAAACGTCGGTCACCCTCGGAAAGATCCTCTCGTTCGAGTCATTCCGGAAGATCACGTCAGTCGGTAACCTCCGGATCTACACAAGTCGCGCTTAACACAATGAACCAAGTTCAGGAAGCGATGGCGCGAATGGAACTTCAGCAGGAGTCTCTCTACGAGAAGATGTCTGCCGGTCTGGAAGCCAAATTGGATCATATTGTTGAACAGAAGTTCAGGGACGTCATTCCGAAACAGGAACCGGTTCAACCTCCGGTGGAAGTTCGTCGAAGTCACGACGCCGAAGATGATCCTGATGCAGCACATTTGGAAGCAGTACGTCTGGAACGCGAACGTGCGGAAGCACTGTTTACGCAATATCAGACTCAAGCGGAAGCATATCAGACGGATGAAGCACAGAGGACTGCAGCCATGGTTGCCACGCTCCAGCAGGAATTCCAAGCTCTACGGGTTGACCGGGAGCAAGAGCGAGAAACTGCGAAGAACCTGCAGAAGTTTCTAGCAGGCCAAGTGCGGGAACTCCGAACGGCATCTGCCCAGCAGCCTTCTGGAAGTGTTTCGGCTCAAGAAGTTGGTTCGGCTCCGATGGTACGCCCGGATTCCGGTCGTACAACCACTCGTTCCGATCGCAGTAGTGCTTCCGGAAATGCTGCCGATGCGACACGTCAGAAGCCGGATGTGAGAAGCTCTGACGAGATCTTCGCGGCACAATTCCAAGCTACGTTGCAGGCATTTGCTGCTGACAGAGTTTCGAAGAACCCGATGGGAAAAGCCGTGAAGATTTCTGAGCCGGTTGTGAACGTGAAAGCGGAACCCATGTCTGGAAGTAGAACGTCTGCAACTGGAAAGGCCGAGTTGTCCTCTGGAACCAAGTCAACTGCACCTGGAAAGTCAGCCAAGCGGCACACGTCCGAAAGATCTGGTTCGTCCAAGAAAAGTTCGACATCTGGAAAAGGAAAGAGGACGAAGAAGTCATCTGGAAAGTCAAGTGATCCTTCGGATTCTGACCCAAGTTCTGACTCCAGTAAGAGTGACTCGGACTCGGACAGTTCAAATAGCAGTTCTTTCGAAGATGTCGTTCCGAATGTCCATACGACACCAGGTCCAGGCGGATCTCTGTTCACGTTCAGACCGTATGTGAATGCCAGCACGTTGGAAGACTTCAATGAGAAAGCGTCACTAGCTACCCGTATCCGGTGGTTGGAACGATTCCAGAGTTTTGCTGTTCAAGGCGGTTGGTCAGATAAGGTCAAGATCTATGAGATGAAGCTGAAGTTACCTGCTGCCGTTCGGAACTGGCGTTCGAACTTGAATCCCAACGTGCGCCGGAAATGGAAGAAGTTCCTGAAGGAGTTCCGAGATATGTATTGCAAGGCCAAGACCTCGGATTCAGAACGTTATTACACGATGATCCAAAAGAAGGCAGAAACTCCGCTAGAATTCTACTACCGCCTGAACAAGGTGGCCGACAAAGCGGGGATCGAGTTCGACGCATCGAGTAAGCAACGTGAGCGTCATCTGAAAGTGTTCACGAAAAAGCTTCTGGACTCTCGCCTCCGAACGACTTTGCAAGGACAACGTCTGCGTCGTCTGAAGGACCTGGAGTATGTCCTGAAACAGCATGAAGAAATGAATCAAGACGACGACTATGATACTCCACCTCCGAAGAGAGACTTCCGAGCGGACAATGTCCCTCGTGATCGATTCCGACCGAAACGTTCTGGAAGGGCCTATGTCCTTCACGATGACGATAACCGGGATGGCGAACACGGCAGACAAGTCCATTTTTTGGAAGATGTGGAAGAAGTGCCAAGTCGAGAACATGTTCCTAGTGTGCTGCCTACTCCAACTGCGGATGCCACGAACGTGTCCGGTTCGAGCATAGATGACCTTTCCGAAGCAGTATTTCGCGCGATGGAGAATCCTGGATGGCGGCCACCGACTTCTGATTTCCGTTCGGATCGCCGGCAGCAACGTTTTGGAAGTCCGAACGCGTCCAAGTTCTGTGACAAGTGCAAAGAGTTTGGACATCTGACGGAGAATTGTTGGTCGGACATTGAATGTGATCGATGCCGTCGGATGGGACATCCGACACACCTCTGCAGGACTCGTCCGTGTGCGATTTGTAACCAGTTTCACGAAGGCAAGTGTGAAGAATGGAAGGCTTTTCAAGCGATCAAGAATCTTGCACGTCAAGGAGCACTGAAAGATCTGCCGTCTCCTATCCGGAAGCAACTTCTGGAAGGGAAAGTGGATCCAGGGGAACAGCCGTTAAACTAGTAAGCCCGCTGGATGGGGATCCAGAACGCGACGGGCTGAAGAAACCCCCCGATATGTGTCTTCTAGTGTATGTTGGCCCGGAGTTGAGACGCCAAAAACAGGATAAACATCATTGCATGACAGTGACTCCGGAAAATGGTGACCCTCTTTCAGATGAACTTCGTCCTGAACGAGTTCTGTCGGAAGGTGTACGGCCGGAAATACAAGATCCGGATGTACCTGTTGAATTCCGACTGGGACCAGGCGAACGATATGGCTGGTGGGAAGATCACTGTTCGGATGACACGAAACGGATTGCGATGGTTCACGGAGCGGTGAACAATTGTCGGACAGACATCCTTTTGGATTCTGGAGCGTCAGTAAGCATGGTGAGTTTGGATCTTGCGCGTAGACTCAAACTCAAGTTAAGCTTCTGCAAACAGCTCCGGGTATCTGGACTGGGTGGCATCCCGACCATCATCACCGCGAGTGCTGAAGTGAAAATCACTTTGGGTCCGAGAATTGTGTATGTCTTGGAACTTTGGGTCGCGAACATTGGTGAAGGTGTCGACGTGTTGCTTGGAATGAATTTCATGTATTCCGCTGGAGTGCGACTGTGCGCACGAGAAGGATTGGTGCAACTTCCAGATGAAGAAACTGTGTTGCTATCAGGACGTGGTGCGGATCATTATCACAGAGGTTTGGACCTTCCGGTGAGACCGCGTGAAGAGCTTTTCCTGCGTCCAGGTGAACATGCTATCGTCCGGATACATTACGGACAGAGCAATCCACAACGTGATGTAGTATGGGCTGGTCGGGGAGACCGATGGGTAGCCCAGATCATCTATGCTGCTAGATCATGGGCTGTGGCCATCAAAGTGGTGAACATTTCCGGAAGGTGTCTTAGCATTGACACTCGGACGCCGGTTGCTCGGATCATCGAGTTTGGCTTCTTCCCGAGGGCAGGACGTTTTGTCCGCCCGGGTCTCCGAAGGTATCAGGAGTGGCAGACTCTCATCTATGAGAATACCGAATCCAATCAGATGCGTTTACGTTCTGAACGATTTGAGCAGATGATGAGGGACGCCGAACCTCCTTGCGTCCAGAAGTCCGAATACTCATGGCCGGCTAAGCTATTGGTTCGACCGCTTCCTGGAAGCGACCAAGTTCACATGGTGCAACTTCAGGAGCTGCCTCGTGTCTTACGTCCGAAACTGGAGGAGACTCTTCCAGATGAAGTCATCGCAGAAGACACGGTGAAGCTGAAAAAGGACCCTGAGGTTGAGGAAGTGCCACGTCCGGAGGATACTGGCGACGGATGTCATCCAAGGGAGTCGGAGGTCATACCAAGGGTTGAAGAACGTTTGGAAGGCGCAGAACTTCTGACGGACGACGTGGATTCGGACGGAGATGAATTCTTTGATTCGATTAGTCTGAATGAAGAGTTTCCGGATGAAGGTGCTGATGATGTGAACGATTGTCTGGGTGACTTGTCAGGATTGGATGAACTCCGGGATCAGCAAACCCAAGCCATGCTCTCTACCCCAATCCAAAAGTTGAAAATCGAATATGAGAGGTGCATGCGTCTGAACGCAGAAGAGTTGGATTTGGAACCCGCTGTGTACATCCATGAAGGAAGTGACTTGTTAGCCCAATTGCGTGATCAGCTGGCGATGCTTCCGGAACTCCAAGAGCTGAGCCCGACATGCGATATTGATGCGGCTGATGTGGGAGATTCGGAAACGACATCACCTCTGGAAGAGCAGAAGCTTCGGTCCATCCTGAAGTACCACCGCTCTATTTTTCTGGGTGATGGAAATGCCGCTCCTGCTCCGGCAAGAGGAGTGATTTGTGATTTGGACGTTGGGACGGCCAAGCCGGTCGCACAACGCGCCCGATCCATCGCACCTCATTTGGCTATCAAGGTCTATGAGTTACTCAAGAAACTCTTGGAAACTGGATTGATCGAACCTTCCGAATCACCATGGTCCTCTCCGATCGTGATTGTCCTGAAGAAAAACGGTGTAGACATCCGGATGTGTATTGATTACCGGATCGTCAATGGTTTTATCGAACTTTCGAACTACCCGTTACCACTGATTGACGACTTACTGATCGGATTTGAGAACGCAATGTGGTTCATGAGCTTGGATATGGCTAGTGGATTCTGGGCGGTTCGAATGTCAGAGCGTGCCAAGTTGATTTCAGCTTTTGTGTGTCCGTTTGGACACTTCCAATGGGTGCGAATGCCGTTTGGACTCAAAAACGCGCCTTTAGTGTATCAGGCAGTAATCAATAACTGCCTGTGGGGATTCGTCCGGCTGCCTCCAGAGGAAGAAGCTGAAGTCGACCAAGACGTCTTGGATTTCCTGAAGTTGCCCCCTCCGGCAGCCAATCTTCTGGATGTGGACACTAATCCTGAAGTCCCGACGCTGACTGAGTACATGACGGTGTTCAAAAGGAATATCCCTGCGCCATCTCAGATGGGCCCTGTCTTGGGACGTAGTTCCTATATCGACGACATTGCACATGGAGCTGAAACCTGGGACCAACTTTGTGATGATCTGAACGCACTCCTTTTCAGGTTGAGGTACTGGAATATTTCCGTGAGCCTCCCTAAAAGTGAGTTCGGAAAGAAGTCGATCCCGTATCTGTCGCACGAGATCAGTGCTGAAGGCATCCGAGCGACACCTAAGATTGCGAAAGGCGTTCAGGACTTGCCGTTCCCAAGCACACTGAAAGGGGTACAATCGTTCCTCGGAAGTCTCAATTATTATCACAAGTTTATTGAGGACTTTCCAGTGGTAGCTGCGGTGCTGTATGAACTCTCGGATGACCAAGTGCGCTCAGGACGTAATCTGTCAAGAGCTAAGGAGGCCTTTGGAATCCTGAAGCGGAAGATTGTCTCAACTCCGTTGCTACGCCATCCGGATCGCTCCCGACCGTTCGTCATCATCCCGCATGCCAATCAGTGGGCCGCATGTGCAGTCCTCGGGCAGGAATATGATGGGAAGATACACCCGGTCAGGTATACCGGCCGCGTCCTGAACGACTCCGAAGTGAGGTATCATGTCGCCGAGAAAGAGGTGATCGCTATCATGAGGGTGCTTCAGGTGTTCCGGACGATTGTTGAACATTGTCCACTGATCGTCTATACGAGATACTCCGTTCTGAAGTGGGTCATCACTTCCAAATCCGCCGACGGAAGGTGCGTCCCATGGGGACTTGCGTTATCCGGGTGGAACATGGAAATCCGGAAGGTTCAACGGGACGAGGACGGTCTGGCTGCTATCATGGGCGCTGGGATCACTCCGCGTGAACACTTAGACAAAGTCGCTGAATCATTGATTCCAGCGAAAGGTGAGATCCGGCAGCCGCCTGTGGTGAGTGTTGAGATGTTGGATGCAGACTACGATGGGATCGTCCTTAGCTTCGATGGAGCTGCCAAGACATCGACTCGTCAAGGAAGCTGCGGGTGCATCCTTTGGAAGGTGCCCGGTTGGACCGTTCTAGAAGCACATGGTTATATTCTGAAAGATGTTACTGTGAATGACGCTGAGTACTACGGACTTCTGAAAGGTATGACGATGGCTTCCGAACGTCAAGTCGAAGATCTATTTGTGGTCGGTGACTCCCGGATTGTTATTCAGCAAGTGCAAGGTTTAATCAATTGCAATCAGCCTCACCTGCAAAAGCATCTCGCGGAGGCTAATGTTCTGAAGGCCAAGTTCCGGACGGTAAGGCTGGCACACCTCAAAAGGGAGTACAATCAAGCCGCCGATTACTTGACTTCCAAGACGTTGCTACTGGGTGAGTCATGGGAAGTCCAAGATGAACATGAGCTCCGACACCTGGAAGTAGTGTCTAAAATACCCGAAAAGGTCACGAAGACTGACACTCCAGATGGCGATGACAGTTCCAGTCCAGTGGGACCCGGAAGCTCGGATGCGAGGGACGCTCAGGTAGGAACGGTGCTTCCTGATGCTGATTCTGCCCCGTTGTCGGCAGCCGCCAGAGTGATGGCAGTCATGACGAGGTCAGGCCTTCAAACCACCGAATCTCTGGATGGACCACCAATGGGACCTCTGGAATTCCAAGCGGAAAGATGGCGTCGCATCAAAGTTCATCAGGAAGAAGACGAGTACTTGTCAGAGATCAAAGATTTTCTGAAGGGTGAAGTTGACAGATTCTCACCCAGACGCCTCCGAAAGATTGCCAAAGTTGCTGACTTGTTTGCGCTCGACACTCGCGATGTGCTGTACCGACTTGCACGATCTACCCGAGACCGCCCGAGGGACTTTGTGGATGAGCCAAGGCTGGTCGTCCCGAAGTCACTCCGTCCAGATATGCTGCACTATGCGCACGAAGATTATCAGGGCGGCCATCAAGGCATCACTCGGACGCACGAGAAATTGCGTTCGGAATTCTATTGGCCTGGTATGTACGCGGATGTGGAACGCTATGTGAAGGAATGTGTTGATTGTGCCAGCGGCAAGGGACGACCTCCGAATGCTGGTCCGTCGCCTGGAAACATCGAACCTAGAAGACCTTTCGAAGTTGTATCGATGGACTTTGTGACGCACATGCCGAAGTCCGAGCGTGGGAACACCTTTTTACTTTTGTTCCAAGATACGTTTTCTGGATTCGTCATGTGCAAACCCATGAGTTCGACGACAGCTCAGGACGTAGCGGAAGCTTATGAAGAGTGCATCTTCCGAAGGTTTGGAGCAAGTTCGATGTTGCGTCACGATCAAGACCCAAGGTTTATGAGCGAGGTGTTCACCCGTTTCCGAGAACTTTTAGGAAGTCGACAGCGCGCCACACTGGCATATCGTCCCCAGGCAAATGGCCAACAGGAGCGGTCCGTCCAGACGGTGGTCAGGAGCATCCGAGCGTTCATTTCGGAAGCGGATCAGAGCGATTGGGACGATCATTCAAAAAGACTCATGTTCGCTCTGAATACGTCATTCGACGCAACTCGCCTGGACACGCCATTTTGTCTGGTTCACGGATGGGATGCCCAAGGGACGTTATCTGCAATGTTGGGTCCGAAGCCATCAAGTCTTCAGGAGAGGACCGCCTATGAGTGGCGACGAAAGCTTCAACGGGACTACAGCTATGCGAAAGCATGTGCAGAAGACCTACAGAAGAAAGCTAAGCGTCACCGTTCGGATGCGCAAACGCAGAAGTGGAAAGAACTTTCCGACAGACTGAAGTCCGGGTTCGAAGTGGGTGACCTGGTGTGGTTGTACATTCCGAAGGTCCAACCTGGACTGAGCAGAAAGTTAGCCCACATGTGGCATGGCCCCTTCCGAATTGAGGAAGTGCATGATGACTTCAGGGTGAAGCTCAAGATCGAGGACACCGGATATCGTGTTAACCCTTGGGTGCACATCAGTCGTTTGAAGCCCCGGGCTCTATTTCCAAAACGCCCGAATGTGGAGTTGAACGTGAACGAAGATGACGACTTTGATGCTGCACTACTTCCAGAAGACAGTTGGGAACCGGATGCTGGAAGGGACGAGTATGAAGTTGAAAAGATTTTGGACTTACGTTGGTCCAAACGTACTCGTACTTCCAGGCGGCGCCGAGAGTACCTCATCAAGTGGAAAGGCTATGATGAACCCGAGTGGTTACCCGTGACACAACTGAGCTGTGGTGCCTTACTCTATGAATTCAACCAAGGTGCACGTGCGAGAGCTCGCTTCCAAACTATGCAAGCAGGTGATGACCATCCAAGAGTTTAGGCCTTCGAGATATCATCCTTTTGGATGGATCAGACGAACGGACTTTTGGAAATGTGTGATTATATTGCTGTGAAATTGGAGTGAGTATCGAGTGTGTATTGTAAGTGGCGAATTTCGAGAAGTGGATACCGTGGGAAGTTGTGATTGGGAACATTTGGAAAGTCAAGTAAGTATATTTCGGACGATTAACTTTGAGACTACTGGAAGAGAAAAACGTGCAGATGTGTGACGACGTCCGGATGGATTGCCAATGGAAGACTAAGAGAAGATGTCAGTGACTGGATCCCGCTCATCAGCAGGAATCAGACCGCGACGAACGTTTTCCGGGAGGTGGGCGATGCGCTCTGCATCCGTGGAACAGAAGCTCCATTGCGCGCGAGCAGGCTCACGGCGGTCCAGAAGTTCCACCTGCTCCTGCAACGAGTAACATTCGGAAGTCCCTGGTTTGAAGTGCTGCTTGTCCATCAGGATCCAGTGGCAAATCTTGTTCGGGAACTTCCAAACACCAGGCTCGTTCCAGATGGTAGACGGCAACTTGGTGGACAACTTCTTCTGGAGTGCCAAGGCCTTCTTTCGGAAACCTTCATGACGACGAGCGCGCTTGGTCTGAATCTTGAGAATACCCGGCGGTGCATCTGAAGAGCGATCCAGCGTGAGCCAATGCAGGATGTCCCAGATCGCCCGGAAGTTTCCACACACGAAGTCCATCCAGTCGTCAAGAGCATTCAGCACTTCGTCATCCAGATCTTCGCGCTTGTGGAAGTACAATTCACGCGGACGTTCATCGAACATCTTGCGCCAAGGCATGGTGTTCAGAAAGGCACCCAGTTCTTGCCCGTCACAACGCTCTTTCAGGAGGTCCAAGTCGAATCGATTTGGAGCGTAGTCTGGAAAGCCCGGTGTCTGGAGAGCAGAGAGCGTGGTCGGGTCACCCCTCTTCACCCGGATGCCCAAGTGCATCCAGGAAGTGATGCTTGGACCAGGCGTCTCGATGATTGTCTTTTCCAAAGACGTCAGAGATTCGAAATCCTTCCGGGCCAAGTCAGTAGCGGACAGGTCATTCCGGCGCTTGGAACGCTTGGGCTTCTTCGAAGGAGTAGATCCAGATGTCGACGAACTTGTGCGACGACGCTTGGACTTCTGACGGGTACGCTTGGGAGGAGACTCGTCGACCGGGATGACTTCATCTTCAGGAAGCTCAAATTCCTCACCCGGGACGAAGTCACCATCCTTGGTCTTGTCATCGACCTCCGGCTCGAAGACCTCCGGGATGAGGTCATCCTCTTCTTGGTCCAGCGACATCAGAACGTCCCAGACGGGAGGCCGAACATCATCTTCCAGAAGGTCGTCCAGCTTTGCACGAGCCGCCCGGAAGTAGCGTCTCGGGACGTGCTTGGTCCACGGTGTCTCGTCCAGCTTGTTCCAGAACATCATCCGGACTAGCATCTCCAGAAGCGAGTCGAGCGGGAACTTGGTGTGGAGGACCTGATCTTGGTCGAGCAACTCAACCGCTCCCGAGTATCCGACGCCAGACCGCATTAACATCTGGACGTCCAGACGAAGTTGGTCCCAGACCACCGGAAAATCAGCCAACATCTTGTGGGCATCTTGCTCCGACGAGATGTTGCTGGTGTCCTGAAGACACTGCTCATCGGAGGTCCGGTCCCATTCGGACGGGAAATCTTGGATGGCGTCTGGAACTTTGCGGGACGAACCACGTGACTTGCCTCCAGAAGACCGCTTGCGCTTGGGTGAACTGCCACCAGGCACACCTGAAGACGAGTCTTGAGTCAGGTCGACGGTCAGAGCATCTGAAGGGGGACCACTGTCCTTGAACTCTCCGTCATCGTCGCCGTGAGGACGGTTCATCCGAGTGTAAGACGTCGGTGCGAAGTTCGGGTCGTCATTTGCAACGACCGTGATCATGGTGTTCCACCCAGATGGAACACGCGTGCCGTTCCGGAAGTGAACCAAGAGATCTCGGAGGCGAGGCCAGTTCAAGTAGAGCTGCGAGTGGTCACTCAAGAAGTTCATCACATCGGCCACTTCCAGACGCGTCTGTCGAAGACGGTCGCTCAGCATCTTGCGATGCGCTTCCGAGTCGTCCAGACGTCGGGTGAGTGTGGCCACTTGTTCCTTGAGATGACGCTTGTCATCAGCATGCTCTTTCAGGAGCTGGGTGACGTCTTCACGGGTACTTCGGACGACCTCGTCCTTTTCCGCCAGAACCTCGGCCACTTTCCGACTCCAATAGTCCGTCTGGAACTGGTAGTCCTGCTTTACCACCAGAAGTTCATCACGAGCTTCGACGGCGTCGTGGACAGCAGAACTGGAATCGTCCACCTGCTCTCGCACCCGACGATAACGAGCCATCACCTTCTGAAGGACATCCACTGTCCCAAAGACCCGCTGAGCCAAATTTTCCGGACCAAATTCGGTCAGAATGCTCGCGATCTCGCGCTTCAGACCAACGTGACCCAACTGGTGCTCCATGTCATCTTCCGAAAGTGGTTTCTTGCGGGGCGTCAAGACGTAATCGTGAATGTCCACATTTTCGTCGAAGAAATCATACAACTGCGCCAGAGAACCGATGGTCAACTCATTCATCTGCATTAGCGCCTCCAGACCGCCGTAGCCGTTCTGGGTGAACGTTTTCCCATCGTTGTGGCTTTCAGTCGCTGGAACCCCAACGAGGCGGACCTGTCTACCGGAAGTGTGCTCCGGAGGGACTTCATAACGCGCCGGAGCTGGCAACTGACGATCGTGCGGGATGTCGCGTCCGGAAGGAAGTGCGCTCTCGCCTTGGAGAGCAAGTGCTCGATCCAAAAGCAGTAACCGAGAGGGGGTCTGAGCCGACGATCGTCCCGAAGGTGCATCCACCGACTCATCCGCCGCGTCATCGGGAGCTTCCTCTTCTTCCGGAAGTTCCTCTTCCACCTCTTCCTCCTCGTCATCGACAGGCGGCGAAGTTGGGGAGGGGACGCTTGGAGACTCGCCAGCGACATCACCCCCACTGGGGCTGCCGTCGCCAGGGGACGCCGAAGGCGTCTGCGCGGAGCTTGCAGGAGGACCTGAAGTGCCAGTGGGAGCCATGCTGTTGCTCACCAGGCGGGAGATTGCGATTTGATCGCGCTTCGACGACGTTGATTTCCGACCGCCAAGAAGTGATGTGATTGGACGATCCGGGACAGGGCGAAGAATGGAAGCGACCTCCGCCAGTTGAAGGACCAATCCGCCGTCCGGATGTGATTTCCGACCGGATACCCTGGTCAATTTGGGCACGTGTGATCTCATCACAACCTGTCAGCTCGGGGGGAAAGCAAATTCCTCTATGAAAGCTTATGACGAGAGGGACGGTTGACACGTGGCGACTGGACGTAAAATGTCCGAGCGTCGTTTCCCATTTCCCATGGAAGCACTCGCGGTGATGATTGGTCCAGAAGTGCGCGCGACAGGGAAGAACGAGGACGAACGGAGACCTGGTACAAGTTCCCACAGTATACTGAGACCAAGTGACTTCCAGAAGTCCTCCCAATGTCGAGTTACTTCCGGAAGTCACGTGTGCCTTCCGAAAGTTCCTTCCTGATGTGACTCGCAGATGACGCAGACGTTCTGGGTGCGGAGGCTGACCAGACGCCCCTGATTTGTACCCACCAAGACCTTTCCAATTTTCCAGTATACAAAGCCCAAGATATTAGCGACCGACCAAGACGACCAGCCGGATATGTTATGCACGAAGAGCCGGCTTGCGACCAGGATGTGTCAGCCTCCCGGATGCTGATTACGCCAAAGGAACCCTATAGTGAAACCAAGACAAATGTGCATGTGGAAGACTTCCAGCAGAGACCTTGACAGAAGACTTCTAGCAGAGACTAAAAATAACAGAGAGTTCGTTTTGCCACCAAGGGCGCAAGTGTTTTCCAGGGCCCTTATCAGTTGGCCTGGAAGCACGCTGGGATAACGCCGGACAAGCCGCCGTGTATTTCCGGGGACCCGGGTTCACCCAGCCTGCGTTTGGACGCGTCGTGATCGCGAAGACCGCCGTGGAATTCTCCGAAAGGCTCAAGACCAAATTAGGCGGTGACCGAGTGACGCGCATTCGTACGTGATCTGTCCTATTTCATATTTCAGTTGGGAGTGCGTCCTCTAGACCCCCCATTTCATAGTAATTGCCGTTTCAGGAGGTTGTTAGTAGTCACCCCCCGGAATTTGATCGAATAGACTGCTGTGTGATAGGACTGTATATTGAGTGATCCGGAAGTGGTTTTCCTTTTGGATATATCTGAAAGTTATCTTCTGGAAGGAGTTATAAATCCTCCTTACCGGAAGTGGTGCGCAACAAGGGTGCATCTGGAAGTGACCAGTCTTCCAGGTGAAACACAAGTAGACTGGTGTACGGACCCACTGCTCAAGGGTCCAAAAGAATAAGTAGCAGCTGTATATTGTGTATAACTCTCTGTATTATTTGGTCATCTGGGAAGGCTTTGCTAGTGGTCTAACCCCAGCTGTACTAATTGCGTCGAGAAGTGAACGTACGCACTCTGTATTCTTGTATTCATTTTGATTGTGTAGGAACAACTCATCAGGTGGAGTCCGGTCTTCCGAAGACAAACGACACCTATAGGGATTACACAAGGTCACACGCCAAGCTACTTCCGGAAGTCCCGTACTTTTGGAGGTAGTCTGACCCCATTGGGCTTTCCGAAAGGCGAAGTTTAAGCTTCCTGATCGGCCGAGTCTTCTGGCGCGCGTGCGCTATACACCCTGGACGATAAAGGCGTTCACCCGCCTCGCCTCACTTGGGCCATTGCATCTGCCCGCCAAAGACGACAGGGAGTGTCAATTATGCGCCATCGCGCTTGTAACACACCGAAGCATCGTTCCACGTCCTTGCGGCAAGCTTCCTGTCGCTTGACGAAGTGCTTTCGTTTTAATCCATGGGGTTTCTCAATAGGTTTGACAAACACAGGCCATGCAGGGTAGACTCCGTCTGCCAACAAGTACGGCGTGTCATACGGCTTTCCTACGAGTTTCACATTTAGTTTGCAGTCATTAAGAAAGCCAATGTGAAGAAGCACATCATACCAGATATCACGAACTTGACACGGGGAGCAGTATCCTGCAGAAAATCTTGAAACAAGGAGACTGGTCCAGAACGTTGATATCGTTTAGAGAACCTGGAGACCCGAAGTTGCAGTGCCATATTCGTAAGTTGTAGTCTGCGACGGCCTCAAGAATCTTAGTGGGCTTTTTCTCCTTCCCTTTGTGTTGTCCGGCCAGTGCAGTCGGACAATTTCTCCATTGCCAGTGCGTGCAATCTACAGAGCCTATCATCCCAACGAAACCACGGCGAGCATTTTCCTGTAGAATTTCCTGTAATTCACTTGGTGTTGGTGACCGAAGATATGCACTGCCAAACCTCGCGATGATAGCACGATAGAAGCGTTTCAAGCATTTTAATGCCGTAGTTTCCGCTATTTCCAAGTTTTCATCATGCGCGTCAGCAGCAGCCGCATGTGC
Source organism: Phytophthora ramorum (assembly GCF_020800215.1). NCBI lineage: Eukaryota > Oomycota > Peronosporomycetes > Peronosporales > Peronosporaceae > Phytophthora > Phytophthora ramorum. The sequence continues at coordinate 1,461,911 of NW_027150656.1, forward strand.
AAGTTGTCGTAATGCAGCAGTAGTTTTAAGCAAACTCGAGATGCCTAGCTTACCGGTAGCGTCAGCCTTCTGTTCGAAGTAGTCATCGGTCTCAACTACTGCTATCAGCACCTTCGTGAACAAACGTTGGGTCATTCGAAAGCGCTTTCGGAACGCTGATGAGTCGTAGACTGGTTTTGGTCCAAAATACTGCTGCAGAAGACGTAAATGACGGTCGGCCGCTCGACGAGCTTTGTTTGCGGCTCTGCCTGGCCTCGAACCACCCGGATACGACGACAAATCCAATCCTCTAGGTTTAGACAACACTAAATTCAGAACAAAAGCTCCCTCTTCATCCCCCTCGTCAAGCAAGTCCGTCAACCAAGACGACGAAGATCGATCAATCATAGCTTCAACGTAGTTAATAGCCGCACCACCGGTGTCAAATTGGCTTTTGGCTGATGCTATCAGGCTGGGGACATGTGGTTTCGCTGCTAAATATAGGATAGCAATAGCAACTACAGGTGTGGTCACGTTAAGGTAAGAGGTGAACCGACTGTGTAGCCCCGCTACACCGTCACACTTTATGTAATACGGGTACACGTTGGTGTACCCCGTTACACCTACGCTTTTATCATTTGCACCCCAGGTCGTATCACACTTGCGCACCTCGTGCTGCTGCTTGGTCTTGACCTTGGCCCCTGCGAGCTGGCCCACGAGTTTCTTCGTTTTTTATGCTACCCCTTTAGAGGTGGTATACATAATCTAGAAGCGTTTTCTAGCGATTTTCTTGCGTCATTAAAATACGCACCCAATGTGATTATCTCCGGTTTTTAATTGGCTCCCGTTATTCCGTACAATTGGCGGTCGTTGTGTTCTGTGTTGATTACAAATTAACCGAGCAACACAAGACCTCAGATGGCTTCCTTAGATTGAACGATATCCTGTGATTCATTCTTCTGTCAAGTTTGAAAATGTATATGTGACGTGGTAATTAGTCAGGGCCTCACGCAAAATAGTATAACTTTGAAATTAGTCAAGTGAAGACGACAAAATTGACACAGTCCGAGTGATACTAACTACGGTATTACCGAATAACCTTAGTCATCGCATACTACTTGTCATCGCATACATGGCTCTCCCAGCCAGGATACATCCATATTCTAGCCCGAATACAGACCTCTGTACATGTACTAGCCAGTGGTTCACTTGCCAATTGCCATTTTGATATGGCTCCAGCAGAGAAGTGTCGTCCAAAACGACGACCACGACTGCCAGAGGCCAAAGGCGGCCTAATGGGAGCTGATAGAACGGGACCAAGAAGACGCCCAAGATGAGCCCGTGGAGATCGAGAATGCTGGTGATATTGTGGATGAAGCTCTCCGATCTGGCCAGGTAGATGACGAGGTTGGAGCGTTTAGTTTGGAGGACGATTGTGACGATCTTTTCCGAACTATAGCGCTGCAAAATAATTGTAGAACCACATGAAAATAAATGCATACATTTCTTGTTCTTCATAGGTTTTTGTGCATTTCCATTTAGCCAGGACAGAAAAAATCTGGTCTTTGTCCGCCAACTTGCTGTATGCGATGACTAACGTTATTCGGTATAGTCAGTGTACATGTAGTACAGATGTGCGTGGGAATTTGAAAATGGTCGTCAGGAATGTACTGAGCTATTTTGAGTTTCTAGGTCCCACGGCACATTCATTCACCAGAAACAGCCTCACATTCTACAGTCCCTAACCAACTTCCTAATGCCAATAAAGTCTTTGCAGCACGGTCTGCGCTCAATGGATTGTAAGTATCGATATTAAAAACAAACGCAAGGTGATGAAGGGGGAGGGTAATTGGACTGTATTGAAATACTACGTAGTAAATCAACACTCCCGGTCACTCAATTGTCCGCATCGGATGACACATCTTTGCGCTACTGCGTGGTGACGATCTAGCCAGGTTTTGGCCTTCTTGGATAGCTTGGCCCAGCTTCCTGGGGAACGCACGGCATTAGCAACGCAGAATTGGATTACGGTGAGGATCTCTAACTAGGGATGGGAGGCGTAAACCCCGTTAACGTTAGGAAAAAAAAAAAAAAAAGTGTTCCCCGTTCCCGTTTTACAAAACTTCCCCTTAACGTTAGCGTTTTTCTTTCATTAAAACGTAAGTTCTCTTTCAACAAAGTGTTAAGTCTGAAATGTGTATTTATATTTATTGTTAGGTTTCACGTGTGCAGAAACTGAATGCCGGATATTTATCAGAACCTGGTACACTTACAGTCTGCTTGCATCGCTCCAACGTCATCTCTCTCGATCTCGCTTTGAAGTTCTCTGTATCCCCTGCAGTTGCGTTGGCCGTCTCTCCCCCTCCTGTGTCGACTCCTGTGCTACGAAAATCACTTCGGTCGAATACACTGTCTTGGATGTTCTGCAAAACGCTCATCACAACCCCGGAGTTTAAAATTCTTTGTAGGCCTTGTTTGATTTAGAAGCTCCGCCGGCTTGTCGATATTGCAGAGGCGGTCACCATTCTTGCATGTATCGATGCTTAGTCTCGTCGTCATACATGTACGAAGTGTATGTTTGTACGGTGACCGATTTGCTCCAGGTTCAGATAAATATCGGACGTCAAGTTACGTCAACTTTACGTCAAAAGTGGTATTTTTTCTGTGTTCACGGGCTTTACGTTAATGAGTGTCCCCATCCCTATCTCTAACCACGTTTCGTTCATCCTCGGATGCGATTTCGGAAAGCATTTCCCGGCTCTGCTGCTCAAGCTTCACTTCCCAGTTTGTCTGCTAGACCTCAAAGCATCAATGCACCTTTCAACGATTGTCCTGTTGGTATTCGCAACAATTCTTGTGAGCCCCGCGGTCGTACACTCTCAACAAAGCTCCATTTCGAAGACAAGTGCGAACCCACACGATGTGTTTGCCACTGACGAGGATGTGGCTGCCCCAAGAAGAAAACTCTTGAGATCGAATCTTGTTGTCGACAGTGATGAAAGCGATAGTGATGATCGTGCACAAGCAGAAGAGAGAGCTCTACCTGGTACATCGAAGATTGCGCAACTGGTGTCGAAGTTCGGTTCCTCTCAAAAGCTGTCCAACACGTTGTGGCTGAAGGCCCGCGAAAACCCAGCGAGCGTTTTCAAAATACTCAAACTCGGAAAGGCCGGCGAAAAGCTCGACGAGAACCCGAAGTTCCTGCAGTGGCTCCACTACGTCCAATCATTTCAAAGGCAGGGTCATTTTCCAGACTATTCGGTATACTTCCTCTTGCGGGATCATATGCCAGAAGCGACGGTGGCAACACTGTTGCAGTCGCTGAAACAAGTCCCCGGGGTTGAGCTTCTTGCGAAGAAGGTGCAGGTTGTCCAGTTCGAGCGATGGTTTAATCTCCAGAAAAAACCAGATCATTTTGCAACAGAGGTGTTGGGGGTGAAGAACGGACTCTCATCGCTACCGGCGAACGACCCGAAAAAAGAAATTCTGACCGAGTACATGCTCCACTCCACAAGATTAGCAGCAAAAGGTTCAGACTGAAGTATGCGATAGGGAACCGCGGTACTTGAGGAAATTATCAGTGATCTTTTTAGCTGAGAATGGCTTGACGAAAACGTTTTAGCGGATTAGTAGTATTCTTTTCAACAAAATGGAACTTCTTCCGTGTTGAGGTCAGATATTGATTGCAGGGACTTTAGACTGGTATCCCCCCCCCCCCCCCTTAGTATCTCAATCGAAGTTGTTTGGAGATATTGCCACAAGGGTGCAAATCTGAGCCACACCAATGCAGCTTAGTCGTCAGTGGGTGAGTACGGGTCAAAGAAGTCCTCACCCAACCAGTATGCAGTGAGGTTGGTATACAGCGCATCGCCTTCCACAAAGTTAACCGCGTCATCCACGCTACCCGTTCCGATGTACTTGGCCACGTGCGGGTACGGGTACACGGGCCGCGTCACAGTAACCGAAGAACCCGATCCACTGGTAAGACGACGACTAGATCCCGAGGACTGCCACTGACCAGCATCATTGGTGGACTCACTGGTTGCAGAGCTAGTCATGACCGCGTGCGGAGCGATACCCTCCTCTATCCACTTCATCATGGGCGTAACAAGGTCGAGCTCCGACGGACCCTCTCCACTTCCACAATGGTAGACGCCCGGAAGCAAGTACAAGCGGTTGAAGCCTTCGACAACATCGGCGCCCATGTTGGCCTGGAGAGCTTCGTGGTAAGCGATGGTTGTACGGGGCGAGATCTGCGGGTCAGCCCAGCCGTGCCACAGGATGAGCTTACCACCTGCAGCCTCGAATTCAGACAAATCGGCGCTAACGGAGTCGAGGAGAGGGTGGCGAGGGCGAAGAAGGTTGATGGTCGAGTTGGCAAACACAAAGTCGTCCAAGGTGTAGTTGTCGCCTGGGTAGTTCTCCAGGATGAGGTACTTGATGCACGAAAGAGCGACAGACTCGCTCATGATTGAGGTCGCAGCATCCTCTGGCACGAACACACCAGACCAGCCAAGCTCCGACGAATACTGAACCTCACCAACCGTCAGATGCTCATCGTTGTCTGGGTCGATGGGACCGCTGTAACTCTTGATGGCGACTTGAACCTCAGCAGACGTGAGGCAGGTCGAATTGTCAGCATCGTCAGTGCACTGGATGGTGGACACGTCGAAGCTACAGATGCGGGGATCTGACAGCAAACCGTCATCAATGCCGTCAAGCGAGTCACAAGCGGAGACGACAGCGTCGTGAAGGATCTCGAGGCGGTCCGAAAGCAGAATGTGGTCGCCATTCTCGTCGGTGTTGCTCACAGCCAGCCAGCCGTGGTGGAAACTATTCTGCAGTGTGAAAAGCATAGCAGGAGCGCCAGCGATAATGCCGTTGAAGTCGTTAGGGTATCGGAGCGCCTCCATGACAGCTTCGCGGCCACCATCCGAGCAACCGCTGAAGTAGGCATACTTCTGCTCTTGGGCGTAGTAGTTTTGGATAAGCGTCTTCGCGACCTCAGCTGTCCAGTGGTGTGCCTCGTATGCAAACGCTGCACGCTTATCTGCTTCAACCCCCCACGTAGCAGACGTGCCACCGTCCATGTCGGTGGTCCCCAGCACGAAGTTGCCATTGTCTACAGCCTCCGCACCAGATGACGCAGCAACAGACAGGGAGATCATTCCGCAGAGACCACCGCAGCCTGTCTGCATATAGCGCTGTGTCCAGGTTGACACTGGGAGCATGACCTCCCACGTGATCGCCGGTGGGAGGGTTCCTTCAACAACGCAGTAGGAAATGTCATCGCTCGTGGCCTCAGTTGCAGATGTGATGTTGCTGCCTGCACCTCCTATGCTCGTGATGTTCACTGACAACAGGGCAGCGCAGTCGATCACAGGCTCCACGACAGCCAGGCTCTCCGCCACATCTTCGGACGATGAACTGGAGGAATTAATAGTGGCCGAAGAAGCGCTGGTGTCCTCGCCGCTGGAAGTGGCAGTCGCTTGGGTGGTCGTAACTTGAGCAGCGATTGTACAGCCCGATACGAGAACTGGTAGCAGAATCACGGAAAGTGCTGCACGAAGCGAGTGAGTGAAAACCTTCATGCTTCTTGATGTGAGCACAGGAAGTGAGTTATGGTGGAGATGGCGAATTCAAGAATGGGGTCCTGGGCGACGGGTTCTTGTCGAGGGGTAGCCGTATCTGGATAGTCTCTCCAGAATCTCCAGGTGATTACTGGAACCTATCACACAACTCTTTTAACATCCTTGTTATACGTCCCCATTCTGACTCATGGCTGTGTCCAGCAGATCGATCAGTTGTGCTCAGTGGACACGATGGTAGACTCCGCAGGAATTGACGATGCACTCCTTGTTGATCAATTCGTGCACAAAAGCATAATCTGACAGGCGCAATGATTACACGAAGATAGCTCCAGCACACCTGCGAACTGCGAAGTTTCCAAGCGGACAGTCATTCTTGTATCGTCTTTTGATAGACGGCATGGAAAACTGAGTCACAGATACTTTCATAACTTGTGAATTACAAGTCACACGGCGCAACTCTTGGTCATCTTGACCGTTCATCTTGTGGCGATCAGCGAGTTGAAATGATGCTCGGTCTGCCAATCTGTTTTGCACTACATGCTGGATCCCCCCCCCCCATTCCAATTTAAAGTCTCGCCATCGTCAAATCCACTCAGCAAAGATGTTTTCATAGGTATCTATCTATTCGTCGGCCACATCGTTTTTCGCACGAATGTACCTCGACATGTACTCCGTGGCTCGAAACTTCTCGGACCACAAAATCCGCCCCATCCCATTGTGTTCACGTAACGCGTGCTTCTCGCTCATAGCACGTTCCACTCGTTCCATCAGACTATCAGCATTACGCGATTGATTGTACCGCAACGAACATGTAGCCACACCAGCATCCCTAGCAGCAGTCCAGCGTGGCACGTCATGGTACAGACGTTGCATCTCGTCCGCAAAGGTCTCGGGGTTGTCAGCGATAGCACCACCCCATAGCGTGTCGTCCGAAGTCATACCCTCGGCTCCGATTGAAGTGGCCACGCATGGTGTTCCAACAAACCAACTGTCCGCGATTTTCCCCTTGATGCCAGCGCCGAACCGCAGCGGTGCGATGCTCAGGCGGTACTGACTCAGCGTCTCGTGCGCGTCGGGAGCGAAGCCTTTCATGAAGAACCCCTGTGTGGGGTAGTCTAGCTTCACAAAGCGCTTGGTCTCTCCATAAGACCCGTAGATGTGGATCTCCGCATCATTTTCCATGCTACGGAACAAGGGCAGAATGGTGTTCTTCATCCATTCAACCGCATCAACGTTAGGCGCATGCTTGAAGCTTCCAATGAACGCAACATTCTTCCGCTCATCGAAGGAGCGTAGCGCTGATAAATCGATTTCGGGGTAGAAGAAGTCGCAGCAGTGCAAGCTCGAACTGGGCACTTGGAAGCGCGAGACCAGCATGTCACGCTCGAAGTCCGATACATATAACGTCAAGTCAGAACGATGAATGGATGCCAATTCGCGGATCGCAATCTTTTCCACAGGAGCAACATCCAGTCGTGCTCCATCCAGCGTATCTTCGAAACGAGCTCCTTGCTTCTTCACTGCAAACTCTCGTGCACGACGCACAAAGTGGACATCTTGCAGGTCAAGTACTCGCAGCGCCTCAGGTGCGTACTTCTTAGCTTGCCACCCGTACATCTCTTCAGCAATGAAGCGGTCAAAAATGACAAGCTGCGGCAGCGTTTCCAGCAGTAGATTCTGAAACGCGTCCGTATTAGCGTCTGCTTGGATGCAGCGCACGTCCTGTTCCAGCTCTAATCGTGTCGAGTGGTCATTTAAACGACTCGGAGACACGCACAGGACCTGATAACCACGCTCTTGCAGCACACTGATAATATCCGCGCTACGAACGCCAGCAGCGGAGCTTGTACGTTCAGGCCACACCGACCCAGCCAAAACCACCTTCTTCTTGCTGGCCGCAAACGCCGCCACACTCGTGCTCTGCTCCTGTGCCTTTTTCTTCTTCACATCCGCTGATCCAGAGGCCGATGATTGAGGTTGATAGGAATGCGCAACCTTACTCTCCAGTGCTTGGTACCATTCCGTGCCCATATCTGCCGCAAGCCTCGCCTCCACATCAAACGGCCCTGGCAGTCCATCCGGGAAAAACTGCAGCACCAATTCTTGAAAATACGCGACCTGGTCCTGCTCCCTCTTCTGCACCTTTGCAATGTACTTGAACCACTTGATCCCGCACCTCACGTGCTCTCGTTCCTCCCATACAATCTGCTCCACCACGCGAGCCGAGGCTTTGTCTCCCATGGATTTAATCCGGTGCACCAGTCGATCGCCTGAGTCCAAGCCCCTGGCTTCCTGCACTAAAGGCACCACTGCAATCCTCGCAGCCAAGTCCGCCGCCGTGTTGGCCGCGTGCTCCAGCAACGCGACTGTCGCGGGCAGAGCTCCGTATTCCGAGCCCAATTCTCTCAACCTGTGGTCCACCATAGCGAAATGCCGCGCTTCATCCGCTGCAACGTTCAGAAAATCATCATAAAAGTCTTTGGGCAGTTGGTGGTCGACCGGGTCGAAGCGGACGATGGTGTCCCAATAATTGTCGATGGCCCCCAATTCAATGTGCGCCAAGGCGTGGAGCATAATTATGGGGATACTGGCTTGGGCCTGCAATTGTTTCATGCTCGGCATCTGCTTGGGGGGCAAAAGTTGCGGCTTGAGGCCTCTGGCCGGCAGGTCCGGGGGAATGTGGGAACCCCATTTTGGTTCGCGAAAAATGGGCAAGGCGTCGGAGCTCCAGCGATTTTGACACTCGAAAGTGAGCGAAACTTTCTCGTGCGGGTCGGTGCAGTGTAAGATACGAACGCCATAAGCGAGTAAAGAGTCTGGACTGGCAGCGGTGGATGACGGGGCCACAGGGGGAGTGCGACGAGGACGCAGGACGCCCCTGGCCACTCGACTAGTCCGGCGTAGCATTTTTTTATGTGGATGTATTTTTGACCGAAAATATAAAAAGTGGGTTTGTAATTTTGCCCTGATGTGTGGCACATATGCTCACTTTACAGCTCCCCAGTCATGCCGACGGCTACACGGACAACCAGGTACGTTGGAGTCACACACACATACTTGCATAAAGGATACTCACTACAACGAATTGCGTAACGTAGCATGAAATAGCTGCAACCTAGGACTAATTGTGCATTGTTCATCGATGCGGGGGTGGCATTTCTACGTGATATATACAATATACAAGTTGCGACGAAGCCGACGGCGCAGAATGTAATGAGTTCTTTGAGCGCGATGGCAAATTAAGAACTGAGGTTAGCTAGGCTGCTTGCATCTACTCCTTCTAGCTATTCTGTGAAACAGGTTTACGCAACCGTCCTGTAATCTATGTCGTAAACTACAACGTGAACCGTCCTGTAATCTATGTCGTAAACTACAGCGTGAACCGTCCTGTAATCTATGGTGTAAACTACAGTGTAAACTACAGTAATCTAAGGCAGATGCGTTACATGTACACAGAAGAGCTCGATCTGCAGGATGACCTTGCCGTGCTTCTTTTTGGAGGGAAGACAGCTCGTTCCTTTACCGTCCCGCTGTGCACGGAAGCCAACTTGACAGCAAGCTCGCTTTTGCGGAAAGGATGAACCTGGCTTGCTTTCGAGCAAAATGAGGCAGTCGAACAATTATTCCTCTGCTGCTCCATATCGAAATCCATTTGAGCAGGAGGCCTTGACGAAAGCCCGGCACATAGTTTTGACGATTAGTCCTGTGGGAAGGCTCATCGAAGTTCCTGATAGCGCGGCGTTATTGCTGTCTCCTGTTGGGAGCCCTCTGCCTCGATCAACAACACGACAGGAAGTACGAATCCTCTTTAGACTCTTATGGCAGCTCCACGCGAAAAGCCTGATCCATGGAGATCCTTGCATGCCGAATGTGATCCTCAGTGGGGGAAAGCCTCTCCGGGTTGGTATTGTGGAAGTGGTGGAGGCGAGCCCCACTTTGAAACAAAATGATGCTGCAATCTTCAAGGTCTCTCGGACCGTTTTGCTGGACTCGGTGCTGAAGCAGTTGGTCGACAACTAGGGCAAAAGCGCTACACGAGATAATCTCAATGATCTGGCCGAAGCAGTCTCTGAAAGCTTGGTATTTTCAAATTAGCTGCACGTTTAAAAAGTCGTAAATGCGATCCAATGGTTTCATTCGCACGACAACGGTGGTGGTGGTTAAGGTAGACGCAGGTGGCCCAGAGATTTTCTAATGAACAATGAATACATCAGCGAGCGGGTGAATGCAGATCTATGATTTTGAGGAGTTGGAGGAATATCTTAGTGTCGTCTCGACCAAGTGAGTGTAGCCTCAACCAGCCCCCTCTTCGCTGTTAGTGCTATCTCTTCCAGCCTTCGTATCCATATGGGGAATCAATGTTCGCGCTGCAGTCAAGCCCAAAGCTCTCCAGCATCTAATCCTGCCGCGGCGGGTATAATATACCATACGTGTCGAAGCTTTCGAGAGCTAAGGCACCGCCTCAGTCGCTTTGGCAGCAACAAAATCTTCCTGGGCGGTTTACAGCTCATTGTTTTACTTTTCGAGACGCGTGGTCCTAAGTTGATGGCGGTCGAGTGGTTTCTGCTATCTGTCTGCTATCTGACCCCCTCGTCTCCAGCTTCAATCGCTGCCAATCATCACTGGACGTGGGATGATGAAAATGTAGCCATGTCGCTTGGTGTCGTCGGCGCCACCCGTTCTGGCGAGTGACAGTACGTCGAAACGGAGGGGAATAACGTCCCTGGTCTCCATTGCACGAGTGGTGGATGGAGGTGAGCAAGTTGCGTGGAGACCTGGCGCACTGTTGGCTGGCAGAGACTTTGGTGCAAGTGCTGGAGCGAGCAGCGACGCAACGCCAATTGCAGACGCACGTGTTGGTCTCGTTGGGGGATGCGGCGATTGCTGCGCAAGGAAACGTGCTGTCGGTGCTGGTGAAAGGGTTCCTACGTCGGAGTGAGGTGTGCAATGCAGCGGGCGAAGGTTCCTACGCACACGTGAATGATGCGGACGAGTTGCAGTCATGGATATCCGACAGAGCTCTCAATACTACAAGTAGCAGCTCGACTGGAGTGGTGTTTATGGTGTACGCGCCGTCCGAGGATGCAGTTGCTGCGCAGCAGGTCGACACTATTATTCAGGCGGTGATTCAGCTTCAAGGCTCCTTAGGGAGGATTGTGGTGCTTGTGGTGCACAATCCCGATGGGATATTGGGTTTGGAAGCGGAGAGCAGAGCGATGGACAGCGCTTTGATGTATCATCTCCAGTATGTTGGTGAACAAACGGAGGGCGAATGGCGAAGAAGTTTGAAGTTTATTGCCGAGCCATTGAATGTCCTGCGAGATCAATGTGGGTGGCGTTTTGTGATGGAGATCGTTCGGTGGGTTCCTGACTCTGCGGGAGCTTTGGCTAACGGAAATGAGACTTTCGGAGCGGCGAGAGCGACGATGTTCTCGTCTATCAACCAGTTGCCCTTCCAGCTTTTGCTACTCGCGCTGCGCTGGAGCCACTTTCATCCGGAGCTTGTTCGTGCTTGCGCCAAGAAGCTTCGGAGGCAAACACTACTCATCCCACAAGCTCGTGTGCGGCGTGAGCTGGCAGAATTAGAGAAGCGTGAAGTGCAACTCTGGAGTGGTTTGTATCCACCTGTAGACATGGGAGAAGACAAGACGTCGAATCGTTTAAGCAAGCAAGAACAGACAGCGTCCACCCTCTTTACGGACACGTCATTTCAGCCCCAAGTAGTGCCACGAAAGCTCGAGCGACTGTCTAAGTGCTGTCTTTGGGACACCCAGAAGCAGTTTTACAAGGACCAAGGCATCCGCGCGTGGAGTTCGGGCGCTATTCCGTTTGGAGTATCCAGCAGCTCTTTCCTCGCCGCGGGTTACGCACGTACCGCAGTCGACTTCTTGCTGAGTAATGCAGACTGTATCCAGGCTTCTTTTAAGGGAAATGGGCCTCCAAACTGCTTCGTGTGGGAAGCCGCCAGTGGCTCCTGCAAGTTTTTGCACTCGTTCATGCTGCACTTTACTGAGCTGGTGGAAGCAAACGATGAGTTTAAGAGGCGAGGGCTCGTACCACTGGTCATAGCGACCGATTTGAGTGACCAAGTCCTGAGTTCACGACGGCAAATGGAATGTTTTCACTCGTTTATCGAGCGCAGGCAGTTAGACTTCGCTCTCTTCGACACGCACGACTTCGTTCACGGGGGTTCTACAAAGCGAAAAACATTGGAGCTCGTTCACGCTAAACGCCAATGGCATGTTGGAAGTGATGGCCCCGTCGCCCTGATGGGCAACTATTTCCTGGACTCGCTGCGCGCTGACATTTTTACGGTGGCTATCCAGCAGACAGACCCGCCAAGTGAAGCTGTCAATGTTCCCGAAGGTAGCTCAACGGAGCGCGTCGTAGTACAGACGGCTCTTCTTGATAGCGATACTTGCAGCCTTGCTGGCATGGATGTAAGCCTTCGACCAATCCCAGATCCAAGGACACAAGCCGTGTATGGAGATAACCGACTGAACGATACATTAGTTCAAGTACTAGACCAATTTCGATCCGGTGCTTCTTCTTCAGCTGTAAAGCCTGTCTCATCGACAGGATTGGTTCTGTTTCCAGTTGAGGCGTTCGAGTTCTTCTTGACGCTGGTCGATCGAGATGATGACATCGCAGGTTTCCCTGTCGCCGTTCTGGCTGGCGATGCACGATTTTCTTTCCGAGACCCCATCTCTGGTGCGTTCATTACTACAAACACTACCGAAGGCGCTTGCAACGAGAGCGGAGACGTGTCCGAGTCTGTGACTACTGAGAAAGTGAGCTTAGAGCTACCGCAGCTATCACCCCACCCAGATTGCTTCTGTCTACCCGTGGATTTCGAGATCTTCAAGATGTTCTTTCAGAGCCTCAACAATAATGCAGCAGACATTTCAACAAGTGCTCAGGTCATTTCTGCACCAGCTAGTGATACTTTTGACATCTTTTTCGCGACGGTCGAGCCTCGGGCTGCAAGACGCAAGGCCACCCCGACTACTACTGCAAATGCTCTGCAGACGAGCTTTCAACATCGGTTTGCGCGCTTCACACCAGGAGACTGCGACTTATTGTGGGGTACCATGAGCTTCGACGACGGTGCGCGCTGCTTCTCTGCGGATACTCTTCTCGCTCTTTTGGCACAAACTGGTTGGGACTTCGACTTGTTTGTTGTCTTTCACTGGGAATTACTGAACCGGCTGCGGCTGCAAGAAGTCGACACCGAGTCGGAACACTACCAACAGCTTCTGATCGAAGCAGGCATCAAATCTTGGCGGACGTTTTACCACATGGAGCAGCAGAGTGAGACGGATGCCACCACGCGAGGAGTTCGTCTTCAACTGGCACGCTGGTTTTACGGTAAGACACAATTCAACGCCTTGTCCAAACGGACTAGTACTCACTTGTTTACTGGTCACGCCAACAGAACTGGAAGCCTACGAGAGCGTGTTGGAAGTGCTGACGCCCTGGAGAGATGAGGCTCACAATGACATCAACTCGGCCGACATAGGCGTCTTTTATCTGCTTGGGGTAATGCTTCGATCCGTTGAATTATTTGAGCCGCGGGGTCCTAACGTTCCTGCTGACTGCTTCGTGTTTGTAGCTGACAAGTTTGAGAATGGACGAGTACTGGACTGCGCTATCTTTCTTCCGCCTTTGCGCTCGTTTAGCTCCTACAAAACTCAAGTTCCAACGCCAGGTGGCGCGCACGTTGCTCGCTCTGCAAACATTGAGGTCCTCATCAAATAGCTCGAATGAATCGGATGGGAACTAGCAACATGAACTCGATACCGCGACTATAAGCGAAGAAAACATCGATAAGCTGGGAATTCTCTATGAATCTGTTTAGGTAGTTAGTATTATTTGCACATGACTTCTCAATGGACAGATGACATCTACACACACGGGTCTTGCTACGGCCTGACCAGCTCGACATATACAACGCACTCCCTTTTAACGCGCTTACCCTTCGAGGTTCAGTTTCTTGGCGTGATAGTCCTGGACAATCGTGGCACACGCCTTCGCTCCTTCCACCACTACAATGAGGTGCTGACTTTGTTGAGCTTCGTCGTTCGAGTGGGGCGTAGCCGTTTCTTGGTCCTGCAGGTACATCACAACAAACAGTAGTTGTCAGACAAGAATTGACAAAGCGGCAGTCGCACCGATGATTCGACTAGCTCGTACCTTGAACTGGAAGACAAGTAAGTTGTCTAAGTCTTCCCGTTCGGCCACCGTCGAGAGTGATGTCAAAGGCCGCCACTCTTCGACCAGTGCGAACCCTTCTCGCGTAGCCGCCATCGTATTTAGGACGATGAGCACTGAAGGCGTAATGACGAGTTCCCGGTCTCCTAGTCGGCTCAGTTGTCGCTCTGAGCCCTCGTCCTGCTCCTCAAACCTGATGGCGTGGTAGAATCGGAAGTCTTTGTGTGCGTCGCTGGACGAGGACTTCCAGCTAGCTAAGTCTACGTGTCGTGACGAAGGTAGTTCCAATTCGTGTTTTCTGCAGTCTTCGACTTGTTGTGTGTCGGCATTTTCATCTTCTTCGTTGCTCTCTGGGGCTTCGTCAGGTTGGGTTTCTACTTGGGGGTTGGTAGAGGAGTGCGAGCGCCGTCTCAGACGGGAGGCTACCGCTACCGCTTTGTCGAGAATGGTGCTGCCTGTTCGCATCGGTGCACTTTGAGGCGCAGGTGTAGTTGAAGCGATCGAAGGATGCTTCTTCCCGGTACTGCTTGTAGATCGTGTGGACGAGGTATCTCCGTCCTCGTCACTAGACGAGCTGTTTACCGAGGATTTACCAATCGTGAGTGTTCGACAACTCTCGCTTGACTCACTGTAAGGACTCCACTTGTTGTCCTCCGTGCCGCTGCGGATGCGGAAGAGGTAGGGTGTGTTTGGTTGCAAGCCCGTGACCGAGTATTTCAAAGTCTCGGCGCTGATGTCCGGCTTGACTGTCCACCACATTGCAGCCAGACGATCTTTCACGTACTGGATCTGGTACTTAGTGACGCCAGCATCATTCACTGGATCCCACGTCACAATAACTTCTGAGCTCGACGCAGAGAATACCTGCAAAATATGCGGCGCAACAGGAGCGTGCGATGACGCCGTCGCGCTATTGGCACTGCTACTGCTGCTTGCAGCGGTTGAAACCATTGAACTGATCGACGCCACGCTATTGGAGTTGGAATTGTCACCAATACTTCCGCTGGGCGGGGCGATCCCACGAGAACTGAGGAAAGCTTGAACCATGGACTTCGCCTGTTCCTGCAGCGAAGGCCCAATTTCTTCAACAGCAGACTCGGGAAGCCGCTCTAGGACTACATCACCAGCTGGAGTATTTTCAAAGGCCCATACACCATCGGCATCATCGTCAGCCTCCCGTTGGCCGTTACGAAGCAGCATCAACTCACCATCGTTGCTTTCGTATTCTCTGTCTCTGTCCGCATTGTCATCATTGCTGCCAAGAGCAAGCCGGACGAACACTTGGTTTGTACCAGGACTCACAAGACGCTCTGATCCTCTGATCACCAAACCTCTCTCCAGTATAATGTCCAGCTTTTCAGCGTTGAAATCGGGACGGCGGCGGGCTCGCAGTGAAAGAAGTACGCGGTAAAAGAATCGTCCACGCTCGACATATTCAGGGCAAACGCCGGGAAGGAAAATGGCTGGTGTTCCATCTTCTCGACCCTCGGACGTCGGTGTCACAGTACCCGACGAGGGCATTGCAGACCCTGTGGTCCGAACATCCAGCGTTTTCATGGATCCACTCGACAAACTGTAGGGACCCCACCGCTGGCCATCACCACAACGCACGCGGAACACAAGCGACTCGCCCGGGTCAAGGCCAACCATTGTGCCGTTCGTCTGGTCCGTGACGCCCGTTGTATCCACCTCGGCTGTCGTTCCCTCCTGCTTCATTGTGATCGGGAGCCAAGGGTTGAATTCATCACCGGATTGCTTTGCAAACTGAAGCTGGTAGCGTGCCACTGGTGGTGGTACGGCTTTAGCAGGCAATTTGTCCCAAGTGATGCAGATAGAATGCCGCGTCGCGCTTACGAGCGTTGGTGCCAGCGGTGGAATGGCAATGGCATCAGACACAGTTGCATCCTTCTCCTTCTGTACGCTTGGAGGGGTAAGAAATCGCAGCATCACCGGTCGAGAAGCTTGAATAATAAGTTCGATCACAGTGAGAAACGCGACATCCTCCAAGCTTTCGTCATTAATCGAAGCGAGCAAGTCTCCGGTGTTGATCAACCCAGTTGCAGACGCCTGGCTGTCCGGAACCACGCTGTCAACAACGGCTTGGTATTTCTTGGACGTCCTAGACTTCTGGAACAGGATCCCGATGGGGCCTTCTTGTAGCTCGACATCCGTAGTTTTCTCGCTGCCCTCTTCCGGGGCTTTGTGTGTGTTCACGCACACTTCAACCCACCCCTCGTCACCAGCAACAGGTTTCTCTGCAGCAACGTCATTTGCCTCGACAGACGCGCTGCTGTTGCTCCAAGCAGTTGAGCTCGAGGTTGATGATACAGCATCTCTTGCAGCTGCCTTCAGGAACATCAGACGTTGCGATAACGTCGATACAGCAGAACTTGTCGTCATCTTGGTCTTCGACTTCGTCTTTTTCATCACTTCTCTCACTTCGTTCAAAGTTCCACTACTCGGAGCTGAGGATACTGGCGTCGCCATTGAGGCGGTACGACTGCTGCTCGTATCGGAGGCCTCAGTCCGTGTATTGCCACTGACATCGTTCGCGAAATCGTCTTGTGATGTCGTGCGCGATCGACTCAACCCAATCTTAGCAAACAAGTTGAATCCCCCAGAGGACGACGAGCTACCAGTCGAGTCAGGAGGCATCACCTGATCATCGGTCGGCAGTGGCAACGGAGACGACACAAGCAGCTGCTCCTGAGCAAACGTATCCATGCTTCGGATATTTTTCTCCAGCTCGTCAAACCCTCCGTCTAGTCGACTTACATACTTAAAGCCCTTCTGCAAGAACATAAGCACAAGACGCGTCACCGATACGTGCTCCGCATGTACCTTGGCTGCCCCGCTACTCCCGATCTCGCTGGCTAGTGCACCAGGCTCTCCAGGACTCTGTTTGCGGGATAACGTCACGGGTCCTGTTGGAGGTGATGAAGATGACGGTGCCTCGCCGATGACTTCCGCTGTCACAGTGACTTCGATAGCCTGGACTTGTTCTTGCGTCGGTTGGTGCGATTTGTCGTTCGAAATGACCCTGGCCAAGCGAACAATTGTATTCAGTGCAGCGTTGTTCGACGAAGAGCGCGGGAGCTCAGAGGCTGTATCGACGGAGGGTCCAACAAAGCAGAAGTGGCAGCCTTTCATGTGCGAGAAGCCCTTCATGAGCCCATCCAGAGCGTCTGGTCGCCCCATAATGCTTGGATCGATGTGATGCGAGAGGCTTAAGTGCGACTTGTGATACTCCTCCGCTGACCGACAGTCCAGCACAATAAATTTTAACGCCGTCGAATCATCGCCATCGTCATTTCCTGAAGGATACAACAGCGGTGATTGGCCGTCAATGGGTGATAGCAACGGGTTGAGCGAACCTTGGGCATTTGCGACCTCTTCCTGCACAGCCGGCGCAGCGGGTGCCAGCACTGGTGTGCGCTTCTGCTTTCCTGTAGTCGCCAATCGATCCAGCAAATTGCGCACGAGCTCCTCCGGGTAAACCTGCAGGCTGGAGCACGCGTACAACTGATCCAGGAACGGCACCATTGCATCTGTAAACCCGCCGTAGCACACGGAATACAGATCTCGCTTGAAAGATCGCGGCGTACTCTCCGAAATCGTCAGCGCGCTCGAACAAACCTGCTCCAACTCGTCGCGCGAGGAAAACGTCAGCGAGCTCAGCACCTGTGGCAGCATGGCGATCTCCGCCTCGAAAATCTCTTGGCGGTTCGCTGCCACCAGTGCGTACGCCACAAAGTGCAGCAAGTACGGGTCTTCCTCCAGCAGGAAAAAGTCCCACAAGTAGAAGACAAACTCGGGCGGCAAGGACCGTGCAAAGAGCGTCATAAACCAGGGTGTAACGTAAAGTTCCGGCGTCATGTCATGCTGGTCCAGAAAGTGGCACAACTCTGGGTCATGGTACAGCATCAGCAACCTGTACAACTGGAAAGAGCACTGCAGCGACCTGAATTCCTTGTCCACGAAGACGTGCGGCAGGAACCTGTCAATAAGCGCGTAGAAGCACTGGAACACGATCCCGTCAGCGAGCGGGACAAGGTCTGCACAACCGTCTCGCTGCTCGGTGAGCAGCAGAAAAGGGGCCAGCACCTCGTTCATGCCCTGCTTGTACCGGATGCTGCGGCACTTGCAGTAGTACGTGAGCAGCTTGACCACGAGCTCCACCGTCTCCGGCTGCTGAAAGCGCGGCTCGTTGCCCCGCGTGCGTGCAGCGTCGGCCGCGATGACGCGCTGGTTGTCCAGGTCCTCCTGCACCTGCAGGATGCTCTGGTCCAGACACACGCGCTCGCTGCGAGCCACGCCCAGCAGCTCCTTCCACACCTGGGCGCGCAATTCGGACGGGACGCCGCCCAGCGAGCGGCACGTGACGCCGACAACGAAGTGGTCGGGCCTACGTTTGTGCATCTCGTGCGCTAATTGGTCGTGCAATTGGTTGCGTGCGTGCAGTTTTGCGGCAGGGGTAAGGACAGCAGCTTCGGACGCAGATTTCTCAGCTTGTAGTGGGAGGACGGGGACGGCGGAGGTCGCGATGGATGTGGACGCATCTTGAGAGGAGGAGGGTGGAGGTCTGGCGCTTGGGCCGCCGTCGTCGTCGCTGGAGACCTCCATGAGTCGAGACGCCTGCTGGAGCCGGAACGGTTTTGAGCACTGACCTCTGCCGAACTGATCTGGGCACTTGATTTAGGACAGAAAGGAAGGAAATAATATGGGAGAGTCGAGCTTTGTCCGAAGAAGTGTCCAGGACACTATCTGTATTCGGAAGAGTGACATATAGCAAACTGCAACTTCGGGAACATGGCTACATCCGACTTTGCTGCTGGATTAGTGGGAATATACATGCACGGTTCCGTCTGCCAGTGTCAACCTGCCCTGGCCGTTCAATGCAACGTGGTTGTTCTCCCATTGACCCACGAAGCTCTCGCCGTTGGCAAAGAAACCGGAGCCTGCACCGTGACGTTTGCCGTGCACCCACATGCCGTCGTACAGGTCGCCACCTGCGTACTTGCAGAGACCGCGTCCATGAGGACGTCCTCCAACACACTCACCAGTGAATTTGCTGCCGTCCGGGAACGTGATGGTCCACTCGCCGTCCACGGGTTCGTCGCGGCACCACTGACCTTCTTTGACGACGCCGGAGCTCGCGATCGTGAGCACGCCAGTACCTTCGCGACATCCGCGGCGCCACTGACCTACGTACTGATCACCTTGAGGCGATGTGAAGGTGCCTTCGCCGTCCTGGAGATCGGCTGTCCATTGTCCAGAGTATCTTGATCCGTCGGCGAAGACTGCATCGCCCAGGCCTTCACGACAGCCTTCACACCACTCGCCAGAGTATTGTTCAGTCAGGTGTTGAGCCGTCGAGTCCGACTGCTCTTCTGCAACGGGGGCGATCAGCTTACCGACCCCGTGCTTTTTGCCATGCACGAACTCTCCCTCGTAAACGCTGCCTTCAGCATCAGTGTACTTGCCGCTGCCGTGAAAAGCATTCGCCCGCCACTGACCACTGTAAGTTTCGCGACCGCCACTGATCACACAGTGGCCGTAGCCGCAACGCTCGTCATTCTGCCAGGAACCATCATAAATGAAGTCCTTCGAACCGGAGGTGAGCACGCCGCTGCCGTGGCGCAAGTTTTGTGCCCACTGCCCCTCGTAGGTGCTACCAGTAGCGCGCTCAGTGAATATGCCGAAGCCATCACGATGCCCATCTTTAAACTCTCCTTCGTACACGTCTCCGTTAGGGTAAACATGTCGGTGCGCACCACGCATCGGATGTGAAGGCATTTCTCCGTCTTGCTCATCCTTTACTACTGACGGTGAGCGCTTTGGCGACGACGGAGGGGTGTTAGAAGAAAGTGAAACATCCACAAACCGAGACGGGGAACGAACAGCCTTCACGAAAACGCTGTGCTGCCACTCACCGTCAAGGATAGTGCCGTCGGGATTGACGCATATCCCGCGGCCTTCTCGAAGACCGTCAATCCAGTCACCGGTGTATGCTGCCCTGTTCGCGAATTTGCACGTTCCTTTCCCCCATGGCTTCCCGCGACGGCACGCACCTGAATACTTGTCGCCATTGGCGAATGAGATAAGCCACTCGCCGTCGCTCACCTCAACGCCACGTTTCCAGGCCCCTTCGCGTGTTATTCCGGAGGTTTTGGAGAACGAGACGCCTTGGCCGTGACGCAAGCCCTGCCACCACTGCCCTTCATATCGGTCTCCTGATGCGAGAATGAGCACGCCATTTCCGTGACGTCGACTTTGCTTAAAAGCGCCAGAGTACTCGGATCCATCGGCATATTGGCAGGAGCCGATCCCATGAAACGTTCCATCGAGCCACTCGCCAACATACTGCACCACGCCTCCCATTTCGCCAAGCCTCGTTCTCACTGGCTTCACAACTGTTAACTTGCCGGCACCATGCCTCACGCCGTCCCACCATTCTCCGTCGTACACATCCCCTTCGCTATTAACGTGGACTCCTCGCCCATGGAAGCGATTGGCTCGCCACTGACCTGTATAACTCTCCCCACCTCCTGTACCGCCACCTCCTCGTCGTGTGCTATGCCCTTGTCCACAGCGCATGTCGTGTACCCATTCGCCATCATAAATGTATCCCCCACTAGTTTTAGAAGTCAGCATTCCTCTTCCGTGTCGTTCATCACCAAGCCAAGCGCCATCGTACTGATTGCCCGTTGCACGCTCCAAATAAATACCGTATCCCTCGCGTTTGCCTTCCACAAAATCTCCTTCGTACTCGTCGCCACTGATATATGTGTACGTGGCGTGTCCTTCGTGCGGCGGTGGCCTTCGTCTTTGAGGTGGGTCACTTGAATCCCTCCTCGTAAGCCTCCTCTGGGGTAGCTCGTGCTCCAGCCATTTCGCGTAATTGCTTGTAGATTGCCAAGAAAGTGTCCAGCTCCAGCCGTAGTCCGCGCAAAACGCAGAGCGTGGGTTGGGGGTCTCATCGTCGTCCACATGGACCAAGCTACCAAGAACCGGTGCCGCGATCTCTTCCAACATCGAGCGGAATGACGGTGGAAACAAATCACTCATGCCAGAGCTTGCTTCCGTATGCCTCTCGTCTTCATTTTCGGCATGAAGGGTAGCTGCCAGCTCGGCGTTCAGTAGTTCTTCGAAGTACGAGCGACATTGAGTCAAGACCCATTCGTTATCACGTGTTCGCTGACCTGTAATCCGCATGTGCATTGGAGCTACTGGATCTGTAAAGCGCCGTGTCAGCCCATCAGCTAATGCTGCGGTCTTTGTACCAAAAGCAAAGGCGCGCTCGCTGGTTGCTGTCGGGTGTGCTGTCACCCCACCTGCATCCAGATCCAACACAAGATCTAGCCGCGCATCTTCGTTCTTGATCAGCAATGGGTTGCTCGTTCCAAGCAAGCACCCTCCACTCCCAGCAAAAATATTCTTCCCCGACGCCAGTGTACAACAAGGTTGTACAACAAACACGTCACTGCGCTCTTGCAGCAGTAAATGTGCTAGTTGCGACGGCAGCATCGCCAGTAACGCAAGCACCGCAGCGGACGCTGCACTAGGACTAGCCGAGTAACACACTACCCTCCCTTGCAACAGCAACGCATGCAGGGACGCCACCACATCACTCCCTCCAAGTCGTCGCACCATCGCTGCATTCGGCAGCAATCCGTCTCCCGGCACGTGTTGCTTCTCCAGAAACATATAAAACCGATCAATCACTTCAAAATCTCCATCCTCCGTCTCTTCCCGGAAAAACTCCGTCGCCACAGCTCTCAACTGCGCTCTGAATCCTCCAAAACCCTTCGATGACTCCGTCTTATTCGGTCCTAACAGCAGCATCAAGAACCGTTGCTGCTTCCTCTTCTTCGTCGAGAGTCTTGAGTCAGCAAAGGCGACACCCATGGTCGCCCTGAGGACTTTATGGTCCCCATCTTGAGGCACACAGAAGAAGACCCCTCCACTCTTTGTATCGGCGTCTGCAGCCTGCATCTCCCGACTGAAAACCTCCTCCTCTTCCTCTTCGTCTCTCGAACCATCTACCAACGTCTCGTCGTCCTCATCTTGGAGTTCAAAGCTCAAACTTCCGCCGTTCGTGGCGACTGAAACGTCAATGGACGTAGCTAATAGACGTCCACAGTCTATCAATTGTTTTTTATTGAGCACGGAAGCTTCGGAGTCGAGTGGGGGCCGAGAGAACTCCACGGCGTCTGATTCCACGCCTGTATCAACTGATTGAGTTTCATTTGCGACGCATGTCGCGAGCGTCTGGGACTGGGACTGCTCACAGATACAAACAACAGCAATACAGTGCACTGGGGGCAGCCACGCCGCGGTACGACCGCTGCCGGAGCGGCTACCGACGCCTCCGTGATTTTTGGTCATTTTTGACGTAATTTGGTGATGTGCAACATTTTTCTCAAAAAAGACAGGGGTTTTTTAAATGTGGGGCAACAATCCTGACAGACGTCGGTCGAGACGATGGTTCGTGAAGGGCGCCGCTAGTACGACGGATCCTACGGTACTTCAGCTCAAAGGGAGGAGGGGATGATGTATGGAAAACAAGCACGCGAGAGAAGAACGTGCTGGCAGCGCTGCGAGCGTACAAGGCCAAGAACGGACACGTGTTGGTGCCATACCGTTTTGTGGTCCCGTCGGGTGATGACACCTGGCCATCCATGACGTGGGGGTACAATTTGGGGTCCGCTGTCAATTACCTGCGATACAAGCTTAACACCGACGAGGAGGCATTTTCGCCCCAGTTTACGCGCGAGCTGGTGGATTTGGACTTTGCTCGAGATGCGTCTCAGCACAAATGGGACACAATTATCATGCCGGCGTTTAGGTGCTTTTTCGAGGTCAATGGCCACACGGACGTTCCGGCCGGTTTTGTCGTCCCGAGCGACGATGCCTGGCCAAAGTCGGCGTGGGGTGTGTGCCTAGGAAATACTACCCATTCTATCCGGGCTGATACGACGTATACTGCTCAGTTGGAAAGGTCGAAAGAGGAGCTCCGAAAGCTCGAGTTTTGCTTTGAAACCTCGATCGCTGAAAGAGATTGGTCGGAGAAAATGCTGCCTTCGCTCGAGGTATACCGCCAAGAATTTGGTCATTGCATTATTGAGTTTTCATTTGAGGTACCGTCCTCTCCTCCGTGGCCAAAGAAAGCGTGGGGGGTCCCTCTTGGGGTCGTTGTTCGTGATATTCGAGGGAGGAAAACCTACGTGGAGCAGGTTGATCGAGACATTGAGCGCCTGAAGTCGCTTGGGTTTGCGTGGAATCGTGACGAAGCGGTTTGGAACGAGCGCATCGTACCAGCCATTCAGGCATACGCCAAGGTTTACAAGAATTGCAAGATTCCAGTTAAGTTCGTCGTTCCATCTGAAGACCCTTGGCCCAGAAATGCGTGGACGATGAAGCTAGGCAAGATTCTCTCCCGCTTGCGGAGCAACGCAACATTTTTTTCACACGTTGGTCGTGATGCCGAGTTGTTGGACGAGTTAGGCTTGAATCTCAAGTTGTCAGTTCGAGGATGGACGAACCGTGTTGTCCCGCTGCTGGAGATCTACACGAGGCTGTTTGGTGAGGAAGAGATCCCAGACGATTTTGTTGTTCCGTCGGAGGATGTATGGCCGGAGCAGGCGTGGGGCATTCGGTTGGGCCTCATCGTGGCTCGTAATTCGCACCACGTTCCTCGCATGTGAAAATTCTGGCAAGTAAGATGTGGGTTCGTACGTACTGCGTCAGGAAAAAAAATGCCTTCGGGGATCGCTCATGTTCTGCCTCTCTATCACGAGGAACGGTCGAAAGATCTTAATGACCATCGGTTGTACCTGGAAACCACCCTTGGATAGAAAAATGCTGCTGAATGCGATGTCTATAACCTTTGTGCACGCGAATACAATCCCCACCCTTTCAACGATGCCAATGGGCAGCATAATCAATGGTGATTTACGGACTATCCCAAGATCTCCGGGATGTTTTGAGTTGTTTGAATTGTAAGCAAGTGCTCTCGTGCTCTCATAGGATAAATGCAGACGAAGGAGTTGGTATCTAGTCTGTTTTTGCAAGTCCTTAATCGCTCATCAACATGAGTCCGGGAATATTATCTGTTGAATGTCACTCATTGATGGTGCCGTTGTTGCACACGGTGGGGTTAAATGTGGGGATCCATGAATGATGAACACTGTTCATTGAACAGTATCCGGTCACTTTAAAAAAGCTTATCACTCCTTCCTCGACGAAAAAAATCTGGAATGGAGGTAAGTACGACTTGTCAATCGTCACGGAGAACCACGCTTCAATATCGCACTACCGGTAAGCCCGCGAGCGCAAATCATGAATCGGAGTTTGGAATCGAGTTCGCTTCAGCTGGTCAAGATCATGATGAGCTTTTGGATGGACACGCACCGACGAAAGTGGTTGGCGTACGCGCTGTTCTCGAAGCGAGCTCGAGCGTGTTCGAAACTGAATTCGCTTGAGCTGCTTACGGTCCACAGCATGCGCATAGCAGATAGGTAAAGATTTTGCAGCAGTGCTGGTGTCGGATCACCTTGAGGAAGAGCTTTTTGGGGAATCACTCATTTTACGCCTGCGATTCACAGCCTCTGTGCTGCTCGTCATCTGGCTAAATTGTCATCGTAAACGAAAGATTTGGCCAAAGCGTTCAACTCGACTTGCGGTGACAGTGGAAGTTCGTGCTCGGGGCCCTGGTCGCTAGTGAGAGCCACCTCCCGATCCAATCTCTGGACGCCACAGCGATGGTGACGACGCCTACCGACATGCGAGCCACTGGTGGGTGCGCTACGGACTGCAACAGTCCTAGCTCTTCCTGCTCTGTCAGAACGCCGTGGTTCGAGAGGAGAAGTACAACGTCGATGACTCTCGAACGCTGGCAGGTGGCGCTGGAAGAACGGATTTCGCTTCCACCCTTCCGCTTCCGTTGGTGCTGATTTCCATCTTCGAGTTGTGCATTGCAGCTGCCAATCACCGCAAGGAAGACGCGGGTATGGAAGAGATCGTCAAGCTGCTGCTGGTCTCCGAGGCTCTTGTTGGGCTGCACACCTTCCGCACCAAGAGCAGCGGAACATTGGAGAACGACTTTACTGAGAGCCCCTCATGCCCGGGAAGGCATTTGTCAACGCAGTTTACGCTCTCTGCCAGGCAAACGACAGCGATGACGGCTGCAAATCGCCACCGCCAGTCCGAGCCAGCCGGCGCGTTTGAGTCAATCCAGTGGCACTGCAGTCCGTCGTGCGTCGACCCGACGGCACCGAGCGGGCGACGCTAATTGGAGTGGGCCGATGAGGCTCACATGTACCACCACCGCCATATTCCTCTTCATAGCACAGCTCTCTCAGGCAGCCAAGCCAACCTATATACCTCTACGAAAAAAACATCTATCTTGGAACCGAGTTCAGCTAGCCCATCCCCTCTTGTACCATACAATTTCCAAGTGTAGCAACTGGCCCGAAATCGCACTTAGTTGAGTTCATCTTCCCACCAACCTTGTCAGTAGGGTAAAAGCCCAAGAGCTCCGACATGTCGAGCAGCGGCAGTCGCAGCGTGAGCAGCGACGACTACGGCAACGTGGCGCTGCTGTACGCCAAGCTGGTAGCGCAGGTGCTGTCAACGCTCATGAGCGCCTTCGTGGGCTCGCGCCACGTGCTCCAGGTCGTGGCGCTCAAGAAGCAGGAGCGCGCGCGACGGCAGCTGCAGACGCCCATGCTCGCGGACCGCCGGTACACGGCTCGCAGCTGCGAGGGCGACGTGCCCACGCCCCCGGCGCTGCTGAACCTGTCAGAGGACGTGCCCACTACAGGCGGCCAGAGCTGCCACACGGCGGCCACGAACAGCAATTCATCCGAAGAGTTCCGACGCAATCGCCTGGCGTCGGCGCTCGTGCGCGAGCGGGAGAACGCGCTGTACGCTCCCGTGGGGGGTCCCGACCTCACGACCAACGAGAGCGACGACGACCGGCCGCGCGTGTCGGTGGCTTCAAGGATCCTGCGAGTGATGTGCCTCACAGACTTTATTTTCTCGCTGTCGGGGGCCGTCGTCACGGCCGTGGAGCTCTGGGCACCCGCGGCGGCCGACGGCTTCCAGCTCGTCTTCTGGGCGCAGGCCCCGCACTGGTGCTCGCAGGTCGCAAGCTTCTGCTGGGTCGCCACCTTGGCGCTGTACATCGCCAAGCACCGAAACCGCGCGAGCTTCGACGTGGCCATCGCCCACGCCATCATTTGGATGGTCGTGGTGTTCTACTGGGTGCTTGAGCTCTACTCGAGCTACTACGAGACCAAGGGCTTCGTGAACGCGGCCAAGATCATCTGGAAGGTCATGGCGGTCTGCTGCTTCCTGGTCATCACGTTCTGCTGGCTCAACTTTGCCAGAAGGTGGAGAAGGCAGGAACGACGGAAAGGGGCGTACGTTGTGTCCAAGCTGGCGTCCTACACCATGGCGTTCTTCATCTTTGTGGGACCTATTGTGATCACGGACTTGGCGCTCGGACTGCACAGTGTGGGGATTGTCATGGACACGTGCTCCGTGGTGCTGGCCATGTGGCCGTTCGTGAACGCCGTCATTTACCTCACGAAGCCTACACTCTGTCTCAAGATCTTCCAGGCCAAGTCGAGTCGCAGCCTTCGCGGACAGTACGATTCGGCGGATGGTCAGACTAACGGGCTTAACAGGCTCGGAAGTCGACGGTTTATGAGTGGAGGCGGCAATGGATCCGCAGGAAATGCCAACATGACGGGTGGAAACACAGGGGACACTGGCCAGATGCTGCTCATGTCGCCGTCTCATCACGAGCTGAAGGGTCTGGAAATCGGCGACAAGATCGGCGAAGGCGTGGCAGTGGTGTATCTAGGCAAATGGCGGGGCGCTAACGTTGCTGTCAAGATGAAGGCAGTGCTGGCGGCATTGGAGAATGCCGCAGATATTGTGGAGTTCCAGCACGCCTGTAACGTCGAGATTCAAGCTGAAGCTGAAGTCATGCGCGGCTTGTGCCACCCGAACATCGTGCTTTTCATGGAGGCCGGCTTTTACCGCGGCTCAATCTGTATTATTTCAGAGTATTGTGCGCGTGGTTCGCTGCGTGATGTGCTGAAGCAGCAGCAACCGGAAGTCAAGGACCTAAACTGGCCAACAAAGCTGCGCCTCGCGCTGGGTATCTCGCATGGCATCCAGTATTTGCACAACGCGAACCCGCCAATGATTCATAGAGATCTGAAGTCGCCTAATGTATTGGTGGACGACTCGTGGCACGCGAAGATTGCGGATTTCGGTACTCTTCGCTTCTCAGAGATTGTGTCGTCGGCTGCGCAACTTCAGTCGTCCCAGACAAAAACTAGGAGCTCTGCGAAAATCCCCGTGGTGGAGATGACGGGACTTGTGGGCACTACGCGCTGGATGGCACCTGAAGTCATGCGGGGCGAGCGCATTTACACCAGCAAAGTAGACATCTACAGTCTCGCACTGATCCTGTGGGAGCTTATCGAAGGAAAACTACCGTTCGAGAACACTCGATGGAATCACGAGGTGGAGGACTTTGTGCTGAAGGGCGTTCGACCGAACATTCGCTCAGACCTGTGTCCACTGCGCTGGAAGCTGCTGATTGTGACATGCTGGCAAGCTGACCCGCGCGAGCGTCCAACAATTCAGCAGGTTATTAACAGTCTGCAGCGGATTGGACGCGAAGAAGTGTGGGATCCGACAGGACCGCGGTTTACAGGCGTTAGCCAGCTAGGCACGTCCATATCTTCCTCGATATCGCAGTCGCTGTCATCCTCGTCGTACCTGGACTCGCCAACGGCCATGGGACCGATCGGAGGTTTTGATCGGCGCAATTTCAGCCTACAACCGGCAGCTCTGGATGAAAACCACGCCAGTGAATCCGATTCGGATGCAGAGAGCTTTGCCGAAGAATTTGCGTATGTTCCGACGCTCGAGTCGCTTGCATCTCCTGCGATTCTCGGTGCATCGGATGCAAGCAGCTCCAAAAGCTCCAAGAAGGCGCGCACTCGGTCACGCCACGGCTCGATGGAGACTGCCGCCAGCAGCCGGTTGAGTTGTGTGAGTACTACCAGCAGTACGGTGAGTATGGGTGTCAACGACAGCGGCTATTTCGGCGCAAGCGGCCGTGTCAATGACCCCAGCGCAAGCTCGCTCAGCGCTGGTACTCTCCATGGCAGTACCAGCTCGTCTATCTCGTCAATCAGCGGTCGCTCAATGGGAAGCTCCCGAACGCCCAAGATCAAGAAAAAGCGCCCCGAGTGGCGACGTCGCACGGACACTATCCAGGAAATGCAGCCTACGGATCTTATCAACGCGCCACACACGTTTGTCGAGTCGTCTCCGAATGGGACTCCGTTCATCGTCAATATTTAAACACTCATATGTTGTGTGTCGGACCAACTGACACCCGGGTGGATGTAAGGTATGAGGCAAGTAGCTTTTGCTTAGCTAACCGTGTTTGTTGCTGTTTTACAGTGTGTGGTGCCCCAGTATACACCGCTTTCTCCTAACTTTGTTGTTCATTTCTTCTTCTTCTTGCCGCTTCCTTTCTTACCCTTCTTTTTGCCTTCAGCCTTACGCGCGCGGTTGAGCTGCTGGAAGATGTCCCCTGGAAGTGAAGCGTCAACCAAGAAGGAAAGCAGCTTCGAATTCTCCTGCAAGCGAGGCAATGCAGGGTCAGTTACGCGGGAAATGAACCAGCAGTACAGGATCTACCGGTGCGAGAGCTGGCATCAGGATGTTGGCACCTTCAGGCTCAATTAGGTTGAAAGTGAAGTCAACATTTGCCAGAGCCTTGCTTCGAAGGAGACCGTCACGGAATGCTGTGAGTGCCTCGATATTCTGCAAGCGTCAACAGGAGAGATCAGCGCTGGTGTTACATCATCGCACACACGAAAAGCGTACGTTGCGGATGCCGTTGTCCGACAAATTCAGCGTGACTAGTCGATGGGAACGAGCGAGCCCAAGTGAGAGGTGGTGCAGACCATCGCCTCCTATAGTATTGCCCCGCAGTGACAGCGTCTCGACCGCACAGCTCGGCAAACTTACAAGCTGCGCTAACTTGATGCAGCCCTCCGGCCCGACGCCGCAGTAGTCAAGATGCAGTTGCTGCAGGTGAAGAATCCCTTTGTTAGAGCGGCGGAGGTCAAGACTTGGTCCAGCACGCACCTTTAGCGCGGTGTTGTTGAAGAGGCCACCAACAAGAACGCTCACGCCTGCGTCGCCCACGTCAAGGTTATAGTCGAGGTTGAGCGTGAGCAACCCGGGAGCCTTCTGCTGCGATAGCACATCAGCCAGCGCCCTGCACCCGTCCTCTCCAATGCCGCAGTCCAGCAACTCCAAGTACGCGATGTTCACTCCTGATGTGGCTTGTAGCAAACCCGCCTAGATAGCAGCAACGCGATGTTAGAGCGTGTGTGGAAAACGCAAGATTGGCGAAGGCGTACAATTGCAGCGGCTCCGTCGTTGCCGATCTCCTGCTTCCAGATGCGGATATACCGCAACTGAGTGTACGGCCCGTTCGTGATTCCTGGACCTACACCGTGAAGATGATACCGTCAAGGAAAACTCCACTCTCTTTCAAGCAGTCAACACATGCAGATTTGGTGAAACAATTGTCGAAAGGATATCATGATGCCCATCGTGAGCGCGCGAACACCGCCCGGACCGAGTATCCCGACATCTTCGCCTTCCAGTATGAACTGTTGGTGCCAGCAAGCATTGAGTCATCAGAGCAGCATCAACGGGTACTCTGGACCAACTGCACTCACATTTACGAGATCTCCATCTTCTTCCTTGCCACGGAAGAGCTCATTCACGTGCGGGTTCACCTGGACACCAATGGCCCTAATACCAAGGCAGTCAGCAAATGTAACCCCTGCAAGTAAACCCTTTCCAAACTGCAGGGGGCCTCACTTGCAGGCTTTGCCGTAGTTGGCGGCAACGATCTGCCGCGTCACAACGTTCTCGTCCACGACCGCAGCCTTGGGCTTGGGCTTGGCCTTCTTGCTCATCGGCCTTTGAATTGGGACGCGAAGCGACGCCAACCGTTGCGACCATAGAAATCTGTTGTGCGGTGTGCATGTACTGATTGAGGAAGCAATAGTTTGTGGTCCCTATTGAGTTTTATGCCGCCAGCTTTGACCCTCGAGAGATTTATAGGAAGCGGAGTAAGACAGGTATTAATACAGCAGCGGAGCAAGACAGATAGCTTTCATTCTGTGATATATCTGCTGTGCAGCGGCCTTCCTCACCACTAACAGTCATTGTCTTTTTCTTCTCGTCGGTAACTTGGCTCTGGATAAAACGATCCGCTCTGCACAACAACCTGCACAGCACAAGTAAATATAAAACCATGTTGCGCGATATCGATGTGGCGTTATCATTCGCCATGTCCATCTTCCTTCTCAGGGTCAAGATGCCAAAAACTAGTGGGCTGCTTTGCTGGACTGGAGCTCTCCACCGATGCTAGAATAGAGAGACCACAGCCCAAATTTACAACGAAAACGAAATGGTTAAAGCGATCAAGGCTGTCCGCGTTCTACCTCTTGTTGTTATGTTACTGACATTCAACCGCCTGCCATCAGTGATAGTATTTCTCGACGCATGGTTGAACGAGTTGATAGTACTGTAGTCTGTTGTGGCAATTTGGGTGCACGCCTATCAACACATTCCAGAGCTTTAGAGGAAAGGAATTACTTTTAAGCATTAAAAAAAAAGACACCCCAGCACCGTTCAATACATGTAACATCGCACTCAGGCAGAGATGAATATAAGAAGGGTATGATCCATATCAAAATCTTCTCAAGGTTATAAGAAGATATAAGAAGGTTTGTCTTATTCTCAAAAATTGGTCCATGAAATCCATGCAACAAAGCCGTCCTTCCTAGACTTCACAATCAATCACTGTTTATCGTGATCGTTGGTGTCGATCTGTCCTCACTGCTGCATTCATCATCGCTGGTTTCATCTCCGAACTGGTTGAAGCCACTGTAGAGCTGGTGGGCATTGGTACACCAACTTGTGAACGTGATCAGCATCCAGTCGGGTGCGTAGCTTCGAGTGTACGAACCCAATATGTGGAGAGGCTTCTCTCGGAGCCAACAGCGCGAGTTTACGTTCTATAATTGCTTCATCCCCATTCTGTGCAGAAACTGCGACAATACTTCTTATACCATGCAAGAAGATAAAAACAAGAACGATTGTAAGAACCGATGCCATCCCTGCACTCAGCTGCATTAGTTAAAGTCTATCCAAAGTCTCCCGGTGCAACCAATGATCGAAAACGTATTTCACCCATTCCTCGTGGCAGACCCCCAAAAGCTTCTTTCCTGACTCAGTACGCACGAACCCACATCTTACTTGCCAGGATTTTCACTTGTGAGGAACGTGGTGCGAATTACGAGCTACGAAGAGGCCCAACCGAATGCCCCACGCCTGCTCCGGCCATACATCCTCCGACGGAACAACAAAATCGTCTGGGATCTCTTCCTCACCAAACAGCCTCGTGTAGATCTCCAGCAGCGGGACAACACGGTTCGTCCATCCTCGAACTGACAACTTGAGATTCAAGCCTAACTCGTCCAACAACTCGGCATCACGACCAACGTGTGAAAAAAATGTTGCGTTGCTCCGCAAGCGGGAGAGAATCTTGCCTAGCTTCATCGTCCACGCATTTCTGGGCCAAGGGTCTTCAGATGGAACGACGAACTTAACTGGAATCTTGCAATTCTTGTAAACCTTGGCGTATGCCTGAATGGCTGGTACGATGCGCTCGTTCCAAACCGCTTCGTCACGATTCCACGCAAACCCAAGCGACTTCAGGCGCTCAATGTCTCGATCAACCTGCTCCACGTAGGTTTTCCTCCCTCGAATATCACGAACAACGACCCCAAGAGGGACCCCCCACGCTTTCTTTGGCCACGGAGGAGAGGACGGTACCTCAAATGAAAACTCAATAATGCAATGACCAAATTCTTGGCGGTATACCTCGAGCGAAGGCAGCATTTTCTCCGACCAATCTCTTTCAGCGATCGAGGTTTCAAAGCAAAACTCGAGCTTTCGGAGCTCCTCTTTCGACCTTTCCAACTGAGCAGTATACGTCGTATCAGCCCGGATAGAATGGGTAGTATTTCCTAGGCACACACCCCACGCCGACCTTGGCCAGGCATCGTCGCTCGGGACAACAAAACCGGCCGGAACGTCCGTGTGGCCATTGACCTCGAAAAAGCACCTAAACGCCGGCATGATAATTGTGTCCCATTTGTGCTGAGACGCATCTCGAGCAAAGTCCAAATCCACCAGCTCGCGCGTAAACTGGGGCGAAAATGCCTCCTCGTCGGTGTTAAGCTTGTATCGCAGGTAATTGACAGCGGACCCCAAATTGTACCCCCACGTCATGGATGGCCAGATGTCATCACCCGACGGGACCACAAAACGGTATGGCACCAACACGTGTCCGTTCTTGGCCTTGTACGCTCGCAGCGCTGCCAGCACGTTCTTCTCTCGCGTGCTTGTTTTCCATACATCATCCCCTCCTCCCTTTGAGCTGAAGCACCGCAGTGGTCGTACCAACCGCACTCGCTGCCACAGCATCGCCAATCCAAAACGCGTTGTGCGGGTTACTTCGTAACCTAACCTGGGATACTGTGAGACGAATGGATAGAAATCCGCAAACACTATGGTACTTCCATTCGAGCTGCTTCGGAACCATCAACATCTAGGGCTCCGATTCAAACATTCACCGCTACTGAGCGTTGATGGAGCACAGGCATGTTGCCTTCAGCGGCTCGCAGCGATATACACCAACCTTCGTATCCGCGTGTCAACACATATTCTATATCGCAGGCCTCTTCAACCATTTTTTCCACCACCTCTCACATCCTATACATAAAATATACCCAACTATTCTCCATAACAGTTCT
This sequence comes from Phytophthora ramorum, assembly GCF_020800215.1. Taxonomy (NCBI): domain Eukaryota; phylum Oomycota; class Peronosporomycetes; order Peronosporales; family Peronosporaceae; genus Phytophthora; species Phytophthora ramorum. Next base: position 1,494,633 of record NW_027150656.1, read on the forward strand.
CTCTAGTTGAAGCTGGAGGGCTCGGAAGACCGCATAAACGCAATCCCGCACCATCGTCTCCTCTTCCTCGACAGCGCCACCGCAATGGCGTCGTCTCGCGCCTCCCGCCCGCCTCTGGACCTGCCGAGCGACGTGTGGACGCCCGACACGCCCGTCATCATCGCCGCCAACCGCCTGCCCGTCCGCCTCTTCAAGGCTCCAGACACCTCCAAATGGCACGTGGAATGGGCCGGAGACCGCATGATCGAGTCGCAGAACACACTGTCCCACTGCGAGATCTCGGAGCGGGCCACCATCAAGTTCGTGGGCCGCGTGGCCGACGTGGACGTGCCGGAAGACGAGCGCCACGACGTGGAGCTGCTGCTACAGGAGTTCAACTGCTACCCAGTGTTCCTGGAGGCTGAGGAGGCCAAGCTCTACTACGAAGACTACTGCAAACAGACGCTCTGGCCCACGTTCCACAATGTCGTGGACGTCTATAGCCCGGTGGACGTGGTGCTGGACGTGGACGCCCAGCAGCAATTATCACCAACCGCCCAGTTTTGGAACCCTGGCTGGCAGAAGGTGGCCTGGCATGCCTACACCAACGTCAACCAAATGTTCGCGCACAAGATCTGCGAGATCTACGAACAGGGAGATGTTGTCTGGGTGCAGGACTACCACTTATTGCTCACGCCCAGCTACATTGTACGCAAGATGAGAGCGGCCAATGTGGGACTGTTTCTTCACGTGCCGTTCCCGTCGTCCGAGGTCTTCCGCACGCTGTCCATGAGGAAGGAGCTGCTACGAGGTATGCTGAACGCCGACCACATTGGTTTCCACTTGTTCGAGTATGCCAGGCACTTTATGTCGGCGTGTCGACGCATTTTGGGCCTGAGCTATGAGCCCATTCTGCGCGGACAATTGGGCATTGACTACGGAGGGCGACGAGTGGCCGTGACGTGCAGCCACATGGCCATTGACGTGCAGCGCATTGAAGAGACGCTCGTGAATGAAGATGTGCGAGAGATGGTAGTGGCGCTGCGCCAGAAGTACCGTGACAAGAAGATTCTGGCGGGCTGTGACACCATTGAGCGGTTAAAAGGAATACCTTCCAAGATGCTGGCATTTGACGGGTTCCTGTCACGGTGTCCAGATTTTATTGGCAAGGCTATACTGGTGCAGAAGGGCATTCATAGACGTGGTCGTGTGACGGACTACCTGCAGAGCAAAAAGGAGATTGAGTTAGCGGTGCAGGCTATCAACAACAAGTACCGCGACCTTGCTAAGGGTAATGTGGTGGACTACGAGGAGGTGGATGAATTTCCGTACAAAGAGAGAGTGGCGCTGTGGCGCGTCGCCGACATACAGATCACGACAGTACTGAGGGACGGACTCAACACCACACCGTTCGAGTATATCGCCACCCACAAGTACGCCGATGTCATGCATAGCGGTACAACGTTTTACTAACGTGTGTGCCTGTTTGTCGTTTCTGCAGAACTTCACCTGGTGTACTCATTATGAGTGAATTCTCCGGTAGTAGCCGCCTTCTCAGTGGTGCACTGACTGTGAACCCGTGGGAGTTGGACCAAGTTATAGACGCACTCCGAGATGCTGTGTATATGCCAGCGAACGAAAGAGAGCACCGACGCAACTGCGACTTTCAGTTTGTGGCAGCAAACCCTCCACGGCGCTGGGCCAAATGCGTGCTAACGGATATCGTGAACGCACGAAAGAAAGAGGAATCATTCGTGTACATGGGCACAGGCTTTGGTCTGGACTTCCGTCTGATGGAAGTCAGCGCGCAGTTTCGCGTAAGTTGCACCCACGACCTCCTGCATTGTTGATGTAGAGTGCTATTTTGCTAAACTGAGTGCGCGTGCTCTTTATCTTGTGCTTGTTCCAGAAACTAACAGACCAAGAAGTTGCACCAGGGTATCGCACCAGTACAAACCGCGCAATCTTCTTGGATTATTACCGAACGCTGGCCCCTGATGTATCGCAGCTAATGGGCGTGCGGTGGCCCGATGTGCCCCTGAGTGCGCTAGCTACACTGGAACAGTTGTGCAAAGACCCTCGTAACACCGTCTTCATCGTAAGTGGATGCAATTGTGACCTCCTTACCCAGAAGTTCGGCGGTGTACCAGGCTTGGGGCTTGTAGCAGAGCATGGATATTTCATCCGGCCCGCAGTACTAGGTAATGATGCTCGCATTGGGCGGCCCTGGCAACGACACGGTGATATTTTGCAGGCTGAAGGCGGCCACCAGCAATGGCGCGTCAAAGCAGAGAAAATCATTCAGCTTTATGTTGATCGAACAAATGGATCATCTCTGGAGTTGCGAAGAAGCGCTGTACTATTTCGTTACGGCAAATCCGATTTTGATTTTGGCGCACTACAAGCAGCAGAGTTAAAGGAGCACCTGGAGGGCGTGTTTGAGGTTTGCATAACACTTTATGGTCGATGGTGCACTGTAACTTCGTGAGCTAACGCACGAAATTGTTGTTGGTTATGTTTACAAATAGGGCTGGCCATTGAACATTATTCAAGGCAAAGATTACATCGAAGTACGTCCTGAGGGCGTTGGCAAGGGCAAAATTGTCGGCCACTTGCTGAATAAGATGCGCGTCGATGGGAACCCGGCAGATTTCGTCCTCTGTATTGGGGATGATGTGGCTGACGAGCTCATGTTTGACCAACTCAAGAAAATGGCTGAACACAGCGAGATTTCAAAAGGTATGGCTTTAATTCCCAACGGTTCTGCAGAAATGAATCAAGATGCTAATGCTGAGCTTATTGTGCGATATAGATAAAGTGTTTACTTGCACAGTAGGACAGAAGCCATCTAAAGCAGAATACTTTGTCGACGACTACACCGACGTCATCGCGCTATTGAAGTCTCTGAAAGTGGTCGCCACAAAGGTAACCAGCAAAGTGGCAGGGGTATATTTCGTCATGAAGTCTAACTTCGTGCTGCCAATGATTCGTGCTTGACTAGTCCAATCGCAATTATTCCTTGTCGGATATGCAGTCGTTTGTGCGAGACACACGTCCTTTCCTAGCATCGTCGTCACACGGCAGTGGTGTAGGATCGAGGAATGCGGCTTCGGATTCCTCGCTTCGGAAGTCATCAAGTCGTCACGGTCTCTACAATCACCTGTAAGCGGTGTTTGCCGAGTGTTATCATGATGTGCACCAGTCTGGAGCTCACTTTTGTTGTTGATATTTAGGACACCTGTGATTGAGGACCAGATCGTGCCCACGGATACTGGAGGACAGAGCGGGGGTCGATCGCCCACCCGCCGCAGGAACCGAAACAAGTGGCTCAACCGCCTGCAACAACTTGGTGTGGCTGCAGTGTTAGTGGGTATTCTTCGGTGGCGCAGTGGCGTCAAAAATCCTCACGAAAAGAAGATGCTCATGTATCTGGTGGCCTCACTGGGCATCGCGTGGTCTATTCAGCGCGTGCGATCAAAGTCACGCAAGTAAAAAAAAAGGGTTAGCGTTGGAAATGCTTCTCGGACCGGCCAGTGTGAAGCGAGCTCCCGGACTATAAGGGTACCTTAGGAACACCCAACTGGTTGAACGCAAGTGGAGTCGCTCTTGACAATGGCATTGCACTCAAATCAAAGTGAACTGATGTATTACCCAACTTGCTTGGTCGGCGTGCTTGGTGCACAGTGACAGAGCTCTTCAGACGTTGATACCGTTCTCAGCGCCCCACTTCTTCATGATGCGCACAATGTATTCGACCTGCGGGTTGTTGTTTGCCTTGAGAATGCTGAGCACCTCCTCGAGCTCTACGCGGGTGGCTTTACCAGCTACCGCACGCTGGAAGACACCAACACAGGCACCGCGTTTACCTTCCCAGTACTCCGGATCCGGATCAAGTCGCTCCAGGATGTCGAATGCCTTAGCAGAGTAGAGGAACTCGCCCATTTTGTAGCAGTCATGGGCAATGAGCTGAAGCAGGTTGAACGAATCGTCCGAGTTGTCGAGCTTGAGGTACAGGTCCCAGGCTGCGGACGGGTTACGATTCAGGATGTAGCATCTTGTCAGCCAGCTCACATAGCAGTAATCGTGGCGGTACTCCTCCTGCTGCACTCGTAGCAGCGTCTCAAGAGCTTCTTGGTGCGACCCGGTGTTGCAAAGCGCAACACCGAAGTTCCAGTTGAAGTCGTCTTCGTTGTACAGGTATTGCTTGATGGAGTTGAGGTAGATGTTGACGTCCTCGAACTGCTTGAGCAGGTAAAAGCACGAGGCCATGCACTGACGACCAGGGATTGTATCGCATTCAGTCGGGGACGATCCTACCAATTGAAAGTACTGCTGGGCCGTCTTGATGTGCTGTCGTGACGACGTTGACTGCCCTAGCGTGGCATGCACCACGCCCTTGAGAATATATTCCTGCGGCGTGGAGGGCTCCACGTCCTTGATGAGATCGTAGGCTTCCTGCAGTTTATCGTGCTTGAGATAATACACCACGAGGTTCAGTCTCGCTTCGGGCAGAGCGTCCACGAACTGTGGCAGAACCCGAAGAGCGTTCTGTCCGTCTTCAAAGACGACCATGTTGTGGCTCACGAGGTCATTCTGCTCGATGTTGTAGCCTCTGTCTGTAAGTGTCTTGATCTCATCCTTCGCAGCAGCTCCGTTGTACAGCTTGAACTGGTTGCAAGCCTTGACGTTCACAGCCACGACGCTGTCAGGAAAGGCTTGCAGATACGCCTGCATGATCTCGAGCGACACGTCGTAGTAGTCGAGCTTGTAGTAGCACATGGCCACGTACACGTTCAGCGCAATATCATCGCGGTTCTCCAGCAGCAGTCGCTTGTAGATGTCCGTGGCCTCTTGGAAATGGTTGCGAAAGTAGTGAATTGCAGCCAGCGAGAGCTGATCCTCCTTTGAGTCGGTGAGTTGTTGGTGATAAACGAGCAGTTTGTCTTCGTCCCCCATTTTGTGCGCACAATGGAAGAGCAGCCGGTTCTGTAGCTGCCCCGCAGGTCCCTTCTCGGCCTCCTTGGCTGCTTCCTTGTACATCTGCAGGTAGAACAAGCAGCATGCGCGATAGAGGAAGACCTCGGGCGTGTCGTCTACGTCTCGGAGCTGTGCGTAGGCGTCCAGGGCCCGCTGGTAGTTGCCCAGATGGAACGAGGCGTAGGCAAGCCACAGCAGCGTCTTGCGCTTCTCCTCCGCTTTAGCGGGACCCGAAACACTCGACGCATCGTCGCTCTTGAGGTTGAATTCGAGGATCGCCGAGGCGCCGGTGAAATCCCTCTTGGCCACGCACTCCTCGGCCGTCGGACCCTTTTTCGTCTTGACACGCGCGATCTCCTGCGCCTATAGAGCAGCAGTGTCAATTGCATCGCATTCTCCCTTGCATACGTCCACTCCGAACCCGCGTACCTTGGCGCGTTGCGTCTGCTTGGGCTTGGCGACGTACATGGTCTCCACTAGTCTCACCTTTTGCGTCGCTTCAAGATCGATGTAGCCATGTTTGGATACATGGTGTATTCCACAATATATTACGTGTCGCACATCAACTCTTTGAAACCACCCCCTTCTTATTCAAAGCAGATCTGGTCACCAGTATGGGTCGTCGCGAGGAAGAGCCCGAGTCGAGTCGCCGCCACGGGCGCTCCAAGGCGTCTCCGAGCCCCGCGCGCGGAGAGGAAGACGAGGAAGCCATCCGCACCAAGCTGCGCGAGTCTGGATGGAAGAAACGCCGCGCAGACAGCACCAGCACTCAGGATGCGGAGGCCCTTAATGACCGGGAAAAGGCCACAGATAGGCCCGAAAAGAGCTCCCCACGCGCCGCAGATGACCGCCGAGGCGCGCGACCGTCGCGTAGCTCACGTCACTCGCGGTCTCCGAGGAGGCGCGACCGTGAGCACCGTAGTTCGCGCAGGAAGTCGTCAACCAGCAGACGCCGCTCGCCATCTCGGTCGCGTTCGCCCTCCCGCTCGCGCTCTCGGGGGCGTTCACGGTCCCCGGGTCGGCGTCGACGTCGTCACGCGTCGTCCTCGAGGAAGCGGCGTTCGTCGCGCTCTGCGTCGCGCAGTCGGGACGCCAAGAGGTCGCGACGCGCGTCGTCTCGGTCGCGCTCGGCGTCCGCGGTCACACGGAAGGCGCTGAAAAGCGAAGAGGATAAGAAGAAGAAGGAGGAGGACGATGACGAGACGGAGACGGAGAAAGAAGAGGAAGAGGAGAACAAAAAGGAGGACAAGAAGGACGAGCGTCCGAAGTCCAGGAAGAGCAGTCGTCGGTCCCGCTCGGGTTCGCCCAGCTCGCCCTCGCGGTCTTCTCGACGCCGTCGTCACCGACGCAACTCGTCGTACTCGCGCTCTCCGTCGCGCAGCCGTCGCAGTCGACGCGGCGGGTCTCGTTCGCGCTCGCGGTCTCCTCCTAGAGACCGTCGCTCCCGAGGGCGCGATCGTGATCGTCGCAGCCGCCGTGGATACAGCCGCAGTCCCAGTTACTCGCGTCGCCGCCGCCGCAGTGACCGCTCCAGCTCCCGTGATCGGACGCGTCGCGAGACGAACAGCTCGCCAGAGCCCCACCAACACCCCCCTGCTGCTGCCGACGCGGTCTCTGCTACTGCTACTGCTGCAACTGCTACTGGAGCAACCCCGGCTGCTGCAGGTACTGGAGTGAACCCGACTATTACACAGCTGATGGCCCAGTACCCGACCATGAGTCTGCAGGATATCATTGCCAAGATGCAGGCGTCGAACGTAACGATGGCCGCTGCGGTGGCTCAGAAGCCCGCGCGCGAGCTATACGTGGGCAACTTGCCGCCTAATGTAACCGGTCCGCAGCTCCAGGAGTTCCTGAGCACCATCATTCAGCAGGTGGGGCTCACGACGCAGCCTGGAAACCCAATTGTGAACACGTGGATTTCTACGGATGGCCACTTCGCATTTTGCGAGATGCGTAGCGTCGAGGAGTGCAACTTGGCGCTGCTGCTGAACCAACTGTCGCTTCTGGGCCAACCGCTCAAGTTTGGTCGCCCGCGTAGCTTCATGGGCCCACCTCAGCCTATGCCCCAGATTTCGGCACGTGCGCAGACCGCGCTAGTGAACTTGGGCTGTACACCAAACCCGGCATGGTTCGCCCAGTCCACCGACCCGAGCATTCTTTCAGATGCCTCGGCTTCTCTTGCAGAAACATCCACCTTGGCTGCGATGTCGGTGGCCCAGCCTGCAGTGGCTACTACCATTGCCGATGCTGCTTCATCGCTACACCGTCTCATCATGTCAAACATTCCGATTGTGCTGGAGGAAGATCAAGTGAAGGAGCTGGTGGAGCCGTTTGGAGCGCTCAAGAGCTTCACGCTCGTCAAGGACACTGCTACTGGGGCGTCCATGGGAAGTGCTTTGTTCGAGTACGAGGATGATAGTGTTGCCGCGCAGGCTGTGGAAGGTTTGAACGGGCTAAGTATTGGTGGGATTCTTTTGTCGGTTCAACGTCAGCCTCCCAGTGGAGTGGCGACTGTTGGTTCTCTGCCAGTTGCAGTTCCCAACCCCGAGGACCAGCCGAGTCCTGTCCTGAAAATGGTATGTTACGCGTATGATATCATTTGACTTACGGCTCGACGCTAACCACCAGCGCCATGCTCATTTGCTTTTGCAGGCAAATATGATTTCTGTGGATGAGCTAAGGGATGACGAAGAATATGCTGATCTTGCTGAAGATGTAGAGGAAGAATGCAAGCGCTTCGGAGAAGTAACTGGCATGGAGATCCCTCGCCCTAAGGTTTGTTGAGCCATGTCTTACTAGTGTAATGGGTATACTTACATATTATCGGCGTGTTATCTCTGTAGGATGGAGATGACGTCCCTGGTCTGGGATGCATTTACGTGCGCTTCGGAAAGGAAGACGACTCTGTTTCTGCCTTGAAGGTATGCAGATCGAGCGTATCCAATGTATTGATTCCCTGTTCTCACAGTTCGTACAATATTTCCAAAACAGGCCTTGAACGGACGCAAGTTTGGCGGGAACATCGTTAAAGTGACCTACTTCCCTCTGGACAAGTTCGAGAAGCGCCAGCTTTTCTGAGCGCGTTGGTGACGAAGGACACAAGGAACCCGGTACCGATAGTGCCCAAGATCTATTGCGTTTCCCTATTTTTTTCTTTGCGTGCGCTAAGAACACGCGGAGTTGAGCTACGAGTGTTTGCGACGGACTGGCGATTGCGCTGCTATCAGCACGCAGGAAGGTTTGTACGGTGAACGCCTCCGGGCGTTGTCCGCAAAGCCCCAGCTAACCGAAACGTGCTGTCGCGATGTGTAGATCGAATCCAATGAACTTGGCCTTCAATGTTGTGTGCGCGAAAGCTTCCTCTTCATGGGAGTCGTGCCTAATTTGTGTTTATGTTCTTACTGATTCGCTACTGTGCTCATGTAGAGGCTTGCTGCTAAAGCAACGACACAGCAAACAGGCTGTGTCGGCATGTTCAAACTCAGAGGACGCACGTGACCTTTCTCGGTCGCAGCTGTGGACGACCATGGCTTGTGATCAGGCATTTGAAGCAACTTGATCGTGGTGCAAGCTACAAGACACATGCAAGCAGGGATGCGTTCGACGGGGTCGGCTTGTAGTGCTTCGGTCTGCTATTTGTGCAACTACCGCCCAGGTGCGTGTGATTGCCGGCGTGAGATTGCTATTTGAATTCTCCTCGATGCCAGGAGACGAACCTACCATGGCTGAATATCACGTTAGGGGCTTCTGAGGTGCTCGCCACTGGCTTGAGCAGAAGCAAGTATTATATTAGCCAAACGCTTTACAAAAGCTCGTTCAGTACGAGGATGTGTTCGCAGTCGTAAGCTTGACAGATCAATCCAGTCGATTTTCCAGCAACATACTGCATCGTTGTTTTCCCGCATCCAGCAAGCAGTGCTGGTTTCGTAGGTTGAGGAAACAGTACATGTATAAAACGCCGGATTGCGAAGCAAGAGAACCAAGAGAACCAATTTCCTATTGGCCTGGCAATTGCGTGACAACACGCTTTGTGACCCGGTGGTAGAACCGATGTTCTCCTTGGGCGTAGTCATAAAAGCTTTCCCACAGACTGGTGCCGTTCTCGTCGAAGTCCTTCTCGCGGTACAGCAGGTGATGCATGGGCCTACCGAGACCATCATCATCGATTGCAGTTGAGGTGGCTGCGTTGTTTGTTTTGATGCTGGCGCCTTCGCTCATCATGGAAGCGAATGCCAAAGCAACCGCAGTAGAGGAGGACGCCCCAGCGGCGGCGGCAGCAGCCAGTTCTTCATCCCAATTGCCTGTCGACACTGGCTCGAACCGTGAGATCTCCCATAGCATATCCTGGTAGTTGTCGCGTGGGACAAACTTCTCGAAATCGTAGCCCCTCGAAGCATCCTGCAGCACTTCCGAGGGCCAAATGGATGGGAACTCGCCATCTCCGTAGTCTCGGCGTCGCCCATAAAAGTCAAACAGCTTACGCTTGTTGTGCCACCGTCTTTTACCTCCAGCATGAACAACAACATCGCACTATCGACGGAGTAGGGAGAGTTATCAATATCAGTCAGCAAGGTCACATCTGTATCAGCACAAGACCCACGTACGTGATCGCAGAAAAACTCGGAGCACGTTGCACACTCGAAGCTGGCACTTTCCGGGGTTTCTGCGAAGCAGTTAACAAGTTCGTTATGATGGTTTGATGCTGAGAAGGACCAAGCAACTGACTTACCGCATTGAGCACACGTCGGACGAACAGTAAGCGAAAGTAGGTCGCGTGGTAAGCGCCAGCGAATCTCACCGTTGACTTGATTGTAGTAGAATGGGGCCCCAAGGCCAGCCCCATGCTGGTTGTAGGTGTCCACCACTTGTTTCCAGCGAGTACGTTGGGCCTTTCGTTCGTGGAGAATGCGGCGGTACCCTTCACGCCGTCGCCAGTAGGACTGTACCAGTGTTGATGCCCATCGCTTCATTTCTTCATCACGCTTCTGCACCTCAAGCAGTTCACGAACGATATAGTGTGCCCGGCGGCGTTGCAGGAAGCGTCTTACAGCACGCTGCAGAACCACAGCTGCCTTGGACCGTTCCTGGTTACGAATTCGTCGCGCCTCGCCCACAATCGCCGAAGCAAGGCGATCGTGTCTGGCTCGCCAATGTCCCTGAAGACGACGCGCAGCTATATCCTGCTCACGACGCTGCTTCGCCAAGCCCAACAACGCAGCAGCCTCTCGTCCTTGTCGAGCTCGGAATATCATCTGAAGCTTCGTGGCAGCCACTTCACGCTCGCGCAAGGCGTGAGTACGGCTTGCAACTTCACGCAAGGCGTGAACACGCCGGAACTGCGCTTGTACTCGGATAGCACAGCGCTGCTGAAGCTCGAAGAAAAGCTGTTGCTGCTCCCGGAGATCCCACGCCAGTTGCCGAGCCAGGTGACCCCGATATCGGCGCTGAATTTGAATACTAGCACCACGTTCCCGGCGCGACCGTGCGAGCTTCTGTGTTTGCATCAAACGCAACTTATTGCGATGAATTCGTCTTCGGAAACGACGCTGCACCTTGGTAGCGGCTTGCGTCTCACGAGCGAACTCGCGTCTTCGCCTCGCAACCAGTCGACGGGCTTCGCGTCCTGCCCGCACCCCTCGAAATCGACGTTGTACAAGCACCACAGCTTGCAAAAGCTGCTTCTCGTGAATGTCGTGCATTTCATTCTGCACCCGCCGGGCTTGTCGAGCAGCACGATATCTGCGCTGAATTAACGTCGCACAATGCTCCAGGTGAGAGAACTTCATCTTCAAAATTAGCGCTTCTCGCCTAGCTTGCCGCCCACGCCAAATGCTTTGAAGTCTGCGAGCAACTGCGTGCCGTAGTGCCACTTCTCGCCGTGCGAGAGCGTGCCGTCGAGCTACTCGTGCACGATAGAGATTCTAACATAGCGCGGAATTAGTGGACACGCGAAAGCAACACCAATGAGCAGGGTACGCACCTGAATGGATGCTGCGGCAGCCCACGACCTGCAGAACTCCGCGACGAAGCGCCGATCTTTTGCTCGCGGCGCAGGGAATATACCCATCTGGGTGTTACTTCCAGCCGCAGTACCGGCAGGAGGTAGATGCAGCTCACCAAAGGGCCACGATGGACTGAGACTTTGCAGCACTCGAGCTGACACACGACAGCCATGGACACTCAGCGTGAGGAGCTGTGGACAGGCAAACGCAAGCCGAGCAATGGGGTCTTGTGTAACGAGTGGGCATTCTGCCAGCACCAGGTGAGCCAGCTTTGGTCTCTGAAAAGCATCGCAAAGCGCGTTGACTCCAGCGTCAGAAATGAGACGACACCCCGTGAAGTCTAGTAACTCGAGCTGGTCTGCACGCGCAGCCGCAAGGTAACGAAGACCGGCATCTCCGACACGGTCGCAACCAGCAACAACAAGCTGGGCTAGGGCAGTGCCGTACTTGGCGATGGTGCGCAACATGCGATCATCGCATCGGCGCACTCCGGAAACGTCAAGTCTCGTTAATCGCTGACATCCCTTTAGCACAGCGGTGACCGCCACAAGTGTGATGTCAGGGCACGCCTGCAGACTAAGTCGACGTAAGGCTGGACAGCTCGCTCCAAGAGCGACAAGCGCGCGCTCTTGGAGCTGAAAGCAGCCGCTCAGGTTGAGATCTTGAAGCTCTGGACATCGGCTGGCGATGGCGCGGAGACCTTCAAGGCCGAAATCACGGTTGCTGCCATCCGACACGAGGTATAAGTTTGCTGCATGCAGCAGGTCGAGCTTTGGGCAGCCTGCAGCGAGAAGCCGCAAACCCACGTCAGAAATGCCTTTCACACCGTTAATCCGAAGCGCTCGCAGCTCGGAACACCCCGCTCCCAGTGCCGCACAAGTTGCATCTGTCAGCCCAGTTGCTCCAGTCAGATCAAGGCGCGTCAGCCGCGCGCACTTGGACACCATCCACTGCACTCCGGCATCCGTAAGAGCACTGCTGCCTGCCAGCGACACAACACGTAGACTTTGACAGTACTCGCCCAGCGCAGCGCACGAAGAATCAGTAAGTTGCTCTCCACCTCGAACACCAATCGGCCGGTCGAGTGCCACAAACTCGAGGCGTGGACTGTGCTGCGCTATTCGCACAACGCCTCGGTCCGAAACCTGCACGCACCCGCTAAGCTCCAATCTACGCAGAAGGGGGCATTGCGCTGCTAGCGTTTCGAGCAACGCGTCACCCACCTGCGGACAGCGTGACACGTTTAGATGCGTGAGCCTCGGACTGGCGTACAGACATCGGCGAAGTACCCAGTCTCCGAGTTGTGGGCAATCTGCAAGGCCCAAGTGCGTAAGCGAGGCGCCACAGTGATCAACAAGGGCCGCTAGACCCGCACCACGCACCCCTGAAAGCGCCGGCACATCTAAGCGCTCCAGATGCGGACAATACTCGCCCAAAACACGTAGTGCCGCATCTGTGACCCGAAAAGCTCCATCGATCGCCAACTCTTTCAAGTTTGGCACGGCGAGTGCAATCGCTGCTAGTCCAGCATCCGTGATGGATTCGGCCCCAGCCAGCAGCAGCGCTTCAGTTGCCTGATTTCGAGCATCCGTGTACGATGGAGAAAGCTCTTCAACCTCTTCCTGTCCAAGTAGGAAGCTGCTTCGGCGCTGAAGCAGACCTTGCAACTTTTGTGCCTTCTTGCTGGTACTGGTTAGACGATGGTTGTGTGCTGCAACCCGACGCAGCGTCCGATCCGTCACAATCACACTCCAGCGACGCAAATCGACACGGGCGCCTTGCAGTAGCTGTAGCGGAACATCCATCAGTGTAGATCCTAACCCATCGGCGTTGGCTTGCTCCGGACCACTCGGAGAAAATATCTGCGCTAGTCGCTCCAGCGCTGCAGGGTTTTCGATCTGTCGCTGGGCTTCGTGCGATGACACGGAGCGACTTGGCGCGGGGTCTTCCTGGTTTGAAGAGATCTTGTCCGACGAGGTGGCATCGTCGATTGTTTCTGGCTCGCTAGGAGATACTAACAGGCGAGCTTTCGGCAGCTCCTCAAGTTTGACGTGGCTGGTCGCTTTCAGCTTCCTGGTGCCGGAAGTGCGTCGTCGTGCAGCAAGTTGGACATTCTTCTGGTTAATCCCTGACCGTTTCTCATCAGGAGGAGTCTCAGGCGTACGCCGACCGCTCTCACCTCCCGTCAGACTGTATTGATGCCACAAGCAGTTAGCCAACGCTCACTTGCTGCACCAAAAACACACTACATGAACTTACGGAGTGAGTTGACGCGACCATCGCTTCTGTTCCTGGTTCGAACGGGAAGCCCCCCGCCTTTGAATCGAGCGTCGATACTCGTCCAGCAGCGTCATGATCGAGACGAGCTGCGCCTGCCTTGGGCGGTTGCAGCGCAGTAATAATAGCGACGTTGCTCAAGTGATGACTAACCATGATTCATCAAGGTTCAGTTGAAGTTGATGGTACATGTGCCGCTCTCACTGACCTGCACGGCGCCGATCGAGGTCGAGACTCTGGAAATTCTGACATCCCGGTTGAAGTAGTTCGCTGCGCACTCTGGTTGAGAAGAGCGGCCGTCAGCTGTCGTTTCCCTTCATTCGCAGGCTTAGCTCGTCGCTGTTGACAGGAACCAGCGGCACTTGAAGGTCTGCGTTGGCGAGGAGGTGCAGTCGGCTTCGGTTTTGGAGAAACAGGTTTTGGAGTCGTCGGCGAGGTAGCAAGTGGTGCTTGCAGCACGGCAAGTCGAGCTTGACGCATCATTGACGCACTTGAGCAACGGACACGATGCTGCTCGTCGGTGAGAGAGATTTCGCGCCTGCCTTCTCCGTCAGCTCTGTCTTCCCCGCTATTGTAGCGAGAGGAGGCCCCCCTCGCCGTTTGAGGTCTGCGTGCCTTTGAATGCTTGGCATCAAGGGCCGCATCTTGATCAACCAACGACTGGAGCATCAGCATTTTAGTCAGCGCCTCAGTAGCTGGGTCGACTGGTGGTTTGCGGCGTCTTGCCGCAGCTGCTCGTTCCAATTGTTGACGTCGGGCATGCTCGAGTACTAGAGCTCGTCGATCTGCATCATCTTTGACGGCATGTTCATAGTGTTCCACTAGCTGTGCGTACTGGGCAGGCTGAGTACGCTCCAATGAATCAAGATGCCGTTGCGCATAGCTCGTTAGCACTGCTGAGTGACCCTCCCCTGCTGCCAGTTGCGTGACCCGTAGACCCACAAGTGAAGTCACAAGATGGGGTAACGTGTAGATTTGGGGACACGAGCTTAAGCCGCACTGACCCATTTCATCATTGCCCCAAGCGAACAGTCTGCCATCAGGGGACGATACCAGAGAGTGGAGTTTACCCGCTGCCACTGACGCGATATTTAACCAAGGAAGTGTAGCTCCGCGAGGCTGGGGCACTGCATTAAAGTACGCTACACGCGTGGGTACGAAGCGATCACGGCAGTCTCCGACACCTAGTTGACCACTTGAATTAGAGCCGAAAGCGTAGAGCTCATGAGGACCGCCAACAGCAAGTGTATGCGCCGCGCCACAAGCTACGTAGGTGCATTTCATACCGTCGACTGGGAAAACTACTGGTGCGAACCAAGAGGAGTACTCTCCTTCGTGAGTAAAATCCGAGTTTCCTATGTCCTTGGCGTTGATATGACCAACCTGTCGACCGAGACGGCCGTGCTCTCGCTGCCCACACGTAAGAAGTTCGCCACTTAAAAGCAAAGCCGCGCTGTGCATGTAGCCACAAGCAATCTGCACTACACGGCGCCCTTTCAATGCCAGCACTTCCATCGGCGAAGCAACTGTGTCAAAAGTTTGTTCGTGGACATTTAGGCCGTGGCCCAGAGCGCCACTACGGCCGAGACCCCACGAGAACACGCCACCGTCTTCAGCTAGCGCAAAGCTATGGTTTGCTCCACAGGCAACCTGCACAATACGCTTGTGTAGTAGCGACTGGATGACTCTAGGGGGGCTTGTTGTGGTGTCAGTCCCTGTATCGTTATTTGGTACGTTGTTTCTTGGTCGGGTAGTGCAGAGATCACCCCAAGTCAGCAGATAGCCCTGCTCGCTTGCACCCACCACGTGCCCGTTCCCGCAAGCTACATCAAGCAGCATGTTGCTTAGAGCTACATCAGTTCCACTATCTCGGAGCGAGCTTCGATTGCTAGTGCCAATAGAGGAAGCTTCACAGGAACCAAGCGCAAGCATCTCGCCGTCATTGTACAGCACTAGTGTTTTATCACCGTGGCCTGTGAGCTTCACAAGCGCATTGCTATGATCCAGGGACGCTTTGGCGGCTGTAGCTGGCTCCTCAACCGTTCCCATGTTTGAATTAGCGACCATGGCCTTCAGCACAGTAGCAGCAGCTGACAGCCTCCGGCGCGATTGCTGCTGTGCTGCTTGTGCAGCTGCCTGGTTAGCAGCTTCCACGGCTGCTACTGCTGCCATCGCTCCTGCCGCCATCGGTACGAAGATGGAGCATCGTGCGACTAGTGGTCGAGCCCCCAACACACTGCGGCGTAGTTCGACCTCGGTAAATTCGTGCAAAGTCGGCGGTTGTTTGGGCTTTGGCTGCTGATGACGTGAAGAAGTTGCCGTAGTTTTTCCGGTGGCAAAGAGACAATAGCCATCGCGAGGGCTTACGTGAGCTTGCACCGCACCGGGCAGATGAAGAACTCGTCGACCGTGGAAGCGCGGGTCCAGACTGCTGGTTGTATGCTCGATCACTGCAGCAGCACCTCGCAACTCCTCAAAGACGCCGCCATTCACAGCTGCTACGCGGAAGTATTGCGGCTCTCTCCAGTTCTCCGGCGTGAAAACGTGCAGTGCCGGTAGTACGCGTAGCCCCATCGGGAGATTAACCGGTGACACCGTCACCGCTTGCTCCGGGGCGTTCGAGCAGCTCAGCACAACCGAGTAAAAAGCGCTCAGCCCGCCCACCGTCACCGTCACAGACGCCGGCAGGAATACAACACTTGCCACACCTGGAGTAAAGCCCGCTCGACGCATCAGGAGAGTGTAATTTGGCTTGGTAGACGACTGGCAGGCTGCAGGCTTTGACATGGTCGTGACTAGCTGGACAACAGCAAACAAGCAGAGCAACGAGGTCAGGTTAAGCAGGACAAGGTCATAACAGTGGTGACTCGAAGCGACCGTCGTCAAATTCCAATTATAACGAAAACTTTGACACTTTCACACAAGAGGTTTGCGGCCACCGGCCACAAAGGAATCACCCTGTCGCCACGCACAGTCCACGTCTTGAAAGCCCGCTCTCTCGAGAGCCTTCAACTGCTTGAAAAGCGGTAGTTGGCCCACGTGGTCCCCAAACACGACGTGACCTCCAGGATGCAGCGAGCGCCACGTCGCGCGGAAGAGCTGCTCGTACCTGTCCTCGACCGACGTCTTGAGCTCCTCACCGGCTCCTTCTTGCGCGTAGTGCGGCGGTTGCTCCGTGAGCACATGGAAGGCCAAGCACGCCACCACCAGGTCCACCAACTGGGACACCAACTCCGTCGTCTTCCCTGGAGTTACCACTTTTGCAACAAATTCCGTCGTCTCGGAGGTTCCAGGACGAACGGCGTCAAGTCTCCGACCTGCCAAAGCGAGTCTCTGCTCGGACGAGTCCACGAGTATAAGTTTTGACGTCGGGTAGGCCTCCAGCACTGCGGCGGACGCTCGACCGCTGCCTGCACAGAGGTCGAGCACCTGCTGACTGGAGCACGGAGGCAACGCCAGCACCAGTTGCTTGAGCATCTCCTTGGCCAGCGGCAGACGCGTCTCCAGCTGCAGGTCGTACCAATAGGCGTCGCCCCAGAATCCCCCGCGACGCTCGAGATTCTTGCTCCAACTGGCAGTTGGGGAGGGGCTGAGGCAGCTCTCGAGCTCGTCTGCTTTGCGCTTGGCTGGACGCGCCTTCTTCTTCTTGGCTGCGGCGTCACCGAAAGGAGCGAGCGTCATCTTCTTGGAGCCCCCGGGGGTGGACACCGACACGAAGTTGAGATCGTCGTCCAACATGTCGAGAATAATCTTTGTGAATGGTTTTCGTGTGTCACGCACGGTACACACTGGTATCTTGACAAGCTAAGTATTGTTGTTTTTCTGATAGTTATGACCTTCTGATGGGAACAGGAACAGCAAACCACTGGATACGTCACAGCGCAAGGCGGAGTCGCAGTCGTCGCCGTTGGATTAAGCCGACTTGTACCCCAGGTAGGCCTCCAGCATGCTCGAGGTGGCGCTGTTGAAGCCCTTGACGGGCGCGTTCTCCGAGCGCGAGGCGCTCAGCTGCGAGCGCACCTGCTTGGCGAGCACCTTGCCGAGCTCCACGCCCCACTGGTCGAAGCTGTTGAGGCCCCAGATGGAGCCCTGCACCACCGTGCGGTGCTCGTACAGAGCCAGCAGCTGGCCGGCCGAGAACGCGTCCAGCTTCTTGAAGAGCAGCGACACGGACGGGCGGTTGCCCGGGAAGAGCTTGTGGTTGCGCAGGTTCTCCGGCACGCCCTCGGCCTTCAGGTCCTCCAGCGACTTGCCGCGCGCAAGAGCATCAGGCTGCGCGAAGAAGTTCGACATGAGCTCGTCGTGGTTGGACACGGGCTCGCCAGCAAGCTGCACGGGGTTCTGCGACTCACAGAAGCCCAGGAAGTCGCACGGCACGACGCGACCCTGGTGGATGAGCTGGTAGAAGCTGTGCTGGCCGTTCGTGCCGGGCTCGCCGAAGTTCACCTCGCCGGCCTGGAACGGGAGATCCACGCCCTCCATGCTCACGCGCTTGCCGTTGCTCTCCATGTCCACCTGCTGGATGTGGGCGGCGAAACGCAGCAGTGCCTGCGAGTACGGCAGCAGCGCGCGCGAGCCGTGGCCGAGGAAGGACGAGTTCCACACGCCGAGCAGACCCATGATCACCGGCAGGTTGCTGCGCAGCGGGGCTTCCAGCAGGTGCTTGTCCATGGCGTGGGCCCCCGCCAAGAACTTCTCCGTGATGTCGAAGCCATACTGCAGAGCCAAGGGCAGGATGCCCACGGCGCTCGTCACGCTGTAGCGGCCGCCCACCCAGTCCCAGAAGCCGAAGATATTGGCGCGGTCAATGCCGAACTCCTGCACGAGCGGCACGGCCGAGCTGGCCGCCACGACGTGCTTGGCGACGGCGTCAACCTCGCTGCAGCCCTTCTTGGTGAGGTCGTCCACGAGCCACTTGCGCAGCGTGCGCGCGTTCAGCATCGTCTCGGCCGTCGTGAAGGTCTTGGACACGACCACGACGAGGGTTTCCTCGGGGTTCAGGCCGCTCGTGGCGCGGGCCACGTCCACGGGGTCCACGTTGGCCAGGAAGCGGAGGCTGCGGCCTTCAGCGGCGGCCTTGGCCACGGGCTCCTGACGCAGCGCCTCGAACACAAACTCGGGGCCGAGGTAGCTGCCGCCAATGCCGATGGAGATGACGTTCTTGAGCTGCTTGCCCGTGGCGCCCACGAACTGGCCACCGCGCACCTTGGCGGAGAAGGCGCTGATGGCGTCTAGCACCGCGTGCACGTCGGGCACGACGTCGTGGCCGTCCACGAGGATCTGTTGCGTCTTGGGAGCGCGCAGCGCCATGTGCATGACGGCGCGGTCCTCCGTGACGTTCACGTGCTCGCCCGAGGCGATGGCCGCGAGCTTTTTCTTGAGCTCGGCGGCCTCAGCCAGCTCGAAGAGCAGGTCCAGCGTCTTGGTGCTCGCGTTCTGGCGCGAGAAGTCGAGGTAGATGCCCTCCTGCTGCGTGCGCATGGCGGCGTTACGCGCGTCGTCGGCCAGCAGCTCGCGCAGGTGCGTGGCCTTGATCTCGGCGGCGTGCTCGGTCAGAGCCTTCCAGGCGGGTGTGTCGCTGATCATAGTGCGGAGAGGAGTTGGGAGGTTGCGTGCTTGCGTGCTTGCGAGCCAATTGCGGAATGCCGGATCCTTTGCCAGGGGGAATCTGCGTTGAGACCTATATAAAGCGAGGAGAGGTAGTGCGTCACCGGGGTGGTTGAAGTGGGGAGGGGTGTTGACAGGCAGCTTGTATGGGTTCAAGCGGATGGATGTGAAGATTCCACTGTATTGCGAGAATCAATAGTATGATATGTGGAAGGTCATCGAACCATGAAGGAAATGACCTGCAATGAAGGTGGCGCATAAACTGCAGAGACATTCGAGATGACCAAGTTGACGAGTCCGCAATTGACGTGGCTGAACAACGATGGTATGGTTGATGGTTTAACTCGGTGCAGACTGCATCGTGCTGCGTTTTTTCCGCCACGAAAAAGTGGTGGCGGCGAGCAGTCCTCGGCAATCGGTCCGCCGTGGACGCACTTTGTAGATCGCGGCAGCGCCTCTTTGCAGCGCGTCGAGTGGATTGCGAAGACGTCTCGACACTGGGCAGAGCTCCTTGCAACATTCACGTCGTGTGAGCGGAAGACACCTTTATACGATCGGTAGAAAACTTGGGGAGAGCATGACGCCGACAGCAGCGAGCCTACAATGTGTATTATTAATAATAGGCCCTCCATTTATTCGAGCGAGAGCCGAGCGGGTACTGTACATTCCCGATTTTTGTCGCTTGGTGCCCACTTTCTAGCGAACAAGTCCGCGCGGAATACTCATGCTCCACTTGCGACAGTGTTTAGCTCAACTCGCTCTCCAAGTTCACAAACGCTTGCCAAATTTCCCGGTGCTCGCCATGCGGAGGCAGGATAAGGTGTTGCTGCTGCTTCCAATGGTGGTCGGTTTGCCATGTTTGTGAATCGACAATGCAGTCGCAATCAAGTCGACGTATGCGGGGTGTATCGCACGGGGTGGCTACAGGAACCATCCAGCTCGTCGCATCCCAGCGAGATCTCGATCTTCAGCAGGGGTGCGCGATCGTCTCAAGAACCAGCCGGACGACAACTACGCCGTGGCCACGGGCATTACCCCCACGCCCCTCGGCGAAGGCAAGAGCATCACAATTAATACGATCGGATAAGTTGCAGGGCCTGCAGAGCTCTGGGTGGATGGGTGAACGTCGAGATGTCTGCACCAACACGATCGCAACCTGCCGAGTCCCTGGCCGAGCTGCTGCGGGCAGAGAACGCAGGGAACTACGTTCCATGTACCCGACAAAGTTCGACGTCCCAAGGCTGACCTCGGCGGATCACTGCATCCCGAGCGCGTAAGGTGTGCTGACTGCGCATAGTACTACGGGAAAGCCACCGTTCGTATAATATATGCTGAGTATGCAGTGGAAGACGAACGGAGCAACTCACGAGACTCTGAAGTGCGAGGCGTACCACGCCGACCACGTTTGCTTCACTTTTCTCGAACGTTGAAGCCAGCGATTGGACCGCGCGCCGCGACCAAGAGTCGCACTACTGCTTGGTCTCCATTACCACTTCTCGACTCTGTTGACATCAAAGCGCGTAATGGAGCGCTTGCGCTCCTGAGGTAATCGCTGAAGCTGCACACAATCCTCGGCAGTGTTCACCAACTAGCAAAATGACACGGCGTGACGTTCCAGTAGCTTGTCCGTGATGACATCGGCCATACATGTTCTCATCATCCCATTCGTCAAAACACCTCTTTAAACTCAACCATTGGCTGAAAACGCACACCAAAGTCTCAGATGACCAAACGGCGCTATCACCCGCTAATCAAAACGCTAAACGTCACGTGGGTGCCGCATTGGCACAGAGCGAAGAACGTCTCGGCGCCTAGAAACCAACTCGCCCCAATCGATGGCCAGAAGCCCCCGTCCTTCGTCACTTCTTGAGCCGGAGCCCGCGTCTTCCGTGTGTGAACAAGCAGCAGGTCGGCACTTCGAGACGTCCAAGACGAAGAAGGAGAGCGACATGAAGCGACGCGCGTCGACGTCGCCCCACCACCGCAAGCTGGACGCCTTCCGAGCCACGCAACTGGTACAGTGGCGCCGCCGCTACTTTGAGGGAATTCTGCGCTGGGAGGCGGCGCTGCGCCTGATGTTCGTGGCCTTCCCCAAGCTTGTGTTCAAGCGGGTCGAGAACGCACGCACCATCCTCTCATTCTTCTTCGTGTACGTGATGCTGCAGGCGCTGGCGATACTGTGGGGCTTCCTGTTCAATGTGGGCGCCGTGCTGGGCGAGAACATGAGCACAATCATCACGATGCCGTTCCCGCAGGCGATTTGCGTGCTGTTCGTGTACGTGTCGGTCATGGGCATCGTGCTGTCTTTCGGCCGCGCGACGTGGATCCTCACGTGGCAGTCGCTGCAGAACTTTCCACTCATTCGACGCATTATCGCCTGTGAATGCCGCCCGCAAGCGGTTATCCTTACAGTCGCCATGCCCATGCTTATCATCTTACCCAGCTTGATTGTGGTGCCTTCGCACTGCACCAGCGCGGTGCTGCACGAATCGTCGTCGTTTGTTCAAGCCATGTGCGAGGAGTCCTATTTGAAGCTCTTGACAGACAGGCACCCAGTGTTCCAGCGCGCGCTACGCATCTCGACTGCAATTGCGATCTGTCAGTTTATTCAACTTTGTTTGGAGATCCTACCGCGATGGCGCTCGGCGCTTGCTGGACTCAGCGCGATGAAAACATTCCTGTTGGGCGGATGGCTGCTCGGGATGAACTTCTTGGGAGGCCTGTGGAGTGTTGAATGGAGCGCACGGCACTTCAATTTCAAGATCACGCCGTTGAGTGACCTAACAAGTTACCAGTGGGAGATTTTCGGTATGACGTTGCTCGTGGGATGGATTCTCTGGTTTTTGGCGATCACGTGCTTCACGCTCCCCAACGTAAGAGAGTGCGACTCGAACAAGAAAGCGCTGTGCGGGTTTTTTGAGCGGCTCAAGTTCACCTTCGTCATTGGCCAGGGTATTGTATTCTTCCGAGCATGTGTACACCCAAACATGGGATTCGTGCACGCCCAGCTTGAGCTCACGATTATCAACTTACTATTGCCATCAATCTACGTGGTATCGCTCATCTGCCTGAGAATGGTAAGCCTGCTCAGCGTGCGTGCGATACTCATCGATGGGCCCCTAGCGCTTGGGCTCGCTGGAATCATCTTCGTTGGTTCTAAGATGACGGAGAAACCCCACGTGTTCGTCGTAGTCGGTCTTTTCTTGTTTGATCGCTTTTTGAGGTCAGAAGCTGTTTCATCATTGAGCGACATGGGCCAGACTCTCCAGCAAATGCTGCAAGAAACCTCGTTGGATAAGAAGCATCCTCTTCTGGGCCACCGCGCGGCAAAAAAGTTCGTGTACATCGCCATTGCCATCCTGCTGCTGTTTGTGGGCGCCATCTCGGGGTTTAGCGTCCTCTCGGTGCTTCAGAAGAGTGCGAAGTGGTTTCCAGACGCCACGTCAGTGAAGTACGAAGACAACTCGATTCACATCCACCACACAGGTGTTGTCAAACTACATCTTGGTCTTGCGAACGAGACCAACCCAGCGATCACAGTGGATGACCCACTTTACGCAAGCTGCTCGAATCGATGGAATGGATTAAGTTTGGTCGATCTGGCGTTTTTTTCTGAAGCTGCCTACTTTAACCCGTTGTCAAACGATACGGCCGAGTTCATTTCGACCATCTTCGACAATGAACTGGGAGACATCCACTTTCACCTACCAGCACTGAACACCAAGACTGGGTCAAAGCTTGACTTCTTCGAGGCGTACATTCCGAAGCTTAACACAAGTGTCATCTCGGTGCGAGGCACGGATATATGGAGGTTTACGGATTTCGTGGAGGATGTGAAGATGTTCTTTGAGCCGATCGTGTTTTCGGTGCTATCCTCAATTTTCCCCACCATTCGAATATGGCCCGATGTCACATTCTCCACTCTGATTGAGTTATATAGCGAGATGATTGGACTATTTGGTCTTCAGCACGAGTCATGGTATTACCATGAGCTTCTGGACTACGTCACAGCAATCAACGACCGAAAGGTGGTACTTTGCGGGTGAGTTCGGCAACAATGGCATCTTTTCGTCTTCTTTTGACTGATTCGTTTGTTGTTGTTGTGTAATGCCGATCAAAACCACAGTCATTCCATGGGCGGTGGTATCGCTCGCCTCGTAGGCTCCATTGTCGGGACGACGTCTGTCACTTTTTCACCGCCTGGTATCGTACAAAGCTACAGCAAGTTGGTTCACCATATTGGTGGAATGTCGACGAAGGTCGACCGAACCAGTCTGCACCACCGCAACTTTGCCGTGGTGCCGGAGTATGACCCCATTACGATGATTGACGCTCAAGCCGGAATGACCCAAAAGATTTCGTGCGATACCCCGCATCTTTCGATGCAGTTGTCCTGCCACATGCTCGAAGGAACGCTCTGCAACTTATTGGAGCACTGCGGCTCTGCCAGGCACCGAATTTCGTCTTGTCTGTTCGAGCACAACATTGCGGGGGCCACGGAAGACGTGCTCCTCAGAGTGCTTGCGACCATATCCAAGCCCGAGATTTACGTCTCATTTGCAGTGACGGTATCAATCGTGCTCTCCATGTTGCTCCGTCGCCATCACCGCAAAATGCGCACTCCGCTGCCGTCACCATCTCACCGCAACAGAAAGAAAAGCAGGTCACCTGGTCACTTTTCGAACAGCTCAGGCAGCCTTCATCCACCTCACCCGTCAGCTTACGTTCGCCGCAATTCCATTATTTAGTTTAGATAGATCCATACGACCCGCAACACCACTCATTATCTCCTGCTGCCAACAAATAAATCTGGAAGAGTAATCAGGAGTTCGTTCTGTTGTCGACCGCGTTGTTGCCGCTCTTTTGGCTTCCTTTTCAACTCGCGGCGTTGCTGCGATCGCTGTTCAGATATATTGTTGGCAACTCTGGGCACTTCAGTTTGTTCCGATCCAAGAAAACCACCTGTAAAAGCTGGATTGCAGTTGTGCTCTTTGTGGCGCTGTTGGCGTTCCTCTCTTTGCTGACGCTGCTTCTGAAGGCGATCTCTCTCGACAGCCTTCAGCTCGGCGCGAATCTTCTCAGCGTGATTGAGACGGGTTTCTGTCACGCTGTCATGAACAGGAAACGGGGGAAGTGGTTGGTGGTTGTCGAGGGGTGGAAGAGCGTATCGTGCTCGTGTTACTTTGCCCAACTTTCCCTTTGCGCGGGTAGAACTTGGCCGACTGGAATTTATCGATACAATGCTTTCGTGCTCTAACTGATTGGGCGTCGGCGTGGACATACGCTCTCTTGAAGCGGGCGTATGTGCGCTGTGGCGTTCATGCGGTACAATTCCCACCGAGATAATACCCGATATTGAAGGAAGACTATCCTCTCGACGAGTGTGTATCCCACCTCTCTTTACCTTTGACACCTTTCCAATTCCTTGGCCACCCAAGCGCTGTTGCTGAAGTCCCAGTACGGTGAACGAAGAATCTAGCACTGACATCGCAATTGATAGTTCCTGCTTCAGTTCAGTTGAAACCTCAGCTTTGCTAGTTTTGTGCTTCTGTTGAAGATACAGCAACCCCGGCAACAGCGCTTGGTCACACCCAGGAAAAGGGCATTCATACACTTGGGACAAAATGGATCGAGCAAGACAGCTCTCGTGGAAAACGTGCTACGCACACAAGCGAACGTATTAGAAAATATGGAGAGAACTACATGAAGCAGTCTCAAGTTACGCACCCCACACAGCACCGAATGCAGAGAAGCTCTTATTCGCAGACTTTGAGCGCATAACGAGCACGTCGCACCAGGATCACCAAACGTTTTGGCATTCTCAGCATCGACTTTGGTGCCTGGCAGCACTTTCACGAGGTAGTCTTGAATAGGGTGCTTGCCTCCTTGGTCCAGCTGCAGCAGTACGTCATAATCATTTGTTGATAGTTCTCGGTTTTCCAGGTCTCGTATTAGATCCGAGCTGATTGCTGTTCGGGGCTGGTTGTCACGCAAAGCTGGAACCCACGAGTCTAAAACGTTGTACTTCACCACGAACGCGTGCTTTTCGTGAGCATTCGACTTGAAGCATCGAGCGCACAAATCCACATTCTTGCATTGAACGCAGCGATAACGCTCACACCGAAGCGGTTTTGTTTTGCATTTCCTGCACGACGCACCTTTATGAACATTGGGAGCTCTATTCGCTGCATCCATCTCTTTTCGCAACGTAGACAGACCCGTTTCGCCCCAGTCCTGACGACACAACGGACAAATGATGTTTTCTTTCGACTGCCTCCGACTTTCGCCAAAGACTTTCATGCACTCGATGTGAAAATTGTTGCCACAACTGCAGCGAAAGACGTAAGTAAAGAATACAGCCACCAATTAATGCAAGGACCACTCACCCTTTGCGGCAAAAAGTGAGCGGCTGGCTGTCCTCCATGTCTTCCTGGCAGATAGCGCAAACTTCCCCCTCCACCAGATCGTGCCTATTCACGTCTGCATCTTCAGGTTGCGCAGTCGCCGCTTCTTCCTTCTGTTTTTTTCTGTACGGCTTTGGGGCCGGTCTTGTCATCTGCTTGTATCCTCCTCGGAGCAGCATCTCAATCTGCAGCCACAGCACCGCAATCAGAAACTTCAACCTCCATAGAACAAAGGACCCCCCCCCCCACACACACACACACACACCCACACACCTCTGAATCAATGAGCGACTTCTGCCACACAACGGGCGTCGTCGCGGGCACTCGAAGCACTTTGAGCATCACAAACAGGATGTGGATGCAAATGTCGGCCGTGCCACAGCTGCAGGTCTGCAAGGATCCGATCAGGACTTTGTGCTTCTTCTCGCAGTTCTGTTCCTGGATCTACAGCGACCAAATCGTTAAGACTCACTCATTTAGCCCCAGGAAAGAGGCGTGTAGCAGTCTCACCACGTAGGACGTGGGGCCCGTTGTCTGCACCAGGTACATGGTTGTGTTCAGCGTCAGCTCGATGCGCGCTGCCACGTCCTCCGACACCTTCGTCCGGTATGGCACCAGGCGGCTCATACTCTGCGCTTCTTGCCTAAAATGGTCTTCTGTCTAACGCGGAATGCCAGAGTGGTGGTCACTTCAACTTCTGACAAAGACCGGCGACCGACCCGCGGGTTTTGACAAAACAGGCCCGCGGGCCGCTATAATGCCAAGTGTCATCATTTCGTAAAGACTTGAGGAAGAGGACGTCGACGAGCATGAACGATCCGCTGGAATGGTACTACGAGATCCCCGTGGTGTCGCGGCTGTACCTCACAGGCTCCTTCTTGACCACGACGGCCTGCGCGTTGGACCTGGTGTCGCCCTTCTCGCTTTATTTCAACTTTAACCTCATCTTCTTCAAGGGACAAGTGCGTGCATCCCCATTGCAGTGGGAATTGTGGGTATTTCTGCAGTGTCTGACGTGTGCACGACGTTTTGCAACAGGTCTGGAGACTGGTGACCAACTTCATGTTCTTCGGGCTCTTCAGTCTCGACTTCCTATTCCACATGTACTTCGTGTGAGTGGAACACGCGGTTACTGCTGGGAATTGTGCATTTTGCAGTACATTCTGACACGTGTTGATGACGACTTTGCGGTGGGCAGTGTCCGCTATTGCAGATTACTAGAGGAGGGGTCCTTCCGTGGTAGGACAGCGGACTTTGTATACATGCTTCTGCTAGGCGCAGTGGTGATGATCGTACGTCCACGTGGCTGAAGCCTGAGAAGTTTGTTCCTGTTGCTGATCCTGACCTTGTGTGATGTTCTGCAATTTTACAGTTGGTGGCTCCGTTCGTGAACATTCACTTTTTGGGGTCGTCGCTGACATTCATGATGGTGTATCTGTGGGGGCGACGCAATGAGCACGTGCGGATGAGCTTCCTCGGCCTGTTCCCGTTCACGGCTCCGTACTTGCCGTGGGTGCTGTTTTCCTTCTCCATTCTCCTTGGAAACAGTGCAACGACGGACTTGATTGGCATCATTGTCGGACATATCTATTATTTCCTGGAAGGTATGCACCCCTATGGCGTGTATTCGCTACGCGTGCATTTCGACTAACAACAGTGATGGCGTGGCTAATGAATCTGCAGACGTTTACCCCACAATTGCAAGCATCCGAGGCTGGAAGACCCAGCGGCCGCTCGCGACGCCCCGTATCATGTACGTGAGCTATGCAAAGCTTGATGAACTAGCACCGTTGTTGAGATTCTCACGTCTTGTTTGTATCCTTTGAGCAGTCGCTACTTGTTTGACCCGCGTCCTGTTGTTGCTGCTGGCGAGCAGGTGATCAATGACTTTGGCGACGACCACCCACACATGGAGTAACAATGACTATTGATTGAATCAAGAATCGAAACGATACCAACTTCAACAGCAATACAACAAGCCGACGATGGCAATGCAAAGACGTTTTCTGTCTCGTTATAAACTGATAATTAGATAAACCCTTGTAGCCTGTGCCAAGCAAACCGTCGCCGGACACTAATCGCTCTTAGCGACCACTACTGTGTTGATGCTGCGCTGCGTTTTGCTTCCTTCGCAAAACTAAACAAAAGCTGGAGAGAGGCACAGCATAGATATACTGCTCTGTGCAGTCGGTGTGGTAGGCATACCATTTTGCCCGCTTCAATCACCATGCCTCACTGGCCGCCATCAGCGGAATCAGCGATCGCCGCTGACCTTCGGGCACTTGCAGCATCATCAGCAGCGAATGCCGGTCGTTCTCCGAATCGTCCTCTGGGAAATCACCACGCGGAGTGGAGTTCGCGCTAGTGTCCGGAGATTTCTTCTGCAAAGGAGCAGCAGCAGTTGCGCTGGGCGGTGTATGGTTGTTGGAGACAGCACGTCTCAGCATAGCAGGCACGCCCATGACAAACCGCGACGCAGTGTTAGCAGCCGACTTGTGCTCCGCCTCGTTAATCTCAGCTTCATTCTCGCTGCTGTTGTTGCCCCGGCTGCTGTGTTCCGACTGCTCCTCAGGCGAGTCCAGCGGGCAATCCGACGCCGTGAACACCGGCGACGGCAGCGGGTTCGAGTGCGTTTTGTCCTTGGACCCGGTCCTGATGCGCATGAGCGACGGGATGCTGAACATCCGGTTGTGCTGCGGCGCCGCCTTGGCCTCCTCCTGCTTCACGGACGACTCGGTGCTGGACCTCGACAGCGACGGAATCGTCGGCGCCCGATCGACGGTCGCCTTGTTGTTGTTGTTGGCGCTTCCGCTGTTAGCAGCCGTGCGTTTCAAGGCTGTCGGCAGCTTAGTGACCGTCGACAGGTTGGACTTGATCCTGGACGCCGCCGACGCCGCAGAGGCCGTCGCCGAGCGGCTCAGCAGAGGCGTCGAGAACAGGCGTCGCTTGGTCTTGGCCATGGGGTCCGCTGTGTCCTGCTTAACCTGATTCTGTTTGGCGGCGTCTTGTGCTCTGCTCCAGGTGCTGCGTACCGGAGACTGTTGCTGCTGCGGTGTGTCGCTTCCTGGAGAGTGCAGCGGGTCCAGGGACGGACTGTGGTTGTCTTTGGCCATGTTTGACGCGCTGAGTAAGCCGCTTGTGGCTTTGTATCGCTCGCTGCCGGTCTCTGCACGCTGCAGCTCCTGCACTTCTTCTCGGCTTCTCCTCGGACGCTCGGGCCACGAATCACCGTGGACGTGAACGCTCCAGTCTCGATTCTCGAGTGAAGAGGCCCGAGGTGGCGGCAAAGCACTCACGATGCGAGCAGCTATAGTGAAACCGAAACAGCGGAGAAGGACAGCCGAAACAAACCCTGTCTCGCCTTTCCCCAGCCATTTCGGCCACCATGGAAGTCGACTTTATTGAGTTTTCGCTGCTGGTATGTATAATATCTGTCGTTGCTCCACTGCTGGTTGTCTACAGATCCCGCTGCTCCGGTAGATTGCGTCGAGTGTTTGAATACCGAGGTGGCCATCCATACCGCTTGCTTGGAAACAGTAGGGGGTGATAGAAGTGCTGGCAGCCCCGACTCTCATCGTACCAAGCTGCAGTGAACGATCGTATGTTGCAGCCGTTTGAAAATCCATGAGCGCGCTGTATCGCCCTTGTTGAAGTGTTCTGCAGACGGCGCAAAGTGGCAGGAGCTGCTTCTGTTCGTCGAGTTCATACGGTCGCCATGTGACGCGTATGCAGCACTTTCACCGTAAAACGTTCACGACGCTGCGGTGCCATCTGCCGCTCCGTACCAGGACGAATTATTGAGCGTCTGGTAATCGGTGAAGCACGTCTGGCTCGTTGGACTCCCTCGCCATGATTGCCACCTTGGCGTGATTGTTGTGGCGATTTGGATGTCCGTCGTAGCGGGCTGCGTGTCAGAAGTTGCGGAACTCTTGTCGAGAGGGGTCGTTATCGAGCGGTGGGGTCTCCTCGCATGAGCTCGGGTACTCGTCGAAGTTGGTCGTGTCGCCTGCACAGGCCAGTCTCGGGACGTACGGCGCAGCCACTTGTCGGAGCGGGACGACGTCCCAGTCTACGTTTTCAAACCACACGTGCTTCTTGATATCCGCTGCGTCGCTCAGTCGCTTGGCTGGGTCGGGCTGCAACATTTGCCGCAGCAAGTCCTTCAACGAGCTCTGCATGTACCGCGGCCAATAGATCTTGCCCGAGAGGATGCGAGTGTAGAGCTCAAAGTGCGAGCCGTTGCGGCGCGTCGTGAACGGCGGGGAACCGCTGACCATTTCGTACACCACGCACGCAAACGCCCACCAGTCCACGACGCGCGAGTAGTTTCGCGCTTGGTGAGACAGCGTGAGCTGCTCCGGCGCCAAATACTGAGGCGTTCCGACGCTTGACGAGGTGCGATCGCTTGGTCCACGAAGCCGCTTGACAAATCCGAAATCCACGACCTTAATGTGCCCACCAGCATCCAGCAAAACGTTTTCGGGCTTCAAGTCGCGATACATGTAGCCATTCTCGTGACAACCCTCAATGAATATGATGAGCTCCGTGGCGTAAAACTTGGCCTCGTCGTTGGATAGCCGACCGACAGTGTGCAGTCGGTGGAAGAGCTCTCCGCCAGGTACATACTCCATCAGAAAATGTACATGCGAAGACGTGGCCAAACTGCCGAAGTACCGCACCGTGAACGGATGTCGAACTGCTGTCATCTGGACCATCGCGTCACGCTCGGCTTCAAGCTGCAGGGTCATCTTCTTGACAATCGCTTCCTTCTTCTTGATCGACTTCAACACGTAGTACAGACTTGAACGCTTGTGCCGAATGAGACGTACTTTGCCCAGCATACCAGTGCCTACGATGTCCAACAACTCGAAGTAGTTCTCGAGGCTAAAGGGCTTCGGCGGCATGTCCAGCCTCGTGCCGATCCATGCTGCGGACACTGGGTCCTCATCCGCTTTGTCGCCTGGCACGTCTGTAACCTCGCCATATCTGTAGTGCAAATTTGAGGCCGATTCGCCTAGGACAGACGCTGCACCACCCATCTGTAATTTGCACCTCGGGATGAGCTCATCTACAATGACGGATCAATACTGCCTCTCAGGAATCGTTTCGTTAGAGCTGCTGAAAATACCACAGACGAGAGGCCAGTCCGTTAATCTAACATGAAGCTCCACTCGTCGATTTACACGAATTGGATTAGCACAACACCGAGAATGCAGCACGAATATTGGAGACGCGTCCTTCACATATCTATGAGTTGGTTTTGTCTATCGGGAACGGGTGGGCTTCCGTGTTGAACACAACCTCATCCAAGGCCAGCATCGAGTCGTCCGAGAACAGCAGGAATAGATACTTGAGCGTCTCAGCGATGAAGAAGCTCTCCATTTCGTTGCGGAAGCCAATGTGAATTGGGCCCTTGGCAACGTTGCCAATACTTGCGTAGCCACCTCGGTCTAATCGGCAGTTCTTTTCGAATGCTTTCATGATATCACGACCGTACTCGCGGTATTTTTCGTCCTTTGTGGCACGATACAGCACCATCAAGCTCTCCACCGTTTCGGGACGCAGTAAGTTGAAAGCGTCAGTGGCGCTGACGAGTAAGTCCTCTTCCACGTTCTCCTTCATGTTGAAATACATGATCTCGGGGGCAAGCTTAGCCTCCATCTGAGCGTACATTTGGTAGCACGTTTCGATGAGCTGTTTCGCAAGCGTGAGATGCTCCTCAGGCATGCCGTTCATGTAACCTAGCGCCAGCATACCTGGCACGAAGCACACCAAGTGGTCCATCTTGGGCTCGAACTTGCCGTACACCAGCTCTCCAATGAATACCAAGCCATTGGGCTTTGACTTACCCAGGAGCTTGTCTATGATTCCATCCACTGCCGTCATGTACTGCGTCTTGAACTTGTCGTCCTTCTTGCCCGACAAGAGCCACTGCGTATCAACAACGCAAAGAGAGTCAGCCACGCATTAGCTAAGTTCATTCGACCACTACACTTTACCTGCTTCAGCAGGTACTCGTAGTAGCTGTCACCATTAGCGCCCAGAGTGATTTTCGACTGGGTGATTTTTCCGTTTTGCTGATTCAGTTGAACCGGCAGAAGACCGTTTGTGTACTTCTCCTCCACTTGCTTCGCAAGCTACATGATATAAACAAGCAGAAGAAGTAGGCAGGTAAGTCCATCGTAAGCAGCACAAGCGCTCACTATTAGTAACAGAACGTACTGAATCCGAAATACGGTCGACCTGCTCTTGGTATTTCGGGTATCCGGTCAGTCGAGTGAGGTACTTGAACTCCATCTGCAGTGTGCCAACTTCTGCTAGAGAGGGGGCAGCTCGTGTCCGCTTCGTCTAAGCACCACCACACCAAGCAACACAAATAAATTATTTTTCCTTCGTTTGCATCCTACAAAAAAATCCTATAGAGACACCGAATGCCACGTACCACAATATCGAAGTCCTTGGCCGGAATACCGTGTTCATACACCTCAAACGCTGGAGAAAGCGCCATGCCCAGCTTATTCGCAATTGTGAGCAAATGCACATGCCCCGACAAATAATATGACGACAAGAGTCCTCCCATCAGGCGAATCGTCGTCTCAAAGAAGCTGATGAAGCCACTGAGGAAAATCCGTTGCTCCATATTATTCGCCACCCATTCACTCGCCCGATCAAACTCGTCGAACATACCCACGAGGTATAGTGTATCCAGCGCGTCCACAAGTGTCAGTGCCATGTCATGATCTGGCAGCCCAGTGCCCTTGTACGTCTTGACATTCAGCGAGTCGTGGCTATAGGCGTACGTGGAGTAGCCCTTCCAGGCCCATTGTACCATCTCGACTACCTGCTTCTGGTCCTCATTGTGCATCGCCGGATCGTACGGTGCTCGTCGTCGCTGCTCCTCCTCGTGGGTCGGGTCGCTGGCGGGCGGTTCGAACTCGAACGTGTCAGCGGCGGGCTCAGGCGTTTCCTTGTCAGCCGCGTGCTCAATTCGTCGCAAGTGGTTCATCCAGCCGTTGTCTTCCTTGCTGCGCTGCGGCTCCACGACGCTGGAGCTCCAGAGGACCCACTGCAAGACGATGCCAACGCACAGTAGCCCCAGTAGCAGTCGCAGCACCACCGCCGTGGACAACGAGCGCGAGGACGAGAGGCCGCGACTGCTGCTCGAATGGCTGAAGCTCTTGGTAGGGAACGTCGGAGCCAGCGGCGGCTCGCGGATGTTACTGAGACGGCGGGCGCGCGGCTCCATATTGGCGACGTGCGTCCCGAGGGGATCAATCGGGAATGGGGTTGAAAGACAAGGGATGACTTTTAGCCAATGAGAGAAGGTGGCGGGGTGAGCGGGGGTTCAGTATCGAATTTTTATTAGAGGGAGTGGATGGTGTTCATGGGCAGATGACGAGGAACAACTTTATGCGTGTCAATTGAGAACGAGCCGCGTCTGGCAGGCAGGTGGTAGGGGTTTCTTTGCCTTTCTGCTTGGTGGACGTGGTGCGCTCCTTGAGAAAACAACGAGTGTGACCCGGGTCGCGAGACCGGGGTCCGGATGCCCATAGTTTATGCTTGTGTGTAGTCGATCAGGAGTGTTTCACGACGAGGATGAAGAAGCACAGTGTGATGAGTGTGAGCAGAAGGAAGATGCAGCGCTCGGGCCTCGTGTTGCGCTGGTACTTCTCGGCCCGCTCGAGCTGGCTCAGTCCGGAGCGCATTCTCTCGACCACCTGTCGGAAGCAGACCAAAAGAGAGGAGGAGTTAGTTGGAGGTGCGAGGCACGATGGGGTGACGAATGCTGCATCGCTACCTGCTCCATGTTGTAGTCGATACGGTCAATGAGCGTTCCTTGGTCGATCACCATCTCGGCTACTTCTTTGAACATGGTGGCCAGCGTCGCGACCGACTTCGCAATGCGCTGGATCTCAATATCTCGAGTCTTGATATCGTACTCAGTGCGGTCCATTGCCACGGTGGTGCTCTTGTTGCCGAATTGGAAGCTTTGACCTGCCGTTCCCGCGCCCTTCTCCATCGCGTCGACGTCAAATATCTCGCTCCCGAATTTCTGCAGTTGCAGACGTTGGAGGTACTCGCGCTGTCTTGTTCGAAACTGGATCGATATCCCCTGCAATCGACCAGCAATCGCTCGTTGTGTGTTCAACCGCACGAGGCGGTCCGCAGGTGACGGACTCGCCTCGCCCCCGATAAAAGCACTGGTGATCTTTTTCAGCGAGCGGTCAGCCTTATGGAACAGCGCTGTTATTTCTTCAGTCAGGCAATTTATCTCGTGCTCTTGCTGGATCTCCGAGTCGTCGAACCGAATCATGAGTCGCCTTGTATGCAGAAGCTGCAAATATTCCACTGCACAACAACGGCCAGCATTGATCAGTCCCCATTATTGCAATGATACACAAGTTTGCGTCTCGGCTCCTTGAGTGTAAAAGAAAAAAAATGCTCGTACGCTTAGCATGAAGCAGGCGAATGGATTCGTCTGCGCTCTCGGCGAACCTCGTCCACTCCGGCTTGTGGATCTCCCTAAGCTCTCCACCGGGGAACTCGTTCGCATCTTGAAGCAGCGCTTTCTCCATCGCTTGAGACTTGTTTCGCTGCAAATTCACACAACAACGTCAGAGATCCGAGCCTCAATCTCGTCCTATACCACCACCTCGCTACCTGCTTGGACAGGAAGAGAGCGCTCAATACCGGCGACTTATCCAGTCTTGGACGCATCTGGAACCTCAAGCTACGCCTGCGCAAGTTGGCTCTGCGCTCCAGGAAGCGACCCGTGAGGTCGCGATACGCCATGGTCTTCAATATAATACTGACGACCATCAAAACCGAAGATCGGCCTGGATCTTGAACCGTCGCGTAGTCCACCTACTGGTAAAAAATAACCCCTCTTTCCACCAATCCCATACCTGCAAATCCAAAAGTTCAACGTAACCTGCATTCCGCATTCCGGCACTCGAGATGGCGATGGCGGACGGAGCGCCGCCCGCATTGCGCTGGAGCAGACTGGAGACGACTGCGAGGCGCAACGGAGAGACGCCGACCAGGCGTTCGGGTCACTCGCTGTCCATCGTGGGCTCCAGCGGCTACCTGTTCGGCGGCTGCGACTACTCCGAGCCTCCAGGGCCGACGAACGACCTGTTCGCACTTAAGATAAACGCCAACGCTCCGAGCGAATGGGAGCGTCTGCGCTCGCCTCTGGGCGGCGCGTGGCCCCCGCCCAGATGGAAACACTCGGCCACAGTCGTGGACAACAAGATTTACGTGTTCGGCGGGTTCCACAGCAGCTCCGCGCGGTTCAACGACCTGTGGATCTTCAACCCCATCACGCTGGACTGGAGTCAAGCTGGAGCCCCGGGGACCGCCGTTAATAGTAATAACAACAATGCTCTGCATCGTGCCAGTGTGGCCAAGACTGTGGCGCCGACACTGCCGGCTCCCAGAGGAGCCCACTCTGCAGTTGCTATACGACGCTCTATTTACGTGTTCGGAGGCTATGGAGGCACAGGATACAGCAGGAGAGATTTCGACGACTTGTATATGCTACGGACAGATGATTTGAGTTGGACCAAAGTCACATGCAAGGGCAAACCGCCGGAGAAACGAGCAGGCCATCAGGCCTGTGCTGTGGACGACCTAATGTTGGTGTGTGGAGGGTGGAACAGTGTCGCACAGTTTAATGACTTGCACATTTTTGACTCGGCCGTGAACTCGTGGACACTTGTGGAAGGCACGCATATGGCCTCGACGCTGCCAAGGTGGAACCACGCGTGTTGTGCGGTACTCGCCATACCACACGCAAAGGTTTTCGTGTTTGGCGGCGTAGTGGGTGAAGCAAACAACTACAATGCCCAAGGAAACTACATGAACGATTTGAGTGTGCTTGACACGGGTGAAATGAGCTGGTCCATTCCAGAGATCGAGGGGACGCCACCCTGCGGGCGAAGCGATACAACATTAGCATATGATGATAAGGGCAGTCGATTAATTGTTTTCGGTGGATGGGCCAACGTTTGGCTGAACGATATGTTCTATCTAGACGTAAGCTGCGTTGTCGGACCTCCCTATGGTATCACTGGGGTTTATCCAGATTTTGGGCCGATTACGGGTGGTACTCCCTTGGTGATCGAAGGCATCGACTTTGTCAATAAAGCAGTGACTATCCGATTCTCGTGTCGAAAAGGATCGGTGGATGTCCCTGGAGAATATGTCAATGATCACACACTGAATGTTGTGACGCCGGACTTCACTGCGTACCCTGCTGGAGATATTCAGATCCGTGTAGCACTTCAGGGTGACTCGTTCACGACAACTTTTCAAACATACAGCTACTTTTCGGTTACCGATGCACCCCTTTGTTTCGCGTATGGCCCCGGTGTGTTATCGGGTGGAGCTAGTGGCGAGCCTACGTGCTTTATTATCCAGGCGAGAGATGCTCGGCGCGATCTGCGGACACGTGGTGGGGACGAGTTTAATGTCGAAGTCTCGCTCGACGACTCCAATCCCATCTTCCTGCCGAGTTTGCAGATTCAGGATCTTCTAAACGGCAAGTACCTTGTAAGTTACACAGTGCCGAGCCCTGGTGAGTACCAGGTAAGAATTGAGTTCCAGGGCACATTTGGTGGAAACGCAGGGCCTATTCGCGGGTCACCATACACGGCAACTTTCGATGATATTGTTACCCGAGAGATGAATTTAATGACGGGAAAGCTCGTGATAGACCAAGTCTTGCATGACTTACAGGGGCTTCAGCAGTCGACACGAGAGTGCAACATTGGGCTGGAGCAGCCTTTGTCGGACCCAACCTGGACTCCTGAGCAGGTCACAGCTGCGTTAATCAGACTGAAAGAACACGTATTTATGGTTGAGAAACGCGGAGAAGCGATATCTTTATCAATTGAGGAACTCCGTGCGGAAATCGCCTTCCTTAAAGATGCTGGTATCATTGTCACCAAGGAGCTCGACATTCTGTTGGCTATTGAAGTCGCTTGGGGGGAGGTACTGAAGAAGGTGCCCGCGGCAAGTAATCGTATCGCACCATTGATTGCTACGCAAAGCTTAAAGTTTCGTGACGAGGTTGCCGTCTATATGGAAGAACTGCGAGCAAAGGAGACCCAGCTTAAAACGAAGGCATTCTGGAACTTTTCTGTTGGTGTCAACGCGGCGTTAACACTGCTTTCTGGCGAGCAGGCAAATGCGGAAAAAGATGGAGATTTTTTTCAACAAAAGAAGCATATTGCAGAGATTCTGGAGTGCGAAGATCTGATGGACCCTTGTGCCTCCGTATTAGCGTCTATCCAGAGGACATTTACCCACTGCAATCAATTGTGGGAAGCCATTTCAGAGGTAACAAGGAAAATTGATTTGTCAAGAGATATTCCGTGGAGCATGATTGATGGTATTATTTTGGAAGAAGAGGCGAAAACTTTCCTATCACTGGTAAAAGCTACACACAAAGACATTCGCGATTGCGACGCATTTAAAAAGTTTGAGCGACTAGTAAAGGACTTTCTTAGTACGTGTCCATTATTTCAAGCTCTGCGGCATCCATCAATGCGAAGGCGTCACTGGCAAGATCTGATTGCAGTTTCAGGAAAGACGTTCGATTGCCCGGACGATAACCCATCCATTAAATTTGCAGATATTTTAGCACTAAATCTCCACGAGTTCCAGCGGGATGTTGAAGAAATTACAGATCGAGCTCAAAAAGAAGCCAAACAAGAATCAACTCTGTACGAGCTTGAAAATCGTTGGTCTAACATTTGCCTGACGATGACTCCGTATAAGGAAACGACAGTTCCCCTACTACACATGGCGGAAGACGATGTAGAGATGCTTGAGTCGGACCAGTTGCTAATACAAGGAATGGCTTCTGGGCGAAATAGTTTTTTTCAGGAGCAGACACAGCTATGGCGATCAAAGCTCATGCTTGTTTCTGAAACAGTTGGAGCCCTATTAGATATTCAGCGATCATGGTCATATCTGGAACCGCTCTTTATGCAGTCAGAGGAGGTTAAACGGGAGTTGCCTGACGAGGCGGCGAGGTTTGAAGATGTGGACGAGTTGGTCCGCCAAACACTGCAACAGATGTGGGCTCAGGAACCACCTGGGAATGTACTGCTTGCCTGCCAGCTTCCTAGCTTGCTCGAACTGCTAAATGATCTTCGCTCACGATTGGAAAAGTGCCAACAAGCGCTAAAGGAGTATCTCGACTCCAAGCGCCGCTTGTTCCCGCGCTTCTATTTCATTTCAGAAGCGGACTTGCTCGACATACTTTCGAACGGAAGCAGTCCGCAGAAGATCATGATTCACCTCGAGAAGGTGTTCTTGGCTACACATACGCTGCTCCTACAGAAAGACAATAATGGAGCGGCTAGTTCAATGCTTGCCACTCACTTTATATCCAACGATTCTGCGAAAGAGACCATTTCATTCGAGAACATGGTACCGTTGGAAGGTAAGGTTGAACTTTATATGCAAACGATACTGGAATCCATACAGCTCACCTTAAAGGGTCATGTTACGCTCTCAATCAACCGGTTTCCTAAGCAAAATCGAGTCGACTGGTTGCTGCAGAAAGTTGCACCAGTTAGTGAGGGTGCGGCATCGAAAGATAATATGGATGCCGCTCAGATTGCACTGCTTGTCGCTGGCATTGAATACGTAAGAAGCGTTGAAAATGCGTTTGAGCTTATTTCAAAGGGTCATGCGACCGCCATGAAGGAGCTTCTCGAGAAAGTTATGATTCAGCTCAGCGATTTGATTAAGCTGACTCAAACGAACCTGCCGAAAGGGGATCGCCAACGTACAATGTGCATGATCACTATGGATGCGCATTCACGAGATATTGTGCAGAAGCTGTTGTATGAAGAGATCACGATACCTAGCTCGTTCCTTTGGCAGTCGCAGTTAAAGCCACGACGGTCAGATCATCAGAATCACACATATCTGGAAATCTGTGACGCAACATTCGACTACGGATTCGAGTATTTGGGCAATGGCCCGAGGCTCGTGATCACGCCCTTGACTGACAGAATTTATGTTACTGCCACCCAGGCTCTTCACATTCAAATGGGTTGTGCTCCAGCAGGGCCTGCCGGAACAGGAAAAACAGAAACCACGAAAGATCTTGCAAATATGGTAGGCAAAGTATGTTATGTGTTTAACTGCTCCCCTGAAATGGACTACAAAAATCTGGGGAACATTTTCAAAGGCTTAGCGAGTGCAGGCGCGTGGGGGTGCTTTGATGAATTCAACCGTCTCGCTCCTGAAGTGTTATCTGTGTGCTCGGTCCAATTCAAAGCTGTCTGCGATGGAATTAGAGGCGAAAGCAGTCATGTTGTGGTTGAAGGAGACTCGGTCACGCTTGATCCCACATGCGGGACATTCATTACCATGAATCCTGGCTATCTCGGTCGTTCTGAACTGCCTGAAGGCTTGAAAGCATTATTCCGACCCATTACAGTGATGGCGCCCGATCTCGTGTTGATCTGCGAGAACATGCTAATGGCAGAAGGATTCCGAGAGGCGAAGCTTCTTGCTACGAAATTCTTTAGTCTATATTCCTTGCTTCGAGAGCTTCTCTCTAAACAAGACCACTATGACTGGGGCCTTCGAGCTGTCAAAAGTGTACTCGTCGTTGCTGGTACCTTTAAGCGTGCTGAGCCGAAATTTTCCGAGCAAGAAATTCTGATGCGCTCCCTTCGAGATTTTAACTTGCCCAAAATCGTGAAACAGGACCTACTTATATTCACGGGGCTACTTGGTGATCTCTTCCCCAACCTGAACCTACCGCGGAAGATCGACGAGGTGATGGAGAAGTACGTTCACGTTGCGTGCGAGGATCGCGGGCTTTGGCCGCATGAACAGTTCCGGCTGAAAGTTATTCAGCTGGAAGAGCTGCTAGCAATTCGTCACTGTGTCTTTGTGATGGGGCCACCGGGAAGTGGTAAAACGGAGTGCTGTGAGACGCTTATTGCTGCTCGGAAGAAGAAAGGCGAGCAGTACACGACGAAAGTCATTGACCTCAACCCCAAGTCAGTTTCTACTGAAGATCTTTATGGATATATGGTGCTTGGTACACGAGAATGGAAAGATGGTCTATTGTCTAAGATCATGCGCGACGTGGCTAGTAGTTCGGTCGCAGACCCTCGCCCGAAATGGATTGTACTGGATGGAGACCTGGACGCTAACTGGATTGAGTCGATGAACTCTGTCATGGATGACAATAAAATGCTCACGCTTGCTTCGAATGAGCGCATCCCGCTGAAGCCGAACATGCGACTCTTATTTGAAATCCGGGATCTGAAGTATGCAACCCCTGCGACAGTATCTCGTGCGGGAATTCTTTATATATCTGATGACGATGGTTTTCAATGGAGATCGTTCTTGGCTAGCTGGGTGGCAACTAAGGGCACCTCTGTACAGCAACGCGCAGCTTTGGGGGAGGCTATGAATAAGTACATCGATCCGATCATCTCGTTTGTTAAGCAATGTTGCAAGACTATTGTACCAATGCAGGAAATAACTATGGTGCAAACCTACTTGTACTTTCTTGATGCAGTGCTGGACGCAGAAACCCTACGAGATTCCAAGAAAGTGGATATCCTGAGTGGTTTTATATCAGTTTGGGCGTTTGGTGCC
The DNA here is from genome assembly GCF_020800215.1 of Phytophthora ramorum. Taxonomy (NCBI): domain Eukaryota; phylum Oomycota; class Peronosporomycetes; order Peronosporales; family Peronosporaceae; genus Phytophthora; species Phytophthora ramorum. Next base: position 1,534,522 of record NW_027150656.1, read on the forward strand.
GCACTCACAATTACGGACGATGGAACAGATTATCGCAAGCTGTTTAGCGAATGGTGGCGAAGTGAGTTCAAGACCATCAAGTTCCCTGCTCGTGACACTGTGTTTGATTACTGGCTTGACCCCAACACGCTAACGTTCGACACATGGAGGGCGTCGCCGTACTTTAAAGCAGTCCACTTCGATGGATCTGTTGCTATGTCATCTGTCACGGTATCTACTCCTGAGACGGCTTCTATTACAAGTTGGATGAGTATCATGGTTCATGAGCAGCGTCCTTTCATGCTCTGTGGCAATGCGGGCACAGGAAAGACACAGCTGGTGCAGGGGTTACTCAGCAATCTAGATGGTCGGGTCTCAGGAGGTAAAACTAGTGCTGTTTCTTCATCCTCCGCTCCAACAGCGTCGTCAATTGTCGCTACTAAAGGCCCAGCAGCCAGTATGAGTATCAACTTCAACTACTACACAAATGCGCTCGCATTACAAGCAATACTCGAATCGAAGCTTTCAAAACGAGTTGGCTCTACTTTTGGTCCAACCGTCGGCGACCAGTTGATATACTTCCTAGATGATTTAAATCTTCCTCAGGTGGATCAGTATGGTACGCAGAGTGCCATCGCATTGCTTCGTCAGTATCTGGACTATGGACACTGGTATGATCGAGCTAAGTTTTCACTAAAACAGATCGTGGATGTGCAGTTCCTGAGTTGCATGAACCCCAACGCCGGGAGCTTCAGCATCAACCCGCGTCTACAGCGGCATTTTGTTACTTTTGCCCTGCCTCAGTTGAGCGCTGCCAGTTTACAGGTTATCTATACAACTTTTCTAGAGGGTTATGTTGCCGATTTCGTTGAAGATATCCGCAAGATGTGCCAACCAATTCTAAAAGCTGCGCTTAATCTGCACGTGCAAGTGTGCAGTACCTTTCGTAAGACTGCTGCCAATTTTCACTACGAATTCAATATTCGACATGTAGCGAACGTGTTCCAAGGACTGTTGATGGCAAAACCACCAACATTTGAGGACCCGCTCAAATTCGCGTTGTTGTGGGTACATGAATCTGCACGGGTCTACGGAGACCGCATGGTTTCCACACAGGATCAAACCAAATTCACATCGATTGTGCAACAGCAAGCTAGAAAATGCTTTCCCGCTCTCAACTTTATGCGTTACTTTGCCCCGGTTTCTTCTAGCACAGAGAGCAGCAGCGATTCGGCACTACTTCAAACAGACCCAGTTCTCTTTTGTCATTTTGCAAATGGCTTGCGTACTAATGAATACGATCAGGTGGTATCGTTCCAAGTTCTTCATGCTACCGTCGAGGAAGCGCTGGCAGAACACAATGAGTTAAACGCGAAAATGGGCCTGGTTTTGTTCAAGGACGCACTCGAGCATATTACCCGCATCGTACGCATTATTTCAAACCCATCCGGTCATGCGCTTCTTGTCGGTGTTGGTGGAAGCGGCCGCAAGTCACTGGCACGTTTAAGTACATTCATCTGTGGATACGCTCTGGTGGAGATCACAATTACGCAAGCGTATTCACTGTTGGACTTCAAATCCGATCTTCAGAACATGTTCATGAAAGCAGGTGTCAAAGGTGACGGATTAGTTTTCCTGTTTGACGACAATCAAATTAAGAATGAGCGAATGCTCGTGTATCTGAACGACTTGCTGTCGAGTGGTAATATACCAGATCTTTACAATGTTGACGAGCAGACCAATTTGATTCAGCAATTCCAGCCGAAGATGGTGGCAGCGCTAGCAGCAAGTGCCGCGGCAGATTCGTCTGGCGATGGTAATGAAGCTATCAATCTTGGAACCGAAGGGTCTGAAAAAGAGCGTGCATGGCGATGGCTTGTCCAGGAAATTAAGCGCAACCTACATGTTGTCCTCTGTTTCTCTCCGGCAACGGCAGACTTCCGAATGCGAGCTCGAAAGTTCCCTGCCCTAGTGAACTGTGCGTTGATCGACTGGTTTCAGCCATGGCCTAAGGAAGCGCTGCGGTCTGTTGCTGCGCGCTTCCTTTCCTTTGATAACATTCCACAGTTGAGTCCCGCAGAAAATGTGGCGATGGCGGTGCAAAATTTCATGCCATTCGCTTTTCAGAGTACAAACACATTAGCAAGTGAGTTTTTCGCACGTGAAAAGCGTCGCGTATACTCGACTCCGAAGTCATATCTGGAATGTTTGACACTGTATCGTCGGCTACTAGCCCAGAAGCACTCCAGACACCAAAACGCGATGCAACGCCTTCAAAGCGGACTTGAGAAGATGGAATCAACAGGAGAAATCGTTGCAACCATGGAGGAAGAGTTGAAACGTACGCTAGAAGAAGCAGAGAACAAGAAGGTTATTGTTGAAGAGTTAGCAGCACGTCTTCAAAAAGACAAGGAGCTTGTTGAAAACGAGACAGCAAAAGCAAACGTTGAGCGCGAGAAGTGCGCTATTATCCAGACTGATGTATCTGCAAAGAAGGCGGACACCGAGGCGGATCTTGCTCAAGCCGAGCCTATGGTGGAGGCTGCGATGGCGGCTTTAGACACGCTAAATAAAAAGGATCTGGGAAACTGCAAGACAATGGCGAAGCCTCCTGCAGGTGTAGGCGACGTTTTCGGCGCTGTAGTCGTGCTCTTTGCTGGCGTGAATCCAAATGTGATCATCCAGAAAAATGGCAAGGTGAAAGACAAGGATCGATCATGGGAGGCCACGAAGAAAGCGCTTCTGGGAAACATTAACTCGTTAGTCGACGAACTTAAAGGATTCAAGACGCTGGTGGATAACCAGCAAATACCTGAGGTCAACTGGAAGGAAATCCGTCCGTTTTTACTGCTTGAACACTTCAATGTGGAGGCAATTGAGAAGAAAAACTCTGCCTCTGCTGGGTTGTGTGCCTGGGTAATCAATATCGTGGCTTATTACGATGCCATTGTGGTGGTTGAGCCCAAAAAGCGAGCATTAGAAGAGGCTAACGAAAAACTACGGGTCGCGAACGAGAGGCTGGAGTTGGTGAATCAAAAGGTAGCGGCGCTGGAGGAGAAGCTTGCCATATTGACAGAAGAATTTGACAAGACAAATAAGGAGGTCCAGGACGCAGTGGGATTGCTGGAGAGGGGTCGCCTTCGTATGGAACTTGCTCGTCGATTAGCAAAGGCTCTCGGAAGTGAGAGTGAACGCTGGGCGCATGAACTTGAGCAGCTTCGCGTAAGTGCCGAAATGTTGGTCTGTGACGTTGTGATAGCTGCTAGCTTTGTTTCGTATGTTGGCGCTTTCACAAAGCCATTTCGAGATTTGCTTATCAACGACAAGTGGCTGCCTTTCCTTCGTAAAGCGCTGACTGAAAAGCCACCTAAAGCTGACAAAGATAAGGATAAGGCTGCACCTGCAATAAGCACAATGTCAGAAGATGGTAATCCTTTACAAATTCTTGCAACGCCTTCAGAGATTGCAGAATGGAATACGAAAGGGCTTCCAAGCGATCGCGTTTCGGTCGAAAATGGTGCCATAGTGCGCAACAGTACTCGTTCACCACTACTAATCGACCCACAACTGCAAGGTATTTATTGGCTTCGTGAAATGGAGAAGCATGCACGACGGGCGGCACCTAGCTCCCTGCAGGTAGTACGTCAAGATCAACCAAACTTGACTCAACTGCTGGAGACTGCAGTCGAGCACGGTTACACAGTGATAGTTGAAAATATGGGAGAGAAACTGGAGGTGTGTATGTGGCCCGTGATCTCTCGGTCTACCACCGTACGAGGCCGCAAAACCCTACTGAAAATGGGTGATAAACTTGTCGAACTACATCCTGAATTCCGACTGTATTTGCATACAAAGCTGTCGAATCCTCACTACCCACCTGAGCTGCAAGCCGAGACTACGATGATCAATTTTGCTGTTACGCAACAAGGCCTTGAAGACCAGCTTTTGGCTCTCGTAGTGCGCAAGGAGTGGCCTAAAATGGCTAAAGTTCGTACAGCTCTCATTCACCAACAGAACGAGTTTAAAATCCGGATACAAACGCTGGAAGATCGTATTCTTTCGAGTCTTGCCGATGCCGAGGGGGATGTGACGGAGAATGTGCAGGTAATCACGGACTTGGAAACGACAAAGGCTACTTCACAAGAAATCGCAAAGAAAGCCGCCAAAGCCACCGAGTACGAAGCTCAAATTAATGAGCTGAGCGCGAAGTATCAATCTGTGGCAAGTCGGGGGGCACTGCTCTTTTTCATCATGGATGGTTTGCATCGTATGCACTCATACTATGTGTACTCTTTGAACGCGTACGTCGTCATTTTTCAGCGTGGAATTGACTTGGTTCAACCCGAGAAGGATCCTGGAAGACCGCCTTCATCGGGTGGCGGAGGTTTGCTTAGTCGGTTGAAGGCAGCGGCAAAAAAGGTTATTGTATCGCAACGCTTTCAGTGGAATTCGGATTTGCTCCTGGCGGATCGGGTGATGGACACTAACACCGAACAAGATTTAGACGTCCTCATGAAGGAAACGGACCAGGAAGAAAAGCCTTCAACAGCACAAATCGAGGCCCGGTGTACGCAGCTTAATGCATCCATTACTGACGTGGTATTCAACTATATACGTCGGGGGCTCTTTGAGAAGGACAAGTTGACTTTGGCCACTCAACTGTGTTTTTCGATTTTGCAGTCGGAAAAGAAAATCGATGCGATCGACGTTCATCAGTTAGTGACCTGCAGTACTGCAAGTGACATGGGGTCAGGGATGGGACTTCTTAGCGAGTGGTTGTCTGAAACAATGTGGCTTCGCGTTCGGAAACTCGAGGAAAATATACACAGCCTCCAGAAGCTCACAACGTTTATGCGCTCCGATAGTGAGGAATGGCGAGAATGGTGTGATGCTGAAAAGCCCGAAGTGAAACCTCTCCCCGGACAATACAAAACCTCGGTCACGCCAGTCCAGTTGCTGCACATCGTACGCGTGCTCCGGCCAGATCGAATGATCTTTGCTCTGCGCTCGTATCTAAGTGATACGTTTGGTAAGCAGATGGTTCAGCAGCCACCCTTTGACATGGAGGCGACTTACCAAGAAACGAGTGCCTCAACGCCGATGTTTTTCGTGCTATTTCCTGGCGTGGACCCAACCTCGTGGGTGGAGACGCTTGGCAAAAAGTTTGATTTCACATACGAGCGGGGAAATCTTATCAACATTTCTATGGGTCAAGGCCAGGAGGAATACGCTGACAGTGTGCTCATGAAGTTCTCTCGAGAAGGAAATTGGGTGATTCTTCAGAACATCCATTTGATGCAGTCATGGCTCCCGAGGTTAGAGAGAACTTTGGAAGTTTACTCTGTATCTGCAGATCAGAATTTCCGGTGTTTTCTCTCATCCGAGGGCCCAGCTTTGGCCTCACTCAGTAATCTTCCAGAGTCGCTTCTACAAAGCTGCATCAAGGTTGCAAATGAGGCGCCGACTGACTTGAAGAGTAATTTGCGTCGAGCCTGGGCTAACTTTTCGCTGAAGCAGCTTGACGCTTGTGCTCAGCCCAGCGAATACCAAGGATGTATCTTCGCCTTATGCTTCTTCCATGCGCTGGTGTTAGGACGGCGGAGGTTTGGCTGCCAAGGTTGGAGTCGGCCGTACAGCTTCAACACGGGGGACTTACTTATCTGCTCGGATGTACTTCGACGGTACCTTGATACTGCGGCAACGAGTAGATCGAAGAGCTTGCCATGGGACGATCTGCGCTACATCTTTGGAGAAATTATGTATGGTGGCCATATCACGGATCACTGGGACCGGATTACGAACAACACCTACCTGAACGAAGTCTTTACAAAAGACATTTTCCACGGCAAAGAACTCACTGCTGGGTTTAAGTGTCCCGACCCGTTTACTTTTAGTTATACCAAGTACGTCGACCATATCGAAACACAGCTGCCGAGTGAATCCCCAACGGTGTACGGATTGCATCCGAACGCGGAGGTAGGATACCTCGTGGACGCCTCCAATGAACTATTCGCGGCAATTGCAAAATTCCAGCCATCAGGAGGACCATCCACGTCTGCTGATGGCACAGCGACTAAGACTGCACGGAGTGCAGCATCTGAGTTGGCAAAAGAAAATGCTCACGTCTATGCCGTTATCGAAGAGTTGCTTGAGAAGCTTCCACCAGAGATTGATCTTGCAGACTTGCAAGCCAAGGCAGATCCATTGCTGACAACCGATCAATCTCCTTACGTTGTAGTCGCTTTGCAAGAAGCTACTCGCATGCACACACTACTCCACGAGATTCAAACCAGTCTCGTCGAGCTCACGAAAGGAATTCAGGGCACGCTGAACATGACAGAGCAGATGGAGGACCTCATGGAGGCGCTTTCAATCAACCAAGTCCCTGGTCGTAATGTGTTGCACATGTGCTCCTGGGAGAGATACGCGTGGTGGTCGCGCAAGTCGCTATCGTTGTGGTTTGCCGATCTACTGGAGCGTGTCCAGTTTCTTTCAAGCTGGACAAACGAGTTCCGCCTTCCTTACTCGATGTGGATCTCGGGCTTGTTCAATCCAACAGCTTTCCTCACTGCAATCAAGCAGTGCACGGCGCGAACACACGGAATCCCACTGGACTCCATGGCGATTGAGACTCATGTTACACCCATTGCCGATGCTGAGGGGGCCGAATCTTATCCTGAAATGGGTGCGTACATTCATGGTCTGTTCATGGAGGGCGCGCGGTGGGAATATCCCATGAAAGACGGCGACAAAACCTCGCCGTTTATATACGAGGTCGACTCTATTCCTTGTGGCGGGCATCTAGTGGATCCGATGCCAAAGGAATTGCTTCCAGCTGCACCTGTAATCTATGCGCGAGCTGTGGTGATTGACAGCAAATGGGAGGCCACGGCAGTGGGGCACTTCCGACGTAGCAAGGACGTGTTTGATTGTCCTGTATATCAGACAACACTTCGAGGACCGACGTACGTGTTCCTTGCTACACTGAACACGATCCATCCCAAGGCGAAGTGGATATTGGCTGGTGTGGCGCTTGTCATGCAAAGAGATTCCTAGATCCGATCGTATTTTATTTCTTGAAGAAACCAGTAAGACTCCATTTCATTTACCCATAAACCATAGGCGCCGATAGTTGGTGCGGATTTAAGCCTGGTTGGGGTTGAAGAGCTTTGGCATTTGCTGCCAGCACTTCCAGTAGTTTTGGTCGTTGTGATCGCAGCGAAGAGCGTAGTCCGTCAGCTTAACGAGGTATGTCGTCTCGAACATGAACGCGAGCCCCCCTTCGAACTTCTCCGGCTTTAACTGCGCGTTGGAAGCTGCAAGGAACGTCGCTGCATCTGGGCCGTGCGGGGTGTCGACACTGTGTAGAGAAGCACCTCCTGGGGCGAACCCGTCCTCTCCACCCTTTTTGGCGTCATAGCTACCGTAAATCATTCCCATGTACTCGCTCATGCAATTGCGATGGAAGTAAGGCGGGCGGAACGTGTGCTCTTGAACCTGCGCGTTTAGTGTTAGAATAGTTTGAATGGGTTGGTTAATGCGAGCGAAATCCACGTACCATCCATCGCGGCGGGAAAATGACGAAGTCTGCAACCGCGTTGCCTGGTTCATCGGTTTGGCACGTGAGAACGCAATAAATGGAGGGGTCCTGTGAAAGCAGACAACCAGTTAGCGAGATGCCGGTCAGCATGTGATAGTATCGAGAATGCGTACCGGGTGGTCGTAGCTCACAGAGTTCATCGTGCAGAACTTGTCCAGGTTGTATTTGCAGGGAACATAATTCCCGTGCCACGCGACGACATTGAACGGCGAAAAGGCCATGCGGGCTGAAAACATTTGGCCGCCAAACTATAGATGCCACCGTTCGAGTTAGTGACTCCAACCAATTCTACAGTTTCAAGCAATTGCTCACCTTGTTGACGACCAGGTACTCGCACTCACGGTCCTCGTAGGCAGCACTCGGGTGCTCGAAATCACGCGGGTTGGCAAGCCCATTCGCTCCAATTGGCCCGAGGTCAGGGAGGATGAAGTGGCGATTGTACACCTCCAGAATATAGCCACGGGAAGGCTCGTCTAGCTCCACCGAAAAGCGAATCCCACGCTAGCGAGGGCAATCACACAAAATCTGGGTCAGCACAATAGGTCATTTTACCACTGTCACTGACACCGTTCTGTACCTGAATGACGCAAATCTCGTGCGGTGACACCTTAAGTCGGCCAAACTCGGTGGTAATCTTCAGCACACCAATCTGTGGAACTGCAAAAACGAAAGAACGGTCAGCCCCCAATTCATATTCCAGGAAGGACAGAGTTTGCTAGCATACCGATGAGAAAGTCGCCGTCCGAGTTGTAGAAGCACTTGTCGGTCATGGACTTGTTGGCCGCGTACATGTGGATCGCCATGCCCGCTTTCATCGTGGGATCCCCCGCTCCGCCGATCGTGCGGAGTCCGTCCACAAAATCCAGACTCTCAGACTCCTTGGGGAGCGGCATGGGCTTCCACCGCATCTGCTGCGGCGTCAACTTCTCCTTGGCAAAGTCCGCCTTGACGAACGGATGCTCCACTTCCTGGTACTTCTCGTGCACCACCGGCGGCAAAATCCGGTACAACCAGCTACAGCACAACAACATCGAGTTTAGTCCTCGCGCAGCATTGCTACAATTTGCACAAAAGTGTCACCAACGCACCTGCGCTGGTTCGAGTGGCGTGGCAAGGTGAACGCCGTTCCCGAGAGCTGCTCCGCGTACAATCCGTACGGACACTGCATTGGCCAACAGAAAATAAGGTTTAGACTCGTCTTTTAAGGGTAGTCAAGTGTAGATTCCTACCTTTTGGGGGTTGTTTTGGCCCTTGGGCAGTGCGTCGGGCAGCGCCTCCGAGCAGAAATCGTTGCCGAAGCCAGGCAGATACGAGAGTGAGTCCCATGGGGCGTCCGTCATGGCGGAAGGCGGGTGAAGAGCTTGGGCAGTAGCGCGCAAAACGTTAAATGAGCTGCTCGAACTGCGGCTGGTTGGACAGGTTTAGGGAATGAAACTTCAACGTCGTCAATTTGGTATGTTTCGACGCAAAGCCTGCAATATATAATATATTTAATATACAATGTGATTTTGTTTAGCAGTGATAAATGGCTTCATAAAGAAATCAATAGTCGTCGAATAAGAAAGGGTATAAGGTTTGAGAAGAACGCTATTTTGTCACCATTGATTTGCAACCTGTTTCGGCGTGTGGTGGTTCAGTATCCGCTCGTCGAGAGTGTATCGTCGATACCGGTCGGCAGCGCGTTCCTCCCCATGATTCACACTCCTGGTGTCGACCAGGTGGGCTGATTTCGCTGGAGAAGCTTGAGGTGGTGGAACGCCCACTTTTCGAGTCATCGCCTTGACCCCAGCGCACAAAATGCAGTTGGCGAGCGCGTGGAGAGCGCACTTGGACTGGGTCTCACTCTGGGGTGGGGGGCTGTGGTAGCTGAAGCTGCTGTTGGTACCTACACTGCTCGGTGCTGCATTGTAACTGTAGCTCGAAGATGCTGATGTTGCAACTTGAACGGCATTGATACTTGCGCTGCAGACGCCGCCCTTGCTGCAAATGAAGCAGCGTAGCAATTGGTGCCGCTCGCACGGTCCGTCATGGGTCTTACGAGTCGGCTCGTTCAACTTGCTCATGATACATGTACTTGCTGTGGACTCGTTGGCCAAATGACGGACTGGGGCAGCTTGGGTCGACCCAAAGCTTTCGTTCACCGAGCATAACATGCACCCCACTAGCTTGTGTTTTAGACACGGTTCAATCGAACTTCCGTCGGTGATGGCTGTCGCTGCTGATGGACGTGGGAGGAAGCCGTAGCTGAGACTACTGGGCGTTGCGTTCGTTAACAACGAGACGGGCTCTTGCCTCAAATCAGAGGCAGTTGCCTCGTTTGGAGACCATGACTTGTGGCGCTTGTCGATGCTCTCTTGAGTCTGAATCAAAATTGCTGGCGTTGACTTTGACAGCGCGGACAACGTCAACTCGGCACTGAAATTCGTCATGCTAGCTGCAATGTTGGAATAAACCCACGAGTTCTTGGTGGTTGATGTCATAGCTAAGGCATCGTTCGCATTTGGCGGACACATGACAGGAGACACGCATAATCCAGAGGCTGGGTATCGAGTCACAGTAGGTCTGCTAATATCCAGTGACCCATACGATCGACTATCGTTCGTACCAGTTTCCCAGTGAGTGTTTGGTTTCATTGGAGAACTCGTGCCTAAAGGAGGTGGCTGGTCTTCGAGCTGATTTGTTGCATCATACGATGGGTCTTCTTGAGTCTGGAATGCAACTTTGGTAGTCTGGGCGGCTTTCAATTGCTGCCCTTTGTTAGCTCCAAGAGCGTATCGCTCTAGCACTTGCTTGTACGTTCTTGCAGAGGTACCATTCTCGCTTCCGACTCGGGTGAGATTTGTTCGCGATTGAGTTTTCTGCACACCAGTAGGTTTTACCATAGAAATCGACGCAGGGATCGCACTTTGACGCTTGGGTAACTGAACTGGAGTGCTAGTCGATGGGTCGGTTAATGACGCGTTGTTCCTGTTCTCGTTGAAGTCGATTTGATGTTCCAAGTCCTTCACGCGACTCTCAAGAACCCGGATTTTCTTAACGTCCTCCTCTCTCCATCTCTGAAAGACAGCATTATCTCTCGCCAGCTTCGCAATCTCTTTGTCTTTTCCCTTGAGCTTGTCCTGAAAATCTCGCTGCAACGCCTGATGTTCCTTCAAACGGGTTTCATGCCGCCTTCTCTGCTCACTGTCTAATCGTTCACGAAGTTTCACGATCTGTATCTTCGCCATCAGCAACTCGGTTGATCCATCCGCCACCTCGTTCACGCGAATCGTCTGCATCACGGACCTCGCTCGATCTGCAAAGTGCAGGGTACGAATCGTCTCGTCGCAAGACTGCTGCGTGGCATTCACAGTAGCAATCAGGCATGACTGCGTGTTACCGCCGAACGAGTCCTGCAAAACACGCGTCAAAGTCGAATCGCGATATGGAATATGTTTCCTGCCGGCCTCGGTTAGCGCTGCTATGCAGTTTCCCAAAGCCGACAAACTCGTATTGATATTCTTCAGCTCCTGTGAATGGGCATCTTCCATCTCCACGTCCGTATTCCACTTCTCAGACCCCGCTAGATCCACCAAGTTTAACCGTGCCTTTCGAAGGACTTGTCCCTCTCCATTGTTTGAGCATTGCGTCGTAACGTGGAGCTGCACGATAGCGTGGCTTCTGCTACTTGACAAGTTTGATTCTGTTTCGCGCACGCATCGGTTGGTGTGACCCCGGCGAATTATCTGCATGGCGTTCGAGAAAGATGTTACACGTTCGCTGGACAAGCCTTGGACTGTGACGCTCGTCCTGCCATCCAGCGTAGGTTGTTCGCGAATGAGGAGTGGTTTTTGCCGCATGCGATCAGTAAGCAGATCAAAAAGACGGTCGTTGTAGATTTGCAGGAAGCTGAGGTGTAGCTCGACTTCACAGTCCTTCTGCTTCAAGATCGCTGCCTGGTCTAACAGATAGCTAAGCGTACGAGGAACGATCCCCCAAGACGACTTGATCATTCGGAATGAATCGCTTCCCTCACTGCCGTTGTTGTCGTTGGATGGGCCTAAATCACGCCCGAAAAGAGTGTGCGTTTTGCCTGTACCAGTTTGCCCATACGCGAATACGGTGGCGTTGTACCCTTCCAGACAAGCCTGCACACTTGGTTCTACTGCAGCGAAGACGTCTTCTTGCGTTGCCGCACCCATGAACACCCGATCAAAAGCGCATTCCGTCACAGTACTGATACTTCCTTGTGAAGTTGCTGTTTGCACGCACAAACTGGAACCCTCTTTTTCGCCCGTTGTGACGACGACCTTGCCTTCAGAATCAAGAGGTGGGCGAACACGAACAACAACTTGGATTCGTCGACTCACACTCTGCTCACTTCGGGAGATTGGTCTATCTTCTTCAGCCTCTGGGTCCTGCGCTAGGTTTTTGTCGTCGCTGTTGTCAGAAGATGCAGAGCTACAGGGCAACGTCTGAAGGTCAAGCTCAGCATCATCGCTTAGTGAGACAGAGTCCTGCCTGTCGGTGTCGTCCTGCCGAGATCTTTCCAGAACGAGGACTGATTCAATTCCAAATTCTGTGGTGGATTGGTGGAGGTCGGTATCCACACAGCTTGACGCTGACGGATCAGCTTCCTCGTCGCTAGGATCGTCCACAGAGTCTTCGTCTTCGGAAACATCATGATGGCCTGTATCCGAAAATAATCCCCACTCGTCGCAGGAACGGACTTCTTCTCTGCTGTCAATCGTATCCGTCGTCGAAGCAGCTGTAGAAGGCGCAGTACTGTCGAAGATGCCTGCCATCCCGTTATGGCTGCTCAACTGCATGTCTCTGGCAGAGTCTCCCTCATCTGCCATCACCTCAACTTCGATCGCCTCGTTCATAATTGCTGCGAGAGCACGTACCTGATTTGACACCGCGTCACTCAAAAACTTCAACATCCGCAAATACCGCGATGTATTTCTAAAAATATTCGGCTGCAGCATAGCCACTGCTTTCCTCATCCTTGACAAGACTAATCCTGCTCAAAAGAAAACACAGTAGGAGAAACGTTAATAAACGCGTGATGGTTTGCTCTGCGATCAAATACGTACCACCAGTTCCGGGTATTCTTCGGCAACGACCAGATCGAAATCACCAAGCTCCTCAGGCACTTCGAGGCTCTCCCATAGTTTTTTTTGAACCTCCACCTCGTCTTCGTTGTCTTCGTCGCTGTTGGCCATGTCTTCGTACTCCGAATCCGGTTGGTTGCGCGGGGATTTCCGCCGAGAACTGCGGCGAGAATTGTGATCTCCACTCCCAGACACTTCAGAATCAGTGCGAGTTCGTCGGCGCTTCGGGTTTCTTTCTGTAGTAGGTGATGCAGCCGCCCGTTTGCCTGAACGAGTGGAACGACCTCCCGCTGCAGCGCGTGGACTGCTCCTAACACGGTTTCGTGGCGATGGCGGAGTCGCCTTGCGATGATGCGGCACGTCAGTTAGCTTCTCTCCTGTAAGCTCGTGATAAACCTCCTTCATCTGGGCTGATGGACGCTTCTTCAAGACCACTTCAATCGATGTCTCCATGAGCGGCAGCTTACACAGATTCAGCAGACGCTTTTGCTGGCGATCCCGCTGACGGGACATTTCCAACAACATTCGTCCACGCTCAAGGGAGCGGCGTAGATCTTGCAGCTGACTCAATATTTCTTGAGTGATCCAGGTCTGTCGGTTCACATCGAACGCTGCATCCATTGGCGGATGTGCCTCACAGTAAAATTTCCACTCCGTTCGATTCGATCGAGCGCAGTACAGCTTTTTCTGCGCTGCGCAAATCGGATGGAACCGACGATAACACTGAGCGCAGTTCGCAAGCACCCCCTCTTTCTTATCGCACAGTTCGCATCGTGTGGACATGGCTTCGGGCTTCAGGGTCGGAGGGTACGCGCACAGCATGTGATGCCTCTTGACAGTTTTTGTCTTCTGCCACTTGCTGCAGTAAACGTGGATCCATCTGTTCGACGCAGGAGGGAGTGCCACCCCGTTGCTCTCCTGTGTCGGTTGCTGAACCTGGTGCTTCGTGTTGTCTGAATTAGTATGTCCTTGCTGGTGTCGCTGCATGTCCTGGTGAGCTTTCAGCCACAGTTGATGGCCTCCATTAGGAATTGGACGAATTGCCGTATTCGTTGACTTCGAATTGGGAAGAGACTGCGCATTCGAGTGGTTTGCCGCGACGGGCGGATCAACGCAAGGCATCAAGTAATCGGTTGCCTTCGAGCAGACAATACACTCGGGTGATTCCTTGCCACCTGTCTGTGTGCATTTCTCGCAGATCCAATTGCTTCTAAATATTGTAGCGGACGAACCAATGTCAGAAATGCAGCATTCCGGGTGGATGAAGACGTTGCAGTACTGGCAACGAATCATAAACTGCCTTCGGTGGAGCATGTTCACGTCTGTAAGCTCCCCAACAACAGGTGCACAATATTCAAAGCATGCGGAGCAAACCGTCATGTCAGTCCAATCTGTCGCGTGAGGGTCGTCTTCGGTTGCTGTAATCTTGTTTTCTGCTGAAAGCACGGCCTGTACGATTGATCCAGACAACAAGGATGACTCGGCATCCGCTTGCTTTTTCGCGCCAGTGCTGTAGTTATCTTTGTTCCGCATGACGAAGTACGAGTCAATTCGGAACCGTGCTCGGCGGCGGCGCTGAGCAAGCTGCTGCGATACTGGATAAAGATCGGGCAAATGGCTCGAGCAGTACATCTGAAAGTTTAATCCAGCTCCTCCGCCAGCATACATGTATCTCTCATCTCCAAGCGAAATTGTCATGGGCAATCCGTCAAACCATCCACAAAGAGGATGGAAGGACGTAGAGCACCCTGGATGGCAGCACTGGATCGTACGCCCACAGGCTACTCTGCAGTGCACGCAAAGATTACCCAATTCAACCGCAGGAACTTCCGGGTGGTCGCCAACTTTCTGAGCAATATGTTGCCCGCCCAACGCTTGCTTAATGCGGACATCGATTTCTTCAACTGAGTTCGCAAACCGCAGTTGGTTTGTGGTCCCAACCAAACTAATATCAGAAAGCTCGAAGAGATTGCCAATCCAAACTTTCGGACACCACAGAGCGCAAACGATGTGAACCCACTTCCCGTCAACGGTACGTTTGAATGCACCGTCACTCAAAGAACAGAGCTGACAGAAAACGGAACTGGCCGGGTCAAGTCCTTCCCGCGTGGCTCGACAGCGATCGCAAATAAATTCGCTGGTAGGTACCTTGGCAAGTCCATAGCAGCGCTGATGGACTGCTAGCTCGCACCGATCGCAAAATACAATCGGATTTGTTTCGGGAGACTGTCCATCAAAGCACACGACGCATGTACCATCATCAATTGCGTCGTCCTCATCCTCTGTCGATCCCTCTTGCTCGTCAATTTTGGCTGTCTTCTTGTCGTCTTCTTCCAACTGGTCGCCGTTCTTGTACCCGATTAATAGGCTCGAGCACAGTCGCTTCCAAGATGAAAACTCCCGATAGTACATATCAGTAATCTGCGCAGCAAGCTGAAATTGTTCTTCGTCGGTCTCCTTTTTTCGCAGCTTCTTGTGTAGCGAGCGAATGCGAAAGCGATTTTGCTCTGTCGTGTCCTGTAAGTGCTCTATGAGCAGGTTGATCGCAGGCGTGTATTCATCGGTCAGCGCGAGGTCAGCAGGCACAGTTGTAATCACGGGCACCGCTTGCACTTGAGATGTACTCTCTGGGGCTTCGCCCACTTTGTCACATGCGTCAAGGGAAATCAACAGCCGGTTCTCCTTCTCCAGAAACACTTTGTTCGTCTGCATGTCAAACCCGATCAACGTTGACACGGCGTCATGTTGGAAACTGCTTGCAAACGTCCCATCCGTCGTATACTGGTTCATAGCAGCATCGCTCTGCGCAACACGCATGGAGTATTTGCACTCAACTGCCGTACCCTCTCCATTTTTGAGCAGCACGCGAATGTCCGCTTCCGTGCCTTCTTGGAGTGTTTTAGAGGAGGTAACACCGTTGGTCTGCTCGACAATCGGCCTTGTGCATTCGGGGTTATGAACGATCTCAATCATCGGCCTGGCGAGCGGGTCGCTTAGACAACGACAGTGGCTCGCTCGCATAAGAAAATCGCACTTGTGCACACACTTTTGAAGTGTGAGTGACTGTTTCGGGTCCTCTGAATTTCGCTCTAACCTCAACGTCTCCCGACAGTGAATATCGGATGCTTGCAGAGGCCGCCGTCGGGGAGGCTTGGCGAGGTCTTCCAGCTTCGCACCGCATAAACTCTTGGACAACTGTTCCATGCGCTTCTTCTCAAGCACCTTGCTGCTGAAAAAATGCGACTCCATGACCTTCCAAAAGTACGTCGAGTCCATCGGCGCCCCGCTATTCTGCCCGGGCCACGAGGCAAACAAAACGTCCGTCAAATCTGCAGCTTCTCCGTCCTCCTGAACTCCATTCCGCGGCGACATCATCTTGCTCATGCGCTTCAACGCATGCGGGCTCTTCGGGCAGCTATTCTTCAAATGACCCATCATCAGCGTCTCACGCACCGACTCGCCGCATTCCGGGCACGCGCGCATCGGCGTCGGTTCTCGCTTATATTTGCCCTTGGACGAGTCCCTGTTCCGACGCGGGCTGCTCTTGCTGCGCGACTTGCCGCTTTTTTTCGACGGGGATCTGGCATTTTTGTACGAAATCTCGGCCGGTTTTACTCCGAGACGCTGCACCTCCTTCTTCCTCACCAGAGCGTCGTTTCTCGCAAGCCAGCCCAGTAGACACTGCGTCTCGTGTCCTTCCTTGGTGGCTGAGCTCACTCTACTGCCACAAAACCTGCACTTCATCTCGGTCGTCGCGGGGTGCAGCGCTTCATACGCGTGCATCTGCGGGAGCCTTTTCCAGGAATTGTCCACCATCTCGTACCTGGTGGAGCTCACGTCCGACAGGTGCGTCTTGCAGTGGTACACCTGCTGGTTCTCCATGTTGTAGCCCGTGTAGATAAGGCTGGACGGGGCTCGGAACGCGCACAGCACGTGGAAAGCCTTGGCGCAGCGACCGCTCACGCACTGGATGCAGCCGCCGCGCTGGTTGCACACCAGACAGCGCAGCGTGCTGCGGCTCCAGTCCAATAGAGAAATGTCCACAGCTTCGTCCATGGCGCCCGCTAAGCTGTGAGAGAGCTCCGGGATCCAATTAATGCACAGCACGTGGCACCAGACGTCTTGCTGAGTCGTGAGCCGCAGCGCGCCGCCCGCCACGGGGCACACGGCGCACTGCGGGCTCAGCTGGTCGTTAGGGGAAGCGGTGATGTGCTCGCAGGCCTGACAGAGCCACGAGGACGAGGCGTCGCCGACGATGCTGCGGCCGTAGCATTTGACGTGCACGCGGACGGCGCAGCGCTGGCACTGCACGAGCAGAGACATCTGGTAGTCGTCCACCTCCATGCAGATGCAGCAGGGCTCGCGCGCCGCGTTGGGCGGCGGCACGGGCGGCGGGAGCAGCGAAGACATGGTGAGCGCAGCGCCCTGGAGATGTGTTCCTTGGACCTGGTGTGTGGAGGATAGCGGTTATGTGTTGGATAAAACGAACAGGAGTGGCTGATATTGGTCATAGCCTCACTCCAGTTAAGTGCGAAGTAGATCTGCTCCACATTAGTTGGGATCCCCTGTTCTGGGATATGCCGGGGTCGAGGCTGGGCCGTGTTCATCACCGACCTCAAGGCTTCGACTAGTGCGTTGGTTGCAAAGAGCGAGTGTCAGGTCCCAGCAATTTCTGACCGTGGAGTGCTCTTTGTTGATGTGAACAGCCCACAGACGCCGGACGAGATGGACTGGTCCACGCACTACCCGCGAATCGAGAGCCCGCAAGGAATTTGCATTGACATGAAAGGGTGAAAGTGCATTGACAGCATCATGATATGTTGTAGGAGTGTGGGCTTCTTGGACGTCGGCTGCGGCATCGGAGGACTTACAGGTTAAACTGGACAACGTTCTGTTGCCATGTCTGGCTGGTCAGCGGCAAGTTGATTGCTGCTACCATTCAAACACGTCAAGAATACCGGTGGGCAGTGCTTCGACATGCATCGTGCCGCTCAATTGCTGCCCTCCAGTTGCTCAGATGTACAATGACAAGAAGTACAACTGGATGGCGGAACTTTACGTTGGATAGCGGAAGCAGCGATGATAACCTTTTTGTAATCGCACCGCAGAGTCTGGCTCGACGAATAGCTCGCCAAAGAAGTTTGCTCGAGATCGTGATGCTACTGGGGTCCAAGGCCGCCACTGACATGGGAATTATGACACTAGACGCTCCAAAAAATAGCCGATCAAGCGAGTCAGCCCACTTTGCCGTGTGCTCCACTCCTTTTCTGCTGTAGCCTCTACTAGAGCACCGACTTCCGTGGCTTCGCCTCCTCCAGTCGGAGAAATGCCACTTGCCCAGAACTCCACCAGCCAGTTCGTTCCCACCCGCCCCCAGTACGCTGTCGCGCTCGCAAGTGTGCCAACAGCGGAAAACGTCGCTATCGCCACCATTCGGATGTACACTGCATCACGACGCATCATACCGAATGCCTACAGAACTCGAAAGTACGCTGCCCAAGAATCGCCGTCCGCGATTAACCCCATCAGAGAAGTCCCAGCTTCGCATGCGATACCAGGAAGGGGAGAGAATTACCCAGCTGCATCAAAGCACGGGACACGCCCGCAGTACGATCGACGCCATCGTCCACGCCCAGCCCAAACAAGATGAGTCGAAGTGAGGTAAACCCTGTCGGCGGACCCCCATGCGTTTCGTGGTGGAAATGCTGAAACGAGGTCTTAAGCATCACACAAACCCAATCGCTCAAGGACATCGCAAAAATGATGGGGGTCGACCGTCGAGTATTTGGCCGCATGGAGCATGACATATTGTGTATACTACAAACTGCAGTTGTAGACTACTGGCACCTCAGAAGCTCATTGATTTGCTTGACGGCGCAGAGACCTCAGTAGATATTGCTATATTTATTTTGACGCATCCTGAACTGACCGAAGCTATCATCCGTGCCTCCCAGCGTGTCACGGTTCGTGTTCTCGTTGATCGGGCACAAGTCACCGAGAAAAGCTCAGCAATGATAAAAAAAAACTGATTGAAAACGGGGTCAACGTATTTCACGCAAAGGTCCCAAACTCATGCACTGGAAGCTATAGCGACTATCGACGGAGACATATTGACGATGGGAAGCTGCAATTGGAGTGTGGGAGGAATGGCGATGAATTGGGAACAGACTATTGCGCGGTCCTATTGTTGGAGCACACGTCGTTGAGTATGACCAGCACATGTGGTCTGTTGCCCTGCAATCTCGCTGGTCGCCTTATGTACGGTCGCATGTGACGTGGCGATCTCCGGCTTGAATCAAGCCATCAAGCCTTGATGGCTACCACTGCTCCGCATCTGTTGGTTCGCCGGCTGCATCGGGATCATTCTGGTGCTGAGCGCGCCGCCAGACACGTACGCGCTATTAATACCGTACAGTTGCCTCGCCTCCGGACTACCAATAGAGTCTCTATTAGAGAGGCTTTAACGTGGCTGATGCATGGGTAAGCGCAACCGCAGCGACTCGAGATGAGGTGAGATTGCACGATGCGCCCCCTTGATGTCTCCCTTCTGGCTCTGCCGCTTTTCGCATAGATAGATCCGGCGCGTGGAGCCATCTCCAAGAGCATGCACGTGCCGCCAGTGGTTTTTAAACCCACCCGCCAATGGTGGCCAACGCCTTGCATTTGCATTTGAGACCGCTGAGAAAGTTGCAATGGCCGGCTCTACCAGTCCGGCTACATGTACGGGATAAAGCGGGCGTCTATTGTCGACAGGTCGGCTCGAATAGGATTTGGCCTGAACTCTTCAAATCGGATGCATCGATTTACACGGAGCATGCTGCTTCGCAGGATGTGGACCCGCTCCTTTCCGGTTTTGGCACAGTGGCACTCTCCAACATCGCTGCATCCTCCTCCGAGCCATGGGCGAGACCCAAGTAATGCAAGTGGCGCCCAAAGCCAAGCCCATCTGCAAGAAGCGCGCGCTGCGCAAGCGCGAGGTGGACAGTCGCTGGCTGTTCAACAACATTCACGTGGGCGAGATGCTCGTTGACTGCCGCACGCGCGAGCTGTTCCTGGGTAACACCGTGCACGGGGCGGTGAATGTACCTCCGCCCGAGGGCAGCAACGACGGCAGCTCCTGCGCCGAGTACATTGAGAACCTGGGGCTGTCGGTCAGCAAGCGCTCGCTGAGGGACATGCTGCTCTTTGGCGACGCGGAGGACGTAGCCAATCCCGACTCATGGCTGCACTGCCTGGAGCAGTTCCTCGTCGACGACGGGCTGGCAGCCAGCATCAAGGGAATGTGCGACGGCTTCCTGATGTTCTATACGCGCTACCCGTTCTACACGACGCTGGGCATCATCGACGACGGCGTGCTGCAGAGCGGCAAGCACCAGGTCGCGTACCCGAACGAGATTGTCGACAACTTCCTCTTTCTCGGCAATATGTGGCAGGCGCAATGCAAGCAGGTTGTCCAGCATTTGAAGATAACTCACGTCGTGAATGCGACGCTGGATATCGGCAACGTGTTCGAGCAGGACGGCGTCCAGTACTTCAACGTCAAGCTGCCGGACAAGCCCGAGGCGAACATCGCCCAGTTCTTCGACGCGGCGTACGAGTTCATCGCCGAGGCGCAGCGGTCGTCCACCGCGGACGGGGGGCCGTGTCGAGTGCTGGTGCACTGCACGCATGGCATCTCCCGCTCTGCGACGCTTGCTATCCTCTACGTCATGCGCGCGTTCCATTGGTCGCTGGCGCAGGCCTTCAACTTCACGCGCGCCGGCCGCGGCGTGATCGTCCCGAACGAAGGCTTCTTAAGCGCGCTGCTGCGAGAAGAGCGGCGGCTCTTCCACGGCAAGTGCAGCGTGACGGCGAATGAGCTCGACCTGCTTGTGAGCGGGTGCCTGCCCAGTCAGCCGGCACGCAGGGTATCTCCGCCACTGGAGCTGGCGTCCAAAGACGGCCAGTGCAGTGTTATGTGAAAAGCTCCTGTTCGCTACGTTAGCTGCCATCATTATAAGGTGCCACGAGAACGAATCTGGCGCGAATCTCTCACTTCATTGCGTGCGACTTGGTTGTTATCAGATCCGTCTGGAAAAAGATGTGCTCTCTGTCGCTCTTGGCAACAGCAGAGAGCGGTTGACGCGGAGTGGAAACAGCGACACCCCCATCTCGTGAGCGCGGCAACCCCAACTTCGGCATGTTACTCGCGATCGCGAATAGCCTCCTCCTACATGGTAGGCTGACTCTCAATGCCATCGCGTCGATGGAGATGGCGTTGGCACGGCGGCGGCTTTGGCTTCGGCTTCAGCTGCGCCATGATCTCTCGGTGACTTCCAATCGCCGTGATCGCGGCCATGTCGGGCGTGACGACGAGAATTGGCCCATGCCCCGCAATGCATGGCCGACTTCGTTGAATGTGGTGCGGCAGCGTAGAAAGACGCAAATGCCATTTTTTGGAGAGCGAGCCGTTTTTAAAAGAGCCACGAGCACCATTTTGACCAAAAAGTCATAAGCCTAACTTTGCTGGAGGCGTTTGCTCAAGTGTATTTCGAAGCCTGCGTGTAGAGGAACCACCTCGAGGTGTAAGGGGAAATGGCTTCCCTGTGTGCGTCCGCCCCAGAATGAAAATTGCAGCGAAAGCAAGTGTTACTGGCTCGACGCAGAAGACCAGTACGAGATGTGTTCGCAGGGCTATTCTCTACGACTCGATTAGAGCGGTACGTTATGACTTCGAATGCACAGTGCTCCTTGGACGTGTAGTGCAGGCGCTTTGAATAACAAAAGGGCTCATTCAGTGGATGGCAAATTCCACATTGAAGGCCAGCCACTTTCTTGTTCACTTTCAGGTATATCGCGAGAGCCGGAGTGGCTGCTCTTTCTGGATGTAGAAACCTGTGCATACACATTTGCGTCCATCATTCATTTTCCAAGTTTAGCATAAATATCAAGTCTATTCAATGAACTATACTATTCACACGTCAATGGTTCTCGAAGGGTTTCTTATCGACTATCACATCTGACGGGGAGACCTATCCTATCTCGCTGCTATGCCCAATACTGCAGTGCACAGTCTCAAGCGCCCAGCAGTTATGAACCAGACCTCTAGAGATCCGGATCTCTGCCGCTGCGCTCCCCCAGCGCTGGCATTCGCCTCCGTACCGACGCACCAACGAGGCAGCGAATGCCCGCGACCATCGCCGGCTCCTCCAGCAGCAACACTTTGGGCATGTCGGTGGGCGACGAAAGCAGCGCCAGCAAGAGCGCGGACGTCGCCGCCTCCGAGGACTGCGAGCCCGTGCCGCGCAAGCGCGTGGTGCGCCGTGGAGAGGTCAACTGCCGCTGGCTGTACAACCAAGTGCAGGCGTCGCGCGGCATGATCCTCATCGACACACGGACGCGCGAGGCGTACGAGGAGGACTCGATCCCGTCCGCCATCTCCATCCCGCCCGCACAGGGCTGTCGCTCGCTCGAGGACGTGATGCAGGCCCTGATGGAGGAGCAGCGCTACCTCTTCTCCAGCAAGAAGCGGAAGCTGCGGGACGTGGTGCTCTTCGGAGATGCAGTGAAGAAATCGGCCGTGGATGACGCCAGCGACGCCAAAAGCTGCGGGTGGCTCAGAAAGCTCGAGCGACTCATCATCGAGGACGGCCTCGTGACGAGCGTCAAGCTGCTGAGCGACGGCTTCCTCACGTTCAAGTACCGCTACCCGTTCTACACGACGTCGGCGCTGCTGGACGAGATCTCGGGCCAGCTCACGCGCACCAAGAGCGGCACGCACAACCTCAACTACCCGAACGAGATCCTCGAGGGCTTCCTCTTTCTAGGGAATATGTGGCACGCGCAGTCCAAGCAGGTGGTCTCCCATCTGGGCATTACGCACGTCGTAAACGCAAGTCTGGATGTGGGCAACACGTTCGAGAGCGACGGCGTCAAGTACCTCAACGTGACCATCAAGGACCGACCCGAGGCCGACATCAGCTCGTATTTTGACGCGGCGTACAGGTTCATCGAGTCGGCCAAGCGCACGCAGCACGGCCGCGTGCTGGTGCACTGCACGCAGGGCATTTCACGCTCCGCCACTCTCGTCATCATGTATTTAATGCGCGCCAACAACTGGTCGCTCGTCACGGCCGTGAACTTCGCCATGGCCAGTCGCGGCGTCGTGTATCCGAACCAAGGCTTCGTCAAGTCTCTCATGGTGGAAGAGTTCAGGTTGTACAAGGGCAACAGTATTACGTCGGACGAAGTCGATACCATGCTGCAGAACCAGATCCCAGACCGGCCTGTTCCTCTCCAAGTACACTCAAACAAGACAGAGAACTGCTCCCGCTGCCGCAAAATGTTTTCGCTGCTGGAGTGGAAGCACAAGTGCAGCTACTGCCGCAAGGCTTTCTGCAGCAAGTGTACCAGCACCCGACTGGCGAACCCGGAGCGCGAAAAGAGCGCCGCAAGCAACGGTGCAGTGGACGAGCAGCGTCCTCGACGTGTGTGCCAAGTGTGTGTGAGCAGGTTGTGGCAGATCAATTTGCCACGTTCGCGCAAAGGACTTCAGTCGCGTGTCATGCAGCGTTGCAAGCACCTGAACGTGAACAGCCTGTCAACGTTTGGACGCACAGTCTGCATCTCGTATTTTGAAGGCACCGAGGCTCAGGTGATCATGGATGTGCTCAAGATTCGGTTCGGTGTGAAGGAAAACCAGATCATTGACATTTCTCGCGAGGATGGGGAGCCTATTCGCACTGTGGAGGAGATCGTAGAGCTGCTGGACGAATCGGAGGTGTTTGTGTCTGTTGGTAAGGCCGGCAACATTCAGGAGTACAGTCAACGAGGGACGAAGCAACAGCAGGTACACGCATCGTCCTCGGTGTCGAGGAACACCAACAGCAATCACCGGCATTCAAATGCGCGTCACCACCACCAGGAACGCACCCGACAACATTTTCGACGAGAGCTGCAGTCTCCCCGGGAACGGATATTCCGTGAGCGGAGTTCTTCGGAGGGTGTCGTGGATACGCTGCAGCAAATCGAGACCTGCGGTCGCCATCCAGATGCGCCTCGTACGCGGTCTTTCCAGATGGAAACTACCGGTAGCGTGGTTGAAGAGACTGCCGCAACACCGCCGCCACCTCCTGAGGATCCCGAGGTTGCGGAGCGCAAATTCCGAGAGTTGTGGAAGCTGTCGTTCCCGTCGATGGGGCTCATCGAGCGTGCTGCGCTGCTCAAGATCAAGCGGCCCGAGATCCTCATGGACGTGATGCTTGGTATGAGCAGCCTCTCGTGCGGTGCACTCACTCTTCAGGAGTTCAGCCAGCGCCTCATCGAGCTGGGCTATGCGGACTCGGATCGTCAGGCGGTGATCTCTCTGCTGGACACGGCTCGCCGCGCCACTGGGCGGGTAGTCGGTTGATTGTTGCCGGTATACACTAGAAAAATGAGTCGTAGGATAAGTAATTTATTTGACGTTGAAGCCTACCATTGAATAGCTCATATTCTTATCGTCTCTATGCACGAGTACGGAGCACGCGCTGCCTACTTCTTGTCGACGCTTGGCTGAGGGTAAACGTACTCCGTGCCCTCCATCTTAATCCGGCAACGGTGAACAGTGAGGGTGAACTGCAGCTTGGGCAGCAAATTCGTCGGGCTCGAGTGTCTAGGTGTGGGTGCCGGCGACGGTGTGTTTCTAGTCGACCCATTGAGAATCGTCGAAATAGCGAGCGCGGCACCGACCGTGAGGCAGCACTTGTGCGACCAGTGGAAGCCATCCACGCCATACAGCAAGTGAACGAACAAACACATGAGCAGGAAGCCGATACTGGAGCCTTCGTCCACCCACTCCACCCACTTGGGCAGTCTCTCCTGCGCGCTTTGCGGCTTGGGTGACTTCAACCTCATTTCCTGCGAGAGAACCTTGCACGTCACTGAGACCTCGATCTCAGTGGGGAACTCGGCATCTGTGACTTCAATCCAACAGACGCGACCGGCGTCCCAACTGCTCATGAGCGCCTGGGTGCCAATACGGCCAATACCTCCATCCTGTAGCAGGATGACGCATGCGCCTCCCTGTGGAATCACGCCGAGGTCCAGCTTCTCGCCCCACTCGGTTCGTCGCTTGATCACCTTCTCCGCCGGCCGCGCGTCCCGGTCGCTCACGTGCACGACCGAGACCATGGCCACCCGCGGCGGTGACGCTTCCTGTTCGTTCGCAAACAGGAGGACGCTTTTATACTCTAGTGAAACAGATCAACGACACGGCAGAAAGCACGACACACAAAGGCGCCGTAAGACGACCTACTTACGAAATGAGAGAAAAGCTCATGGTTGCGAGCTAACAAGGTGGGGCTGGGCAGCGCCTCCGGAAAGGGGGCGGAGCTCGAGGGACACTCACGTTGATTCGCCTTCCCGGAGCGCAATACCTTGCGCTGCTCCTCAATTGCGATGGACCAGCTCTCGCACGTCGACGCCTCTCGGATGGGGGTTCGCATCAAGTACAGCCGGTCCTCCTGTCAACAACAATATTTCCAAGTCAGTCCTCATCCAACAGGACGGACGTCATTGCACCATACACTCACCGTGCAGATCTCGAGGTAGTAGTGTTCTACTCCAGGTTCTACGGTCGAGTAGGGCGCTTCGTCTTCCGGCATGGCCCGTACCCTCGTGATGGAGGATAATGCGATCTAAAATGCGTATCCACGTTGGTTTTACCTCTGCAAATCTATAGCGACGATAGTCTGTAGGTAGTTTGTACGACGTACGTGGCCGCGCTCCTCTCCCAGCAGCTCGAACTCGGTGGCTTTGCGGTAGTAGTGCAGCGTCTCGGGCGTGAGGACGAAGAGACGCGACGCCCAGCCGCCGCGCACGGCGCCGTCGCGGCGCTTCTCCAGTTGGCCGCAGAACAGCACGCGGCCGTAGACGCCGTACTCGAGCTCCCCGGAGCCGCCCACGAGGCTCATGGACGACGTGGTCGACGCCAGCGGCGGACGCGTCGACATTGGGAGTTGCTCGGGATTGTGACGATGATGATACACTGAAGAGGTTTTCCGATCGCTGCGCTTGGATTGGTCGAAATGCGGACTAGTCTGAGCATTTCTGAGGAGAGTCTGCGACAGCGCGGTGTACCCTAATTACGGTACCCAGGCTTTTTCACGAGGGAGCGATGGGCCATTTCGCATCTGGGAACACGAGTTAGAGGAGGATTTCTGCGATGCTGTTCCTCGAGTCGGAGAACAAGATCATCAAGGAGGTGCTGGAGGGTCGACTGGGGGAGAAGTGCGTGGGGCTGGCGTTGGGGGAATTGTGCGCGTAGAATGCCGCCTGATTTTTGATTGTTTGCGACTGAGTGCAGAGCCCCTCGCCCCGTGGAGTCTCTGGAAATCCGCCTGTGCGACTTTGACGGTGCGTTGCAGCAGGGAGAATGGATACAATTGAGAGGATATATTACTGCAATTGCTGGGCTGACGCTGGGATGGGTGTGCAGATGTGCAGTATGATTTGTCGATCGTGGACAACCTGCTGACAATCTCCATGGCCTACCCGCCCTACAAGACGCTGGAGGGGTGAGATTCACCACCTAGTAGCATAGTGAGGATGGAGTGCTGACGGTGGGCTTTTTGTCAAGACTGGGTGCCAAGCAGATGTTCGCCGTGACGTACCCGGAATTCCAGCTCGTCGCCCCAAAGGCGGGCTTTGACTTTTCGCTGCAGGTCAACGTGGATGTGATCACTCCGGCCAATGCAGGTGCGTGTGGTTGGCTTCGGTTGTCGTTGCTGGTAGTTGGAGTTGATATTGAACTATGTTGCCGGTTTCGGGCCCATGTAGCTTCTTTCATTGAGCGCGTCTCGATCCTGAAGCGCAACATTCTGGGCGCTCCGTTCGAGCAGTGCTTTGAGGCACTTCAGAGCGGCAACGCGAGCACCCTCGGTCCGGTGCAGATCCCGTACCGTCGTAACGAGACGATCTATGTGCTTCCTCAGGCGGACCGTATCGTCATTGTGTACTCGGTCTGCTTCGAAGACAAGACCGACCAGGCGATTGCGCGCGTGTTCCTGCAGGTATGTTTTTTATGCAGTTACCTTGGCCCAGGCGACAGTGTTTATTTGTATTTAGGGAGTAGAGTACTAAATCATGAGGCTATGCCATCTACCTGCAGGAATTTGTGGACACCCGACGCACGGTGAACAACGCGCCGCCCGTGGCCTTTGGCAAGGACCCGCCGCTTGAGCTGCGCGGCGCCCCCGGCCTGCGCAACTCGTCGGACCTGGTTGGTTACTTGAGTCTTGCCATCTTCCCCACCCATGTGGACACGACCGAGAAGCGTATCAAGGCCGCGACGCTTGTGCAGGGTCTGCGTAACTACCTGCACTATCACATCAAGGCCTCCAAGACGTACCTGCACATCCGCATGCGAAAGCGCGTGGACCTGCTGCTGCAAGGTTTGAACTCAACATGCGTGTGCCTTGCGTATCCTACGTACCTAACGTCGTATTCCGTTGTGCTCTTATCAGTGTTGAACCGTGCCAGCCCCGAGAAGGACCAGTCCAAGACCCAGAAGAAGACCTTCACCGGCAGAACATTCGCGCGCGCTTAGACGATGAAGGAGAAAAGAGAACGAAATGTCGTCCGTGCCAAGACTATTTTCCAAGGTTTTCCGCGTGTATCCAGCACTTCTAATAAGACAAAAAGCAATGCAGCAAAAACTTCAACTTCGGTGTTCGACCCACATGACGAACAACAGTTTCCAATTTTCGAGAACCCATCATTCGTCATCTTGTCATTCTACGCCGCTCATCATGATGCTCCAGTCGCTTCGACACCGCGCCACAGCGCTCCGGGGCCTTCGCAGCCAATTCACAGCCCTCAGCTCTTCGGCCAGTGAAGAAGTAGCTACAGTTGTCGAGAAGAAGAAGGAGCAGGAGCAGCCTGTGGTGGAGACGACGTGGAAGACGCTGGTCGTGGGCGAGATCGTGGACTTGCACCCGCACCCGCAGGCGGACCGCCTAAACGTCTGCGCCGTAAACATTGGGGACAAGGAGAACCTGCTGCAGATCATCTGCGGTGCGCCCAATGTCCGTCAAGGCGCGCACGTTCCGGTGGCTAAAGTGGGCACCAGACTGGCCATCAAGGAGCCCGAGAGCGGCAAACTGTACGGACGCTGGTAGTTCCTTTGCTGCTGTGTTATTTGCAGCAGTTTACAGGTGATTGTGTGATTTGACGTGTAGGAAGAAGCTGAAGATCAAGAAGTCCAAACTACGTGGAGAAGTCTCGCAGGGCATGATCTGCTCGGAAGCGGAACTCGGTCTGGCGGACGAGAGCGACGGCATCCTCATTCTCGAGGACGACGCGGAGGTCGGTGGTCTCGTGTTTGAACACGGGACAATTGCCAGTCGCCTACAAGCACGCGGTATTAAGGTTTCTACGCCGCAGCCCAAGGTCGCAGCTGATCCTCTTCAATCGGAGTCCACGCAGCAAGAGTAAGGCGATGGTGCTGTGAATATCACTAGAAAACTACTACACGTTGGAAAGCAAAACTGGTCGTTGTCTTCTTAAATTGAAAAGCTGGTAAAATGCAATAGAAAGTGAAGAAGTACAGGCGCTTGACGGCAGCCAAGAGGCTCGAGCTGCCGATAAAATACACACGGAAGGAAAAGCTAGCTGCCTCTGGCCGGCTTGGTTCACGGAAACTTGACGCAATACACCACGATGACACGGACGAGAAGAGTTTCTATAGCGCTCCGCCACCTCGTTCACTCATTTCTTTCCAACGCTTGCTCTGGAGATTCTTTGGGGTAAGTGCAGCACTGAATCGTTCGTAATCTGAAGAGGGCGTCCATTCATCACTTGGCGGCTTGGAGATTGGAGAGGGAACACGGCCCGTCTTTTAGTCGCGGGGTTCGGTCACGTTAGTCTGTGAGCAAAGCCTCTACCGCTTCTGCGGCATGTTGGCGACGCCGTCGAGGAACTCGACGGTCTGGTTGCCCACGGTCACGTGCAGGAAGCCTGTGGGCTGCTTGACCTCATAAATAGAAAGCTCTACGGGTGTGGGGACGCCGGGTGACACAAGCAGCACGTCTGTCTGTTGCTGGTGCTGGGGCATGTCCATCGGAGGCGGATGGGGCTGGTACATCTTGCTCATCATGGACTGCATGTACATGGCGCTCTGGTTGCTGCTGTAGACGGGTGAAGACAGACGCATGGCGCTGGACTCGGCGTACATGTGCTGGTGTTTGCTGAGCAGCCCGAGCGTGGCGCCCGGCGGCGCGAGCGACGGCGGCGATGAGACTTCCATCTGGTTCTCCAGGGCGTAACCCCCGCCGTACCGCAGATGCTGCAGCTGAATCTGCGCCGCAGCGTCCGCGTTCGACGTGTAGTGCGTGTGTGCGGAGAATGGGAAGCGCGAGGACGGCGCTCCGCTGTATATGGTGGCCATGGCTGGCAGGCTTGGGCTTGGACTGGGGCTGGAGAGGCCGCTGCTTCTCTTCTTGGGCTTTTTGAGTGTGCCCGCTTGCGTTTCTGGTCAGGCAGAGGACCGGCGGTTCAGTTTGAGCGTATTTTTGGCCAATCCGAGAATGGCTGCCACGCGGCGATTGGACTAAAAATAGACGAGGAGTGGTGGTCTCCGTACGATGCAGTCATTATCCCACACATCTCGCATATACGGGACACCTTGTCCAGCATGCAGATTCCCCGCAAAATTCTTTAAAAACTTTGCGCACACCGATGATGATCCAAGTAAGTGCACCTGCACTACGCTAACCACCAAGCTCCATGCGAGGAAAGTCTCCAAGCGGAAACGGGATCTTCGAAATCAGACTCCACGCGACGAGGCGAGTGACAAGTTGTTAACAGTTCCCACTGAAATTCAATCCAGACAATAAGAGAGCCCGACAGCCTACAGACCGAGCTCGCTGAGGCCCGGGTGGTCATCAGGACGGCGGCCCTGCGGCCAGTGGAAGCGGCGGTCGCTCTCGTCGATCGGGAGGTCGTTGATGCAGGCGAAGCGCTTGGCCATGAGGCCTTGCGCGTTGAATTCCCAGTTTTCGTTGCCGTACGCGCGGAACCACTGCTGCTGCTCGGCGTCCAGCCACTCGTAGGCGAAGCGCACGGCGATGCGGCTGCCGTCGAAGGCGAAGAGCTCCTTGATGAGTCGGTACTGCGTCTCCCGCGCCCACTTGCGCGTCAGAAAGACCTCGATTTCCGCCCGCCCCGTCACAAACTCGGAGCGGTTGCGCCACATGCTGTCGACTGTGTACGCGAGCGCTACGCGGCTCGGATCCCGCGAGTTCCACGCGTCTTCGGCTGCTCGGACTTTTAGCGCCGCAGATTCGCGCGTAAACGGCGGCACCGGCGGGCGCGCGGCCTCCTGGCTCATGCTTCGCGCACCAAACCCGTTCTGCAACGCAGTCATGCGGTGCGCGTGAGGTCCAGTCCAGCGGCGTAGCGACAGCATCGAAGAAACTTTGGCTCTGGTTCCCCAATCAGATCGGGATTTCACAATATCGCGTCCACCACACCAAACAATAGGTTTATTCACCGGGTTTCGTCATTTTTCGTGGTTGCTACACCTGCCGAGATGAGTCTCTTCAGCGCACCCTTGGAGGAAGGGCTGGCGTTCGACACCGGACCCGAGGGCGTGTTCGCTGTGCAGGACTATGCGCTGAGCACGAACAAGGCGGTGCGTGTGGAGCGCGCGAGCGGCGCGGACCGGCGCCTCGTGTGCGCGTCGGAGCAGCCCTGCGGCTTCTTCGTGCAGATCTACCGCCAGCGGCTGCAGGCCAAGAAGTACGGCAAGTGGTACATCGCGTCCATGCAGCTGGCACACTCAGAGACCTGCGACTCCAAGGGCCGCCTCACCACACGGCAGATCGCCGAGCTGCCGGCCTTCATGGCGGCCGTGCAGGCCTCCCCCAAGGCCTCCATCGAGTCGCTCGTAGCGCTCATGCTGGAGCGTCACGGGATGTCGTTGGAGAGGCAGGTCCGTCTCGTGTACCGTGCCAGGGACCTGGTGCGCAATGGCAAAGCCGTGGTCCGCAACAACTTTCTCCTGAGTCAGGACGCGCCGCTGCCGACTAGGCAGTTCGTGCATCGCCCTGTGAAGAAGGACCCGTCCGAAACCAAAAAGCCCAAGAACCTCGACAGAATGGCGTGGACGGACATTTTGATTGAGTCGCTGCTCATTGAGAGGATCGTTAAGCATGGAGCGCAGTTTATTGAGGCGGGACATCAGTCGCAACATCGAGAGTTGTGGGACATCATCCAGAAGGAGTTCAACGAGATGCACGACGTCACGGTCACGGTGCCCCAACTGCGGGCTAAGTTCAGGTACTTGCGCGACCAGTACCTGCGCGCACGTGCTGATGAGGAGGAGGCGGCGAGAGATACGGACAAGCTGGTGATCTACCCGCGCTGCTGGGATATGCTGGCCGAGTACTTTGGAGATGTGCCTCGGAGTAGCCCGGGTGTCGATGTGAACAACGAAGAGGTTATCGAGGCAGAACCAGCTACCAACCAAGCTATTCAGTCAGCTCCTGTATCGATACTTTCGGTTCCTTTTCAGCAGGCGCTTGTGCAGCCAGTCCCTTTTCAGTCGACCCCTGTGCAGGCAGTTCCTATGCAGTCGGACACTATGCAGATCATCCCTGCGCAGCCATCTCCTGTGTACTCTCCCCCTCAAGCTCAACTTCCAGTAACTCAGCAGACTTCTTCGCCTGCACGCTCCGATGCAGCTTCAAAGAGAAGAAGGTTGACCCTGGAGGCCTCGGTACTCCAGCCAGAATCACGTCTTGGTGCATTCAATCCTGCGCCGGCCGCTGTGCCGCCCGTGAGCAGTGATGTTGCGGTGAAGCTGGAGACTATTCAGAGCACACAGAGAGAGATGGCTCGATCCATGGAAGGCATGAAGCAATTAGTGGAGCAGTCGAATGAGGCCATTCGAAGCCTGCAGCAGGCTCTGAACCAGTCGAACCAGGTGAACGCTGCTCTGTTGGACTTCCTGAGGCGTCAACCAGGTGTGTAAGTGGATGAAGGGATGACTGTATTCGACTATATTTTACGCCGATGTGATTATTTGCTAAGTTACTTCTCAGGCGGCGTTCACCTTTTGGTGGTTCTGGTTTTCGAAAACCTGGAGTTCACGTCGAAGAATCTTGCCGGTAGCGCTTTTCGGGATGGCGTCAATGAACTCTACCTGTCGCACCTTCTTGAAAGGGGCAACCTTCGAGGTGACGAAGTCCATCACGTCCTTCTCCGTCAGTTTAGCCGCGTTCGTGGGATCCTTCAACACCACATACGCCTTGGGAATCTCCTCGCCGAAGGCGTCTTTGCCTCGGACGCAGCAAGCATCAGAAATCTGCGGGTGGTGGTTCAGCACGTCCTCCAACTCGGCTGGCGCCACTTGGTGGCCCTTGTACTTGATCAACTCCTTCACGCGATCCACGATGAACACAAAGCCGTCGTCGTCAATGTAGCCGATGTCACCAGTGCGCAAAAAGCGGTCTTCGGTGAACACGCTCTTGTTCGCCTCGGCATTGTTCGAGTAACCGAGCATGACTTGCGGACCCTTGTACAGCAATTCTCCGTGCTCACCCACAGGCAGGTCCTTGTCGCTGGCGGTGCATTTCACGCGAAGCTGGGTGTTCGGCAGCAAACGGCCAACACTTCCCTGTTGTGGCCGAACATATCAGCGGTGTTGTTAGTCATCTCAGCTTCGCAAGTATTCAAGAGATCCACAGCACTCTTACCGGCTTGCGGTAGGCGTCCTCGGCATAGTTGACAGCCGGCGAGGCTTCAGTCATGCCGTACGCTTGCTTCACAGTGACCTTCAGTCGGTCCTTGACAAGGTTCTCCACCTCCTTGCCCATCGGTGCGCCTCCCGACACGAGGAATTCAGTCGACGAGATGTCGTACTTCTCAACCAGAGGGTGGTGGGCCAGGAAAAGTGCAACGGGAGGAGCAATGTGCGCTGCTCGGATCTACAGTTTGCAATTGCAAGCATCAACGAAGGATCAGTACCCGTGCGCAACCCAACAAGATAGCTAAACATGCTGCACTTTACCTTGTAGGTAGATAACGCTTCCAGGAAAGTCTCAGGATCAAACCGAGGCAGGACCACCTTGGCAGCGCCCTGGTATAGCGACAGGTGGAGCAGCATCATGCCGTAGATGTGGAAAAACGGCAACAGGCCGAGCGAGTATCCGCCCAGATCCTCGACTTGGTCGACCTGAAGCGCGTTCGACAGAATGTTTTTCGCGCTCAATGCGACGCCCTAAGTGTCATCACAAACAATGTGAATTGGTCAACTTTAAATCAACCTTGAAGACAACCAGCGCTCAAAGTATACCTTAGGGACGCCCGTCGTTCCGCTCGAGAACGGCAGCAAGACGTTGCTCTGCGGGTCGATCTTCTCGAACTGGAAAGTGCTGTCATCGTGTTGGGTCAGCTCACTGCAGCACAAACACAAAGGACACGGTCAGCACCCCGCTCGTTACTTCCTCCAACCCATCAACGAAGCCCTCACTCGATGCTCTTGAGATTTTCTCCTGCCTCTTGGCTGTGGCCCATGGTGTAGATGCACTTCTTGCCGACATTGCACAGTCTGGCAGCCTCGACCGCCGTCTTCTCGAGCTCCTTGTGCGTGATAATGTAGTTCGCATTGGCCGCCTTGATCTGCACCGCCAGCTCGTCGGGTAGAAACATGGGCGACGCAGGAGAGCACACTGCACCCAGTGACGTGAGCGCTGCATCACCGGAACGACAGTCAGCAATCCGTCCTTTGCATCCGTTTCACATTACAAATAACGTACCGAGCACGGCCGTGGGGTAGTCTAGGCAGTTGAAAGAGTGCAAGATGACCGCCTGCAGAGCCACAACAGCGTCAGTCTTGTCTACAGACACTAACATCCTCCGATATTAACATACGTCGCCTTTCTTGACACCGTCTTTGGCGAGCGCAATGGCGAATCTTCTTGCACGCTCGTGCAACTGCTTGAAGGACAGCTTCTCGTGCGTAAGGCCGCAGATGAAGGCCGGCTTGTCCGCGTGGACGCTAAGCTGGTCGCCCACGATGTCCCAGATGGTCTTATCCGGGATCGCCACCTCCGGGTGCGGAGATTCGTGCACGATCATGGAGAAGGACCGAAAGAGCGGCGTCGGATGTCGCAGCAGGCGCGGGGCGGCAGCGCGGGCGGACACCGAGCGGAGGAGGCGGCGAGCGAGCATTGCAGAGGAGACTTGGGCGGTGGACGGCAAAATCGTGAGTGACGTCGAGTTTTGGCGCGTGGTCGAGTTGAACTTATGGCATGCGTCAAACAAACAGCGTTTTTGGCCAATGGGAGGCTGTTAAACCATGTTGAAGTTGTTCGTCGCTAATCCGTCGCTAATCAGCCGCGTTTGCAAATCACCGGGGCGGAGGCTGGACCATTTGGGAATAGATCGGCTTGGGGGCAACTACGCGCCGAGCCCGGAGGCTGCGGATCGTATTGTTGGTTCTGCTGCGCTTGGTTGCAGGGCTCCGGGAGCTGATCCATCTGTGCAGCCTTGCGGTTGGAGCCGCCCAGAAGCTCCTCTCTGATCGCAGTACTGAGTGGAATCGTGAGCGGAGGTGGAGCGCTCGAGCGAAGTGTTGGTGCGGAACCGGTGGATCGATGCGGGCTTTCGACGCGTTCATATGCAACCTGGTCATTGAGTACAAGTCATGGATCGAGCTGTCGGCAAGCAATGCTCATCGACATCCCGAGGTCAACATGTTGAAGCTGGTAGGAGTGGGTCATGTCATCGTCATGTTTTCAAATCGCCCGCCGCTCTGTCAGCAATGCTCAGTGAGCGCAATCGAGAAGAGCGATACTGCATCCCTCCAGTCGCCGAGGCTGGAAGGCGATGCCAATGCCATCGACATGACGTGCTTTGAGAGAGTTGGTTGCTTTTGTGCCTTGACGTCGAGGGATTAAAGCGCCGTAGGTGATCGTCGCGTTCGGGTGTCGGAAACAAGTCTTGACAGGGTCGCGCCGCGGACTTGGACGATAGCGCATCCAGCTCGAGTCGATATGCTACATGCAGTTTGCCTAGTGGCCATCGCTGAAGCCTGGAGATACACACAGTGAAAGCCGGAGCTGTGTAGCACACGCGAACACTCTCGCACGCGCGCAGGAACTGTTATCGCATATAGGGCTCCGCAAAGTCGCGGTAACGGTTCGTTCTGAAATGTTCAGGCGCCAAGTGCAGTCGAATACGCTGTGGCTTTTGTCCGACGCGCTCCACCTCGCTTTACCTTATGCAGCACAATTTGTGCTTGCTTCGAGCACTGGACCCAAAACCATTAGCACCGACGCACATCCTTCGTTGGCAGCGACGTCCGGTGCCTGCTTTTGAGTCACGAGCGACCATCGATACGAGGGGCTCCGCTTGAAGTGGGCGGACTGGGTGACGATGCCGACGCCGACGTCCGGACAGCAGTGCGGAACTGTAGTCAATCCAGGATGCAGATGCCTCTTTCCATTGCGGGTGCCTTCCCCGCTCTTCCCATTTCTACCATTTTCCTTCGCCAAATGAACAGTAGAAAACGCCATGGCGTTTTGTGTGCCAACGGTTTCCAAGGAGTCGGCATGTGGGTGATAGTCCTTCGTCGGAAACTCGAGCTTATGGTCGCTTGTCCTCGAAACGATCGGTCTCATTGCGGCTTTTGCGCTGGACATCTCACGCCTCCTGCGACGACATCGACCAACGGCGCTCTTCCTGGAGCTCTAGTACCTCAGCTATCTTGCGCCGCGTTCCAGACACGACGATCAACTCGGTTCAAATGAACCACCACGGACATGCAGGCTTCCCACTGCGATCCGACTTCTTCCGCAGCCTCCCTTTGGCCAAATTCAAGAACGACAAGCTCTACCGACTAGCCAAGACGAACGCTCTCGCGTGCTTGAACCAGTCCTTCAACGACCAGTGGAGATACGTTCCACCCGAGAAGGACGGCACGCAGATCCGCAAGGACACGAGCAACATGGCCGTATCCTACCGCCTCGTGCGTGCAGCCACCGTCCTGCGTTGCCAAGAGCACGAGGTCAATCAGGTGATCGCCAATACCAACTCCGAGAGCTGGCGCGAGTTCATGCGCAAGTGCTTCGGCAAGTACTATGTCGACACTCTCATTCTCCACAACGTCACTAAGCCCAAAGATGCCAACACGAACTCCACGTCGACCACCAACAGCTCTGTTGACGGTGTTCAACAACAGGAACGCTTTGACAATCAACCGGAAGGCAGTGCCAGCGGGGAATACACAGACAACAACTCCGTGGACAAGGACATGCCCGCTGAAAATGAAGGAAGGCGCGGCAGTGTCTGGGAAAAGGGGACGAGCAACAACGCGGAGCAGTACCAGCGTCGAAACTCCGAGGCCAGCTCGGTGGACATGTCTTCAGGAAAGCTGCCATCGGAATGCAGCAGCTCCAACACAGAGGAGCGTTTGAAAGAAGAGGCTGCCGCTGCTGCGGATGGACTGGGCGAACAAGCAGAGGAGATGTTGACCGTGAAATGGGCTGCTTTCGAGACTGGGCTTTCAGGGAAACGAGACGTGTGTCTCGTGGACTATCTCTCCTTGGCGTATGTGCCCAACTCCGAGCCTCGGCAACGTGTGCACGTGTGGTGCTTCACGGCAGCTGATGGCGATCGCGTCGGCTGCATGGAACTCAAGGATACTCACAACGTGGCACGCACCAAGCTCACGAAATTGGGCGTCTTCTGGCGCAAAGTCTCCGAGGACGAGACTGAGGTCATCGTGTGTGGCAGCTTTCCGTCCAAGCACGCTTCGATGGTTAGTGCTATCTTGCTGAGCTGCCTCAATCGGCTGCAGGGTATTGTGGAGGATCTGCGCATGAGCAACCAGCTCTACATCCAGCGAGCTACGTGGGTCAAGAACAACGAGCGCACCACCTGCAACCTCTGCACGCGCAACTTCCACGCGCTTCGACGCAAGCACCACTGCCGCCGATGTGGTGAGCTCGTGTGCTCAGACTGCTCTACAGTTGAGACCATTGATCTGCCGGCGATCGGCTACTCGAAGCTGCGGCTCTGCAAGGTCTGCTCCATTCGAGCGCGCACCACACCACTCAAGCAGCTCGCCAAGACCAACGTATTCGACCACTTAGTGCGTGCGCGTAGCCTCAGCAACCTCGGATCAGCAGCCGCGAACTCATCATTTGCCCGCTCTTCATACACCGAGAACAACCAAGCGAATAGCCACGAAGACAGCTACAGCCACAGCACCACCTCGGACTTGGCCCCATCTTTTGGTGGACCGGTGGGCTACGACAACCGCACGCAGAGCTCCTTCACAGCGAACTGCAGCTCCAACGATAGCAATCTCGATGCCCCGCTGGCTTCGACACAAGATTCTTTCACTGAATATACCATCTCCAGCCACGGTCCCGAAGTAAGCGATGCCTCCATCGACGTCAACGAGGTCACCGCGGTGGTGCACCCCATGTCGGCGTGTCTGACCTCTCCGACGGAAGAATACGACGACTTCATCGATGAGCGCTGTCTGAAGACCCAGCTGCGTGCCATGGAGCAGAAGAAGAGATCAATCGGTAGCAACAGCAACATGTTCGACCTTCTGTGCGAGTTGGCGTGCCAGACACTCAACTGTCCCATTGCTTCGGTCTCGATCCTGGATGACAAAGGCCATTTCATCAGCTCTGCCGTTGGGCTCGAAGGGAACTCTGCGCTCGAAGAGGAGCTGTCGGTCTTCATCGAGAACATCATGGGCTCCACTCCAGCCATTGTACTGGACGCCAACGTGGACAAGCAGGCACTGAAATTCTTCTCGCCACGCGCACTGCCAGGTATCCGCTTCTTTGCCGGCTGTCCGATTTACTCGCGCGCAGGCAAGAAGCTAGGCTACGTCTGCGTTGCCGACTTCGCCAAGCGTGACACGCTCGGAGCAAGCTGTGCATTCACCATGGAGCGGCTCGCCACACTCGCAGTCACGACGATGGAGCGCAACATCAGCAACAAGAACAACAGCTCCAATGGAAGCACCAACAACGTCGTCGAGGAAGCTGACTTTACGGGGAAGCGAGCACCGCCACCACCGCCTATGCATCCAGCGATGCTTTTTGACCGGCCTACCAGCAACGGCAAAAACAGCAGCAATGGCGCCAAGGAACGAAGCGCAGAGTCCGAGGCGTTGGTCGGACGTGTGTACGAGATTGTGGAAGATGAGATGCCTCCCATGGCCACGCCATCGACCGTCAACTTGAATCCGACAACGGTCTCAACACGCTCGGGTACCGGTGAGCGGAGTGCTGGATACTATGAGGCCCAAGAGCGCATGCGCAAGTTACTGCTGAAGTCCTATCACACACAACAACAACTCGCGACGGGTGGATCGCCGCAGTAGGCGTCGGTGGATAGCAGCATTTCATTTTGTACACACGTTTCATTCTCGTTAGTAAGATAGGAATTGAGTTTTCACATTTGCGAACCTTGTTGTTTTTGCCTGTCAACTCTACGCATATACATTTGTGTGGCTAACCACCGCTCACCTGACGATTACGACTCCCACGCTAACCGGTAGCTTACTCGTCGGTGACGCAGCCCTCCGAAGCAGACTTGACGTTCTTAATGAACTTGTACAGCGTGCCACGGGTAGCCTTGAGCGGAGGGGCGACCCATTCCTTCTTGCGCTGGGCCATCTCTTCGGCAGACACCTCAATGAGATCAATGCAGTTCTTCTCGGCGTCGACAATGATCTTGTCACCGTTCTTCACGAGCGCAATGGGACCGCCGACCTGCGCCTCGGGGGTAATGTGGCCGATGATGAAGCCGTGCGAGCCGCCGGAGAAGCGGCCGTCCGTGAGCATGGCGACGTCCTTGCCGAGTCCAGCTCCCATGATCGCCGACGTAGGGCCAACTGCATTAGCATCACCAATCGTTAGTAACGACGTATACATGTACTTCACATCGAGTAGCCAGCAGGATAATTGTACTTACGCATCTCCGGCATGCCGGGGCCGCCCTTCGGGCCTTCGTAGCGGATGATGACGACGCTGCCCTTTGTGATTTCGTTGTTCTCCACAGCTGCAAGCATGTCTTCTTCGCAGTCGTACACCTTAGCCGTACCAGTGAACTTCAGTCCTTCTTTGCCGGTGATCTTGGCAACCGAGCCCTCCGGAGCCAAGTCGCCACGCAGAATACGCAGATGGCCGCTTGATTTGAGCGGGCGGTCCACAGGGTGAATGATCTCGTGGTTGTCGGAGAGATCGGGCACGTTCTCGAGGTTCTCGGCCAGCGTTTTGCCGGTGACCGTGAGGACGTCGCCGTTAATGTAGCCCTGCTTCATCAGGTACTTCAGAACAGCAGGCGTGCCACCCACACGGTGGATGTCCTCCATGACGTATCGTCCACTAGGCTTCACATCGGCCAGGAACGGCACGCGCTCGCTGACCTTCTCGAAGTCGTCGATAGTCAGCGGAATGCCCGCCGCACGAGCAATAGCGATCAGGTGCAGCACCGAGTTGGTGGATCCACCCAGTGCCATGGTAATGGTGATGGCGTTCTCGAATGACTCTCGGCAAAGAATGTCAAGCGGTCGGATGTTCTTCTCGAGTAGCAGCTTGATCGCCTCACCAGCACGCAGACACTCATCCTGCTTCTCCTCCGAGGTAGCCGGTGCGCTGGAGGAGTACGGCAGGCTCAACCCCATCGTCTCGATAGCTGTCGCCATCGTGTTGGCTGTGTACATGCCACCGCATGCACCAGCACCAGGACAAGCATGCCGAATAATGTCATGACGCTCTTCCTCCGTGATCTTGTTGGTCAGGTAGGCGCCGTACGCTTCTGACGCAGATACGTAGTCAATCGTCTGCCCCTTAGACGTGCAGCCAGCGCGGATCGTGCCACCGTACACCATCAGCGACGGACGGTTCACGCGCGCCATGGCGATGACACACCCAGGCATGTTCTTGTCGCAGCCAGGGATACAGATGTTGGCATCGTACCATTGACCGCCCATGACCGTCTCGATCGAGTCAGCGATCAGGTCGCGCGACTGCAGACTGTAGCTCATGCCATCCGTGCCCATGCTGATGCCGTCGCTCACACCGATCGTGTTGAAGCGTAGCCCCACGAGACCCGCCGCGTTCACGCCCTTCTTCACCTCGCCAGCCAGGTCGAGCAGGTGCATGTTGCACGGGTTACCCTCCCACCACATGGAGGCGATGCCGACCTGCGGTTTGTTCATGTCGTCCTCGCTCATTCCTGTGGCGTACAGCATGGCTTGCGAGGCACCGCGGGCCTTGGGCTGTGTCACGTTAGCGCTGTAGCGGTTGATGCGCACGCCGTCGACGGCCTTGGGGACGTCGCTTCCGGCGGTGGCGAAGGCGCGATGCAGCAGCGTTTGGCGCACAGGCGAGCCGGCGCCGGAGCGCATGGTCTTGCTCAGCATCTCTTGAGAGGGACTTACAAGGTCCGAGGCGTCTGGAGGAATGAGGCTGGCGTTAGATACCTTGGGATCACTTCCCGGTGGTTTGGTCGGCGTTTGGCCAATCAAACGGGGCAGAAACGGGATGATGTGTGGCGCACACTGAATGCGATGATTACGCGCACTTCAACGTGAGCCGCTCGATCATTCCCGAGTTTTCGTGTGGCGGTTGCCGCTGCTGGCAGCACTGCTTGGAGTGCTCCCCCTGGGAGTCAAGGACGAGGTTATTGATGAGCTTCTAACGTATATTTGTCGCGTTTAGACTGGTACGACCCCGCGCAGAACGGCTTTTACTCGTCGGTGACGCAGCCCTCGGAGGCAGACTTGACGTTCTTAATGAACTTGTACAGCGTGCCGCGCGTGGCCTTGAGCGGAGGAGCGACCCATTCCTTCTTGCGCTGGGCCATCTCATCAGCGGTGACGTCCACCAGGTCGATGCGGTTCTTCTCGGCGTCGACAGTGATCTTGTCACCGTCCTTCACCAAAGCGATAGGACCGCCGACCTGCGCCTCGGGGGTGATGTGGCCGATGATGAAGCCGTGCGAGCCGCCGGAGAAGCGGCCGTCCGTGAGCATGGCGACGTCCTTGCCGAGTCCAGCTCCCATGATCGCCGACGTAGGCGCAACTGAAGTGGCAAACGCAAAACACATCAAGTCAGAAACAGACAACTCAAACATCTCAAGACCGGAAGCAGGTGACAGGAGACTTACGCATCTCCGGCATGCCGGGGCCGCCCTTCGGGCCTTCGTAGCGGATGATGACGACGCTGCCCTTCGTGATCTCGTTCTTCTCCAGACCAGCCATCATGTCCTCTTCGCAGTCGTACACCTTGGCCGTGCCCGTGAAGACAAGGCCCTCCTTTCCGGTGATCTTGGCCACCGAACCCTCCGGAGCGAGGTCACCGCGCAGGATGCGCAGGTGGCCGCTTGACTTGAGCGGACGGTCCACAGGGTGGATGATTTCGTGGTTGTCCGTCAAGTCAGCCACGTTCTCGAGGTTCTCCGCGAGGGTCTTACCCGTCACCGTCAGGCAGTCGCCGTGGATGAAGCCCTGGTTCAGCAGGTACTTCAGCACGGCAGGCGTGCCACCCACGCGGTGGATGTCCTCCATCACGTACTTGCCACTGGGCTTCAGGTCGGCCAGGAATGGCACGCGCTCGCTGATCACCTCGAAGTCGTTGATGGAGAGCGGGATGTTGGCAGCACGAGCAATGGCGATCAAGTGCAGCACGGCGTTGGTGGATCCACCCAGAGCCATGGTAACCGTGATGGCGTTCTCGAAGGCCTCGCGGCTCAAGATGTCGAGCGGCTTAATGTCCTTCTCCAGCAAAATCTTCATGGCCTCGCCGGCGCTCAAGCATTCGCCCTGCTTCTCGACCGAGTCGGCAGGGAAGCTCGACGAGAACGGGAGACTCAGACCCAGCGTCTCGATAGCCGTAGCCATCGTGTTGGCTGTGTACATGCCACCGCACGCACCAGCACCAGGACAGGCATTGCGGATGATGTCGTGGCGCTCCTCCTCGGTGATGCGGCCAGCGATGTACTCACCGTACGCCTGGAAGGCCGAGACGATGTCGAGCGTCTCACCCTTGGAGCTGCAACCAGCGCGGATCGTGCCACCGTACACCATCAGCGACGGACGGTTCACGCGCGCCATGGCGATGACACACCCAGGCATGTTCTTGTCGCACCCAGGGATGCAAATGTTGCCGTCGTACCATTGACCGCCCATGACCGTCTCGATCGAGTCGGCAATGAGTTCACGCGACTGCAGACTGTAGCTCATGCCATCCGTGCCCATGCTGATGCCGTCGCTCACACCGATCGTGTTGAAGCGTAGCCCCACGAGACCCGCCGCGTTCACGCCCTTCTTCACCTCGCCAGCCAGGTCGAGCAGGTGCATGTTGCACGGGTTGCCCTCCCACCACATGGAGGCGATGCCGACCTGCGGTTTGTTCATGTCGTCCTCGCTCATTCCTGTGGCGTACAGCATGGCTTGCGAAGCGCCGCGAGCCTTGGGCTGCGTCACGGTGGCGCTATAGCGGTTGATGCGCACGCCGTCGACGGCCTTGGGGGTGTCGCTTCCGGCGGTGGCGAAGGCGCGTTGCAGCAGCGTCTTGCGCAGCGGTGCTGAGGCGCCTGGGCGCAGCATGGTCTTACTCAGCATCTCTCTTGCTGTCGAGCGGTCGGATCGGAGACTGAGCGGCCGGGAGCGAGGTTGATGCTGGTGGTGCAGAGACTGGATGAAATGTTTGTCCAAACACCAATTCGTGTTATATACGGAATTGCACTGATTGGGCGATAATTATAAAGCGTCTTGGGATTGGCGAAAAAGCGGGGCCTTAAGAATTTTCTTGCTCCATGTGTTGAAGCGAAACTCCTGCCATTCCGGTGGTCCGATGCAGCGCAACAATGTGGAGGAGGAGTACGACTTCAAGCACGTGGCGGCCACGCTGGAGGCCATGGAGACTAGGCGGAGGAGGCGGCAGCAGTTTCCAGTCACTCGCGACTTTGATTTGGCCCCGGCAGAGCTTTCGAGTGGCGGGTCAGACGACGACAGCGATGGTCGCCAGTCGGACAGCACCAGCTCCTTGCCTAGTGACGGCGATGGCAGTCCGTCGCAGCATTTACGGGCAAGGCAGCAACGCGGACGAGGTAGAACACGAAAGATCAGGCTCACGGACAGTCTCGACCTCTCCATGTCCGTATTGAAAATGCCGAGTAAAGAGCAAGCGCTATCACCAACATCAGCAGATGGGCCAATGCACTTCAAGACGCGAGATGAGGAGCTTGCACTGGCGCAGGGCAAGCATTTCAAGCTCGATGCTGTCGGCAAGGAGTCCAAGATTCCGAGGCTTGTGCAGCAGCGCAGGCAGCTGCATGCAGTCACCGACCGCACCACATCGACGCGAGATAAGATCAGCCACCAGACAAGATCTCCGCACGCAAGCGAGTTGAGCAGAGAAGTACTCAGCTCATCGAACACTACGGCTCGACTCCATCATCCAGTCTCTCATCTGCCGAGCTCAAGGACGGATTTACGAGATGAAGCGTTCACCGTTGGAGAAAGCGTGCTGGCTCTACCGTCGGCTACAGTGCCCGAGACGCCGAAGTCAGGTTCGCTGCTGTCCAGCGGCAGTGTAAGCGTGTCAACAGCATTAGCACAAGCGACGATGCTTCCCTGCGCAAAGGCACCTACGCGTGGTGTATCTAGGTCCGGCCAACCTAACTTTTCAAAGAAGCTGGATGGACGCAACACCAGCACTCCTGCTGTTGGAAGTGCATCTGATGAACTCGACTCCACATCTGCCGAAGAGCGACAACTACTTCAATCTTTGGAGAAGCTTGACCACCGTCTGACAACTGTTAGTGCTGTCGTGCGTGACGGCGGTCAACTGCAGACTCAAAGCGATCAGGTTCATCGTCTGGTTAGCAGCAACACGAAAGGCTCTCACTCATCGTGCACTGCCGATGAAATTGACGAGGAAACGCTGCGAGCTGCAGCATACGGAGGAGGTACGCATTGCAAACTCCGACAGCCGGCAGCTGCGTCAGTGCGTTCATCCTCCGTGAAGCGTGCCGAGCTATCAACTGGTATTCACAAGGCTCGAGTTCGCTTGGGCGGCGCGTTCATCCAAGACACTGGCCGCAACGTTGACGGAACTGGAAAGCACAAAGTAGTCGTGAAGAAAGATCTAGCACATTTGCTAATCTAAATGAAAACACTTGATTCACCTTTGAGATAATATCTGTCCACAGCAAGCGCGTTCCTACATCCCTCCGCAATCTACGATCGCAACTTCATTTTCGGACAGAGGACGACTATTGCCC
The DNA here is from genome assembly GCF_020800215.1 of Phytophthora ramorum. Taxonomy (NCBI): domain Eukaryota; phylum Oomycota; class Peronosporomycetes; order Peronosporales; family Peronosporaceae; genus Phytophthora; species Phytophthora ramorum. Next base: position 1,578,475 of record NW_027150656.1, read on the forward strand.
TTGCTAACTTGCACATTTTGCATCGCATCCACAACCTCTAGCCCTTCAATCACCTCGCCGAAGACCACGTGCTTCCCGTCGAGATTCTTCAGGCCTGCCTTCGTTGTGATGAAAAACTGCGCATCATCAAGCAGGAGGGAGAACATTATTAGTGCTCCGCCATCACACGTGTTAACGTTAGCAAGGATCACGATATGCACTTCGTACCTGCGAGCCATTGGTGTTCTTGCCAGCGTTGGCCATCGACAGAAGCCCAACATCGTCGTGTGGGAGAAACTTTTCATCCTTAAAGTTACCCCACAGATCTCCATGAGGAGTACCACGATAAATGCTTTGTCCGCCGGTTCCGTCACCCGTTGTGAAATCTACAAAAACAGTAACGAGGTCAGCATAATATAGGATGAAATAAATTTGAATGGTCACAAAAATTCTACCTCCGCCTTGGACGACAAAATTCTTGATGATGCGGTGGAACTTGCTGCCCTTCAAGTGCAGGATTCCGCCCTACATAGCAAGCAGCAAGTAAGTATAAAGGACACACACCAAAAGTGGCTACTCAGAATCACACCTTTTCGCCAGTGCATAAAGCGCGGAAGTTCTCGGAAGCGAGCGGGATTTCATCCTTCAGCAGGCGCATGATGATCCTGCCGGCTGGGGCTCCAGCGATCGAGATGTCCATGTACACAGTGGGGTCCGTGTCTTTCGTGATGAACTTTTTCTTCCTTTCCTTCAAGCTCAGCCCGGCGTCAGTCACATAACGCTCGTGAAGTTTTTGAAACAGCTCTTCTTCACGACCCGCGTACAGCTCCAGCGTGCGATCAACTGCATCCAGCTTTGTCGGGTTGTACCGGGTGTAAAAGCCCACCAACCGATCCTTGAACGCAGATCGAGGCCCTTGAGAGGCTGTAACCCCCTCGCTCGTCACCGTGCCTCCAGTAGCAGCACGTGTGACTGCTTTAGCTTGGCTGGAGCCCAAGCCGTAGCCTCTCCGCAGCAGCTTTTCCGCGAGGCTCGCTTCTAAGCTGCCATCCATCTTACGTGAAGCCTTTTGTCTTTCTCCGATATTTGCAGCTTCGTCCACCAGCTCTTGGTGCTGTTTGCGCCACGACTGCTGCGAGCGCTGCCGGAACGCGGCGTCGGGGCCGATGGAGCCGCTGAGGCTCGAGCCGCCCGAGGAGCTGAGCTTCCGCTTGGCGTCCTGCGCTGCTCGCTCCAGTTCATCTAGCACCGGCTCGTTGCGCAGCTGTTTGGCCTCCTGCCACTTCTGGAGCGACTTGCTCTTGAACGCCGCGGCCAGCGCCACACTCTCCGGGTCCGTCACGACCTTGGCGTCGGCATTCCACTGCGATTCACGCACAAATAGCAACCACATAAGAAGATCAGTCACTGTATTTTACCCCCAGCGCACTATTGCCGCCTTCTCTGCTGTCCAGCACTCACATCGAACAGGCGCAGCGGGTGCCTCGGCAGCTCCGCGTCCGCCATGGTCGCGTCAGAATTGTGGCTTATGTGTCATACACGCATATGGTGTACGACACCTTATTTTAAATACGACGTAGTGATTCGCCGAAACTTTTCGCGAGCCAGCGATTGGCCAGGGACAGCGACTGGCATCGGGTGGCTCGCAGCTCTTCGTGCATATGCAGCGGTCTCCATTTCCTCTTTCTTCCCCGGTGAAACCTCGTTGCAGAAAATGGTGTTTGAGAAGCCGATTATCGTCGACTGCCGCGGCCACCTGGTGGGCCGTCTTGCCTCCCTGATCGCCAAGGAGCTCCTGCAGGGCCAGCACGTCGTGGCTGTGCGTTGCGAGCAGCTTGAGATCTCCGGCTCGCGTACGTATTCCCCCTGCTAGTGAAGGAATTTTGTATTCAGAGACAGACAGCGCCGCGTCCTCGCACACGTCCAGCAGCTCGCTGCCCATGGGCGTCCGTGTGTGTACCCAGGCCTGTCACGTCGCACAGAGAAACAGGAGTGTCTGCACTCGTAGAGATTTTTTAAGTGTGGCAAGGAGTGCTGCGCCTTGAGTGCGTTCGGCTTTCCGACGACCGCCTGTGTCGACTCGAGGATCGTCCGTCGTATTGTGGTCTCTTCCGGATGCTGCGTTCCGTGTCGGATTTTGCTGCGAGGTGAAGCGTGAAGATGCGGAACAGAGTGAAGGCGGTAGCTGATGCGATGGGCCGAGTCGCCTCAGACGAGGAAATGACGGATGTAATTCGGTGCAACCTCCCCAAACATGCAAAAGTCGCTGCGTGCAGACACCCTGCGGATCTGCGCGACATCTCTGAATGTTGTCGTGGTGAAGCAGCGGTGTGTCATGCCGTCTGCTGTGTGGTCTTGAGAACGGATTACTCATGTGATCTGCTCTTGCGTCCACGATACAACAGACGTGCGCAACAAAGTCAAGTTCTTCCAGTTCTTGAACAAGCGTACGGCCACCAACCCCAAGAAGGGCCCCATCCACTACCGTGCCCCGTCGCGCATGCTGTGGCGCACGATCCGTGGCATGCTGCCGCACAAGACGGCCCGTGGTGCCGCCGCCCTCCAGCGCCTTAAGGTACGATCTAGTCAAGTCGAGACGGCGTTTACAACTATGAGCTAATGACCTACTTTTTTATTAATTTCAGGTGTTCGACGGCATCCCGTCGCCGTACGACAAGCAGAAGCGTATGGTCGTCCCTGCTGCTCTGCGTGTGCTGCGCCTGAAGGCCAACCGCCGCTACACCGTCCTTGGCGCCCTTGCCTCGGAGGTCGGCTGGCGTCACGCCGAGCTGGTCAAGCGCCTCGAGGCCAAGCGTGTGCTCAAGTCCGACGCTTTCTACAAGAAGAAGGTTGCCCAGCAGAAGCGTCTTGGAGAGGCCGAGTCCAAGGTCTTCGCCGAGAACTCGGAGCTCAAGCCCACGCTTGCCAAGTACGGCCACGCTCTTTAAGTTGGTGGCTGCTTCGGTTGGTTTCTTGGTTCGCACCTTGGAAAACAATAGCAGACGCTTACGCAATTGCGTCACTTGTTTCTAATTACAATGGAAACGTTTGAGGAAATTTCACCGTTCTCGGCCTTTGCTCCCCTTGTGGTGGTCTTTATCCGACGGCGTAGTCGGATAATCCTGCTTTTGCCCATGCGAAAGTGTCGTCAATGTTGATCATTGCGCTATCCTGTGCATCGTTCCTAGCTTCTACAAACACGAAAATCAAAATGCTGACTACAAGCCGTCGAAGGCGCTAAACTTGTCCCCGCTTTGCTGCTGCTGTGGTGCGTACGCATCGTACCCAGAAGCTTGGATCTGTAGCATTTGACCAGGGCCGGCAAGGCCCATATTGTTCTGGCCGTAGCCACCACCACTCAACGGCGCTTGCTGCTGCATACCGTACGGCGTCATCTGCATCATGCCTGGGTGGTTGTACTGCTGCTGTTGCTGCTGGTTCATCATTCCGTTGCCCATTCCAGTGTTCTGGCCGTACGGCACCATGCCTTGCTGCTGACCCACAGTGCTGGCTTGCATCCCCATCGTGTTCTGGCTCGTGTACGTTGGTGCCCCAGACTGAACATCAGCACTCGCGCTCATGCTCATGCCATTAAACATGCCCCCATTAGTCCCCGGTGCTTGAGCCGGTGCGGGTGCAGCAGGCAGAGCCGTGAGCAGGTTTCCTGTGTCAAGTAGGTCATTTGACGTGCTGGATGACTGCGTGAAAACAAATAGACAGCAACAATAGTGAGAAACAATACGCATCACTCAACACCACAGTTCAGACAGCTTTTGGAACGCACCTTGGCAGCAGATGCGTCGATACCAAGCAAATCAGCGTTTCCATCGTCCTTCTTGGCACCCGCGCGACGGTTAGATCGCGCACTTCCCTTCTTGCCTGCGCGGCGGCGTGCCGCAAATGATTCAGCCCGGTCTGCCGCTGACTCGCGGTGGCTACCTGAGTCTCGACGCTCCGTTCTCGTACTCTGTGTCCTGCTGCTAGTAGATGAACTCGAATTGCCCAGATAGAACGGGTCGTCCGAGTACCGTTCAGGTCGCTGGTTTGGCGCAGCTTCGGGCTCCGGCTTCTTCTTCGGGACATACTCTTCCGACAAAAGCTTGTTTGCGGCAGCCACACCAGACTCCCGCTCCTTCGACGCCTCCGCTGCACGAACAGCGTCCGACATTCCCGATGCAGCTGTGATGCCAGTGGTCACGGAGCTAACAGAGCTCTGCGAAGTGAACGACTTGTCGCGCTCGCTAATCACAGCCTTAAGCATGTCCTGAATCTTCTCGCACACCATGTCAAACTGTGAGTTGTTCAACGTCTGCTCCCACAGCAACGGAGCCACTGCCGGAATTATCAACTTCGCAGCGAACTCGGGGCCCAGGTGCTTGCCAAGGTTGTCGTAGCATCCAAGGATGCACATGCACGCGGCGGGTGTTTTATCTTCCTGGAGGGTCTGCTGGAGAGTAGGCAACACACTCTCAATCAGCAGGTCTTTGTCGAATACGTGGAAAGACTTTGCAAGCCAAAGCAATGCGTTTATCCGCACTGACGGCTGCGGGGGTGTAAGGATGAGCTTGTTCACTCGCGGCAGAATCACTTGCTTCAAGATGCGGTACTCGAACAAGCTGGCCTGGTCCACAATTTTGTTCAGTACCGTGTCCAGGATCTCAGGCACTGTGCTGTCCAAGGCGCGGCAAAGCATCGGCACAATGTGGTCGCGAATGTAGCCGTCCTCCGCCTTCGGGATGAGTGTCTCCAGCTCCGAAACGAACATGAGCATACATTGCACCGGCTCCGTAATGGCCAGCAGCGAAACCATCATAGGCGCGATCGAATACGAGAACGTCTGCTTGTCCACCTTGGCCACAATTTTAAGCAGCGGCGTGATCACAAACGGAGCCACCGCCTTGTTAATCACGACCGACTGAAGACCCGGAAGGACCATATCACGCAGCACGCGGGGTGAGAAAGCATCAATAGCGTCAGGCAGCGTCGTCAGGAACTTTGCCTGTGCTGCTGGCTCCTGCTCCACCAGACTTTGCAGCATACGCAGCGTCTTGATAGGACCCGAGTCGAAGAACGGTGACGCGAGGAATGCGCGCGCCTCCGGACGCTTTGTCGGCTCCAGCGATAGCAACGAACGGATCGTGTTTTGCAACGCCGTCGGCACCGAGGTCGGGAACGAGATGGGGTGCAGAGACTGCACCTTGTAGCCGTGGGTCATCTTATTGCCGTCGTGGACGTCCAGCACAGGGTTGCGTCCGCCGTCAGCACGTGGCGGCACGAACAGTTCGTACACGAGCAGCCCGAGCGAAAACATGTCGGCCTTGCTATCAAACTGGCGCGGCTCCGTGACCAGTTCAGGTGCGCAGTACTCGAGCGGCGGTTCCCAGCTGCCTTCGATCGCTCCGGTTGTAGGGTTCCTGGACCCCGTCGAAGCGTCAAAGCTGTAGTATTCACTGCGCGAAGTCTGTCCGGGCTCCATAACTCTGCAAAAGCCCATGCCGCCCAGCTTCCACTCGCCCTTGGGCGTGATAAAGATGCTTTGTGGCCCGAGACTGAGGTGCACGCGGCGGCCTTCGCGGTGCAGGAAGCTGAGCGCCTCGCCCACGTGCATGAGGCCGCAGGCGAGCTCGAACTCGGCGAGGCCGATCTCCAGCACCTCGGGCGTGACGTTGGCGACGTTGGTGAAGTTCTTGCAGGCGTTGGCCAGCGAGCACGTGACGCGCTCCGTGACGAAGCACAGCGAGCGGCGGCTCTCCTCGAAGACCTCCTCCACCTTGAGCACGTGCGGGTGGCGCAGCACGCGCAGCGTCTTCATCTCCTGGCGCAGGATCTCGAGCACACGGTCCTGTGCCTCCTTGCTCTTGAGGCGCTTGAGCTCGTCCTTGTCGAACAGGAAGACGCTGTACTCGTGGTTGCTCTTGCGGTGCACGGCCGGGAAGATCTTCCACGACAGTTCATGGCCGCCCGACGCCGTGCAGTCCTTGGGCGTCTCGTAGTGCTTCAGGTACTCCTCGCTCAGCATGCCCTGCAGGTTCTGCGCGCCGGAGACGGCGGCCGACGCCGCGCCCGACACGGCCGTCTGCACGGCGCTCGAGAAGCGGTTCAGCATGCTCATGGCCTACTGGGGGATCGATAGCGAGTGCGTCGCCTTCCCGCGTGTCAGTTCGATTCGAGGAAAAATCATGAAATGACGACCAAAATTAGGGAAAGATATGGCTACACTCCACGGTGATGCATTGCCGGGATATGCTTGGTGTTGGGGCATGGTTGAAGCCACCCTGCAACATGTCAGAGATCCGTTACCGAAGGCAATGAGGCAATCATCCTAGTCCAAGGACGCGCTGGGCTGGTGTGGGCATCTCGATGCGAGGTGATACCGTGATTCACCTCAGGAGTAATCTATACGCAATTTGCAGCGCAGACAGACACGCGGGCTTCATTGAGAACTTCTCCATAAGAAGGACCGACAGGGTATTCCATCGGGTGCACAATGACATCGACATCGCCCAAGTTCTCGGACGCCGAGCTGCTGGACCTGCTAGCGACGCTGGACGACGACGACGAGGCTGAGGTGAGTGGACTGACAATATCTCGAACCCTTCGGCGTTCCGGAGGTGGCTCAACGCGGTGTGTCCTACCTGCTCGATTCAAAAGTTGCAGGACGTCAAGATGGAAGAGCAAACCAGTGTCTGGGATCCCTCCGTGAACTTAGTGCTGGACGGTGAGATGTTCACGTCGGAGAAAGACTTTGAAAGCTTCATGGAATCGCGTACGCCAGGCGAGGCCATAAGCTCGGTGGTAACACCCACATACATATTACCGGAGACCAGAGCGAGCGGCGTAGGGACCAAGCGAGCACCGCTACCTATGGCAATGCGACGGCCAAAACGTTGTCGGAAGACGCGCAAGCAGGAGATTGACCACCTCCGTGCGGTCGCAGCGGAGCTGGAGAAGAAACTCACGGAGCATAACGGAGCCCACGACCTGGATAGACCAGAGATCGATCCCTTCTGGAAGCGCGTCTCGAACCAATTACTTGAACAGCGACGGAAATCTGTCATGGAGAACGCCAGGCTTCGGGATCTCGTTCGTGGGCAGATGACTATAGTCAAGGGATTCCAGCGCTCGCTGGAGAAGACTTCTGCCCTGAGTGTGAGTAATTCGTCCTCTGGGTAAGTTTTGCTGTTCGTTCTAACACGGATTGCGTGGTTTGCTACAGCAAAAGGATGTTTATCCAGTAGCAGAACAGAGCGCAGTGGCTCCTCGCCAATCCAAGGAGCTCTACCGAGACCTGTTTCGCAACTTATCAACCCTGTACAGCACTGGGGTGGACACGATGCTTCCACAGTCCAGCGGACCGAGTCCGAGCCTAGATGGCAGCAAAAAGGTGAACATTGAGGTCGAAACAGACAGCAACGATGGCCTCCACATGTGCCTCCAGGTCGTGGAGAACAAGCTCGTCCCGTTCAGCTTCGAGGAGGTCAGAGAAAAGGCTTGGAAGATCCTCACAGGAACAATCGGACACAAAGACTTCGAGCTGGTATAATACGGCAAGCCGCGCTCGAACTTGATGTAGAGTTCATACCTCTAACAGTGTTTCTGCTGGCTGTGGGTGACAGACTATCCAAAACCAAGGCGATGAGATGTTTGGTTGGATTAAACTGGACAACGCCATGGGTCCCATGCAAATGCTCGGGAACATAGCAATTCGGCAATACGTCGAGCCGAACAAGCTGACCATTATCTGGGAGTGCGAAGGCGACGTGCACCAGGGCTATTCGAAGACCCGAATTCAACCCAAAGGATGGTACGTTGGCGCACTCGCTTCGTAGCAATGCAGTAGGTGCTCACTCCGTTGCAATGACAGGTGTGTGTTTGAGCCCGCAGAGGGAGATTCAGCGAACACTACCATCTTCAGGAGGTGTGCGATTCTGAGCCCGATCATCCCCGACGACTCCAACTCGGAGAGGTCCATCGGCATGACCACGGAGCTTGTGCTCGAGAACTACAAGCGGACCGTGGTCTACATTTTCGACGGCATGCTGGCCTCGCTCAACCGCTCGTAGGCAGAAATGCACTGTGCAAACAAACTCGTGCTTTTTCGTATTTACGGGCTCCTTTTTGTATTTATGGCACTTTTATTTTTACAGTCATTCCTCGGTTGGCGACATGAGGCAGGCAACGCCGCTCTTCTCGGAGGCGGAGCTGCTAGACGTGCTCACAGGTATCGATGCAGGCTGCTCCAAGGATGCTACCGCCGGCCCTTCCGTGAACGTGGTGCTGAATGAGGACGTGCTGTCGTCGGAGAGGGCGTTCGAGGAGTTCATGGAGTCGCTCGCGTCGGACGACGACGCAGGCGTCTCGACGGTCTCCGACGGCAGCCAATCCGAGACCGCATCGTCCTCTAAGAGCAAGCGCAAAGTGGACGCCGCTGCGACGGTGACTCCAGCGGCTACTAGCAAACCCAAGCGGAAGCGACGCAAACATGAGCTGGACCACCTCCGAGCAGTGGCGGCGGAGCTGGAGAAGAAGCTTCAGGTGTTGAACGATTCCTCGAGTGACGAACAAGCAGGAACCAGCAACTTCTGGAAACACATTTCCAATCAAATGGTGTCGGAACGGCAGAAAGCTGTCGGGGAGAACGCGAGGCTGCGACAGCTTGTTCGAGAGCAGGTTAAGTCGGTCAAGTCCATGCAGCGCACACTGGAAAAGACCCCGGATCTGAGTGTGAGTCATGCTGACTTATCTGAGTTTGTGATTAACGTACAGTACTTATCGTTGGTGTGACGTACTTGTGGCTGCTCAGAAAATGGAGATTGAACCAGAATGCTCCCAGCTGCAGCAGTGTCAATCGCCGACATCAAAGGAGCTGTACAGAGACCTTTTCAAGAACATTTCGTCTTCGTATACCAACGGCGTGGGTAGCCTTCTACTGCAGCAACCGTGCATGCCGACACCGAGCCTTGTGGGCAAAAGAAAGATGAACATGGAGATGGAGACTGTCGACGACTGCAGTCCTCGGATGTGCCTGCAGTTCGTGGAGAGTCGGCTGATCCCGTTCAGCCTCGTGCGCATCGGAGATCACGCCTGGGACTTTCTGTCGGGATCAAGCGGACACGACAACTTTCGAATGGTACAGTGTGGGTACCACCGTGCTTAGCTGTCGACGACGTTACTCATGTACACTGACTGCACGACAGGCTCTTCAAAACCAAGGCAACGAGATGTTTGGGCACTGCACGGTGAACAACCCCGCCGGTTCCTCTCAAACGTTAGGGAACATTGCGGTGCGGCGGTACTATGAGGCGAACAAGCTGACATTTGTGTGGGAATGCGACGGACTGTGCTCGCACGACGGCGCCTTCGCAATGCGTGTGCACCAGAAAGGATGGTTCGTTTAACAGTTATAGACCATCAGCGTCCTTTTGCTAACCAATTGTGCGTGATGTGATCAATAGGTGCGTCTTCGAGCCGGCCAAGGAGGACTCGGAGAACGCGACGATCTTCCGCGCCTGCGCTCGAATGACTCCAAGTCTCGGAGACAGCGATTCATTTACCAACTCAGCGAAGACTGTGGCGCAGACCACCGAGATGGTCATCGAAAACTATGAGAAAACCATTGTATACATCTTCGACGCCGTGCTGGAGTCTCTAGCTGCAACCTGAAGATTCACTGAGTGGCAGGAAAATGAGTTAGTAACAGCAAGTATTGTGATCGGAGGCCACCCGAAGTGTCGTTTTAATTGGACCTTAAAGGGCATTAATCTGAGGGAATCCAATGCGATCGATATTTAATTCGGGGTAATCACGCAGGACGTGTGAGGCACCAGCCATTGTTCAAAATTCCCTACATCGCCATGTACTCGGCAGATTTCGCTGGAGAACAATAACGCTACACTACCAGTATGCTTAGAGTATTGCCACCAGCTGTGCCTGCTTTGCGTGTTGGCTTGGCTTCATGTAGAGTTTTGTGTCGGGCCGAGTCATCTTCGTAGAGAAGCTATTCAGAGCCGAGGTTTCCTTCACCTCAGCTAATGAGTAGACTTTCTCAAAGTTATCATGGTCCTCGTCAATCTTGATCTTCAACAGGGGCAGCGCTTCTGCTAGTCTGTTCAAACGCAGACTCCGGTGCAAAGTATTACTATAACGCTGATTTGGAGAGTCTGTATTGATTTAAATTAACTAAGATAGAACTTTGCGTTTTGTTAAGTGGTGACAGTAATGTTGTATGGTCGAAGCGCTAACCTTTGACCATGCATCCTCGCACCACCTCTGTGCGGTAAGAAGGTCTACTTTGTGTGGGTTATCTAATCCTCCACCTAGTTATCTGAAGCAAGCATCATTTTCTCAGATAGTATATACCTATTGATGCAATGAGTGATGCCTTGGTCCATAGGTTGGATCCTCGCAGTTGTGTTAGGCAGCAACTTTTCCACGCGTACGTTCGTCAGAGAAAGAGGCCAGTCTCGTGATGGCGTTGTTGACTAGGAGCATAACCGACTGGCCCTCAGCCCGCATTTTTTCCGTCAAGAGCCAACCATTTCTGGTACATCCAGCCGGTCATCCAATTCTTCTCAGTTCCGAAGTAGGAGGGGGTGGTCATCTTTCTGGATAGCCAGCGAAGCTTAGCTGCTGTTCCGAAGTACAGAATTGGGGACTTTTCGGCTCCCTCTGCATGCTGTAGGCAGCCATAGTAACCCTCGCCTTGCCTTGTTTTAAAGCGGGAGCAGCATTTCTACAAAAAGAACCTCGTGGTATTGCACTGTAAAAAACAATATCGTTCTCGGCCAGAACGTTGTCGGCTTTGTCATGCTCGCTGAGGTTGATAGCGTGAGTTCCGCCGGGATCATGATAATCGATCACGCGAAGAAGCTTGTCAACAAGCTCCGCATCCCTACCGAACAGGCTCCTCGGCTTGGACAGTCATGGTTTTGCTGCTTGCAAGCACGATATGGCGAAGATCCTTCGGCGAGTCCGACTCTGTCGTTCCTAATGATCAGGACTTGCGTCATTGCATTCTCTACGAGGCGCATGACACCCCCCCACAGCGGTCATTTTGGTAGCCAGAAGATGTTTATGACTGTTGCGCGAAATTGTTTGTAACCCCGTTATGTACAATTTGATGCCCACGTACGTGCAGAAATTGAGACTGCCAACGCCGAAGCCCGCTCCCTCATCGTCAGCTCCGCTTGCCGGTACCAGCCGACTGTTGACGCTCCATGAGTATGAACTTCATCTTCAAGCTCCCGGCGGACACGCGCAGCCATACGAGCATCTTGGTCTTCGTCTGCCGCCTCAGCAAAATGACGTGGCTCGCCGCGGTGAAGAAGATCTTGACGGTGCAGCAAGCGGTCCAGCTCTTTATCGACAATGCTTTTCGCCATCATGGCCTCCCGGAGACATTTGTGCGTGATCGGGATCCCCGCTCGTGGCCCACTGTTGCCAACACTTGCTCCGCCGCCTCGGCAAGAGATTGAACATGTTCACAGCGGATCATCCAGAGACGAACGGTCAGACCGAGCGAGTGAACTACTTTCAAGGATGTGCTGCGAAGTATCTGCGCCGAAGCATCCACAACGAGGCACCCTAAGTGAAGTTTGCATCAACGATGCGGTGCTTTCGTCGACAGGTTTCACCCCCACTCTACGTCAACGGGCTGCGGCATCTGCGTACGCCGCTGTCGTTGCTACCGGTTTCGAATTTGCGCAGGATATGCTATCGCTGAAGATCCGCGTGGCCTCAAAGGCCTCCGCTCGTCTGTCAAACGGACTTCTCATGTCCAATGCGACTGACGGAGCGATACGACAGCGCGTCTGTGACGCTATGGTGGCTGCTCAAGACAATCAAATGGAATACATTTACGGCCCTGGGCGTAAGAACACACACGTGTTTAAACTCGGAACCAGGTCCTATTAAACGCTAATTATCTCTCAATTCAGGCGGTTATTGCTGTGGGCATCACGAAGCTTCGACCACGGTTCGTGAGGGCGTTCTCGGTCATCGGCGTCTGCATCAACGCGGGTGCGCTGAGTCTTCCGTCGGTTATAGCCACGCATCGGACGTTCTACGTGGGATTACTCAATCCATATCACCCCGGGTGACTTCGAGAGTCCGACGAATTTTGAGTACTACTCGTCATCATCTACATCAAGTAAACTTGAGAAAGAGCTACAACATCCCCGCTCTCGGAGGCGCTTGAGCGCACACGCGCGCATAGAGCTCGCAGATCCAGTGGAGATGATCCTGAATTGCAAAGCGGTCGACCTGAATGGCCTGCTCGCTCTCCGAGCAGCTCTTGACACAGATCCTGCTCCAGGTTATCGACCCGCTGTCGGAAATCGCAAATCATGCTCCCTGCGTGAGGGACGTCCCGTCTCGCCTCAACGGTCAACTCAAATGAAATTCACGACACAAGACCCGCCTATTGCGTATCCAGGAGCCTCCACAGCCGTTAGGAGGCTTCCCTGAACCGACGAGACGGCAGTCACCGAGGCGCACAATGCCGACGAATGACTTGAGGCATCTCGATCAATCGACGCGTCCATTGCGACCAGATTGGTAATGAGAGCGCGTTCTACTTCCACGTCGAGCAGCTACTGAAGCGCCACAGGTGTAACGGTCGCTATCAGTATCTGGTAAGTGACGTGGCTATCCAGAGGATCCAAGCACGTGGGGGACTGGAAGTGGCCTGCGCTCATATCTTTGCAAGACCTATTCGAGAATGACCCCGGTCCCGCGTCCGGCAGATTGTGGTTGAAGCTGCAGTTGTGTAACTAGCCGTCGACGATCATCTTCGTGAAAGCGCAGGCAACGCTGGGCAAGCCAATCGAGGCGATATGGCGAGTCAGTGAACTCGGGCATGAAATACACCAAGTAGTGAAGCCACTGCGTGAGATCATACTCGTTGGATTGGCGGGCCAGGTCCGTATCATCGTAAAAGCCGACCGGATATTTCACAAAGTGCAACACCATATGCCCCGATTCCAGAGAAAACTACTTAACCGTATAACCGTAGTCCTAGGCTTTCTTGAAATTTAATAGTCGCCTGGAAATTACATAACAAATTTCTCTCAAAATTGTAAACCACTCTCCACGGGCTCACCGTCGCGCTGCGCGTCCGCCCAGTCCGTTCGCTCTCGAAATGGGCTCCTGCTGGACTCGAAATGGGTCTCTGCGTTGGCAACTCTGCAGGCCAGCTGCGCGGTGCCGCGGCATGTCTGTGACCCGACAGCGACGCCTGGGTGCCAAGTGGCCCGGCAGAGCGTGCGTAGGGCGCGACAGAACCCCTGGCAAGGGACTGCCAAAAAGGGCAACAAAGAGCAGGGCCTTGCCGGAGATCGAATCCGGGACCTCTCGCACCCTAAGCGAGAATCATACCACTAGACCACAAGGCCACGCGAACGCAACAACTCGCCCACATGTCGCGTCCACTGCACGCCTCCTACGCTCTGCGACCATGTCCGCCGCCACTCTCCACGGTCTCACCGTCGCGCTGCGCGTCCGCCCAGTCCGTTCGCTCTCGAAATGGGCTCCTGCTGGACTCGAAATGGGTCTCTGCGTTGGCAACTCTGCAGGCCAGCTGCGCGGTGCCGCGGCATGTCTGTGACCCGACAGCGACGCCTGGGTGCCAAGTGGCCCGGCAGAGCGTGCGTAGGGCGCGACAGAACCCCTGGCAAGGGACTGCCAAAAAGGGCAACAAAGAGCAGGGCCTTGCCGGAGATCGAATCCGGGACCTCTCGCACCCTAAGCGAGAATCATACCACTAGACCACAAGGCCACGCGAACGCAACAACTCGCCCACATGTCGCGTCCACTGCACGCCTCCTACGCTCTGCGACCATGTCCGCCGCCACTCTCCACGGTCTCACCGTCGCGCTGCGCGTCCGCCCAGTCCGTTCGCTCTCGAAATGGGCTCCTGCTGGACTCGAAATGGGTCTCTGCGTTGGCAACTCTGCAGGCCAGCTGCGCGGTGCCGCGGCATGTCTGTGACCCGACAGCGACGCCTGGGTGCCAAGTGGCCCGGCAGAGCGTGCGTAGGGCGCGACAGAACCCCTGGCAAGGGACTGCCAAAAAGGGCAACAAAGAGCAGGGCCTTGCCGGAGATCGAATCCGGGACCTCTCGCACCCTAAGCGAGAATCATACCACTAGACCACAAGGCCACGCGAACGCAACAACTCGCCCACATGTCGCGTCCACTGCACGCCTCCTACGCTCTGCGACCATGTCCGCCGCCACTCTCCACGGTCTCACCGTCGCGCTGCGCGTCCGCCCAGTCCGTTCGCTCTCGAAATGGGCTCCTGCTGGACTCGAAATGGGTCTCTGCGTTGGCAACTCTGCAGGCCAGCTGCGCGGTGCCGCGGCATGTCTGTGACCCGACAGCGACGCCTGGGTGCCAAGTGGCCCGGCAGAGCGTGCGTAGGGCGCGACAGAACCCCTGGCAAGGGACTGCCAAAAAGGGCAACAAAGAGCAGGGCCTTGCCGGAGATCGAATCCGGGACCTCTCGCACCCTAAGCGAGAATCATACCACTAGACCACAAGGCCACGCGAACGCAACAACTCGCCCACATGTCGCGTCCACTGCACGCCTCCTACGCTCTGCGACCATGTCCGCCGCCACTCTCCACGGTCTCACCGTCGCGCTGCGCGTCCGCCCAGTCCGTTCGCTCTCGAAATGGGCTCCTGCTGGACTCGAAATGGGTCTCTGCGTTGGCAACTCTGCAGGCCAGCTGCGCGGTGCCGCGGCATGTCTGTGACCCGACAGCGACGCCTGGGTGCCAAGTGGCCCGGCAGAGCGTGCGTAGGGCGCGACAGAACCCCTGGCAAGGGACTGCCAAAAAGGGCAACAAAGAGCAGGGCCTTGCCGGAGATCGAATCCGGGACCTCTCGCACCCTAAGCGAGAATCATACCACTAGACCACAAGGCCACGCGAACGCAACAACTCGCCCACATGTCGCGTCCACTGCACGCCTCCTACGCTCTGCGACCATGTCCGCCGCCACTCTCCACGGTCTCACCGTCGCGCTGCGCGTCCGCCCAGTCCGTTCGCTCTCGAAATGGGCTCCTGCTGGACTCGAAATGGGTCTCTGCGTTGGCAACTCTGCAGGCCAGCTGCGCGGTGCCGCGGCATGTCTGTGACCCGACAGCGACGCCTGGGTGCCAAGTGGCCCGGCAGAGCGTGCGTAGGGCGCGACAGAACCCCTGGCAAGGGACTGCCAAAAAGGGCAACAAAGAGCAGGGCCTTGCCGGAGATCGAATCCGGGACCTCTCGCACCCTAAGCGAGAATCATACCACTAGACCACAAGGCCACGCGAACGCAACAACTCGCCCACATGTCGCGTCCACTGCACGCCTCCTACGCTCTGCGACCATGTCCGCCGCCACTCTCCACGGTCTCACCGTCGCGCTGCGCGTCCGCCCAGTCCGTTCGCTCTCGAAATGGGCTCCTGCTGGACTCGAAATGGGTCTCTGCGTTGGCAACTCTGCAGGCCAGCTGCGCGGTGCCGCGGCATGTCTGTGACCCGACAGCGACGCCTGGGTGCCAAGTGGCCCGGCAGAGCGTGCGTAGGGCGCGACAGAACCCCTGGCAAGGGACTGCCAAAAAGGGCAACAAAGAGCAGGGCCTTGCCGGAGATCGAATCCGGGACCTCTCGCACCCTAAGCGAGAATCATACCACTAGACCACAAGGCCACGCGAACGCAACAACTCGCCCACATGTCGCGTCCACTGCACGCCTCCTACGCTCTGCGACCATGTCCGCCGCCACTCTCCACGGTCTCACCGTCGCGCTGCGCGTCCGCCCAGTCCGTTCGCTCTCGAAATGGGCTCCTGCTGGACTCGAAATGGGTCTCTGCGTTGGCAACTCTGCAGGCCAGCTGCGCGGTGCCGCGGCATGTCTGTGACCCGACAGCGACGCCTGGGTGCCAAGTGGCCCGGCAGAGCGTGCGTAGGGCGCGACAGAACCCCTGGCAAGGGACTGCCAAAAAGGGCAACAAAGAGCAGGGCCTTGCCGGAGATCGAATCCGGGACCTCTCGCACCCTAAGCGAGAATCATACCACTAGACCACAAGGCCACGCGAACGCAACAACTCGCCCACATGTCGCGTCCACTGCACGCCTCCTACGCTCTGCGACCATGTCCGCCGCCACTCTCCACGGTCTCACCGTCGCGCTGCGCGTCCGCCCAGTCCGTTCGCTCTCGAAATGGGCTCCTGCTGGACTCGAAATGGGTCTCTGCGTTGGCAACTCTGCAGGCCAGCTGCGCGGTGCCGCGGCATGTCTGTGACCCGACAGCGACGCCTGGGTGCCAAGTGGCCCGGCAGAGCGTGCGTAGGGCGCGACAGAACCCCTGGCAAGGGACTGCCAAAAAGGGCAACAAAGAGCAGGGCCTTGCCGGAGATCGAATCCGGGACCTCTCGCACCCTAAGCGAGAATCATACCACTAGACCACAAGGCCACGCGAACGCAACAACTCGCCCACATGTCGCGTCCACTGCACGCCTCCTACGCTCTGCGACCATGTCCGCCGCCACTCTCCACGGTCTCACCGTCGCGCTGCGCGTCCGCCCAGTCCGTTCGCTCTCGAAATGGGCTCCTGCTGGACTCGAAATGGGTCTCTGCGTTGGCAACTCTGCAGGCCAGCTGCGCGGTGCCGCGGCATGTCTGTGACCCGACAGCGACGCCTGGGTGCCAAGTGGCCCGGCAGAGCGTGCGTAGGGCGCGACAGAACCCCTGGCAAGGGACTGCCAAAAAGGGCAACAAAGAGCAGGGCCTTGCCGGAGATCGAATCCGGGACCTCTCGCACCCTAAGCGAGAATCCCCTACAAGTAACAGAGTAACCTGTCCGTCCGTCCGTCCGTCCGTCCGTCTGTCCGTCATTCCGTACGCACCTCGAGCGTAACGCAAATCCGGACTTTCCGTTGGCTATAAATAGCTGCCGAGCGCAGCGAAGGCGGCCCTCCCATTCGCCAATACTATAATTCGAGCCCTCTCATTGGCTATTTAGTGGAGCCTCTGCGCGATTGGCTATTATAATGCGTAGAGTGGACTACACCACATCGGAACTAGCCGAATGAAATCGCTGCTGATTGGACAAAATAAACCGCCTTTCAACAACGTTTCTTTTCATTCCCATACGTGGTCGAGTTTCAGAGAGATTCCAGGCAAATTCTCCCGGTGGTGAAGGGCGGCTCGGCGACAGAGACAATCGACGCATGCCTGAAGTCATCCGAACTGTGGCCACTTTTCCAGAAGGTGCGTCTGACAGAGAACATGCGTGTTCGCACGGCTGCCACGTCCGATAGTGCTGCAGAAATGGCTGCGTTTTCCGAGTACCTGCTGAAGGTTGGAGAGGGGAGACACGAGGTACACAATGATCTGGGAAATGACTACATGAAGATTCCACGTGACATGCTCATCGACAACCCCGCCGGTGATCCAGATGAGGACGAGGAGATCCGACCGGGAGCTACTCCGCGAGGTATGCGGCGCATGATCGACGAGATGTACGCCGACATCAACAATTCGGAAGTCGCAACGGACGAGTACTTTGCGAGTCGCACCATCCTCACCACCACGAACGCGATAGTCCATCGTATCAACGAAGCCGTAGCGGATCGCATGACTGGACCAGCTCGAGAATATGTGTCCACGGACTCAGTGGAGGATGACGAGGACGGGAACTTATTCGAGCAGGAGGTGCTCAACTCCCTGAACATCAGTGGCATCCCACCCCACAAGCTGAAACTCAAGAAGGGGATGCCGATCATCATGATGCGGAACTTAAATCCCGACCTGGGGTTGTGCAACGGAACACGCCTGCGAATCGTCGAACTCAAAGATCATGTCATCCACGCCACTATCATGGCCGGCGACAGGCAAGGCCAGCATGTGTTGATCCCGCGCATCGTGTTCATCAGCGATGGCGACATCCGCGATTTCCCATTTTGACTGAGACGCAGGCAGTTTCCTATCCAGACTGCCTTTGCCATGACGATCAACAAGGCGCAGGGACAAACGGTGCAGTACCTGGGACTGTACTTGGCGACTCCTTGCTTTTCCCACGGTCAGCTGTATGTGGCCATGTCAAGGGTTACGTCGAGGTCGAGATTCAAGGCATTGGTCGAGTATCCAGAGCGGGAGGAACAAGACGGAGTGTACACGGCGAACATAGTGTACCGACAGCTGTTCGAGAGGGCGTAGGCAGCGACACATACTGAGGAGGCGAGCGCAGCGAGTACGCCTGTGGTTTGAAGTCCGTGTGCGAAGCACGCGGGTGAAAACCCAGGACCAAGCAGTGCATGCTAGACAAGCGGAGGCGAAGCTTGCGAGCCGTAGCGGACTTAGGGTTCGTACACACGGGAACCACGTGAGACGAGCGCAGCGAGTACGCCTGCGGTTTGAAGTCCGTGTGCGAAGCACGCGGGTGAAAACCCAGGACCAAGCAGTGCATGCTAGACAAGCGGAGGCGAAGCTTGCGAGCCGTAGCGGACTTAGGGTTCGTACACACGGGAACCACGTGAGACGAGCGCAGCGAGTACGCCTGCGGTTTGAAGTCCGTGTGCGAAGCACGCGGGTGAAAACCCAGGACCAAGCAGTGCATGCTAGACAAGCGGAGGCGAAGCTTGCGAGCCGTAGCGGGCTTAGGGTTCGTACACACGGGAACCACGTGAGACGAGCGCAGCGAGTACGCCTGCGGTTTGAAGTCCGTGTGCGAAGCACGCGGGTGAAAACCCAGGACCAAACAGTGCATGGTAGACAAGCGAAGGCGAAGCTTGCGAGCTGTAGCGGGCTTAGGGTTTTGAT
This sequence comes from Phytophthora ramorum, assembly GCF_020800215.1. NCBI lineage: Eukaryota > Oomycota > Peronosporomycetes > Peronosporales > Peronosporaceae > Phytophthora > Phytophthora ramorum. The sequence continues at coordinate 1,597,257 of NW_027150656.1, forward strand.
ACAAGTCTACTGTAAAATATACTGATATAAAACATAACCCTGTCATAGTAAAAATAGTAGTGAAGCGAGCTGGATGAGCGAGCGAACGGGCACCAACCAACCATGCACCCACCGCCCGCAACGCGGGCGGCGCTCGGCTAGTCATACCACTAGACCACAAGGCCACGCGAACGCAACAACTCGCCCACATGTCGCGTCCACTGCACGCCTCCTACGCTCTGCGACCATGTCCGCCGCCACTCTCCACGGTCTCACCGTCGCGCTGCGCGTCCGCCCAGTCCGTTCGCTCTCGAAATGGGCTCCTGCTGGACTCGAAATGGGTCTCTGCGTTGGCAACTCTGCAGGCCAGCTGCGCGGTGCCGCGGCATGTCTGTGACCCGACAGCGACGCCTGGGTGCCAAGTGGCCCGGCAGAGCGTGCGTAGGGCGCGACAGAACCCCTGGCAAGGGACTGCCAAAAAGGGCAACAAAGAGCAGGGCCTTGCCGGAGATCGAATCCGGGACCTCTCGCACCCTAAGCGAGAATCATACCACTAGACCACAAGGCCACGCGAACGCAACAACTCGCCCACATGTCGCGTCCACTGCACGCCTCCTACGCTCTGCGACCATGTCCGCCGCCACTCTCCACGGTCTCACCGTCGCGCTGCGCGTCTGCCCAGTCCGTTCGCTCTCGAAATGGGCTCCTGCTGGACTCGAAATGGGTCTCTGCGTTGGCAACTCTGCAGGCCAGCTGCGCGGTGCCGCGGCATGTCTGTGACCCGACAGCGACGCCTGGGTGCCAAGTGGCCCGGCAGAGCGTGCGTAGGGCGCGACAGAACCCCTGGCAAGGGACTGCCAAAAAGGGCAACAAAGAGCAGGGCCTTGCCGGAGATCGAATCCGGGACCTCTCGCACCCTAAGCGAGAATCATACCACTAGACCACAAGGCCACGCGAACGCAACAACTCGCCCACATGTCGCGTCCACTGCACGCCTCCTACGCTCTGCGACCATGTCCGCCGCCACTCTCCACGGTCTCACCGTCGCGCTGCGCGTCCGCCCAGTCCGTTCGCTCTCGAAATGGGCTCCTGCTGGACTCGAAATGGGTCTCTGCGTTGGCAACTCTGCAGGCCAGCTGCGCGGTGCCGCGGCATGTCTGTGACCCGACAGCGACGCCTGGGTGCCAAGTGGCCCGGCAGAGCGTGCGTAGGGCGCGACAGAACCCCTGGCAAGGGACTGCCAAAAAGGGCAACAAAGAGCAGGGCCTTGCCGGAGATCGAATCCGGGACCTCTCGCACCCTAAGCGAGAATCATACCACTAGACCACAAGGCCACGCGAACGCAACAACTCGCCCACATGTCGCGTCCACTGCACGCCTCCTACGCTCTGCGACCATGTCCGCCGTCACTCTCCACGGTCTCACCGTCGCGCTGCGCGTCTGCCCAGTCCGTTCGCTCTCGAAATGGGCTCCTGCTGGACTCGAAATGGGTCTCTGCGTTGGCAACTCTGCAGGCCAGCTGCGCGGTGCCGCGGCATGTCTGTGACCCGACAGCGACGCCTGGGTGCCAAGTGGCCCGGCAGAGCGTGCGTAGGGCGCGACAGAACCCCTGGCAAGGGACTGCCAAAAAGGGCAACAAAGAGCAGGGCCTTGCCGGAGATCGAATCCGGGACCTCTCGCACCCTAAGCGAGAATCATACCACTAGACCACAAGGCCACGCGAACGCAACAACTCGCCCACATGTCGCGTCCACTGCACGCCTCCTACGCTCTGCGACCATGTCCGCCGCCACTCTCCACGGTCTCACCGTCGCGCTGCGCGTCCGCCCAGTCCGTTCGCTCTCGAAATGGGCTCCTGCTGGACTCGAAATGGGTCTCTGCGTTGGCAACTCTGCAGGCCAGCTGCGCGGTGCCGCGGCATGTCTGTGACCCGACAGCGACGCCTGGGTGCCAAGTGGCCCGGCAGAGCGTGCGTAGGGCGCGACAGAACCCCTGGCAAGGGACTGCCAAAAAGGGCAACAAAGAGCAGGGCCTTGCCGGAGATCGAATCCGGGACCTCTCGCACCCTAAGCGAGAATCATACCACTAGACCACAAGGCCACGCGAACGCAACAACTCGCCCACATGTCGCGTCCACTGCACGCCTCCTACGCTCTGCGACCATGTCCGCCGTCACTCTCCACGGTCTCACCGTCGCGCTGCGCGTCCGCCCAGTCCGTTCGCTCTCGAAATGGGCTCCTGCTGGACTCGAAATGGGTCTCTGCGTTGGCAACTCTGCAGGCCAGCTGCGCGGTGCCGCGGCATGTCTGTGACCCGACAGCGACGCCTGGGTGCCAAGTGGCCCGGCAGAGCGTGCGTAGGGCGCGACAGAACCCCTGGCAAGGGACTGCCAAAAAGGGCAACAAAGAGCAGGGCCTTGCCGGAGATCGAATCCGGGACCTCTCGCACCCTAAGCGAGAATCATACCACTAGACCACAAGGCCACGCGAACGCAACAACTCGCCCACATGTCGCGTCCACTGCACGCCTCCTACGCTCTGCGACCATGTCCGCCGTCACTCTCCACGGTCTCACCGTCGCGCTGCGCGTCCGCCCAGTCCGTTCGCTCTCGAAATGGGCTCCTGCTGGACTCGAAATGGGTCTCTGCGTTGGCAACTCTGCAGGCCAGCTGCGCGGTGCCGCGGCATGTCTGTGACCCGACAGCGACGCCTGGGTGCCAAGTGGCCCGGCAGAGCGTGCGTAGGGCGCGACAGAACCCCTGGCAAGGGACTGCCAAAAAGGGCAACAAAGAGCAGGGCCTTGCCGGAGATCGAATCCGGGACCTCTCGCACCCTAAGCGAGAATCATACCACTAGACCACAAGGCCACGCGAACGCAACAACTCGCCCACATGTCGCGTCCACTGCACGCCTCCTACGCTCTGCGACCATGTCCGCCGTCACTCTCCACGGTCTCACCGTCGCGCTGCGCGTCTGCCCAGTCCGTTCGCTCTCGAAATGGGCTCCTGCTGGACTCGAAATGGGTCTCTGCGTTGGCAACTCTGCAGGCCAGCTGCGCGGTGCCGCGGCATGTCTGTGACCCGACAGCGACGCCTGGGTGCCAAGTGGCCCGGCAGAGCGTGCGTAGGGCGCGACAGAACCCCTGGCAAGGGACTGCCAAAAAGGGCAACAAAGAGCAGGGCCTTGCCGGAGATCGAATCCGGGACCTCTCGCACCCTAAGCGAGAATCATACCACTAGACCACAAGGCCACGCGAACGCAACAACTCGCCCACATGTCGCGTCCACTGCACGCCTCCTACGCTCTGCGACCATGTCCGCCGCCACTCTCCACGGTCTCACCGTCGCGCTGCGCGTCCGCCCAGTCCGTTCGCTCTCGAAATGGGCTCCTGCTGGACTCGAAATGGGTCTCTGCGTTGGCAACTCTGCAGGCCAGCTGCGCGGTGCCGCGGCATGTCTGTGACCCGACAGCGACGCCTGGGTGCCAAGTGGCCCGGCAGAGCGTGCGTAGGGCGCGACAGAACCCCTGGCAAGGGACTGCCAAAAAGGGCAACAAAGAGCAGGGCCTTGCCGGAGATCGAATCCGGGACCTCTCGCACCCTAAGCGAGAATCATACCACTAGACCACAAGGCCACGCGAACGCAACAACTCGCCCACATGTCGCGTCCACTGCACGCCTCCTACGCTCTGCGACCATGTCCGCCGCCACTCTCCACGGTCTCACCGTCGCGCTGCGCGTCCGCCCAGTCCGTTCGCTCTCGAAATGGGCTCCTGCTGGACTCGAAATGGGTCTCTGCGTTGGCAACTCTGCAGGCCAGCTGCGCGGTGCCGCGGCATGTCTGTGACCCGACAGCGACGCCTGGGTGCCAAGTGGCCCGGCAGAGCGTGCGTAGGGCGCGACAGAACCCCTGGCAAGGGACTGCCAAAAAGGGCAACAAAGAGCAGGGCCTTGCCGGAGATCGAATCCGGGACCTCTCGCACCCTAAGCGAGAATCATACCACTAGACCACAAGGCCACGCGAACGCAACAACTCGCCCACATGTCGCGTCCACTGCACGCCTCCTACGCTCTGCGACCATGTCCGCCGCCACTCTCCACGGTCTCACCGTCGCGCTGCGCGTCCGCCCAGTCCGTTCGCTCTCGAAATGGGCTCCTGCTGGACTCGAAATGGGTCTCTGCGTTGGCAACTCTGCAGGCCAGCTGCGCGGTGCCGCGGCATGTCTGTGACCCGACAGCGACGCCTGGGTGCCAAGTGGCCCGGCAGAGCGTGCGTAGGGCGCGACAGAACCCCTGGCAAGGGACTGCCAAAAAGGGCAACAAAGAGCAGGGCCTTGCCGGAGATCGAATCCGGGACCTCTCGCACCCTAAGCGAGAATCATACCACTAGACCACAAGGCCACGCGAACGCAACAACTCGCCCACATGTCGCGTCCACTGCACGCCTCCTACGCTCTGCGACCATGTCCGCCGCCACTCTCCACGGTCTCACCGTCGCGCTGCGCGTCCGCCCAGTCCGTTCGCTCTCGAAATGGGCTCCTGCTGGACTCGAAATGGGTCTCTGCGTTGGCAACTCTGCAGGCCAGCTGCGCGGTGCCGCGGCATGTCTGTGACCCGACAGCGACGCCTGGGTGCCAAGTGGCCCGGCAGAGCGTGCGTAGGGCGCGACAGAACCCCTGGCAAGGGACTGCCAAAAAGGGCAACAAAGAGCAGGGCCTTGCCGGAGATCGAATCCGGGACCTCTCGCACCCTAAGCGAGAATCATACCACTAGACCACAAGGCCACGCGAACGCAACAACTCGCCCACATGTCGCGTCCACTGCACGCCTCCTACGCTCTGCGACCATGTCCGCCGCACTCTCCACGGTCTCACCGTCGCGCTGCGCGTCCGCCCAGTCCGTTCGCTCTCGAAATGGGCTCCTGCTGGACTCGAAATGGGTCTCTGCGTTGGCAACTCTGCAGGCCAGCTGCGCGGTGCCGCGGCATGTCTGTGACCCGACAGCGACGCCTGGGTGCCAAGTGGCCCGGCAGAGCGTGCGTAGGGCGCGACAGAACCCCTGGCAAGGGACTGCCAAAAAGGGCAACAAAGAGCAGGGCCTTGCCGGAGATCGAATCCGGGACCTCTCGCACCCTAAGCGAGAATCATACCACTAGACCACAAGGCCACGCGAACGCAACAACTCGCCCACATGTCGCGTCCACTGCACGCCTCCTACGCTCTGCGACCATGTCCGCCGTCACTCTCCACGGTCTCACCGTCGCGCTGCGCGTCCGCCCAGTCCGTTCGCTCTCGAAATGGGCTCCTGCTGGACTCGAAATGGGTCTCTGCGTTGGCAACTCTGCAGGCCAGCTGCGCGGTGCCGCGGCATGTCTGTGACCCGACAGCGACGCCTGGGTGCCAAGTGGCCCGGCAGAGCGTGCGTAGGGCGCGACAGAACCCCTGGCAAGGGACTGCCAAAAAGGGCAACAAAGAGCAGGGCCTTGCCGGAGATCGAATCCGGGACCTCTCGCACCCTAAGCGAGAATCATACCACTAGACCACAAGGCCACGCGAACGCAACAACTCGCCCACATGTCGCGTCCACTGCACGCCTCCTACGCTCTGCGACCATGTCCGCCGTCACTCTCCACGGTCTCACCGTCGCGCTGCGCGTCTGCCCAGTCCGTTCGCTCTCGAAATGGGCTCCTGCTGGACTCGAAATGGGTCTCTGCGTTGGCAACTCTGCAGGCCAGCTGCGCGGTGCCGCGGCATGTCTGTGACCCGACAGCGACGCCTGGGTGCCAAGTGGCCCGGCAGAGCGTGCGTAGGGCGCGACAGAACCCCTGGCAAGGGACTGCCAAAAAGGGCAACAAAGAGCAGGGCCTTGCCGGAGATCGAATCCGGGACCTCTCGCACCCTAAGCGAGAATCATACCACTAGACCACAAGGCCACGCGAACGCAACAACTCGCCCACATGTCGCGTCCACTGCACGCCTCCTACGCTCTGCGACCATGTCCGCCGCCACTCTCCACGGTCTCACCGTCGCGCTGCGCGTCCGCCCAGTCCGTTCGCTCTCGAAATGGGCTCCTGCTGGACTCGAAATGGGTCTCTGCGTTGGCAACTCTGCAGGCCAGCTGCGCGGTGCCGCGGCATGTCTGTGACCCGACAGCGACGCCTGGGTGCCAAGTGGCCCGGCAGAGCGTGCGTAGGGCGCGACAGAACCCCTGGCAAGGGACTGCCAAAAAGGGCAACAAAGAGCAGGGCCTTGCCGGAGATCGAATCCGGGACCTCTCGCACCCTAAGCGAGAATCATACCACTAGACCACAAGGCCACGCGAACGCAACAACTCGCCCACATGTCGCGTCCACTGCACGCCTCCTACGCTCTGCGACCATGTCCGCCGCCACTCTCCACGGTCTCACCGTCGCGCTGCGCGTCTGCCCAGTCCGTTCGCTCTCGAAATGGGCTCCTGCTGGACTCGAAATGGGTCTCTGCGTTGGCAACTCTGCAGGCCAGCTGCGCGGTGCCGCGGCATGTCTGTGACCCGACAGCGACGCCTGGGTGCCAAGTGGCCCGGCAGAGCGTGCGTAGGGCGCGACAGAACCCCTGGCAAGGGACTGCCAAAAAGGGCAACAAAGAGCAGGGCCTTGCCGGAGATCGAATCCGGGACCTCTCGCACCCTAAGCGAGAATCATACCACTAGACCACAAGGCCACGCGAACGCAACAACTCGCCCACATGTCGCGTCCACTGCACGCCTCCTACGCTCTGCGACCATGTCCGCCGTCACTCTCCACGGTCTCACCGTCGCGCTGCGCGTCCGCCCAGTCCGTTCGCTCTCGAAATGGGCTCCTGCTGGACTCGAAATGGGTCTCTGCGTTGGCAACTCTGCAGGCCAGCTGCGCGGTGCCGCGGCATGTCTGTGACCCGACAGCGACGCCTGGGTGCCAAGTGGCCCGGCAGAGCGTGCGTAGGGCGCGACAGAACCCCTGGCAAGGGACTGCCAAAAAGGGCAACAAAGAGCAGGGCCTTGCCGGAGATCGAATCCGGGACCTCTCGCACCCTAAGCGAGAATCATACCACTAGACCACAAGGCCACGCGAACGCAACAACTCGCCCACATGTCGCGTCCACTGCACGCCTCCTACGCTCTGCGACCATGTCCGCCGCCACTCTCCACGGTCTCACCGTCGCGCTGCGCGTCCGCCCAGTCCGTTCGCTCTCGAAATGGGCTCCTGCTGGACTCGAAATGGGTCTCTGCGTTGGCAACTCTGCAGGCCAGCTGCGCGGTGCCGCGGCATGTCTGTGACCCGACAGCGACGCCTGGGTGCCAAGTGGCCCGGCAGAGCGTGCGTAGGGCGCGACAGAACCCCTGGCAAGGGACTGCCAAAAAGGGCAACAAAGAGCAGGGCCTTGCCGGAGATCGAATCCGGGACCTCTCGCACCCTAAGCGAGAATCATACCACTAGACCACAAGGCCACGCGAACGCAACAACTCGCCCACATGTCGCGTCCACTGCACGCCTCCTACGCTCTGCGACCATGTCCGCCGTCACTCTCCACGGTCTCACCGTCGCGCTGCGCGTCCGCCCAGTCCGTTCGCTCTCGAAATGGGCTCCTGCTGGACTCGAAATGGGTCTCTGCGTTGGCAACTCTGCAGGCCAGCTGCGCGGTGCCGCGGCATGTCTGTGACCCGACAGCGACGCCTGGGTGCCAAGTGGCCCGGCAGAGCGTGCGTAGGGCGCGACAGAACCCCTGGCAAGGGACTGCCAAAAAGGGCAACAAAGAGCAGGGCCTTGCCGGAGATCGAATCCGGGACCTCTCGCACCCTAAGCGAGAATCATACCACTAGACCACAAGGCCACGCGAACGCAACAACTCGCCCACATGTCGCGTCCACTGCACGCCTCCTACGCTCTGCGACCATGTCCGCCGCCACTCTCCACGGTCTCACCGTCGCGCTGCGCGTCCGCCCAGTCCGTTCGCTCTCGAAATGGGCTCCTGCTGGACTCGAAATGGGTCTCTGCGTTGGCAACTCTGCAGGCCAGCTGCGCGGTGCCGCGGCATGTCTGTGACCCGACAGCGACGCCTGGGTGCCAAGTGGCCCGGCAGAGCGTGCGTAGGGCGCGACAGAACCCCTGGCAAGGGACTGCCAAAAAGGGCAACAAAGAGCAGGGCCTTGCCGGAGATCGAATCCGGGACCTCTCGCACCCTAAGCGAGAATCATACCACTAGACCACAAGGCCACGCGAACGCAACAACTCGCCCACATGTCGCGTCCACTGAAAAGGAAGTTGGGCTACGAGCTGCGGAGAGTTGAAAGCTTGGAAGACGGCTTCGGGCCGAGATTGCAAAACCAAAAGTGAGATTGATTGAGTGAGTTTTAGCTGCTAGCCTGCCTCCTACGCTCTCTTGTCGGCAAAAAGAAAAACGTCCATGTGGGGACTCGAACCCACACCCTACGGATCAAAGACCCGGCACTTAACCCACTACACCATACTGCATGACCGAAGTCACGCACACCCTACTCCTACATATGTAACTCTTACTATGCACCCACACGCATGTCCACGCCGCTTCAGCACTTGGACACGCTCCCACACGCTTGTTCTCACGCGCACGCAACCTGCGCGTCTCATCATGAGCACTTGACGCCGCTACAAATCCCCCCGCACACGCGTAGAGGCACGCGCACGCACACACGCCTTGCACCCACACCTGGTGCACACACGCACATGCACACGCAGCACCCTCTAACAGAGGTTGCCACTGTCGGTTGCCGCTTCGACTTCCACGAAATTGCACTCCCGTTCAGGAAGAACACGTAGCCAGTAGTCGAGCGCCGGGTGTCCAAATCACCTGCCCAGTTCGCATCCGCGTAGCCGATCAGCTCTCCCTTAGTCCCGCCGTTGAACACGAGTCCCAGGTCCTGAGTGGTCTTCAAGTACTTCAAAATCCGCTCCGCAGCCACCCAGTGAGACTTGTTGTACCGCTCGCAAAACTTGGCCACTTCACCCACAGCTTGAGCAATGTCCGGGCGCGTACAAGTTGCGAGGTACATCAAAGCCCCCACCAACTCGCGATACGGGTACCTGGGCACGAAATCTTCGTCTTCTGACGGCTTCACCAGCTTCGAGTTGCTGTCCGCTGGTGTGTGCACTGCCTTGCACTTTTCCACGCCGAACTTCTCCGCGAGTCGTTGAATATACGCTCGCTGATTCATGACGATGGTCTTGTCGTCGCGGTTGCGGTGGATCTCGATGCCGAGACAGTACTTCAGCTCACCGAGCTCCTTGATGCTGAACTCGCGCTTCAGCGCCTTCTTGATCTCACCGATCTCCGCTTTCGTCCTGCTGAAGATCATGAGGTCGTCCACGTAGACGATAATGATGCTGAACTTCGAGTCCGAACGCCGAACATACACACACGGATCCGCCGCTGACCGATGGAAACCTTGGCCCTCCAGGTGCTTGTTCAGCTTGCTGTTCCATTGGCGTGCCGCTTGCTTCGTGCCGTAAAGCGCTTGCATCAACAGGCACTTCTTGGTTGGGTTGACTTGGTCTTCAAATCCGTCCGGCTGGTCCATATAGAGCTCCTCTTCAACGTCGCCGTAGAGAAACGCGGTGTCCACATCCACATTTTCAGCCTCCATGTCTTCCTCTGCTGCAATCGCCACCGCCGTGTTGATGGACTCCTTGCGTGCTACAGGAGCGAAAGTCTCCGTGTAGTCGACCCCTGGACGTTGCGTGAAGCCCTTCGCCACGAGACGAGCCTTGAACTTGATGATCTTCCCGCTCGGGTCACGCTTGATACGGAACACCCACTTGCACCCGATCGCCTTCTTGTCTGACGGCATGTCCACCAACTTCCAGGTGCGGTGATCCTCAAGCGACTTCATTTCGCTTTCCATGGCGCGCAGCCATTCGTCCTTGTACTTGCTCCGCATGACTTCATCGTACGACACCGCGCGCTCACCGTCGTCGTCTTCGGTGAGGAAGCAGTAGAGGGAATCGAACTCAGCCTCGTAGTCGTCCAGGTTGAACTCACCCCTTCGAGTCCCGGGAAATTCGTCTTGGTAGCGCACGACTCCACGCCTTTTGCGTGCCGGACGCACCATCCACTCCTCTTCGCCGTCTCTCCCTGGCGTGCTAGAGCCACGCGTTGGCACAGATCCGGTCGGTCCGCTGTGCTCCTCGGGTTCGTGGAGTGGGCGTGTCGGGGGCGTGCTGAAACCGTCGTCAACACTGGGTTCTTCGGTGCGCTCCTCTTCTTCATCGTTGTCGATGATGTCGATCACCTCCTGGTTGCGCGTCTTCGCCATTGTGACCGGTGGCGCTTCAGCAAACGCCACACTCCTTGAAATCACGATCGATCCGTCGCTGGGGTCCAGGAGTCGATATGCTTTGTGTTGCTTGGCGTAGCCGAGAAACACGCACTTGATCCCCGAGTTGTCCAGCTTTTTGCGTTTCTGCTTGGTCACATGGGCGTAGCACTCGGTCCCAAAAACGCGCATGTGCTCCAGACGTGGCGCCCTCTTAAAACCAGCTGGAATGGGCTTGCGTGTGGGCTTGACGTGTTAGGCAACACGTTCGAATGTCTGCAGCTGTCATGATGGCCTCGCACCAGTACGACTTGTCCATCCCGCTCTCCTCCAGCATGCAGCGTGTCATTTCGACCAGCGTACGGTTCATCCGCTCTGCCATGCCGTTCTGTTGCGGGTTGTAAGGCACCGTGAACTCTTGCTTGATGGTCTTCTCGTCGTACAGGGCCACCATTGTTAGAGGGTGCTGCGTGTGCATGTGCGTGTGTGCACCAGGTGTGGGTGCAAGGCGTGTGTGCGTGCGCGTGCCTCTACGCGTGGGGGGGGGGGGGGGATTTGTGGCGGCGTCAAGTGCTCATGATGAGACGCGCAGGTTGCGTGCGCGTGAGAACAAGCGTGTGGGAGCGTGTCCAAGTGCTCAAGCGGCGTGGACATGCGTGTGGGTGCATAGTAGGAGTTAGATATGTAGGAGTAGGGTGTGCGTGACTTTGGTCATGCAGTATGGTGTAGTGGGTTAAGTGCCGGGTCTGGGTCTGGGTTCGAGTCCCCACACGGACGTTTTTTTTTGCCGACAAGAGAGCGTAGGAGGCAGGCTAGCAGCTAAAACTCACTCACTCAATCTCACTTTTGGTTTTGCAATCTCGGCCCGAAGCCGTCTTCTAAGCTTTCAACTCTCCGCAGCTCGTAGCCCAACTTCCTTTTGGTTATGAGCCCAAGTACTGACACCAAGTTCAAGGTCGAGCCTTTCGACGGCTCGAACTACTCACTGTGGAGCTACAAGATGAAGATGTACCTGATGTCCAAGGGATTGTGGGAAGCTGTCTCCGGGGAAGCCGGATCGACGGCGAAGGAGCAACAAGCGCACGCGGCGATTGTGCTCAACCTGAACGACTCGCAGTTGATGCACGTGGTGACGTCCACGACTGCGAAGGAGGCGTGGGACACGTTGAAGAAGTTCCACAAGACTCAAGACATGGCGAACCGGCTGTGGCTCAAGGAAAAGTTCTCGGCGTTCAAGTTCACGGCGTCCTCCGTCGGCAAGCACGTGACGGAGTTGGAGAAGCTCGTGATGGAGATTAAGAACGCGGGGTGTGAGCCAACTGAGGAAGACGTCTGCGCGACGATGCTGCGGAGTCTGCCATCGAGCTACGAGGCTCTGGTTCAAGCGTTTCGCATGTCAGTGAGTGAGTTCAAGCTTGCAGACCTGGTGAACAAGCTGATTGCGGAAGAAGTGCGTCAGAAGGACTCGAACCGCATCGAAGAGGCGACTGCGCTTCTTGCCGGCAAGGGCAATGGGAAGCAGCAGCAGAAGAAGAAGAACGCACGCGGGATGCGCAAGAAGGAGCCCTTCGGGAAGTGTTTCAACTGTGGCAAGCCCGGCCACTATGCGAGGGATTGCCGTTCCGAGGCAAGTCCCGATGAAGATGTCCAAGACCAGTCGAACGTTGCGTTCCACGCGACGGAAGCTTTTGCTAGCGAGTGCTGGGTGGTGGACAGCGGTGCTTCGGCACACATGTGCAAGACACGCGACGCGTTTCAAGAGTACTCGGGTGTAAAGACTGCGCGCACCATATCGAGCGCAAAGAGCAGCGCGAGCTTGAAGATTCTCGGGGTTGGAACAGTTGTTCTGCGTGTCTGGACCGGTAGTGCGTGGAAACGCGCGACTGGAAAACACACTGCACGTTCAAGATTTGAACAAGAACCTGTTCTCTCTCACGGCTGCAACGGCACGCGGCATGACCGTGACTATGGACAGCGAGCAGTGCGTTGTGAAACGCGGCGGCCAAGTGGTGGCGACGGGCAGGAAGCAAGGCAAGCTGATGTTCCTCAACATTGAGGGCGGCGACGAGTGCCATGCGGCTGAAGACAATATGGATTTGTGGCACCGGCGACTCGGGCACGCGTCTTTCGGCACGCTGAACTCCATGATCAAGGACGGGAAACTCAAGGGTGCGCTGGCAGAGCCTGGAACCGTGTGGCGTGTGTGCGACTGCGAAGCAGGCACGCAAGCCTTTCAAGTCGACCAAGGAGGGACTCGAAGCCAGGGAGAGCGCACGCAAGGACACCACTGTGTGCTCTGATGTGTTGGGGCCCGTCACTCCTGCATCCAAGTCGGGCTACAAGTACATTGTGAGCTTCATCATGATGAAGAGTCGCTTTGTGACAATCTACCCACTGCGCAAGAAGAGCGAAGTGTGTGAGGCGTTCAAGAAGTTTCTCAAGGAGGCAGAAACAAGTGCGGGCATCAAGGTCAAGGTGCTACGCAGTGACAACGGCGGTGAATACTGCAACGCGGGGATGGTGGCTCTGTGCGACGAGAAGACCATCAAGCAAGAGTTCACGGTGCCTTACAACCCGCAACAGAACGGCATGGCAGAGCGGATGAACCGTACGCTGGTCGAAATGACACGCTGCATGCTGGAGGAGAGCGGGATGGACAAGTCGTACTGGTGCGAGGCCATCATGACAGCTGCAGACATTCGGAACGTGTTGCCTAACACGTCAAGCCCACACGCAAGCCCATTCCAGCTGGTTTTCAAGAGGGCGCCACGTCTGGAGCACATGCGCGTTTTTGGGACCGAGTGCTACGCCCATGTGACCAAGCAGAATCGCAAAAAGCTGGACAACTCGGGGATCAAGTGCGTGTTTCTCGGCTACGCCAAGCAACACAAAGCATATCGACTCCTAGACCCCAGTGACGGATCGATCGTGATTTCAAGGAGTGTGAGGTTTGCTGAAGCGCCACCGGTCACAATGGCGAAGACGCGCAACCAGGAGGTGATCGACATCATCGACAACGATGAAGAAGAGGAGCGCACCGAAGAACCCAGTGTTGACGACGGTTTTAGCACGCCCCCGACACGCCCACTCCACGAACCCGAGGAGCACAGCGGACCGACCGGGTCTGTGCCAACGCGTGGCTCTAGCACGCCAGGGAGAGAAGGGGAAGAGGAGTGGATGGTGCGTCCGGCACGCAAAAGGCGTGGAGTCGTGCGCTACCAAGCCGAATTTCCCGGGACTCGAAGGGGTGAGTTCAACCTGGACGACTACGAGGCTGAGTTCGATTCCCTCTACTGCTTCCTCACCGAAGACGACGACGGTGAGCGCGCGGTGTCGTACGATGAAGTCATGCGGAGCAAGTACAAGGACGAATGGCTGCGCGCCATGGAAAGCGAAATGAAGTCGCTTGAGAATCACCGCACCTGGAAGTTGGTGGACATGCCGTCAGACAAGAAGACCATCGGGTGCAAGTGGGTGTTCCGTATCAAGCGTGACCCGAGCGGGAAGATCATCAAGTTCAAGGCTCGTCTCGTGGCGAAGGGCTTCACGCAACGTCCAGGGGTCGACTACACGGAGACTTTCGCTCCTGTAGCACGCAAGGAGTCCATCAACACGGCGGTGGCGATTGCAGCAGAGGAAGACATGGAGGCTGAAAACGTGGATGTGGACACCGCGTTTCTCTACGGCGACGTTGAAGAGGAGCTCTATATGGACCAGCCGGACGGATTTGAAGACCAAGTCAACCCAACCAAGAAGTGCCTGTTGATGCAAGCGCTTTACGGCACGAAGCAAGCGGCACGTCAATGGAACAGCAAGCTGGACAAGCACCTGGAGGGCCAAGGTTTCCATCGGTCAGCGGCGGATCCGTGTGTGTATGTTCGGCGTTCGGACTCGAAGTTCAGCATCATTATCGTCTACGTGGACGACCTCATGATCTTCAGCAGGACGAAAGCGGAGATCGGTGAGATCAAGAAGGCGCTGAAGCGCGAGTTCAGCATCAAGGAGCTCGGTGAGCTGAAGTACTGTCTCGGCATCGAGATCCACCGCAACCGCGACGACAAGACCATCGTCATGAATCAGCGAGCGTATATTCAACGACTCGCGGAGAAGTTCGGCGTGGAAAAGTGCAAGGCAGTGCACACACCAGCGGACAGCAACTCGAAGCTGGTGAAGCCGTCAGAAGACGAAGATTTCGTGCCCAGGTACCCGTATCGCGAGTTGGTGGGGGCTTTGATGTACCTCGCAACTTGTACGCGCCCGGGCATTGCTCAAGCTGTGGGTGAAGTGGCCAAGTTTTGCGAGCGGTACAACAAGTCTCACTGGGTGGCTGCGAAGCGGATTTTGAAGTACTTGAAGACCACTCAGGACCTGGGACTCGTGTTCAACGGCGGGACTAAGGGAGAGCTGATCGGCTACGCGGATGCGAACTGGGCAGGTGATTTGGACACCCGGCGCTCGACTACTGGCTACGTGTTTTCCTGAACGGGAGTGCAATTTCGTGGAAGTCGAAGCGGCAACCGACAGTGGCAACCTCGAGCACGGAGGCAGAGTACATGGCACTGTACAACGCCACTCAAGAGGCAGTGTGGCTGCGTCAGCTACTACTGGACGTGGGGTGTGAGTGTGTGGGTGCGACTACCATTTTTCAGGACAACCAAGGTTGCATTGCGCTGGCCAAGAACCCAGCGTACCACTCACGCACCAAGCACATCGACTTGAAGTATCACTTCTTGCGCGAGAAGGTGGAAGACAAGGTCATCGTGCTCGAGTACAAGCCGACAGACGAGATGAGCGCAGACAGGTTTACCAAGGCACTGGCGCGACCCAAACACCGCCAGTTTCTCGTCGGACTCGGCATGGACGCCTAAGACGCCAAGCACAGCGCATCAAGGGAGAGTGTTAGAGGGTGCTGCGTGTGCATGTGCGTGTGTGCACCAGGTGTGGGTGCAAGGCGTGTGTGCGTGCGCGTGCCTCTACGCGTGTGCGGGGGGGGGGGGATTTGTGGCGGCGTCAAGTGCTCATGATGAGACGCGCAGGTTGCGTGCGCGTGAGAACAAGCGTGTGGGAGCGTGTCCAAGTGCTCAAGCGGCGTGGACATGCGTGTGGGTGCATAGTAGGAGTTAGATATGTAGGAGTAGGGCGTGCGTGACTTTGGTCATGCAGTATGGTGTAGTGGGTTAAGTGCCGGGTCTGGGTCTGGGTTCGAGACCCCACACGGACGTTTTTCTTTTTGCCGACAAGAGAGCGTAGGAGGCAGGCTAGCAGCTAAAACTCACTCACTCAATCTCACTTTTGGTTTTGCAATCTCGGCCCGAAGCCGTCTTCTAAGCTTTCAACTCTCCGCAGCTCGTAGCCCAACTTCCTTTTGATGGCACCAACAGGGCGGCAAATAAGGCTTCAGCAATCGAGCACGCATGTGTGATTTGGTTACGATGTATGTTATAGCTTCATTTTTATCTAATCTTGTATTATGCCTTATCATACAGCAACACCTGTAATGGAGAGCCCGCAAAGCCAACCCCAGCCATCGGTTGCCATTGAGACATCTGGACCAGCTCAAACGCCGCATTCTCATTCGAAAGAGACGACGTTTGTCATTCACGGTGTTTCACCCCATGATACGTCTTATGTCGGCGGCAGTAAAGCTGAGGATTCACACCCTAGCTCGCAAGGTATGATCTTGTCTGGTACAAGTTAGCGTCCGTAGCTAACATGTATGTGGTGGCTATCATGTGCCAGAATTGACAGTCAGTCGGCGCAACCTTGAGCTGGATTTTGACGAGGCGAGTGAGAGTAATGACGCATCGGGCGACAACGGCGACAGTGACTCCGATTCTGAAGAGGACGACACAGTGGTTGATTGTGATGAGGAGACGAAGGAAGATCCTGGTGTTTGTGATGCTACCAAAGGTTGGTAAACTTGTATGTACAAGTTAGCAATTCTGTCGTAACATGTATCTCTTGTATTGATTGCCATTCAGCAGAACCAAATCGCATTGCGGATACTGATGACCCGCTTACATTTGCGGGGTTTGAGTCAGACGCTGAAGATGACGATGGAGACGATGAAGACTCTTCTGTAGATGGCTTTGACGCTGGGGACGTGCAGCTTCCAGTCCCTCCGAAGATGCGCTTTGGAGATAACCTGATAGAAGCCATTGATGGTTTGAGCAACATCGCAGCAGGCACGGTGCCGGACGACTACCTGAAAGAGATGGGCATCAACGGCTGGAGTGATTTGCAGACGCATGGACCGTACGACTATCTTATGGAGCCTTATGAGCCTAGACCGCCGAATGCAATGGCTACTGACTATCCGAATCTGTACACCGGTGAATCGGGACCGACGGCAAGGGCTCTTGAAGCAGCCGCATCTCTGTCTGGGGCATTCTTCTACTTTATGCAGCCTGAATTGTGGGAAGATATAGCTGAAGAGACGAACAATTACTTTGAAGAGAAGTTGGAAGAGCGCGTGCAAGTTCAGTATTCAAGACAAGTGGCGCGTGAAAAGAAGCATCCTGAGTTCAAGCGCCAAACGACTGAGCGTATACACACCGAGTTGCTCAAGATGAAAGCCGTGACACCGCGGGACCTGTGTGTGTTGTGGGGCTGTTGATCGCGCGGTCTATTGCCCCCAACAAAGAGAAGCTAGCACATCACTGGAAAACTACAAACGAAGGGGCTATTCCGCGCGGGTACTTTGGACAGGTCATGGTTCGCGATCGATTCATGCACATATCGCGTAACCTGCACTTCAGTTGCAACGATGATGAGCGTGCTGCGAAAGACCGAGCATGGAAATTACGACCGGTGATCGACGCCCTAAAGGATCGTTTTGCTGCTGGCTTTATGCCACCTGCCACCATGGCCTTTGATGAGGCGATGCTGCCGTCAAGATCCACCTTCAACAAGATGCGTGTGTACCTCAAGGACAAGCCGCACAAGTGGGGCACCAAGCTTTTCATGCTGTGCTGCTCCACAACGGCGTACTGCATTCGGTGGGTATCGGGCGTGCCTTTGGGCACGCTCACTTTTTTTTTGATCGCCAAGTTATCTTATCGTGCATCATACTCTCTAACTATTTTATAACATGTACGACACAGCTTTGAAGTGTACTGTGGGAAGAAGGAGAGAGGGGGCCAGGGCAGATCAACCGACTTCAAGTCTGGTCCTGCAGATGTCGCTCGAAATCAGCAGCATGTCTTTGGTCCTACTGCTCCAACAAATGGAGAGATGCGGCTCGTCGTCATCGATCGGTTCTATTCTTCGGTGCCATTTTCCATGTAGCTTCTAAATGTGTGTTTTTACTCCGTTGGTACTGTCTAGGACTGAGCATACAATTGATTCCGAAGAAAGAAAGGTGAGAAGCAGAAGCCGCCGAAGATCCCGAAGAACCGACCGGCGAGCATTGAACGAGGTACTTTTATTGTTGCCGACGCATTGCAGATTCCTGGTATGCGCTTGCTGCGTTGGTGGGATACCCGTGCGGTGCACATGCTGAGCACCGGTGGTAGTGTGGAGACGAATCGTATCGTGCGTCGAGAGAAGCGGACGGGTGAGCAGACTGAGGTTGCGTGCCCGCGAATAGTAAAGGATTACCAGACGTTCATGGGCGGTGTGGATGTTCACGATCAGCTGCGACTCCAGCGGTAAGTGTCGCTATCGTGTATATCTGCCTTACCCTACCTGCTAACACTGTATGATACACGCAACCGAGGCGAGGCGGGTGAACGCCTTTATCGTCCAGGGTGTATAGCGCACGCGCGCCAGAAGACTCGGCCGATCAGGAAGCTTAAACTTCGCCTTTCGGAAAGCCCAGTGGGGTCAGACTACCTCCAAAAGTACGGTACCTCCGGAAGTAGCTTGGCGTGTGACCTTGTGTAATCCCTATAGGTGTCGTTTGTCTTCGGAAGACCGGACTCCACCTGATGAGTTGTTCCTACACAATCAAAATGAATACAAGAATACAGAGTGCGTACGTTCACTTCCCGACGCAATTAGTACAGCTAGGGTTAGACCACTAGCAAAGCCTTCCCAGATGACCAAATAATACAGAGAGTTATACACAATATACAGCTGCTACTTATTCTTTTGGACCCTTGAGCAGTGGGTCCGTACACCAGTCTACTTGTGTTTCACCTGGAAGACTGGTCACTTCCAGATGCACCCTTGTTGCGCACCACTTCCAGTAAGGAGGATTTATAACTCCTTCCAGAAGATAACTTTCAAATATATCCAAAAGGAAAACCACGTCCGGATCACTCAATATACAGTCCTATCACACAGCAGTCTATTCGATCAAATTCCGGGAGGTGACTACTAACAACCTCCTGAAACGGCAATTACTATGAAATGGGGGGGTCTAGAGGACACACTCCCAACTGAAATATGAAATAGGACAGATCACGTACGAATGCGCGTTACTCGGTCACCGCCTAATTTGGTCTTGAGCCTTTCGGAGAGTTCCACGGTGGTCTTCGCGATCACGACGCGTCCAAACGCAGGCTGGGTGAACCCGGGTCCCCGGAAATACACGGCGGCTTGTCCGGCGTTATCCCAGCGTGCTTCCAGGCCAACTGATAAGGGCCCTGGAAAACACTTGCGCCCTTGGTGGCAAAACGAACTCTCTGTTATTTTTAGTCTCTGCTAGAAGTCTTCTGTCAAGGTCTCTGCTGGAAGTCTTCCACATGCACATTTGTCTTGGTTTCACTATAGGGTTCCTTTGGCGTAATCAGCATCCGGGAGGCTGACACATCCTGGTCGCAAGCCGGCTCTTCGTGCATAACATATCCGGCTGGTCGTCTTGGTCGGTCGCTAATATATTGGGCTTTGTATACTGGAAAATTGGAAAGGTCTTGGTGGGTACAAATCAGGAGCGTCTGGTCGGCCTCCGCACCCACAACGTCTGGGTCATCTGCGAGTCACATCAGGAAGGAACTTTCGGAAGGCACACGTGACTTCCGGAAGTAACTCGACATTGGGAGGACTTCTGGAAGTCACTTGGTCTCAGTATGCTGTGGGAACTTGTACCAGTTCTCCGTTTATCCTCGTTCTTCCATGTTGCGTGCACTTCTGGACCAATCATCACCGCGAGTACTTCCATGGGAAATGGGAAACGACGCTCGGACATTTTACGTCCAGTCGCCACGTGTCAACTGTCCCTCTCGTCATAATCTTTCATAGAGGAATTTGCTTTCCCCCCGAGCTGACAGGTTGTGATGAGATCACACGTGCCCAATTTGACCAGGGTATCCGGTAGGAAATCACATCCGGACGGCGGATTTGTCCTTCAACTGGCGGAGGTCGCTTCCTTTCTTCGCCCCGTCCCAGATCGTCCAATCACATCATTTCTTGACGGTCGGAAATCAATGCCGCCGAAGCGCGATCAAATCGCAATCTCCCGCCTGGTGAGCAACATCATGGCTCTCACTGGCACTTCAGTCCCTCCTGCAAGCTCCGCGCAGATGCCTTCGGCGTCTCCTGGCGACGGCAGCCCCAGTGGGGGTGATGTCACTGGCGAGTCTCCAAGCGTCCCTTCCCCAACTCCGCCGCCCGTCGATGACGAGGAGGAAGAGGTGGAAGAGGAACTTCCGGAAGAAGAGGAAGCTCCCGATGACGCGGCGGATGAGTCGATGGATGCACCTTCGGGACGATCGTCGGCTCAGACCTCTTCTGGGTTGATGCTTTTAGATCGAGCACTCGCTCTCCAGGATAAAAACAAGCTTCCTTCCGGACGTGACATCCCCCACGACCGTCAGTTGCTGGCACCGGCGCATTATGAAGTCCCTCCGAAGCATACTAGGTCCGTCTCGTTGGGGTTCCGGCGACCGAAAACCACAACGATGGGAAAACGTTCACCCAGAACGGCTACGGTGGTCTGGAGGCTCTGATGCAGATGAATGAGTTGACCATCGGCTCTCTGGCGCAGTTGTATGATTTCTTCGACGAAAATGTGGACATTCACGATTACGTCTTGACGCCCCGCAAGAAACCACTTTCGGAAGATGACATGGAGCACCAGTTGGGTCACGTTGGTCTGAAGCGCGAGATCGCGAGCATTCTGACCGAATTTGGTCCGGAAAATTTGGCTCAGCGGGTCTTTGGGACAGTGGAGGTCCTTCAGAAGGTGATGGCTCGCTATCGTCGGATGCGAGAGGAAGCGGACGATTCCAGCTCGGCTTTCCACGACGCCGTCGAAGCTCGTGATGAACGTCTGGTGGTAAAGCAGGATTACCAGTTCCAGACGGACTATTGGAGTCGGAAGGTGGCCGAGGTTCTGGCGGAAAAGGACGAGGTCGTCCGAAGTTCCCGTGAAGACGTCACCCAGCTCCTGAAAGAGCATGCTGACGACAAGCGTCTCCTCAAGGAACAAGTGGCTACGCTCACCCGACGTCTGGACGACTCGGAAGCGCATCGCAAGATGCTGAGCGACCGTCTTCGACAGACGCGTCTGGAAGTGGCCGATGTGATGAACTTCTTGAGTGACCACTCACAGCTCTACTTGAACTGGCCTCGCCTTCGAGATCTCTTGGTTCACTTTCGGAACGGCACGCGTGTTCCATCTGGGTGGAACACCATGATCACGGTTGTCACAAATGACGACCCGAATTTCGCGCCGACGCCTTACACTCGGATGAACCGTCCTCACGGCGACGATGACGGGGAGTTCAAGGACAGTGGTCCCCCTTCAGACGGTCAGACCGTCGACCTGACGCAAGACTCGTCTTCTGGTGTGCCTGGTGGCAGTTCACCTAAGCGCAAGCGGCCTTCTGGAGGCAAGCCACGTGGTTCGTCCCGCAAGGTTCCAGACGCCATCCAAGATTTCCCGTCCGAATGGGACCGGACCTCTGATGAGCAGTGTCTTCAGGACACCGACAATATCTCGTCGGAGCAAGATGCCCACAAGATGTTGGCTGATTTTCCGGTGGTCTGGGACCAACTTCGTTTGGACGTCCAGATGTTGATGCGGTCTGGTGTCGGGTACTCGGGAGCGGTTGAGTTGCTCGACCAAGATCAGGTCCTCCACACCAAGTTTCCTCTCGACCAACTTCTGGAAATGCTGGTCCGGATGATGTTCTGGAACAAGCTGGACAAGACACCGTGGACCAAGCACGTCCCGAGACGCTACTTCCGGGCGGCTCGTGCAAAGCTGGACGACCTTCTGGAAGATGATGTTCGGCCTCCCGTCTGGGACGCTTTGATGGCGCTGGACCAGGAAGAAGAGGACCTCATCCCGGAGGTTTTCGAACCTGAAGCTGATGACAAGACCAAGGATGGTGACTTCGTCCCGGGTGAAGAGTTTGAACTTCCGGAAGATGAAGTCGTCTTGGTCGACGAGTCTCCTCCCAAGCGTACCCGTCAGAAGTCCAAGCGTCGTCGCACAAGTTCGTCGACATCTGGATCTACTCCTTCCAAGAAGCCCAAGCGTTCCAAGCGTCGGAATGACCTGTCTGCTACTGTCTTGGCCCGGAAGGATTTCGAATCTCTGACGTCCTTGGAAAATACGATCATCGAGACGCCTGGTCCGAGCATCACTTCCTGGATGCACTTGGGAATCCGGGTGAAAAGGGGTGATCCGACCACGCTCTCTGCCCTCCAGACACCGGGCTTTCCAGACTACGCTCCGAACCGGTTTGACTTGGACCTCCTGAAAGAGCGTTGCGACGGGCAAGAACTGGGTGCCTTTCTGAACACCATGTCTTGGCGCAAGATGTTCGATGAACGTCCGCGTGAATTGTATTTCCACAAGCGCGAAGATCTGGATGACGAAGTGCTAAATGCTCTTGACGACTGGATGGACTTCGTGTGTGGAAACTTCCGGGCGATCTGGGACATCCTGCGTTGGCTCACGCTGGATCGCTCTTCAGATGCACCGCCGGGTATTCTCAAGGTTCAGACCAAGCGCGCTCGTCGTCATGAAGGTTTCCGAAAGAAGTCATTGGCACTCCAGAAGAAGTTGTCCACCAAGTTGCCATCCACCATCTGGAACGAGCCTGGTGTGTGGAAGTTCCTGAACAATATTTGCGACTGGATCCTGATGGACAAGCAGCACTTCAAACCAGGGACTTCCGAATGTTACTCGCTGCAGGAGCAGATGGAACTTCTGGACCGCCGTGAGCCTGCTCACGCTCAATGGAGCTTCTGTTCCACGGATGCAGAGCGCATCGCCCACCTTCCGGAGAACGTTCGTCGCAGTCTGATTCCTGCTGATGAGCGGGATCCAGTCACTGACATCTTCTCTTAGTCTTCCATTGGCAATCCATCCGGACGTCGTCACAACTGCACGTTTTTCTCTTCCAGTAGTCTCAAAGTTAATCGTCCGAAATATACTCACTTCACTTCCCAAATGTTTCCAAATCACAACTTCCCACGGTATCCACTTCTCGAAATTCGCCACTTACAATACACACTCGATACTCACTCCAATTTCACAGCAATATAATCACACATTTCCAAAAGTCCGTTCGTCTGATCCATCCAAAAGGATGATATCTCGAAGGCCTAAACTCTTGGATGGTCATCACCTGCTTGCATTGTTTGGAAGCGAGCTCTCGCACGTGCACCTTGGTTGAATTCATAGAGTAAGGCACGACAGCTCAGTTGCGTCACTGGTAACCACTCGGGTTCATCGTAGCCTTTCCACTTGATGAGGTACTCTCGGCGCCGTCTGGAAGTACGAGTAACGTTTGGACCAACGTAAGTCCAAAATCTTTTCAACTTCGTACTCGTCCCTTCCAGCATCCGGTTCCTAACTGTCTTCTGGAAGTAATGCAGCATCAAAGTCGTCTTCATTCACATTCAACTCCATATTCGGGCGTTTTGGAAATAGAGCCCGGGGCTTCAAACGACTGATGTGCACCCAAGGGTTGACGCGATACCCAGTATCCTCAATCTTGAGCTTCACCCTGAAGTCATCATGCACTTCTTCAATTCGGAAGGGGCCATGCCACATGTCGGCCAACTTTCTGCTCAGTCCAGGTTGGACCTTCGGAATGTACAACCACACCAGGTCACCCACTTCGAATCGGACTTCAGTCTGTCGGAAAGTTCTTTCCACTTCTGCGTTTGCGCATCCGAACGGTGACGCTTAGCTTTCTTCTGAAGATCTTTTGCACATGCTTTCGCATAGCTGTAGTCCCGTTGAAGTTTTCGTCGCCACTCATAAGCGGTTCTCTCCTGAAGGCTTGAAGGCTTCGGACCAACATTACGGATAACGTCCCTTGGACGTCCCATCCGTGAACCAGATAAAATGGCGTGTCCAGGCGGGTTGCGTCAAATGACGTATTCAGAGCGAACGTGAGTCTTTCTGAATGATCGTCCCAATCGTTCTGATCCGCTTCCGAAATATACGCTCGGATGCTCCTGACCACCGTCTGGACGGATCGCTCCTGTTGGCCATTTGCCTGGGGACGATATGCCAGTGTTGCGCGCTGTCGACTTCCTAAAAGTTCTCTGAAACGAGTAAACACCTCGCTCATAAACCTTGGGTCTTGATCATGACGTAACATCGAACTCGCTGCAAACCTTCGGAAAACGCACTCTTCGTAAGCTTCCGCTACGACCTGAGCTGTCGTCGAACTCATGGGTTTGCACATGACGAATCCGGAAAACGTATCTTGGAACAAAAGTAAAAAGGTGTTCCCACGCTCGGACTTCGGCATGTGCGTCACAAAGTCCATCGATACAACTTCGAAAGGTCTTCTGGGTTCGATGTTTCCAGGTGACGGACCGGCATTCGGAGGTCGTCCCTTGCCGCTGGCACAATCAACACATTCCTTCACATAGCGTTTCACGTCCGCATACATACCAGGCCAATAGAATTTCGAACGCAATTTTTCGTGCGTCCTGGTGATGCCTTGATGTCCGCCCTGATAATCTTCGTGCGCATAGTGCAACATGTCTGGACGGAGTGACTTCGGGACGACCAGTCTTGGCTCATCCACGAAGTCCCTCGGGCGATCTCGGGTAGATCGTGCAAGTCGGTACAACACATCGCGAGTGTCGAGAGCAAACAAGTCAGCAACCTTGGCAATCTTGCGGAGACGTCTGGGCGAGAATCGGCCAACGTCGCCCTTCAGGAAGTCTTTGATTTCAGACAAGTACTCGTCTTCTTCTTGATGAACTTTGATGCGACGCCATCTCTCCGCTTGGAATTCCAGAGGTCCCATTGGTGGCCCATCCGGAGATTCGGTGGTTTGAAGGCCTGATCTCGTCATGAATGCCATCACTCTGGCGGCTGCCGACAACGGGGCAGGATCAGCATCAGGAAGCACTGTTCCTTCCTGAGCGTCCCTCGCATCAGAACTTCCGGGTTCCACTGGACTGGAACTGTCATCGCCATCTCTTCGTGACCTTTTCAGGTATTTTAGACACGACTTCCAGGTGTCGGAGCTCATTCTCATCTTGGACTTCCCATGACTCACCCAGTAGCAACGTCTTGGAAGTCAAGTAATCGGCGGCTTGATTGTACTCCCTCTTGAGGTGTGCCAGCCTTACTGTCCGGAACTTGGCCTTCAGGACATTAGCCTCTGCGAGATGCTTTTGCAGGTGGGGCTGATTGCAATCGATTAACCCTTGCACTTGCTGAATAACAATCCGGGAGTCACCGACCACGAATAGATCTTCGACTTGACGTTCGGAAGCGATCGCCATACCTTTCAGAATATAACCATGTGCTTCTAGAACGGTCCAACCGGGCACCTTCCAAAGGATGCACCCGCAGCTTCCTTGACGAGTCGACGTCTTGGCAGCTCCATCGAAGCTAAGGACGATCCCATCGTAATCCGCATCCAACATCTCAACACTCACCACAGGCGGCTGCCGGATTTCCCCTTTCGCTGGAATCAATGATTCAGCAACTTTGTCTAAGTGTTCACGCGGAGTGATCCCAGCGCCCATGATAGCAGCCAGACCGTCCTCGTCCCGTTGAACCTTCCGGATTTCCATGTTCCACCCGGATAACGCAAGTCCCCATGGAACGCATCTTCCGTCGGCGGATTTGGAAGTGATGACCCACTTCAGAACGGAGTACCTGGTATAGACGATCAGTGGACAATGTTCAGTGATCGTCCGGAACACCTGAAGCACCCTCATGATAGCGATCACCTCCTTCTCGGCGACATGATACCTCACTTTGGAGTCGTTCAGGACGCGGCCGGAATACCTGACCGGGTGTATCTTCCCATCATATTCTTGTCCAAGGACTGCACATGTAGCCCACTGATTGGCATGCGGGATGATGACAAACGGTCGGGAGCGATCCGGATAGCGTAGCAACGGAGTTGAGACAATCTTCCGCTTCAGGATTCCAAAGGCCTCCTTAGCTCTTGATAGATTACGTCCTGAGCGCACTTGGTCATCCGAGAGTTCATGCAGAACCGCAGCTACCACTGGAAAGTCCTCAATAAACTTGTGATAATAATTGAGACTTCCGAGGAACGATTGTACCCCTTTCAGTGTGCTTGGGAACGGCAGGTCCTGAACACCTTTCGCGATCTTAGGTGTCGCCCGGATGCCTTCAGCAATAATCTCGTGTGACAGATACGGGATCGACTTCTTTCCGAACACGCTTTTAAGGAGGCTCACAGAAATATTCCAGTACCTCAACCTGAAAAAGAGTGCGTTCAGATCATCACAAAGTTGGTCCCAGGTTTCAGCTCCATGTGCAATGTCGTCGATATAGGAACTACGTCCCAAGACAGGGCCCATCTGAGATGGCGCAGGGATATTCCTTTTGAACACCGTCATGTACTCAGTCAGCGTCGGGACTTCGGGATTAGTGTCCACATCCAGAAGATTGGCTGCCGGAGGGGGCAACTTCAGGAAATCCAAGATGTCTTGGTCGACTTCAGATTCTTCCTCTGGAGGCAGCCGGACGAATCCCCACAGGCAGTTATTAATTACTGCCTGATACACGAAAGGCGCGTTTTTTTTAAAGTCCAAACGGCATTCGCACCCGTTGGAAGTGTCCAAACGGACACACAAAAGCCGAAATCAACTTGGCACGCTCTGACATTCGAACCGCCCAGAATCCACTGGCCATATCCAAACTCATGAACCACATTGCGTTCTCAAATCCAATCAGTAAGTCGTCAATCAGCGGTAACGGGTAGTTCGAAAGTTCAATAAAACCATTGACGATCCGGTAATCAATACACATCCTGATGTCCACACCGTTTTTCTTCAGGACGATCACGATCGGAGAGGACCATGGTGATTCGGAAGGTTCGATCAATCCAGTTTCCAAGAGTTTCTTGAGTAACTCATAGACCTTGATAGCCAAATGGGGTGCAATGGATCGGGCGCGTTGTGCGACCGGCTTGGCCGTCCCAACGTCCAAATCACAAATCACTCCTCTTGCTGGAGCAGGAGCAGCATTTCCGTCACCCAGAAAGATAGAGCGGTGGTACTTCAGGATGGACCGAAGCTTCTGCTCTTCCAGACGTGATGTCGTTTCCGAATCCCCCACATCAGCCGCATCAATATCACATGTCGGGCTCAACTCTTGGAGTTCCGGAAGTATCGCCAGCTGATCACGCAATTGGGCTAACAAGTCACTTCCTTCATGAATGTACACAGCGGATTCCAAATCCAGTTCTTCTGCGTTCAGACGCATGCACCTCTCATACTCGACTTTCAGCTTTGGATTGGGGTAGAGAGCATGTCTTGGGTTCGCTGATCCCGGAGTTCGTCCAATCCTGACAAGTCATCCAGACAATCGTTCACATCGTCAGCACCTTCATCCTGAAACTCTTCATTCAGGCTAATCGAATCAAAGAATTCTTCTCCGTCCGAATCCACGTCGTCTGTCAGAAGTTCTACGTCTCCCAAACGTTCTTCAACCCTTGGTATGACTTCCGACTCACTTGGATGACATCCGTCGCCAGTATCTTCCGGACGTGGCGCTTCCTCAACCTCAGGGTCCTTTTTCAGCTTTACCGTGTCTTCTGCGATGACTTCATCTGGAAGAGTTTCCTCCACTTTCGGGCGTAAGACTCGAGGCAGCTCCTGAAGTTGCACCATGTGAACTTGGTCGCTTCCAGGAAGCGGTTGAACCAATAGCTTAGCCGGCCATGAGTATTCGGACTTCTGGACGCAAGGAGGTTCGGCGTCCCTCATCATCTGCTCAAATCTTTCAGACCGTAAACGCATCTGATTGGATTCGGTATTCTCATAGATGAGAGTCTGCCACTCCTGATACCTTCGGAGACCCGGGCGGACAAAACGTCCTGCCCTCGGGAAGAAGCCAAACTCGATGATCCGAGCAACCGGCGTCCGAGTGTCAATGCTAAGACACCTTCCGGAAATATTCACCACTTTGATGGCCACAGCCCACGATCTAGCAGCATAGATGATCTGGGTTACCCACCGGTCTCCCCGACCAGCCCATACCACATCACGTTGTGGATTGCTCTGCCCGTAATGTATCCGGACGATAGCATGTTCACCTGGACGCAAGAAAAGCTCTTCACGCGGTCTCACTGGAAGGTCCAAACCTCTGTGGTAATGATCCGCACCACGTCCTGATAGCAACACAGTTTCTTCATCCGGAAGTTGCACCAATCCTTCTCGTGCGCACAGTCGCACTCCAGCGGAATACATGAAATTCATTCCAAGCAACACGTCGACACCTTCACCAATGTTCGCGACCCAAAGTTCCAAGACATACACAATTCTCGGACCCAAAGTGATTTTCACTTCAGCACTCGCGGTGATGATGGTCGGAACGCCACCCAGTCCAGATACCCGGAGCTGTTTGCAGAAGCTTAGTTTGAGTTTGAGTCTACGCGCAAGATCCAAACTCACCATGCTTACTGACGCTCCAGAATCCAAAAGGATGTCTGTCCGGCAATTGTTTACCGCTCCATGAACCATCGCAATCCGTTTCGTGTCATTCGAACAGTGATCTTCCCACCAGCCATATCGTTCGCCTGGTCCCAGTCGGAATTCAACAGGTACATCCGGATCTTTTACTTCCGGCCGTACACCTTCCGACAGAACTCGTTCAGGGCGAAGTTCATCTGAAAGAGAGTCACCACTTTCCGGAGTCACGGTCATGCATTGATGTTTATCTTGTTTTTGGCGTCTCAACTCCGGACCAACATACACTAGAAGACACATATCGGGGGGTTTCTTCAGCCCGTCGCGTTCTGGATCCCCATCCAGCGGGCTTACTAGTTTAACGGCTGTTCCCCTGGATCCACTTTCCCTTCCAGAAGTTGCTTCCGGATAGGAGACGGCAGATCTTTCAGTGCTCCTTGACGTGCAAGATTCTTGATCGCTTGAAAAGCCTTCCGTTCTTCACACTTGCCTTCGTGAAACTGGTTACAAATCGCACACGGACGAGTCCTGCAGAGGTGTGTCAGATGTCCCATCCGATGGCATCGATCACATTCGATGTCCGACCAACAATTCTCCGTCAGATGTCCAAACTCCTTGCACTTGTCACAGAATTTGGACGCGTTCGGACTTCCAAAACGTTGCTGCCGGCGATCCGAACGGAACTCAGAAGTTGGTGGCCGCCATCCAGGATTCTTCATCGCACGAAATACTGCTTCAGAAAGATTATCCATGCTCGAACCGGACACGTTCGTGGCATCCGCAGTTGGAGTAGTCAGCACACTAGTAACCTGTTCTCGACTTGGCACTTCTTCCACATCTTCCAAAAAATGGACTTTTCTGCCATGTTCACCATCCCGGTTATCGTCATCGTGAAGGACATAGGCTCTTCCAGAACGTTTCGGTCTGAATCGATCACGAGGGACATTGTCCGCTCGGAAGTCTCTCTTCGGAGGTGGAGTATCATAGTCGTCGTCTTGATTCATTTATTCATGCTGTTTCAGGACATATTCCAGGTCCTTCAGACGACGCAGACGTTGTCCTTGCAAAGTCGTTCGGAGGCGGGAGTCCAGAAGCTTCTTCGTGAACACTTTCAGATGACGCTCACGTTGCTTACTCGATGCGTTGAACTCGATCCCCGCTTTGTCGGCCACCTTGTTCAGGCGGTAGAAAAATTCCAGCGGAGTTTCTGCCTTCTTTTGTATCATCGTGTAATAACGTTCTGAATCCGAGGTCTTGGCCTTGCAATACATATCTCGGAACTCCTTCAGGAACTTCTTCCATTTCCGGCGCACGTTGGGATTCAAGTTCGAACGCCAGTTCCGAACGGCAGCAGGTAACTTCAGCTTCATCTCATAAATCTTGACCTTATCCGACCAACCGCCTTGAACAGCAAAACTCTGGAATCGTTCCAACCACCGGATACGGGTAGCTAGTGACGCTTTCTCATTGAAGTCTTCCAACGTGCTGGCATTCACATACGGTCTAAACGTGAACAGAGATCCGCCTGGACCCGGTGTCGTATGGACATTCGGAACGACATCTTCGAAAGAGCTGCTATTTGAACTGTCCGAGTCACTCTTACTGGAGTCAGAACTTGGGTCAGAATCCGAAGGATCACTTGACTTTCCAGATGACTTCTTCGTCCTCTTCCCCTTCCCGGAAGTCGAACTTTTCTTGGACGAACCAGAATTTTTGGACGTGTGCCGCTTGGCAGCCTTTCCAGGCGCAGTTGACTTGGATCCAGAGGACGACTCGGCCCTTCCAGCTGCAGACGTTCTACTTCCAGACATGGGTTCCGCTTTCACGTTCACAACAGGCTCAGGAATCTTCACGGTTTTTTCCATCGGGTTCTTCGAAACTCTGTCAGCAGCAAATGCCTGCAAAGTAGCTTGCAATTGTGCCGCGAAGATCTCGTCAGAGTTTCTCACATCCGGCTTTTGATGTATCGCATCAGCAGCATTTCCGGAAGCACTACTGCGGTCTGAATGGGCGGCTGTACGACCGGAATCCGGGCGTACCATCGGAGCCGAACCAACTTCTTGAGCCGAAACACTTCCAGAAGGCTGCTGGGCAGATGCCGTTCGGAGTTCCCGCACTTGGCCTGCTAGAAACTTCTGCAGGTTCTTCGCAGTTTCTCGTTCCTGCTCCCGGTCAACCCGCAGAGCATGGAGTTCCTGTTGAAGCGTGGCAACCATGGCTGCAGTCCTCTGTGCTTCATCCGTCTGATATGCGTCCGCTTGAGTCTGATATTGCGTAAACAGTGCTTCTGCACGTTCGCGTTCCAGACGTACTGCTTCTAAATGTGCTGCATCAGGATCACCTTCGACTTCGTGACTTCGACAAGCTTCCACCGGAGGTTGGACCGGTTCCTGTTTCGGAATGACGTCCCTGAACTTCTGTTCGACAATGTGATCTAACTTGGCTTCCAGACCGGCAGACATCTCTTGTAGAGAGACCCCTGCTGAAGTTCCATTCGCGCCATCGCTTCCTGAACTTGGTTCATTGTGTTAAGCGCGACTTGTGTAGATCCGGAAGTTACTGACTGACGCGATCTTCCGGAATGACTCGAACGAGAGGATCTTTCGGAGGGTGACCGACGTTTGGATCGTGTCGAATATCTGCTGTTGGAACGTCCACGCCGACGACGGACATCTGCATCAGAATCTTCTGACGACGACTCGTCTCGGTATCTGGAGGTCCTTCGGGAGGAAACCTTGGGCTTCTGTCTTCGCGAACCTCTTGCTTGTCTTCTGACATGACGATGTCTTCCTGAATCGCTGGTACTGGGTTCCGTGGAATCACTTCGTGAGTGACGTACATACCTACACCAGTCTCCGCCGGAACGGCTTCTCCCAGACTCTGAGCTGCCATTGCCCGTGGTTCAAACGCTGAGAACGGCATATGCATTCCTGCACCTTGGCCAACTCTCCATCCGGAAGATCCGGACGAACTATCTCTGGAAGTCCGTGAACTGGATGTAGCGCTAGCCATCGACTCGCTAGATCCTCCGGAAGTTTCAAACATACTCGGCGTGGAATCTGAACCAATTCGTTCAGATACATTCTGGGCAGAGGACAAACTGCTTCTGGAGGACAACACTTCCAGGTTCTGGACAACCGAAGATGACACCGACTGGAGCGATGACGGCGATGGGATCGAGGAGGCGGTCGGGCAGCCACACGTTGAATACGTTTAGACGCAGCTTCCTCATCCGCAACCCCTCGTGGACTTCGCACCTTCCGGAAGCCGGCAGCTTTCAAATGCCACACATACTCCGATCCCAACAGATTGATCTCGTGATCCGTCGCGACTACTATTCCAGGCGGAAAATGAGCGGCAACTTCCAGACGCAGTCGATCAGCATCTCCAGGGGCAGCTTGACTCAGCACTTTTAGAAACTCTTGAGCCTGATTCACCACCTGTCTCCACTCAATCAACTCCACCACAAGTAGTTGCAGCATTACGCCTACCACTCGTCGGACAAGATCCGGATGCACTTTGTAGACTCACGTCCGGAACCATCCAGGCACCAAATTGACAAACTCGAAACCAGCCTCGAAAAGGATAGTCTGCAAGACAGCAACGCAATCCCGGGGTGTGAACATTCCGGGAGAAATCAGAGCGGCGGTCAGATCTCGGGCCATTCCAAACATGCGACGTCGTAACTGCATCTCCCGCGATCCAGGCGTCCGCTTGAGTCGGCATCGACATCCGTCGTCTCAGGTAATCCGAAGTAGTCAGACTAGCAACCATAAACGACTCGGAATCCAGGCGCACTTGCGGCCAATCATACTTGACATCCGGAGGGACGTTCTTTTCAGAAACATCACGTTCCCAACGCCGAACTTGATCTGCCACATACTCTTTTGCCTGGGCCTCCGTCATCTGAACGTCGGCCATCCCAGTCTCCACTTCTTGAGCTTCAGGATGGTAATCCTTCTGCATAGCGGTTGGAGGGGGCTGCATCGACACGACATCTGGAAGCTCCATCTGCAATGGGACATCCGATCGCACAGGCAAAGACATCTCCACATCTTCTAGCACAGCATCTTCTTGAACGGTCGATAATGGCCGCGCATCTTTGATCGTTTGCGCTCGTTCGGATGTCTTGATGTCATCCAGAATTTCAACTTCTTCTTCCGGCTGAAGAGAGTCCGAAACTCGATCTTCTGCCGGAGGCTCAACCTTCACGACGTCTCCCTCAGACGCCTCATCAGACACTTGCGAGCTGGAATCATTTTCGTCATCCGAACCGGGTTCCGATCCGGACCACTCGGAGTCTTCTTCCCCATCCGAAAGCACCTCCACATCACCGTCCTGATTCGCTTGGTGCGCCTCCTGAACGGCGGATCCAGAAGTGTCTTCTTCTTGGGCCGTCGACTCCTTCGCTTCTTGGGCAGCCTTGCGCTTCGCAGCGTTCGCTTTCCGAGCATTCCTGACGACCTCATCCAAAGTCGCCTGCTCCTCTGGAGGCAGCCCTTGTATTCGACGTGATGATCGGGACGCATCGCCGCGTTCGGATCCCTCACGTCCACCTTCGCATGTGCTTTCAATTCCAGCCATAATAACCACGGTTAGAAGATTAGTTAGCACCCAGTCCCCTAGAACTCAATCAATAATATAAGAACAACTCGGTGAAATCACTAGACGTCCAAATCCGGGCACGCGCACCAGCTGAGGCGAGGCGGGTGAACGCCTTTATCGTCCAGGGTGTATAGCGCACGCGCGCCAGAAGACTCGGCCGATCAGGAAGCTTAAACTTCGCCTTTCGGAAAGCCCAGTGGGGTCAGACTACCTCCAAAAGTACGGTACCTCCGGAAGTAGCTTGGCGTGTGACCTTGTGTAATCCCTATAGGTGTCGTTTGTCTTCGGAAGACCGGACTCCACCTGATGAGTTGTTCCTACACAATCAAAATGAATACAAGAATACAGAGTGCGTACGTTCACTTCCCGACGCAATTAGTACAGCTAGGGTTAGACCACTAGCAAAGCCTTCCCAGATGACCAAATAATACAGAGAGTTATACACAATATACAGCTGCTACTTATTCTTTTGGACCCTTGAGCAGTGGGTCCGTACACCAGTCTACTTGTGTTTCACCTGGAAGACTGGTCACTTCCAGATGCACCCTTGTTGCGCACCACTTCCAGTAAGGAGGATTTATAACTCCTTCCAGAAGATAACTTTCAAATATATCCAAAAGGAAAACCACGTCCGGATCACTCAATATACAGTCCTATCACACAGCAGTCTATTCGATCAAATTCCGGGAGGTGACTACTAACAACCTCCTGAAACGGCAATTACTATGAAATGGGGGGGTCTAGAGGACACACTCCCAACTGAAATATGAAATAGGACAGATCACGTACGAATGCGCGTTACTCGGTCACCGCCTAATTTGGTCTTGAGCCTTTCGGAGAGTTCCACGGTGGTCTTCGCGATCACGACGCGTCCAAACGCAGGCTGGGTGAACCCGGGTCCCCGGAAATACACGGCGGCTTGTCCGGCGTTATCCCAGCGTGCTTCCAGGCCAACTGATAAGGGCCCTGGAAAACACTTGCGCCCTTGGTGGCAAAACGAACTCTCTGTTATTTTTAGTCTCTGCTAGAAGTCTTCTGTCAAGGTCTCTGCTGGAAGTCTTCCACATGCACATTTGTCTTGGTTTCACTATAGGGTTCCTTTGGCGTAATCAGCATCCGGGAGGCTGACACATCCTGGTCGCAAGCCGGCTCTTCGTGCATAACATATCCGGCTGGTCGTCTTGGTCGGTCGCTAATATATTGGGCTTTGTATACTGGAAAATTGGAAAGGTCTTGGTGGGTACAAATCAGGGGCGTCTGGTCAGCCTCCGCACCCACAACGTCTGGGTCATCTGCGAGTCACATCAGGAAGGAACTTTCGGAAGGCACACGTGACTTCCGGAAGTAACTCGACATTGGGAGGACTTCTGGAAGTCACTTGGTCTCAGTATGCTGTGGGAACTTGTACCAGTTCTCCGTTCGTCCTCGTTCTTCCATGTTGCGTGCACTTCTGGACCAATCATCACCGCGAGTACTTCCATGGGAAATGGGAAACGACGCTCGGACATTTTACGTCCAGTCGCCACGTGTCACAACAGGTACTCGCTGCAGCTTTGCATCAAGTACAAGAAGTACTACAAGTCCTTGTTTCTTGGACTCACAGATCTAGCCATTATCAACGCCTACATTGTCTACAACGCTCGGCGCGCAGCCGCAAATCTCTCCAAGGTTCGCCATGTGAAGTTCATGAAGCAGCTTCATCTGGAACTGTGTTAGCTCCGTGAAGAAGACTGGGATCTGCTACGAAGCAACGAGAATCTTCAAGTGACGCCACAGAAGACAGCAAACAGCAGCAGGATCCGACGGTCTGCCCACAAGCCTCTGCAGAATGATGAATGGCGCCCCGGTAACAATGGAGTAGGAAGGAAGAGACGCACAAGAGCCTGCAAGGTATGCTCACTTCTGAAAGGGCACCGATAATGCTCGTGGGGATGATTCGTCCGTGTACTGCAGCAAGTGCAAGCTACCCACCACGACCAAAAAGCCAATGACGTGGCGAGTGTTTTTGTGTGAGAAGATGCGGCACGCCAGCCGATGTCCTGCTTTGATATTTGGCATAAGGCTTGGCGGGATGGTACACTCGCACCAGCGCCCAGACGCGACGGCAAGAAGCGTATGATCCGTGCTCGAGATCCTGCAGAAAGCCAAGTGGACGAAATAAGCGAACTCGAGGAGGAGGAGGAGCAAGCAAGTGATGAGTCGACGCCGGACGGTCTCCACCAGCCGAAGCGGGCTCGTCACGCAACGGAACAGGAGGCGACTGACTGAGCTGCTGATTGTGTCCTTCGTTTCATATTGAATTATTGTATACTGCAATGTCCCGCAATCCAACTCAATTGCATCTGTTCTTGCTGCCCTCTGCTATACACACGGTAGTCGCGGCTGTGTACGCGTCTTTCATGACTTTACCATACAATTTAACTTTGTTTTATGCACAACATACATGTTATCGCTCGTACGTTGTATTGATAAGTGCCTCTGAGTTGGAACATACACGATAGAGAGCAACACACCAATCGTGGGTTAGGTTTAGCGTCAGGCTATCTACTATACACGTTACCAAACATATAGACTTTTGTATTTAACCCTTACCGCGACATACACGATAGAACGAGTAGGGCTTAGGTTGATGGGGGCCGAAAACACGTCCGGGCTCAAGGGGTTAAAAAAAAAAGGTTCGACGCAGGGCCGCCTAATTTTTCGATTCGAAAACGGAATCGTTGACGTGCTCATCTTTTCTGATACAAAAGCGACCCTTCTCGATGTGACTAAAAGTTTGTCCTCAGTTTAAGGACCGTTAGTTCTCTCGCGATGGGTGAAAACCTCCACTTTCTATTTGAAGGCCCCAACAACATTTTCTTTTCGTCGTTATAAGGGGCAAATTTCATTTGAAATTGACCGGCGGCATGCCATGATAGTTCATCGACCCTAACCCACTTTGGAACTTTATACAAGGGTTCGTAAAAAGGAATATATGCATGTGGTAAGAAGGGTAAAAAGTGATGGATGTATTTTGATTATTGGGAGGGGGGAGGGGCTACGCCCCCAATCAGTGTGCCAAGGCTTTATTGTTTATTAGTCAATTAGGCCGCGCGGCTAAAAGGCTTAATTGAGGCTTTATTCAATAAGCCGCGGCTTTAATCGTCCTAATATCCGGACAACATACTCCGAATTTGAGTCAGATGGAGGCCTAGATGTACACTTCATCGTACAGACGTCCCTGCCATATCTGCAAAGGTCGGACCAATAAAGACTGCGAGGTTGCAAGATTCGCACAGGTGCCATATAGATGCAAAAGTGTTGGAATGCGTACTGCAGGCCGACTTCAACTGCTGTGACGTTGAAGATCAAAGGCCCTGGGACCCTGCGAACAATGATAAGCGCTGCGACACTGTGGAGTATAGTGAAACCAAGTATGTAGGGTCTGTGCATGTGAAGCTGCTGAAGCCCGCTTAAGTAGTTGATGCGAGCTGCAGCACTAACAGTCGATTTAGCTTTTCTCTTTATTCTTTATCCCCGGAGTGTTGGCTGCTGGCCATACGGATCAAGTGCGACTTCTAATAAAAAGTACTAAGTTACTCCGAATTTATTGTTTCCATATGCTAGAAGCTTCCCGCATCGCCCTCCACGTTGCATCTACCTCAGTACATCCCATCCCATCCCGGCCGGTTTCAAATGCGCATCTGTACTACCTGTGCGAGGTAAATTGCTGCTTGCAGGTGCACATTTACCGGGGACATCTGTATATGAACATCCGAAAAGCATGTATACGGCTGTATAGCCGCAGGGCTTTATCTTGCAAATCGCACGTGATAATAAAGCCGCAGTGAGGGGCTTTAAGCCACACTGCCCCAATAACCAGCACTTCCGTTGGACGATTACCACTACCACCACCCCATGCTCGTGAATAATCCATTGTTCGGTTCTTGACCCTTGCAACTTAGCTGACTCTTTCATTTGCAAACTTGATCTCCACTCCTGCAGTCAAAGGATGCTCCTCTACTTGCTGATGTCGTTGGTTATATCCTCCGTGCTTCCAAGTCTCAATGTCAGTGCAACGCCTTATGCTGAAACAAGCCTCGGTGATTTTTCCAGTTCGCATAAATTCTCATTTCGAGGTAAGGGCGATGAAGTCGAAGAGAGAACGGGACTCTCCGTTTCCGCTATCGAGAAGGCCAAAACGTTATTCTCCTCGTCTACAATCACTACCGAAAAGCTCCAGAAATGGCTCAGCAACGGCAAAAATGCGGATACCGTTTTCTCGCGCATGAAGCTTAGCACCAAGTCCGGGGGTTATCTGTTTTATAACCCGCAGTTCGCCGTGTGGATCAAGTACGTGGATGATTTGAATGCCAAGTACCCAGCCAAAGCGACGTCGGCGATCTCGACGCTGACGACTCAATACGGCGACAAAGCACTGTATAAGTTGCTTGAATCCGGGAAGGGCGTCCCAGGACAAGGACACCTCGTGAAGAGGCTGCAAACCGAGCAGATGCAGCACTGGGCTACCGTTGGGAAATCCCCCGACGACGTCTTTCGTCTGTTCGATCTCCAAAAGGCAGGAAGTTCCCTTCTCACAAACCCGAAGTTTATCTCGTGGGTCACATACGTGGACGACCTAAACACACTGAACCCGGAGAAGGCAACATCGACAATCCCAACGTTGACGACTTACTACCGTGATGATATACTGTTCAAGGTGCTTGATGCCGCCAAGAAGTCGGACGAAACAAAGAGCATCGCCACCAAGTTGGAGGCCCAGCAGCTTCAGGGATGGCTGAAGAGTGGGAAAACACCAGACAATGCGTTCGTTCAGATGGGACTTGGCAACGTAGAGGATAATCTGATGGCGAGTCCGCTTTTCAGCACGTGGGTCAAGTACCTGGATGATTTCAATGCGCAGTACTCAGCGAAGGAAACAACTCTGTTTCATGTTTTGACGAAGAGGTTCGAGGATGAACCTCTGGCAAAGATTATTGCTTTCGGAAAGACACTTGACAGTACGAAGGCAGTGGCGACAAAGTTGGAGACCCAACAGATGCAAGTCTGGCTGACTAGTGGTAAATCATCGGACGACGTCTTCACGCTGCTGAAACTTGACAAAGCAGAGAAGAACTTCTTCGACAATCCGCTGTATAAGACGTGGAGCTCGTACATGAACGGCTACAACAACAAACATCCGGGGAAGGAAACGAACTTGTTCAAGACTTTGACGACCCACTACAACGACAAACGACTGATCAAAATCCTCGAGGAGGCGAAGAAATACCCGCATCTAGAAAGCACTGCCAGCAAATTGCAGACGGAGAAGATCCAGAGCCATCTCGCCAGCAAGGAATCTCCCGATGAAATCTTCAACCTACTCGGGCTCGGCGATGCATGGGATAATGTTCTTGGCAATCCGCTGTTCAAGATTTGGCTCGACTACGTGAAGAAGTTCGACCGAGAGAGCCCAGGGAAGAAAACGGATTGGTACTTTACACTCCATGGGGCCTACGGTGATGGTAGAGTTGAGTCGATGGTTTACATAGGGCTGCAAAATCCAAGCACTCTGAAAATTGCTGAAATGGTGCAGGCAGAACTGCTGAAGAGCTGGCTCGCCAGTAAGGATTCTCCAGATCTTACTTTCAAATGGATTCTACGACGTCCCAAGGCAGACGCAAAGGTTTTTACCGATCCACGTTTCGAAACCTGGGCCAAGTATCTGAGTGACTTCAACCAGCGGTATCCCGACAAGAAAACGACTATGATCGATGGCTTGCTAGCCAGTTACGCTGAGCGAGATCTTTTGGGGATGTTCGATGCGGCAAGGAAGGTCCCGAGTACGGAGAAACTGGCCACGACCTTGGAGGACGCGCTGCTCAACAAGTGGGTGCGTGATAAGGAAAGCCCGGCATCAATTTCCACACTCCTCACAAGCACCGATATCAATACGGCAGACGAAATGATCCAGCGATATATTGAGAAATTCAATGCAGTGTCGGAAAACATCGCGTAAAACGGCTTCGCCAGTGGGTGGTGCAATGGTCATTCATTCTTCTCAAGACGAATATTGCTTTGAAACCAACATATCACTATGAACAGTGCTTCAGCTAACGGAGAGGCCCACAAATGTCCCGAAGAGCACACGCTTTATTTTTGTAGTGTCAAGCAGCGCTCAAGTGAACCGCTGTGTGTTTTGACAGATGGATAGTAGCGTACTCCGTAGGTTTGCGAGCAGTTACTAACCGTGGTGTGTGCACACGTGCTGCTTGTCATTCCTACAATGGTCGGCTGACGCTACTGTACCCAGATTCTGTTCTCTCTAATGGATGGGAAGCCTCGACACAACATCCTTCAAACAAGTATTTGCGTTGCTGGAGCTTCACAAAGGTGTGAGCTTTTCGCAGTCTGAAGTTCAATATTTTGAGCGACTACGTGTGTTAACGAGGAATCCAGACATGAAGGCCTCCGATCTACAAGGGTAGCTATACGTGACATCAAGGACTCACATTTGTTGCCAGGATACGAAATCCAACGGCTGGCTCTCACTGGGTCCAGTAGATGTCGGTGGGGTTCTTCTTAATCACCCACTGCTTGAGCTGCAAATTCGTCACAAGTACCTCCGTGCTCGTTTTTTTTTCGCCGCTTGGGCCATCGTATCCAACATTTCATCGCCGTAACTCTTAGAGAAAGCCTCGATCATGTTGGTTTTCTTTCTCGGGGTATCCTTGTTGAAAGCCTTCATGTACTGGACCCATGAGCGGGCTACTGAGACGGTCCCCGCCAGCCTGATTAACTTCAGCGTTTTGAAAATCTTAGCTGGCGGGGTTGTGAAGTCCAGCCAGCTCTGGTCCATGTCGTTCTTCAGCTTGGTGGCGCCAATGCGTTAGGAGTTTTGGCCGGTAACCAGCATCTTCAGCAGACCTTCCTCATTGAATGATTTCAGGCATTCGGTATACGAATCCAGCTGAGCATTGTCAAAAACGCAATCTGTTGAAATGGCCAGTTTAAGCAGAGTCCGAGTCCTTCTTCACTGAGGCCGTACCTGTAGATAGTAACCCAATGCAGAGAAGATTAACAAGTAAGGAAAGCAGGAGACGTAGATACATGCGAGAGGGTTTGCTGAACATTCCACATCAGAGATCGAGATAGATTAAGGGTTGGATAGTGTTATCTCAACATGTGCAGTACATTGTTGTTGAGCACAACGTCCGTGATCACCCTAATACATGTAACAGATCGGCAATAAGTCCAAGTCCGCATTCGTCAAATGCCTTATCGAGGAGCCAAAACGTTAGTCTCTTCGTCGATAGCACCACCAAAAACCTGCACGAATGTGATAGAACATTCAAGACCTTCGACCTTGATGAGGATCTGTTAAACATAATATCGCAGCGAAACAGGTCCCGA
The DNA here is from genome assembly GCF_020800215.1 of Phytophthora ramorum. Classification (NCBI taxonomy): domain Eukaryota; phylum Oomycota; class Peronosporomycetes; order Peronosporales; family Peronosporaceae; genus Phytophthora; species Phytophthora ramorum. The sequence goes on from NW_027150656.1 coordinate 1,637,355, forward strand.
GTACGGACTGGCACCGCTTTCACTATTGACCAAGTGGGTACGTGATAAGGAAACCCCAGCAATGTAGAAATATCTTACCTAACGGATGCAAGCGTACATCAAGAAGTTCAACTCGGTGAAGTATCTCCTAAGCACGTTTTGTATGTGGTGCAGTGCTAAGAATTCGAAGTCTGTACTCGCACCTAATTTTGCTTCCTTCCTGTACGTGTGACGTTGCCAGCACGATCTCAATTTCTGCAAATAATTCCGCAGAGCTAGGGAATCATATGCATGTTGGAGCTCTCTTCATGATGACTCTGAAATGGACAATTTGTCTGTCACAAAATTGTACCTGACTTCAAGAAATTGACTGCCAGTACGTCGTAAATGTGACGAGTTTATTAGTCACAGCGGGGGAAAAAACAATTGAATGGAGATTTGCGAATTAGTTCGAAGTGTTAAGAAGTAGTATAGAGAAACGTAGCCCCCAAATAATAAGGAACCTTCCTTCGTCTCTAAATTTCGAAAATATACCGACGTGTAGTTGAGGCAAATCATTTGAGCCCCGGCCAAACTTCCCGATTCGAGACCGACAAATACAATTTTCATATTGTGACTAGGTGCTTCTTCGAATTCCAAATTAGTAAGTTCAAGCGATTTCCTGGCCTCGCGTGATTTGTAGGGCAGGTTTTGGCCGCGTCGATTGAAACGAAAACTGTAAGAGACTCACGAATGGTGGGAAACTCGTTGATGCTGGAAAGAGAAATGCCGTAGTAAACAGCTTACAACTGACGTACCTGGTGGGGTCTTCCACAAGTCTGTGGGCGACTTAGGTCGCGATCCCTCTCAGGTGCTACTTGTTGTAGTCCTCCACGTACTTCTTCCAAAGTTTCCAGTTCGCATCCGTCTTTTCTTTCACGTGGAACAGTTTGGCAACAGCGACCGGGTCCTTTATTGCGAAGATGAACTGCTTGAGCACCTCAGTCTCCAACTTGTTTGCAAGATCCTTCGTTTTCTGGTTCTTTTGTGCCGCTGTAATGGCCTTTACCAAATCTTCATCCTTGTAGATACTCGACAATACGGTCCGAGGAACAATCTTACCAGGGAAAGACTTGTGGAAATCATCCATGGACTTCAACCAATATGCGAACATCGGGTTTTTGAACAGCTTTGAGGGCTTTATCTGATCCAGTTTGAGACTTGAAGGCGTCATCCGGAGACTGAATCCAGTCTTTGAATAGTACAGCCTCCATTCGTTTTCCAGCACTTTGCGCACTTGGCAGCTTCTCCGCTGCAAGGATCGTTTTAGCGACATCAAAGTCCGTATAGTGGGTCCTCACGATCCAATTCGTAGTCATCGTGATGCCAAGGTTCTTGGCGTGATAGGCGTCCGTGAACTTGGTAAACGTGGTAAAGAGCGGGCTCGACAGAAGATTCTTGCCAGCCTTCTGCAGACCTAACATCATGAATATGTCGTCTGGGTTTTTCCGTTGGCTCATCCAGAGTTTGTACTGCGCAGCATTCAAGCTTGTGGCGAGGTTCGACGTACTCGCGACATTTCTTCCCGCCGCGAGTAGCTTGGATAGACCAACATTTCCGTAATGAGTCGTTAGCGTCCCTATCAAAGTGATTTCCTGGTCGGGGTTCCGCTTGTTGTAAATGTTCATATACTTGGTGAAAGTGTTCAAAAGAGGGTTCCCGAGAAGCTCGTCTCCAGCTTTGTCGAGTGCCAAAAACGTGAAAATACGATATCTACTTAGTCTGCCGGCCATCCAGCGCTCGAACTGCTCGGCTTGCACTGTTTTCGCGATGGCGGAGGAGCTCTTGGCCTTCAATGCAGCTTCAACTACCCGCGACACACCCACCTCGCCGTATTGCGACGTCAGTTTCGCGAAGGCACTTGTCTTTTGATCAGGATGGGCCGCGTTGAAAGTCTTCAGGTACGTATTCCAAGCCGTCAAGGCCGGGTTGCTGAGGATGTCGTCCCCCGCCTTGTTCAGTTTCAAGAGTGTGAAAACATCGTCCGCGCTGTTTCCAGCCGCCAGCCAGGTCTGCATCTGCGCAGCCTCCAACTTGGTGGCCACTCCACTCGTCTCCACGACCTTCTTCGCAGCGTCGAGAATCTTCGCGACCGCTTCGTCACCGTAGTAAGTCGTAAGTTTAGCGACAGCTGACGTTGTCTTGCCAGGATACTTGGCGGTGAAATCGTCTACGTACGTGAGCCACGTCGTGAACTGCGGGTTGCCTAGTAGTTTATCTCCAGCCTTGGTAAGTTTCAGGCGAATACAGACGTTGTCGATGGACTTCCCGTTTTTCAGACAGGTCTGGAGTTTCTTCGTGGTGGCAGTCGAAACCAACGCTTTGGCCTTTCAATAAGGAGCTTGGAAGGTTCACTCTCTCTTCATCGTCTCCGTGAAAGTGATGAAACCTACCGGTGGCGAGCTGATCGTGATTCGCGATGCGTAAACGGGCCTGAGTCAGGAAGTCCGGTTGAATAATCTCCGAGCTCTTGTGTGCGGTGGCCGTATCAGTACTGGCCAGGAGTGCGACAGCAAGCAACCCAACGCAACCCAGACGCATTCTTCACTGGAGAGAATTTTGACAAATAAGTAAGATAGTTTTCCACGGACCAGTAGGCAGGTGCATGCATGTACAGAGTTCCCCGGCAAAGGGAGAAAGATGGGACCAATAAAGACTGCGAGGTTACAAGATTAGCACAGGGATTCATCTAGAGCCAATTACACTGCATTATTCCGAACTACACGACTAATAGCAAAGCATGTGTGCAACCTGCATGCATCCATGCTTCCCGCAAGACCAGTAAATGTAACTTAGATCAGTATAGCATTGCGGCAGCAAGAGCAAATCTTCTGCAGATCCGTACTATATGTGCAAGGTAAATTGCTGCACGCAATTCTCCCTTTGCCGGGGAACTCTGTAGTATTACCGTGCGCGCCAAATCGATAGGACCCCGAATTTCGGAGCAGATCGTTGCCGATAACTCGGCTTCTACTGCGAATTAGAGACTGCTATTTAGATATGTTGCTGCTGTCATGCATACCAAGAGCAGGCTTGCGCTAACAACTGCGAATTCGACACCCTTGGCAGGGCTGGTATACAGATTGCAGGTTTTGACAAGAGCGACAAAATATAGTACCATATCCTTTTCTGGCGAAACCTACACGTTTTATGCGACTTCATACAAACTTCTATATTAAAAGTTAGTACTTAGTAAGGCCACCCTTCTGCTTGATGACAGCAAGGCAACGGTGAGGCATGGACTCCACGAGCTTGAGTAAGTACTCCTGCTCGATGGAGTCCCACGCAGTCATGATGGCTGCTTCCAGCTCGACAACTGTATTATATTGGCGGCCATGGGCACACACCCGAGCCGCCATTACAGACCAGACGTTCTCGATTGGATTGCAGTCTGGAGAGCGAGCCGGCCACACCATGGTGTTAACTTCCATTTCTTGCAAGAACCCCGTCGTCTCACGCGATGCGTGAATCGACGCGTTATCTTGCTGGAAAATGAAGTCAACACCATGGTTAGAGTGAGCAAAAGGAAGCATATACTCAGACACAGTATAGATGTAGTCACCAGAGTTTTGTCGCCCTCTTAATACGGCCAGCTCGCTCTTACCTTGGGCACTGAATGCCCCCCAGACCAGGACGCTCACTCCACCATTCTGACGCCGCACAAATGACTGAGCCGGCCGTCGCATGTCTCGCCAATAGTACTTGAAACCATCTGGTCCATCCAGGTTGAACTTTTTTTCATCGGAAAATACAGTATATTGGTATATTCCTACATGCAATGACAGCTAGTTAGAATCGCCAACACAATAAAGCAACAACACGAACAAATTTACCTGGGTTCAGTATATGCTCCTCAGCCCACGCCATTCGAGCGGCCTTGTGTGCCGCAGTCAAGGGCAGCGTGCGGTCCATCTTGGTGTAGACCAGATTGACACGAAGTGTTCCTGGTTTTTCTGTGACGCACCGCCGTCGCGACTCTGGTCTAAAATTTCGAGCATGGATATTATTGGATGAAATGGAGAATGTGACTCGGCTGTACCCGTGCGACACGGGTGACGTATGGAGTGCGACTGATTTATGGAAAGATCTTACGCCTAACCACAGATGGGCCCAACTGGCTGGAAGTGTGTATCCTGGATGTGTACAAATCCACGATTGCAAACCCGCATTATGTCCAGCCCCCGGACTTTCCCTTACGATGAGTGCCTAAAGCCTGGCGGAAAGTGCAGTTGAGAACGTATCTCAGATTGTACCTCATCTTGCTGTGGTTCAGAGCGACTACTAAAGATACTGAACCAAGATCATCCACTACCAACACCCAAGTCGTGCGCTGGAAGCCCAAAGAGTCTGGATGTCAAGTACATCCTGAATCCTGAATCCTGACTCCAAAATCCTGACTCCAGAATACCAGAATCTTGACGGTTGACCACTGACTATTTGACTTCGAAGACAGTGGTACGTCATCAAGTGAAACGCCATTGAACTACCGCCAAAGAACCCAACAGAACTGTCGAGTCGACACTTTTGAAGCTACGAAGACAATGTACCCAGACCATACTGAAGCGAAGACAATTTGACCCAAGACATAGTGAAATCAAGATAAATCACCCAGAGCCGAGATCTAGAAAGAGTTGATAGTTTAAGGCTTACAGCCAACAACAGAGTTTGTTTTACCCCGTACTGCGCAAGTGAATTCGGCCAAGCCTGCCGACGGAAATCCGGAGGACCCGAGACTACGACCGCGATACAAAAAGGGGCACTGCGACCATTAAGGACGGGTCGTCTGTAGCATCTCCACCTCATATCATCAAGTCCAGTTAGGTGGTGACCAAAGGCGCTCCGGCACCCTGGGTTGACCCACCTATTTCATATCCTAGTTGGGTCGCTAGCGTGCTGGTGTTTGCCCATTTCATATTCCCTTGCTATTCGAGGTGACTGACTAGCAGTTGTCCCCCGAAGTGATAGTTTAACTGCTGTGTGTATCGATTGACTATAGTATTTGATAGTTTCTCTCTTAATTGAGAGTGGTGCGCGTTTATACGAGTGTTCAGACTGACTAGGTGTCTGAATTGTAAGACTCGAGTGAGCCTAGCGAGTGACCCACCGTCCAAGGGTCGAAAAGAATAAGTGACGGCTATTTGTATTGTATATAACTCTGTATTTGTTGGCTATTGGTGTTTGGGGTGCATCCTGGGTAAAGGTGCATCCTGAATTTCCGATAATCTGGGTGTGAAATCCAGACTACACTCTGCCATTCTGTCGTTGAGAGTGCATCCTGAAGTGGACGTACGCTCGGCACAACTTCAAGGCCACAAGCTCGGTGAAGTGCCGTTTCGTCAAAGACAAACGAGCCGACAGGGATTCCGCAAGGTACCCACGCCACCAAGAACCCAAGGTTTCGCTTCGCGGTGGAATCTTGGATACTTGTTGACTCCTACAAGTCTTCCCCCTTCAATTCCTGGAGGAGGAATTCCTGGAGCGCGCTATACGAACCCCCCTGGGCGGTAAAGGTTTCATCGACCTCGCCACAAGATGGTCCACACGCTGAAGCATCCTCTGTATCGTTGGCACGGAGGCCTTGATCGCGAGCTTGGTCTTGAGCTCCGCTGCGAAGTGTTCTCCGGACGCCGCCGTGCGAACCAGCACACGCACTTCCCTCTCAGTTAGTGCTAACCGACGCCCTGCCCTTGGCTTGTCGCAGCCGCTGTAGGTCTGCGGTCCTCGCTCGGTCTTGATAGCCCTCCGCACACAGGTGCGAGAGCGGCCGGTTTTTCTTGAGATGTCGTGTAGCGAGACCCCGCCGTCGTGGAGCCCGATGATCCACCAATACTCTTGGTTGGTGAGGGCTTTACCACGGCCCATTGAAAAATGAGAGGCTGGCAACCACGATTAAAGCAGCAGTGAGCTGCTCAACAACAAGTTTCCTCCATTCATCTGACCAGTAGTGACATTCATTCTTTTAATATAGAAGTTTGTATGAAGTCGCATAAAACGTGTAGGTTTCGCCAGAAAAGGATATGGTACTATATTTTGTCGCTCTTGTCAAAACCTGCAATCTGTATACCAGCCCTGCCAAGGGTGTCGAATTCGCAGTTGCTAGCGCAAGCCTGCTCTTGGTATGCATGAAAGCAGCAACATATCTAAATAGCAGTCTCTAATTCGCAGTAGAAGCCGAGTTATCGGCAACGATCTGCTCCGAAATTCGGGGTCCTATCGATTTGGCGCGCACGGTATCGCGGATGGGGTGAACGAGTGATCAGGGACAATTTCCGTTGTTTGCTACTGGTCGATCCTAAAAGTTCATCTCCATCTGTCTACCAGGATTCAAGTACGGACAACGACGGTGAAATGCCATGAAGTGTCTTCATTGGGGACAATTGATTATGGGACAGTTACAGATTCCAAGATATTAATGTGGTCGAGGGTACCGGTGCTGGCAACTATCCGCTTGTTACAGTGATCTACTTCCTCAACAAATGACCCAAGCCTAAAAAACTTTCAAAACTCTTGTTTCATTTGGAAGGGACAGACCATCGGTTGGATTTTATACCAGATATACTTGCGTTCTTTATATGTAAAAGGCGTTCGCGAAGACAAAGATTACTATACTTGTACTACGCTGGGCAGCGTTTAGTCATTTAAGGCTTCCGTACTAAAACAACTAATACATCAACTACACTAAAATTCGCAGTATTCCGAAAGGACAATACTATATACTTATCAGATCCAGAGCTATCTCGCCAGCAACAAATCTCCCGATGAAGTCTTCAAGCTACTTGGACTCGGCGATGCATGGGACAATGTTATTGGCAATCCACTGTTCAAGACGTGGCTCACCTACGTGAAAACGTTCGACCAGGGGAATCCAGCAAAAACCGATTGGTACGTTTCACTTCATGCGGCCTACGGTGATGGAGGTGTTGAATCGATGGCTAACAAGGGGTTGCAAAATCCAAGCACTCTGAAAATTGCTGAAAAGGTGCAGGCAGGACAGCTGAAACGTTGGCTTGTCATGGAGAAGCCTCCAAGTGCTACTTTCAACTGGATTCTACGACAGCCCACGGCAGACGCAAAGGTTTTTACCGATCCACGTTTCGAAACCTGGGCCAAGTATCTGAGTGACTTCAACCAGCGGTATCCCGACAAGAAAACGACTATGATCGATGGCTTGCTAGCCAGTTACGCTGAGCGAGATCTTTTGAGGATGTTCGATGCGGCGAGGAAGGTCCCGAGTACGGAGAAACTGGCCACGAACTTAGTGAACGCGCTGCTCGATAAGTGGATGCGTGATAAGGAAACCCCGGCAGTACTTTCCAAAATTCTCAGTGGTGTGGTAACCGCTGATGAAATGCGGTACATCAAGAAAGCCGACGCAGCTGGAAACATCGCTTAAGCACACGTTGGGTATTGTAGAAGTGGCGGTAGTACAGTAGTAGAACTGTTTCGACGCCAATACCGATTTCCTCGGCTTATAGTGGATACCTGCATATAAGTGTGGCCTCTTTATTAAGTTTGAGCCCATTTCCTGAAATACATGTACCGATGTCCCCGGCAAATCTGCAAAGGTCAGACCAATAAAGACTGCGAGGTTGCACGATTAGCACAGGTGCCATATACATGTAGATGCAATAGTGCTGAGTTACTCTGAATTTATTGTTTTCAGATGCTGGAAGCTTCCCGCATTGTGACATTTCCCCTTCACGTTACATCTACCTCAGTACATCCCATCCCGGCCGGTTTCAAATCCCATGCACATCTGTATTATCTGTGCGAGGTAGATTGCTGTTTTCAGTGATCGTGAGGTCGTGGGGTAAGTAGATTTTTATTCATCGCATTCTCGGGGTGTAGTGTGGTGTGTCGAGAAGAAGAAAAACTAAAACTGAGCTCAGCTGGGCTGCCCAACCTCGCTCCTTCCTATCCTAAGTAGTTTCATCCGTTTCAAGCGCAACTTGTAACGGGGTACACCAACGTGTACCCATGTTACATAAAGAGTGACGGGATGTCTCTCTTTTGTGCCCATGGTACGTGGTACCGGTTGGCGGTGAGACAACCATTAGGCACTTGTTTAGCTTTTACTATAGTTGACTTAGAGTTTGTAAGGATCAAGCTTGACTCACCTATAAAATATATTCAGTCTTTAAACCTACCGTCTAAGTCGTAGTCGGTTCCCTTAGACCGGGAACCGTGAACTTGTTGTTCACCGAGAGCTTACGCTCTCTTGCACTTCCTCTGTGCAAGGTGCTGCGTGCCCCGTCACACTTGGTAGCACTTGTAGTCAATCCACGCCTACGCGGGTAGGATTGAACTACCTGAATCCTCTGTGATCTCAAAGCCTGAGCCACTATGGAACGAAGTGAGTTTCCTCACTTGAACGACTCGCAGTTCGAGTCCGTTCGAAAGATGGGAGGCATCTTTGGGAGGGATGTCCTCTGAGGCTTGGCGTCCTTGACGGCAGCCGAGCAAGTCGAACGCGTGAACACGTTCGACACATATGAGCGTGAGCTCATTGCTCACGTGCAGAGAAACCTGGAGGCCTCTGTGGCCGAGCCGAAGCCTGTCCAGCCGAAGCCTTTGCGGCTGGCTGTGCCTGCGTTCGAAGGAAAGGAAGGTGAAAACCTTCACTTCTGGATCCGAGAAGTTGAGATCGCCATGAGGGCGGGTCTCATCTCGGATCAGGGACTTCGCATTGCGTTCGCGTTGTCCAACCTAAGCGGTCGTGCCAAGAATTGGGCGTACACGCTGGAGACGACGTCTCCTGGATGCTTTGCATCCTGGGAACAGTTGTGCGAGCGGCTTCGCGCTGCTTTTCTCCCGGCGAACGATGCGTTCCGCCAGCGCTCCCGCTTCCTCGCCTGTAAGCAAGGGAAGCGCGAGCTGTACGAGTACGTACAAGAGATGTGCATGTTGGCATCATCGTTGGTGGGGAACCCCTAGCCCGAAGACGTCAAGACGACGGTCTTCACGGACGGCCTGAAGGTCGGTCCCGTACGCACGCAGTTATTCCGCGTGCATGCATCCACTATGGAGGAGGCGATTAAGATCGCCCTCCAGGAGGAGTACAGCCATAAGCAGGCTGGTACTCCGGTTGTTGCGCAACTTGTCGTTGCGAACAACGAGCCAGAGGCTATGGACTTGAGCTCTGCTGAGCTTGGCTCGGTCCACCGCTATAAATGCGGCAGACTAGGACACTACCAACGCGTGTGTCCTTCGACTGGGGTGGGGAAGTCAAACCCCGAGGGCCTAACGGTCGCTGACGCAAGCCGCGGCCAGGTGGCCGAGGGAACTCCGGCCACCAGTAATGGCGGGTTCCCCAGAGGGGGGGGGAGTTGAGTCTCTGTGACGGGTGTGCGGGTGGAGCACACCATGGAGGATGCCTACGAGAGATTTTATGTCTCGCATCAGGTGATGGCAACGCTGGGTTGCCAGTAGTACACGTGAGTGTACGGGGATGTTAATATCCCTAGGAACGTTTAGTTCCAGGGGCATCGAATGATTTCGAACGCCGCCGGAGCGATTGCCAACTCTCTGTGAGAAAGCATCGGCAATGGTCTGCATAGACCTTGCTGTCAGGTTCACATGCCTGAACAGCTGCGACCCGTACGTGGCCGTGGACACGTAGGGCGTCTGCTTGGGTGCGCCGTGCCATGGACGCACGCACCCTGAAGCAATTGGTGTCGGAAAGCCATCGAGGCTAACCGGCACCCAGCTTCTGGCAGAGCATTGGTGAGTCATGACTCCACCTCTGCCAGAACACACGGTATCCGAAAGGATTACCTGGACGCAATGGCGTCCGCCGACTTCCGGAAGTTGTCGCTGTGATCGGCGACTCCGCCGGAGTAGTTGCGGCGGAAGCTGCAACAGATGTTGAGACATCGTCCACGGCGGACAATAGACCGGCACAGGCAATGCCGGGGGACAGGACTAATAGTCCAGCGAGGGGAGCTGCAACGCCAGCAGCATCCACCGCTCCTGATCGTGGCACCATACGGGTCTCGACTGTATCGGCGCCAGGGGATGTCAGCTCCCCAGTAGAACAAGTCCACGTGAGGCCAAGACGGTCGAGACCGTGGCCAAGGCTGAGGTTGCCGAGAGCACCTCCTGTGTAGGTAACAATGTGCCACACGGAGTCGATGAGATTCCCGACTCTCCCCTTGAGTCACCACCGGCCGTGGGTAACGAAGAACCACGCCGGGGTAGGCATTCACGACGTTGTCGCCGCCGTAAGCCGAGTCTGTTGAAACAGACTGGAGTCGCCACGAGCGACTCGGAGTAATCAACGCTCCTCAGGCACGGCCGGCCGAAGATGCTATCACATCTTCGACGGCGAGACCTGTTAGGTCAAGGCGGCGGTCATAAGTTTGACCGCCCTGCCGGAGGTGTCAGAGTTTCTGAACCTCGAGAGAATGTCGCTGCACGACTTCCAGGCCAGCATGAAGGCTGGGGAGATAGCACTCCTGTAACCGGAGACCTCTCCTGAAGAGTTGAACGCTTCTTCTGTTCTGGACAGGAACGTCCTGGAAGAGTTCTGTCGACGTAGTTTCGCATAACTACGTCAACAGGTCGCAAGACCATGTCCATCGCGGGTAACCCTCGCGGACCGCCAAAGGCTTAGCCGATGGACAGGGCATCTTGCCCGGCATGTGTGGCTGCGCTATACCACAGCGGTCATCGCCGAGAAGTCGTCGCGCCGTACGGGCTTCGACTTCAGTAGTGCCGAGTGGCACTACCGGACCGGTGGCTTAAGTCCACAGCCGAGATCGTGGCCAGCTGGAGGTTGCTATAAGTACCTCCTGGGTGGGTAACCAAGTTCCACACGGAGTCGATAAGACTCCTGGCACCGCCACCAAGACGTGGGTAACTTAGTTCCACGTCCTGATGACCGCCGACGACACCGTCACCGCCGAAAATCGGGTCTAGGCACGTACCAGACCGGAGTCGCAATGAACGACTCGGAGCTATGCTCCTCAGACACGGTCGGCTCGATGGTGCAGCCGGTTATCAGCTGCTACCACAGGCCGGGGTGTCAGCATTGCTGACCCTTGTATGCCGAAGCGCAAGCTGCGCTTGGGTTCCGAAGAACCCAGTGTTTCAATCCACGGCACGAGTCACATGGTTGACGTCATGCCTGGCGCAATGTATATCGCGGCCGGTCGCCCAGACCTTAACTGAAGAGGAAGACGAGGGTTGCGCTCCCTGTGTGGGTAACATAGTTCCACACACCAGGTGAGCCCATGGTGGCTTCACCCGACGTGGGTATTCGTTCCCACGTCAAGTCGCACAGACTCAAACTGTTCCCGGGCTGGAAGAATTCCAGCCGCGGTCGACTCGGTCACCCCGGAGGGGGATCGATCGTAAGAGGGGGAGGGGTTCGGAAATACCTCTCCTCCCAAGTCTCTAGGGAGACTAGCATCCTCACGGAAGCTGTTGTTGGCATGAACCAACAACTGTACAGAATCAGTGCTGCACGCTTGCGGCACTTGAGGCAGCCGTGGTACATTGAGCACACGGCGTACCTCTGGCGTACGGGAGCACAGCCCCGTACGCCGACGCGGTCACATGTGGTGATGAGTGCCGTGCATGCTTGCACGCACTCGGAACATCTCAATGTTCTAGTGGTAGCCGTAGTACACGGCGAACCACTGACGTATGGGCTCACAGGCCCGTACACCGTCGTGGTCATGAAAAAGACCGAGTGTCGTGCAGGCTTGCACACACTCCGACCGTGTCTTGGTCTTGGCGATGCACGAAGCAATCGCTGGCACCAGAGTCAAGGTGGTAGAGAGTGCATGTAACTCTCCACCATGCTTCAAGTACCGATGGGTACCTCGGTGTCGATGTCCGACACCGAAGCGTCTTTGGTACGACGACCTAGACGCGGGGTGAAGCTTGCTGCTCTACCCGAAATGCTTTTGGTGATGAGCAGGCTGCTAATGGCAACCGTCGTATCACTACGACGAAGCACGATGCTTAGTGCTTTGGTCAACGAATGACCAGAGCGCGTGTACGGCACCGATGCTTCACGCGCTCAGCCATGACTAGCGTGGGCCATGCGGGTCCGCTATAATGGCAGGAGGTGAGCTGCGAGCTCCCTCCACTCTTGGGCTATGTGATGCCCGGGATGGTGTCGACCCACACGGGAGACACAAGACACACGAAGTGTCAGGGTGGGGCACGGCTCCTCCCAAGTGAACTGCCGGTGGTCAACGAGAACCACCGCAAGTTTGGATGCAGTAGCATCCCGTGCCGAAGCACTGTGCGCTTGCTAGCGCTGCAACGCGAGTTGCTAAGGACGTCGGGTTCGCGGCCGACATCGTTCTTTGTGCAAGGAAGCACCACGCAGTGTCCGCCACGGACACAAGTCACTGCGTGACTGTCGAGAGGGCGCGCCAGCCGTGCTGTGGCTGCGCCCGGGAATTCCCAATTTGGGAGTTCCAATTCTCTCCCTTCTAATTGGAGAATAAGATGTGATACTCAGATAAATGGGGGAGGATGTAACGGGGTACACCAACGTGTACCCATGTTACATAAAGAGTGACGGGATGTCTCTCTTTTGTGCCCATGGTACGTGGTACCGGTTGGCGGTGAGACAACCATTAGGCACTTGTTTAGCTTTTACTATAGTTGACTTAGAGTTTGTAAGGATCAAGCTTGACTCACCTATAAAATATATTCAGTCTTTAAACCTACCGTCTAAGTCGTAGTCGGTTCCCTTAGACCGGGAACCGTGAACTTGTTGTTCACCGAGAGCTTACGCTCTCTAGCACTTCCTCTGTGCAAGGTGCTGTGTGCCCCGTCACTCAACTCCTCTCGATCAAAAAAGACAGTTTTCCTCTTTTGGCTGGCGACGTCTTCGACATCTTCGCCGGCGGAAACCGAACACTTACAGTTGCACATTCGCCGAGGACATCTTCTTCAACACTCAAGTCAACTCGAATTGGTCAAGAAGCGTCGAAGTAACAGATTCGTGGTATCCGGAGGTTTGGTATCCTGCACAGTGTTTAGCAATTATTAAGGCTTCGGCTTGGTAGACCAGTTGTTGCTGCCCCAAGTTGGTTGCCACCAAGCTACCTTCTCCGGAAAACTGTGTGTCCCCGATATCCCCACTTACCGAGAGAATAAGTGCGCTGCGCTTAGGCATCGCCACTCAAAACAGAAATGATTCTGAGGCCTATACTCACGTGGTACATCGACGTTGACAGCGTTCTGGAACCTCATTCGCCAGACTCACGACAGCATCCTTGCAAGCCAGTGTCTGGGAGACACTCAGTGGGTCGTAGATTTCCACCTGTGCCACCAGCGCTCTTCTCATGACTGTCTAGACGTAGCCATTTACTCTATCCTTGCTCTTTTGCTCCCGTGGTGCGAGCTGCTGTAGCCAAGCAATACTCACAAGGTCCGGCAGCGCAGACACATAACCATTGGGAGCAAGGTACTACTACCGCGTCTCAGAGCCCACTGTTGTCTATTCCTTCAGGCAACGCGACGCCATTGGCTGTCGCTTCACTCGCAGCAGCCGTCACATTGGCCTCCTGTCATGCCCGCGTCTGGCTGCTTAGCAAGCAGGCCAGAGCGCATGGGCGCAAAGGCTCTGTCATGCTTGCTAAGCACCCAGAAGCACTTATCAGTGTGACGGCTGTCTTGATGGGCCAGCAGTCACAGTGACCATGCATATAGTAACAGTGAATATGCATTTATGTAGATAAGCAAGAAGTGCCACAGAAAAAAGAGAAAAAAAAACATGCAGGGTAGCAGCAAAGGCACGAAAGAAACAGAAACAAGCAAAAAGATGGAGATCGACAACGTGAGGGTGCTTTCGAAGGAGGATTGTATGCGCCGAAATTTGTGCTTCCGATGTGGTAGCTCTGCTCATCGGGCCAGGGACTGTCCTGTACAGCTGATGCAGACGCAAAACGCAAAACGTAGCGCGCCGAAGTACACTAACGCGGGTTTGCATGCGCAAAGAGGGGGTATCACGCGAATCAACATGTTTCGCGAAGACGATGACGGTAAGATGAACACTGTCATCATGGACCGCGTGACGATGAACGTTGCAGACATCCAGGAGCAAGCGGATGCGCTGCAAGCCTTCATCGAACAGACGCGTAAGGAAGTGGAAAAGACTTTCACTGCAGTGTCGGAAACGACAGAAGAGCCTGGTGAGTGCGGATAGCCGCCAAAGCAGAAACCTGAATTGCATGCGATGCCTTCAGAAGAGGAGTCTGGTGAGTGCGCATCGCCACCAGAGCAGAAGTCTGAATAGCATGCGACGCATCCAGAAGTCGACGTGGTTCAGCAGGATTCGCGACCAACGTCAAGTGTACAGACCGACGTAAGCGTCAATGCAGAGGTGTCCGAACGTAAGAGCAACCTTTTCATTAAGAAGGGTCGCATCAATGGCAAATATGTCCGAATTCTGTTGGACACGGGTGCAAGTACGAACATGATTAAGCCAGGATTGGCGAGCATCGTATTGGTGTCTAGACGCTTGCAGGCTCAACGCTTTGATGGGAAGCTGACTTCACCAACGGATGTCAAGCACGTTGAAGCGCCGGTGAGCATGGACGGTTATTTTTTTCCAACGATGTAGTTCGTTGAATGAAAACTATTAGAGTCGCACGACGTCGTTTTGGGGAAACCGTGGTTTGAAGAGTTCAATGCACAAGTGAACTGGCAGAGTAATACCAGAACATATACAGTTTGCAGACGTCGATGGAACTACGTTCACGCATGCGTTACACGCAGGCGAGTATGAACAGGTATACCGAGTGAAGCAATAAATCGTGCCTGAGCTGGAAGCAGTTCCCGAGCCGATAAGGAACGTTGTAGCAGAAGAGTTCAAGGATGTGTTTCCTGACCAGTTGCCGGATGGATTGCCTCCAATGCGTGAAGTTAATTTCGAGCTCACGCTGAAGAAGGAAGCGCAACCGAGTACTCGAGCTCCGTTCCGGATGTCGAAAATGGAACAAGAGGCTTTTGAGGAATTCGTCAAGGACACGTTGCGAAAGGGTTGGATCGAAGTTTCGAACTCATCATGGGTTTCGAATATCTTCGCAATTTCGAAGAAGGACCCAGTCACGGGAAAGATGCCTAAGAGAGCTGAGTGGTTATGTAGCGGAAATCAGCAATTTCCATTACGGTGTACCGCTATCTCAACAGTGTAACTGTTATCGCCAAGATTCCGTTGCCTCTAATCGAAGAACTGTTCGATAAGATGGTAGGTTGTGTCATCTACACGTTGATCGCCTTAGCGCAGGGATATCATCAGATGAGGGTGGTAAAGTCAAGTCGACCGTACACAGCGTTTCGAACGCACAAAGAAACGGACCAGTGGTGTGTTGCGCCTATGGGAGTGGCAGGCATGCCTGGAACATGGTCTCATTTAATGCACACGTTGTTCGATAAATTTGAGTTTGTTGTCGTGTATCTCGACGACATATGCGTCTTCTCGAAAAGTATGGAAGAGCATGTGGCGCACTTACATGCAGTCTGTGAAGTACTGCGACGTGAACAGTTGTGTGGTGAAGTACCTTCCAGAAAATGCGATCGGAAATGAAATGCAGAGGTCACAGTCCCGAGACAATGACAGTTGGATGGATCCGGACTAAGATGGCGATGCCGCCGAGAAAAGGACCAGAAAGGACGAGGCGAGTAATGGGTCCCGCCATGGGTGCCAGATCCGGCGGGTGATCCAGAGGCGTAGCTGTACCAAGGTCGAGACAAAGATCTAAGTGTACTCAAGGTACACCGCGGTTCGTGGAAGAATCGTTAAGGAAAGCGATGCTAAGTCAAAGAGGGCGATGTGCAGATTGAGGAAGTGACGGCGCACCCAGATCAAGCATCGCCGAGATGGGGAAGCCTTGGGGACCGAAGCTGGCCAGATCGGGATCTGGCCCCACAGTAAAGTTCGCCCGGATCACGATCTGGCTCGACACTAAGGCAGGGGCGGATCCCGGATCTAGATCTCAGGTTCCATCTAGATCACGATCTGGCCCGGTACTAAGGCCGAGATGGATCCCGGATCTTGATCTCGGATCCCGCCCAATAGTGGAGCATGGGATGGTGAGGTATCGCAATCAGGTGATTACATCAAGGTACCCCGTACAGAGGACGACGGAAAGGATGGGGAGATGGTAGAAAAGACACAATCGGTCGTACACCGTGGATGAGTGGATGCAGGATAGGATCAAGGATGTGATACGACTTAACCATAAATCAGAATCGAATTTGCCCTGAACTACAAGAGTGCTTCGCCTCCGCCAAGAAACGGGAACTACATTGGCCCTACAAGGTGTTGGCAAGACAAGGAGTAGCTGGTCTAGTGGTTGTGTAAGTCTGGATAATATATTGGCCAGATCTTACCTACTCTAGTGATCTATTATCAAGTGCAGATCCCAGATCCGACGGAGTTATTACTTGGCCCGAAGATCTCTCGATTTCTCAAAACCCCAGAGCCCCCGCTATAGGAAGCGGCAAGTAACGCAAAGGAAGGAAATATCCACACCCCAAAAAGCAACCCCGGCCCTGGATCAAGTCCAGGCCGCCAGATCAGAGCTTGAGTGAATCGCTCTGGATCTGGATCCATAACCGGCAGCAGAGCGAAGACTTCCGCGCTGCTCCACCCCATCCCCGCGTCCCGCCAGGACGGTCAAGTAACACAAAGCCACATCTCTTCGGAGCGCCGAGAGAGCAGATCCAGCCCACCAACGGGTACACAAGGTGAGAAGTTCAGCAGATCACGGATCATCGGGGGACCCCCTCCGTTAGTTGGTGTCTGGGCACTGTTGGGAAGCCGGATCTAGTCTTAACCAGATGTTGACGGATCCCGCTACACCACAATGGTGCGCGTGCCCGGATCTCTGGGCGACTCAGGATTTCACTGTGAGTTCGCAGAAGAAGATGTTCAAGTGAAGAAAGAACCAGGGGACCAAGCGTCATCGGAGATCGGATCGACGACGCTGCTGCTGAATGAAGCAAGATCCGCAGATCGACAGAGCCCTGGGAGGAGCTCTGCCGACAGACAAGAAGAAGGAGATCCGGACCCGGATCTAGAAGAAAAACCTCGATTTACTCCCCAGGTCTCTTCGGGGACCCCCCGCAGATCTCGATTCGCATCGAGATCTGCCGAACGATGAGGTGAAGGCTAAGCCTGAACCATATTCGTTCACAATCCCGCCAGCGCCAAGATCCACGACGAAGAAGAAAAAGAGCAAGGCTACGCCGAAGAAATTGATAGCTCCAGAGTCGGATGCCGAAGATCGTGGTGCATCTGCGTTACTATGGAACGAAGACTCACTGGAATATGCGTACCATCTCAAGAACCTAGGTGGGTTCTTATACCGGGATCCGATGATGAAGATCCTGATCCCGAAACAGATCGGAGTTCTAAAAGGACCGGTATGAGTACCACGAGTCCGCTCCAACAAGCTGGACGCTGTGAAGGAGCAGTTTCGGTTGCTGGATGACTCAGGCTTGGTGGCAGGAGCGTTCGAAGCGAACGAGCTGTTCGATCTGGATCTAGACACGATTCACTATGCGAACCGAGGCCTCTTTGATTGCCTCAAGCTTCTGGTAGGCGAAAGCCCTCAGATCCAAGATCCCGATCCATCACCCCAGCTCAGCACTGCAGAGTGTCAGACTGGATCTTCGCACTACGCATCAGCTACTTCGGAGCCAGACTCGGACAGCTCTGCAGATCCACGACGTATGCCTCTTGGCCCATCCGGAATGGCCCTGATCGGATCCCGCACGAAGGTGGCGGATATAAAACGACTAGATCCGCGGGACCAGCCGACCGCGTCGGCGATCCCGATCTCAAAACCACGTCCGCGAAACGAGCCATGGATGCCGTGGCTACGATCGCAGCGCAAAACCCATGGACAAAACCAACGATGACCGCAGCTACGATCCCGATCACCTCTACGACAGATCCAACAACAAGCAGTTTGGAATCCTACTTCCAAGCTGCGATGAGTCGCTTCCTCAAAGAACAACAGGTGATCAATTCACCTCAAGTGCCCGCAGAACCTAAGTACGAAGATGTGGACATGGAGTCAGTCGGATCCCACCATCCCTCACCATGGGATTATCATCCCGACGATCTCGAAGCTCCACGCTCAGGACGGGTCACCGTGGCCACCGCAGCCGCCGGATCCAATGGAACTTCCATGATTCAGAGGGTTCGGATCTCGGCGATCTCGGATCTGAAGGAATTCTTGGGTAAAGATCAGGATGAAGATCGCGCTCGATCTTGGATCAGCAAGGTCAAGTCAGCATCTCTCCGAGACCAAGCTTCGGATGAAGAGAAGTGTCTGACCTTTGCAGATCTACTCGCTGGCCCAGCCAAGAATTGGTACCGCCAGCTAAGCCGAACTACTCGGAGCAAGTGGAGTGATCTGCTACGCTGTTTCCAGGTGCAATACTGTGGATTAGGTGTTTCGGTTGCCTGTCAGTATTATCACGCACGTAAGCGGTCGGATGAATCACCATTAGAGTATCTCCACCGTCTGAACGTTGCTGCTCTACGTACCCGCCTCAAGATCAAGGACGGGGAACCGAAAGATCGCCGGGAACATGTGGATCACTTTGTCGAGACCCTCGGAGATCAAGATCTGGCTGATCAATTGACGCTACTACGGCTCCCAGATACCGACGCACTAGAAGAAGTCCTCCGAGCGAGGGAACATGCGAAAATCCGGCAGAAGCGGTCAGCATTTGGGTCGAAATACCGACAGAAGGCGGCAGCGACAGCTTCGGCAGCTCCAGCTAAGCGAGCGGTACATGCGATCCAGATCCAGGGCTCAGATCGGATGGATCGGATGCAGAAGGCGATCTGCGCCGGATCTACTTGGCTTCGGGCGAGGAGAAGTCACGCGAAGTGACGAATGCCCCGCCCCCGACAGACCCACTCCGGACGAATTCGAATTCGCCGGAGAAATCACCACGTGATCCAAGATCTCAAGATAGATTCGACGGATCAGATCACAACCAGTGCTCGCATTGTGGATCCCGTAAGCATACGGATCTCGGCTGTTGGAGACGCCTTACGTGGCAAGCGAGGACACCCAGCGGATCACTGCCTGTTTGTCTGCCGTGGATGTGGCGAGCTTCATGATATGGGCAAATGTCCGATGGAGGAGATCTACAATCAGATCCGCCAGTGGTACAACTCGACCAAGCATGCCGGGATGTTACCAGCGATGGCAGAGAAGATGTTAAACTAGGACGCTCGTCGGTTTGGAAACCGATACGAGCCGAGCGTTCTAGGTATTGCATTTATGCATTTGTGAACAAGCTATCGCTAGATCAAGGTAGTCAACGACCAGATCTATGCGGTAATACATGTGATCTGCACGAGGAACAAGTTGCCAAGATCTCCAGCCTACGATCAGATGAATTTGACCGATCGGAGGTTGAAGTGTCACTAGATCTACAGTCTGGAGAATTTCGCGGATATTGGGACCAGCGTGACCAAGAGGAATGGTTTCGACCAACCGATGAAGAAGCTGCCACCGCGACCTCTGATCTAGATCTACCCCACATCAGTGAATTCCGCAGATCTGGTGCCAGACCCTCTATGGATCTCCTACCCGGAGAGTCGAGGGGGTATTGGAAATACCATGCGCCGGGGAAATGGTTTCGCCAAGCGAAACGGACTGGCAAGATCAACAATGAGAAGGCGATCTTACTCCTAGATACAGGTGCCGAGGTGTCCATTGTGGACACCACCTTTGCTCGTAAGGTTGGGTGCTATATCGACACGAGTCAGAGCCAAGAATGTGTTGGAATTGGCGAGAACGTATACACTACGGAGGGGAGAACCCGGATCAAGATCACGTTAGCCGGAGTGTTCGTGTATTTTTTCGACATCTGGGTTGGAGATTAGTCCGGACAGGAAGCTATTCTAGGCATGGATTTCATGGTCCCAGCCGGGATCAGACTGGATCTGGCTGACGGATCCATTTGTCTGCCGGATGAGGTCCAGATCCAGCTTAGCGGACGACACCAGCTCTATAATGACAAGGTGAAAATGCTACGGCTGGATCAGCACATGCAGATCGGAGTGGATGAAACAGTGGAGTTGCATATACGACTGCGACTGTCCGACCGAGAGAAGCTATGGATCACTCGTGCAGATCGCTGGGTTCCAACCGTGGTCAAAGGACCAGGAAGGACACGGTACTTGCAGATCACCAACATCAGTGAAAAGGTCCTAATTCTACAAGGCGATGAGAAGGTCGGCATGTGGTTGGCTGGAGACCGCGTTCCCCGCCTGCCAGGTTTCGTTTCGGTCGGATCTCGTCGCTACATGGAGTGGCAGAATCTAGTACTCGAGTCTACCGTGGAGTCGAAACCGATGCAAGCAGATTCACCGGAACTCGATCAGGGGCCCGCCGTGGAGCGTCCAACATATGTGACCCCACGAGCGATACTTCGGAGGAACCCGATCGCCCAGATCACCCTTGATCTGAGCAAGCCCGCCACTGGAGACTCGGATCCGGATGTTGTAAGATCGCAGGAAAGAGTGGAGATTGCCCAGAAGAGAGCCCGAGACGACCGTCCAGACGAGGATAAAGCGGCAGGACATGATCAAGAAGGCCCAGGTGCAGAGCATGCAACGGAGTCAACATCGGAAAGGCCAGATCAAAATCAAAGTACCCCTGATCCGGCTCTAACCGCTGACCCATCTCAAGAGGAGGAGTTCAGGATAATTGGTGTGGACGCAGAACTAGGCGTGGATGGCCAAGATCAAGGTAGGCGCAATCCCGCCGATCAACCGGATCCTGAGTGCCGAACCGATTGACATGGTTTACCTGCCCTACCAAAACGGCCGGAGCAACAGGACGTCGAGATCCCAGCCGAAACCGATCAGATGCGGAATGTCCCGTCTGGTTGCGTTTCCAGCGATTGTGCCGATCCGACGGCGCCCATCCCGACAGATCAGCTGGACACATCAAGTGTCGGCCAGAGACGGCACGAAGATCCAGACCCAGATCGACTGGACACATCAAGTACCGGACAAAAACGGTACGAAGATCCAGATCCAGATCGGTCGATTCCGGTGGTGTAGTCGGAACGGAACCAAAAACAGGTCACGGAGCCGCCGGAAGATGGATATATTTATCGCCACGAAGCTGGTGTCCTGCTAGCTGAAGATGTAGAAGGCGAGATGGCAGTATTGCCGGAGATCACGGCTATGACGAGCGAAGTGACTATTGATGATATCCAGGTTGGTGATCTGGATCGCAGCACTCCAGATGAGATCAATCGTCTGCGGCAGATCATCTGGCGGAAGCGACACTTGTTGATAGGCAAAGGTAATGCCTTACCGCCAGCTGCCCGAGGAGTCGTATGTGATATCGATGTAGGAGGTGCTAAGCCGATCGTGCAACGGGTGCGGAAGGTAGCACCGCAGTTCCGGGAGAAAGTGTCAGATCTTATCAAGGGGTTGCTGTCAGCAAAGATGATTCGACATTCGACATCGCCGTGGGCATCACCGATCGTGTTGATCAATCAAGAAGAACGGGATCGACATCAGGCTGTGTATAGACTACCGACTGGTGAATGGTCTCACCCGGCTAATGATCTACCCCATGCCTCTGATCAATGATCTATTAGAGGATCTGAACAAGGTGTTATGGTACTGTTCGCTGGATATGGCAAGCGGATTTTGGGTCGTACCTATGACGGACCGAGCTCGCGCGATCTCGGCTTTCATAACTCCATTCGGCTTGTTTGAGTGGAACCGGATGCCTTTCGGACTCAAAAATGCGCCTCAGATCTATCAGCGGCTTCTGGATAATGTGTTATATGGGTTTACACGGATCCCACCCCCTGATGAGCCAGGACTTGCTTGCTCCAGATCTTTTTGAGGCTGGAGAACCGGAAGATCCAGGTCGTCCGTCAGTGTTAGGACGCAGATCCTACATCGATGACATCCTGGTAACAGCTGGATCTTGGGATCAACTGTGCCACCGAGTGGAGAATCTGCTCGGAGCGTGTGATAAATGGAACCTGTCTATAAGTGTGGTGAAGAGTTTCTGGGGTCTTCCCCGGGTGGAATACTTGGGACACCGAGTGTCCGACGATGGCATTGAAGCTAATCCGAAGGACTTGAAGACTTTGACGGATCTACCTTTTCCGGGATCGCTCAGATCCATGCAGTCGTTTTTGGGCAGCCTGAACTATTACAGCCGATTTATTGAGGACTATGCGATCTATGCTGCCGTTCAATATGAATTGCACGAAGTGGAATTCGCTGAGTTGAAGAAGTGCCCAGATCTTCGTCGGATCCTGGATCACAGTTCGTCTGAACCCGACCCCGAGATCTCCCACTCAACTACTGCAACCCCGGTAATGTCAGGTGTAGATGCAGCTGACGAGAGATGGGTCAGAGCATATAGGTCGTTTGCAGCGTTGAAGGACAAGATCGCCACCGCTCCAATTCTGCGCCACTTCGATCCCGATTTACTCCCAGTAGTAGTTGTCTTCGCTAGCGAATGGGCTATTTCCGCCGCCTTGATGCAGAGTCACAATCAGATCTACTACCCAGTCACTTTCGCCAGTCGGACACTGAAGTCGAACGAGCTGAATTATAATGTGGTCGAGAAGGAAGTGCTGGCGTTGCTACGGATCTTGGTTCTGAATTACAACCTTCTGGTAGGACGTGAGATCCGGACCCTAACTCGACATTCGACGTTAGCATGGTTGTTCCGATCGCCGGGGCTACACGGACGTCTGGGTCAATGGGCAGTCCTTCTGTCGCCATGGACACTTGAAATTATGAAGTGTACCAAAGGCGAAGACGAAATCCTAGGGGAGATGGCTGCCAGTATTACACCTAGATCCGATGTGGAGGAGGCGTTGATCGCGATCGCGCCTAAGAAAGAACCCCGACGGTAGATCCAAGCTCCCGTACCCACGGTGAAGGCTGATGAAGAATTGTACGTGGTAAGCTTCGACGGATCGGCCCGAGTAAACGAGGAGGAGGCGCGTATAGCGCGATCCTGTGGAAACTACCAGAGTGGACCGTGCTGAAAGCCCGATCGGGTTATGCAGAAGGGATGACGGTGAATGAAGCGGAGTATAATGGTCTCTTGTTGTGTTTCGACCTCCTGGCTGAAGTGGAGCGTGGACGTCTAGTGATCTGCGGGGATTCGAACCTGGTGATCCGGCAAGTGAGAGGGGAAATTCATTGTAAGGCCCCAGGTGTGGTTCTGTTGAAACAGAAAGCTCTAGATCGAGTGCGAGAGTGGCCAGATCACGAGCTGCTACATGTTAAGCGAGATTGGAACGGTTCCGCTGACAGCCTCGCCGGAGCTGCCCTTCAGCGGCAATTGGGGATCCTAGTGGACGAGGAAGACTATCCGGATTTGGTGACCCTAAACCGGTTGGACGAGATTCTGACCGTGCACTCCGAGGAATCCGTGGTCCAGATCTCGCCGGTGACCACCCGATCTGGAGTCAGATCCGGATCTAGTCCGAAGGTAATGCAGAAAGAATTGGTGAGGGAGCTCAGGATAGGGTGAATTCGCTGGGCCCAAGACGAAGAGTCATGGATCGCCGGAATGAAGAAGTATCTGGCTGGCGATGTAGCTACTTGAACCCAGGAAGAAGATCGATCCTACAGCAATCTGGCAATGGATTACGAGATGGACGGATTACGCTTCTACTGTCCACCAAACCGGAAGTCTGACGAAGATCGAGATCTCACGATGCGGTTGGTCGCACCCGAAACCCTCCATCAGGATATCCTGCACCACTACCATGCTAGTGTAGAGAGAGGCCACCAAGGGATCGGCCGCACTTACCAGCGGATCCGAGATCATTTCTACTGGAGAGGCCTGTACCGGAGTGTCCAACGGTACGTTGGGGAATGTGTAGACTGCGAGACCGGAAAGGTCGGCCCACTATCCGAGGCGAGTCGCCAGGGAATATCCAAGCAACCTATCCGTTCCAGATCATAGCCATGGATCACATACCTTCGCTGCCGAAATCGTATAGAGGCAACACGGAGTTGCTGATCTGGGTTGATCTGTTCACTGGCTATGTGATGGCCAAGGCCAGCTCATCCAGGACGGCTCAAACGATAGCGGAATCCTACGAAGAA
Organism: Phytophthora ramorum; assembly: GCF_020800215.1. NCBI lineage: Eukaryota > Oomycota > Peronosporomycetes > Peronosporales > Peronosporaceae > Phytophthora > Phytophthora ramorum. Next base: position 1,661,479 of record NW_027150656.1, read on the forward strand.
TGTGTATTCCGCCGATTTGGCGCTAGCGAGGTAATTCGGCACGATCGGGAGCCAGGATTTATGTCCGACTTCTTCCGAGCGTTCAACAAGATCCTAGGACAGCGTCAGAGGGCCACTATAGCTTACTGACCGCAAGAGAACGATACGGCGGCGCGCATGGTTCAAACGATCATGCGCGCACTCAAGATGCATGTCCAGGATCTAGATCAACAGGATTGGGACGAGTACGCCGAGCGGATTAGGTTTGCCCTTAACACAGCCCAAGATCGGATCCGAGGTGATACGCCTTTCTATTTGGTACATGGTTGAGATCCTAGATCTACATTAGAGGCCACGATCCCGATGGGTAGTACTCGACTTCAAGATCGTGATCCACGCCGATGGCGCTACCGGATCCAGCGTTATTATACGCGGGTCTGTGAACAAGTCAACGAAAAGCTCCGTGAGGCGATCGCAGATCGAGCAGATTCGCACAATGACGACGTTCGACCTCACCCGATAGAAGCTGGATCTCGCCTGGATCGCGTGAAAGAAGGTTACGCCCGTAAGTTGGCGCACTTGTGGCACGGGCCATTTCGAGTGGCAGAGAAAATCCATGAGTACGCGGTCAAGCTCGAAACTGTCGGAACGGATTACCGTTTGTTCCCGGTGGTACATGTATCGAAGTTGAAGTTGGTGAAGGAATTCCCAGATCGCCCGCTTGTTCAGCTGGTTGTGGACAATGTAGATCGGCTAGATTTCGATGAAGCGCTATTACCGGAAGATAGTTGGATCTCGGATCTCGGATCCGATGAATACGAAGTCGAGAAGATCACGGATCTGAGATCCGGCAAACGTACGAGATATGGACGGATCTATCGTGAATTCCTAGTACACTGGCGTGGATATGAGGAGCCCAGCTGGATCGACGAAGCGGATCTCAACTGTGGTGCGTTATTGCATGAGTTTCTACGGGATCGCGCAAACCACACCCGGTTTGGCGTGATGCAGTCTCATGAGGAATAGCGAGGCGGGACACGTTGGTGTGGATTGGTCACGCCAGCGGGAAATTGAAGAAGGAACGGCAGGAAGGCTGCAGTTTTGGAGGAGTGGGATGTATGTAAACATATGAGTATGCAATCGACAAAAATAAGTGGTGACAGCCCCGAATCGGGATCTGAAATCGGTGAATTGGGAAAGCAATATGAAGGAGTGGCTAACCAAGAGACGGAAGATCCGCCTGAGCTAGCGCGTCACAATCACGGAGTAGCTGGTGTAGCAGGATGCACACCGAGGAATTTGCCCGGGATGCGGGTAAGGCGATACGCCGAGCGATCTTGAGGGGAGTCACGAAAATGTTTGCGCCAAGGATCTGCCTCGTTGCAGTCATCGAGTGCATCCAGGAGTGTTGTCGGCTCGTCCTGTGATACCAGAGGATTTGCCAGCTTCGCGAGGCGTGAAACGATCCCAGGGTACCACGTGACCTTCTCCGATCTGGTGGGGAAGTGAAGGAAGTAAATGTCCAGTAGCACATCTAGATCACACCAGCCATCCCAAAGCCAAGATCAGGAGCCAGAGTACATGCTTCCAGCGAGTTCCCGCGTGACCGCGCCGATTACTACGACTCTTGCGATAGCGATCCAACCACGGGTTGGCCGAACACTTAGCCTTCGAGATCGGGAAAGAATGTGTGCTCTCCCAGTAAGTCTGCAGATCGCGAGTCTCGTGGACTATATACTCTCGGGCGAACTGTCCCCAGCGACCGGCGGCAACTGGATCGAAGGTGATAGCCTGACCAGAGTTTTCCAAGACCTCCTAGGGACGAGTCGCCAGCAGATCCCGCACGTTCTGCTCGGTGATCAGCTCTTCACAGTATTGGTCTTCTCGCAGCGGCGGCATCGCAGTCTCGTCCGTAGGGAACATCCACCCTGGTCGGATCGGGAGAGTGGGGAACAGCACAGCAATCGTGATGTCCATGATCGTGCTCTGGTTAAGAATGCGGAGGATCCAAGGCTCCACATCCTGCACGTACATCACTCGACGCTCGAACGTCCCGGAATGCAGATCGCATCAGGTCCAAATGGAGCCGCAGGTAAAGTGGTGTTAGCTGGAAGCTGGGAATCAGGAGCAGGAGAAGTAGCGTCTTGACGTGGGGATCCACCTCCGTGATCCGATCCGGCAGGAGATCCAGACGGATCTCCCGATCTGCCAGCGCCTTGTCGGAGCGACGATCGGCGAGGGGGTGTTGCGTGTTTGTGGCGGCGATCTTCAGATTGAGACTGAGCCAGAGCGCGCAAGGTGTCTTGATTGAAGGTCTCTTCAGCGTCCTCAGCATCAGCGGAGTCTTCCTCGTCATCGCTCTCTTCAGCATCTTCCGACATTTTGGACAAAGAAGATCGAGAACGACGCCGGCCGGACCCGTTGCTATGCTCCGATCCGTCCTCACGAGGATGTTCTGGATCTCCAGAACCGGGGTCCGAAAATGCTTGATCTTGGCCCCCATCGTCATCAAAGTCGAGGGCGTCCTCCTGACCGTCGTCATCGTCAATCTCGACGGGACGAGCCTTCTTGTTGGGGCGAAGAGATAAAGACCCGGATGAAGGGGACGGGCTACGCGGATGTTTGGGTGAGGCAGGATCCGGAGATCCTGGGAGGTCACTCGGTGGACCACCGGAGCCGCTGTCCAGATCCAAGGTGCCTGACGTCTCAGGCAGGTCATGAACCGGAGATCCGTTCCCGCTATGCTCAGGATTGGGCTGACTGTCCAGAGGGACTGAATCCGGCTCGCCCAGATCAGAATCCCGATCTGCGTGAGGGATGCCCTGATCGGGAACGTCACCTTCGGCAGACAAATGGTGCTCCGGGGAATGAGGAGCAAGAGTCTCTTGCACTTTCGCAAGACGTGGGGCGACGCACCAACGGCAGTGGCTACGATCGCTAAGTGCTGAAGGGCGACGACCCTCTCGATCATCATAGCGTTGTGATCACGAGCTATGGCCGATCCTCGGTCGTTGAGGTCAGCCAGATCATGCTGTATGATATTCTGTTCAAGATGCTTGATACAGAAGAAGTTGGACGCAACAAAGAGCATCGCCACCAAGTTGGAGGCCCAGCAGCTTCAGGGATGGCTGAAGAGTGGGAAAACACCAGACAATGCGTTCGTTCAGTTGGGACTTGGCAACGTAGAGGATAATCTGATGGCGAGTCCGCTTTTCAGCACGTGGGTCAAGTACCTGGATGATTTCAATGCGCAGTACTCAGCGAAGGAAACAACTCTGTTTCATGTTTTGACGAAGAGGTTCGAGGATGAACCTCTGGCAAAGATTATTGCTTTCGGAAAGACACTTGACAGTACGAAGGCAGTGGCGACAAAGTTGGAGACCCAACAGATGCAAGTCTGGCTGACTAGTGGTAAATCATCGGACGACGTCTTCACGCTGCTGAAACTTGACAAAGCAGAGAAGAACTTCTTCGACAATCCGCTGTATAAGACGTGGAGCTCGTACATGAACGTCTACAACAACAAACATCCGAGGGAGGAAACGAACTTGTTCAAGACTTTGACGACCCACTACAACGACAAACGACTGATCAAAATCCTCGAGGAGGCGAAGAAATACCCGCATCTAGAAAGCACTGCTAGCAAATTGCAGACGGAGAAGATCCAGAGCCATCTCGCCAGCAAGGAATCTCCCGATGAAATCTTCAACCTGCTCGGGCTCGGCGATGCATGGGATAATGTTCTTGGCAATCCGCTGTTCAAGATTTGGCTCGACTACGTGAAGAAGTTCGACCGAGAGAACCCAGCAAAGAAAACGGATTGGTACTTTGCACTGCGTAAGGCCTATACGGAGTTTGGTGTTGAAGCGATGATTAACAAGGGGCTGCGAAATCCAGACACTGTGAAAGTCGCTGAAATGGTACAGGCGAAACAATTGAAGCGTTGGCTCGTCAACGAGCAGCTGCCGCCATATCTTACTTTCAAATGGATTCTACATTTTTCCAAGGCAGATGGAAACGTTCTTGCTAATCCTCGTTTTGAAACTTGGACTAAGTATCTGGGTGACTTTAACCTGCGATATCCCGACAAAAAACGACTATGTTCGATAGTTTGAGCGTCACCTACAACTATCGATCCCTGTTGGAGATGTTCGATGCGGCGAAGAAAGCTTCGAGAACAGAAAAGCTGGTCATAGACTTGCAGAACGCACTGCTGAACAAGTGGCTGCGTGCGAAGGAAGTCCAGCAAAACTTTCCAATATGCTCAGTGGTGTTGTTGCCGCTGATGAAATGATCGAGCGATACATTAAGAAAGCCAACGCAGTGTAGGGAAACGTTGCTTAAACCGTTAAACATACGTTAGATGGTGGTGCCTATGGAACAGCAGTACTATTCGACGCCAATACGCTATTCTAGTAACTGCATTGGACATTGGACTTTCATTTTTTAAAACCATGCATGAGGAATGTGAATAACTGAAGAAAGGGTAGGCGTTATTTATTTATAGTGCCACTGCAACGGACAAGAATTCGGCTACGAACTTTGATAGGTTGACTTTCTTTTGGTCAATGGTCAGCAACCGCTCATGTACGCAAATTAAGTGTTGTCTAAAGGATGGGAAACCTCCAAACGATGTATTTACGCTGCTGAAGTTCACAAGGCGTGGGCTGTTTTGCAGTTTGTAGTTCACGTGTCAATAGCTGGACAAAATATATGAAAATATATAAAAGAGGAATCCGAATTCGCGCAATTTTGCGTGAAATGAAAGACCCACATGTTGTTGCCTGGATACGCACAGTCAACGGCTAGCGCTAACTGGGTCAGTCTACTGGCTTGTTCGCATCAGTAAATGTCGACGAAGCTTGCTCAAACAAGACTGAGAACAGAGAATTTGGCTGCTAAACCTCAAAAGTGGGAGACATTATGTGGAGGAGCTGCAGCCGGGGGCACGACCCAGAAAACGCATACCTACACGTACGATACCCCATCGACGAAGGTAGGTTTCTCGTCGAACCTAATCAATGTCGGCAAAATCGACCAGGCGAATCGAATCTACCAAGCAACCTTTCGCGCCAGACGAACAACTGTACCAGATCCGTCAAACGGAGGAGGACTTCTCCCTCTGCTGCTGACGAACATCAGCCTCCATGACTAAGCGGTGCAACCGCGATTTATTCCTGCATCGCAGGTGCGTAAATCGAAGAATGCCAAGGGATAGTGATGCGCGACACAGTCGACGCAATAATGGGGAGACATCCAGAACAAGACTCGGTATCTTTTCCAAGACGTTGATAGTAACACTTCGGACAGTGAACGAACATTGTGGGCCCCACACAGATTTTAAACTGGAAGCTCATTCAAATGACCGATGAGTCTGATGTGCACGCGCATCATACTAAACTAGCTATTGCACTCGGAAAATTCAATAACGAACAACATGAAGAAGCAGCTTCTTCATTCTAAGGGTTAAACGAGAACAGCTTGCCAGGGTACGCCTTGTCATATGCGATGTAGTACGAGCGCCAAATGTTCGTGTTCGGACTGCTGGCCATGGTCGCTGGATCCAGCTTCAACACGTTCTTGAAGAGATAGTCCGGGGTTATCCCTTCCACCATCCACTTGCTGAACAGTGCAGACTTCGCTTTCTCCAAGTTGGTGGCGAGCTGCTCTGTAGCTGGGACCTTCTTCGCCGCATTGAGCATTTTGGTCAGTGTTTCGTCATTGTAGCTCTTCATGAACGTCTCGATCATCGTTGTCTTCTTCGTAGGGAGCTTCTCGTTGAATTGGTTCATGTACTTGACCCAGGTGCTCAAGATAGGGCTGCTGAGGAGATCATCTCCTGCCTTGTCCAAGTTCAGCGACTTGAAGAGACTGTAAGGCGACTTGGTGAAGTCCAGCCAGCCAGCCAGTATGTCATCCATCATTTTCGTCGCCTCCTCACTCTTGGCATTTTGTGCCGAAACGAGTAACTTCATCAGAGCTTCATCTCCATAGCTATTCTTTAAGACTTCGAACAGAGTTGTTTGCTCGTTGCGCGGTTTCTTGTTGAAAGCGTCAAGATACTTGGTAAAGGTAGCAAGCTCCGGACTTTCAAAAATATCGCTCCTCGCTATATTGAGCTTCAGCGTCTTGAAAATATCATCTGGGGTGCCGGATAAGCTCACCCACCACTTGACTTGCGCACTCTCCAATCTCGCAGCAATGTCCTTCGTGCTCGGGTTCTTCGCCGCTTCTGCCAGCACCTTCGACAACTTGTCTGGCTTGAGTTGAAACACCAATGACGTCGCCATTGCTTCATCTGCATTGCTTTTGTCGAGCATTGCCACGTACGTAGACCACGCTTTCCACTCTTTGCTTTGCAATAGGTTGCCTGTCACCTTGTCGACATTTAGTAATTTATAGGCATCGTTAGAGTTTGTCCTTGCGCTCAGCATAGAGTCGAGCTGATGGCTCTGCACAAAATCATCCCAATGTGTGCCAGCGTTGTGAATGATGTCGTCAATGAAGGCGATACCGGTACCGAATCCCCTCTCCTCGTCTTCAGCGCTTTCGTCCGCGTTTGCGGCTTGGTGCTTCCTTAGAAAGCACCTAGCTGTGGAGTTGCTTGTCGCCGTGGCAGCTTCAGCACGTTGTGAACACAATACCGGTAGCCCTGTCCACCAGGAGTACCATTAGTATTGGACGCGACAGTACAAGTGGACGCCTTTGCAGTCACCTGGCTCGCAGTTCTAAGAAGCCCATTGCAAACGCTGCCATCTTCAGCCCCCCCCCCCCACACACACAGCTTGGTACCAGGTATAGACGCTCACTGCCACCGTTTTGTATCGTGAGCCCCTTTAAAGACCAGTCCATTGTTTGGAGATCGGCGCCGCTTTCTCACTTCGAAATTCGCAATTCAGCACTCGGGTAATGCGATGGGTATACCGGTACTGGACAAAGGGTTCCAAGCTACGGGGATGCAGCAAAAACGTACCTCAGACTTGACAGTGTAGACAAAACAATTCAGAAGTACGGAACAAAAGGAAGACCACAGCCCAGAACAACAAATGAACCAAGAACTACACCAGCTTTTTGTCGTCCAATGAGGAACTCCAGCAAAAGCAAGCCTCGACGCAGTACGTCTATGGGCGAAAGCGCGGACAGCAAAAAACTACAATCTACGAGACCCACACGAGTTCTGCTACTCGCATATCTTCGCCGATTGGAATGCAAAAACGACCAAAAGCAACGCGCCCCAAAACAGGCGAAAGACATCAAGTCGCGCCTTACATATTACAAGGCTTCTATAGGCAAATAACATAACACTAAATAAAAGGCCAATTATCATCATCAATTCAGTACTCGGGTACCAACGCGTGTAAAGCTCCACCATGCGTGTCCACTACGCCGTGCTATTGGCGGCTACCCTCTTATCAAGCATGGGGGTGGGGTATCAAACATGTGCTGCATACTTGGAACAGGTAGTTCATGGCGATGGAACTTGCAGTGCAAGTTGCACAGTGGTCCGCTCACTGCAAGTTGGGTTTATTTTATCAATTTAATGTACAGTACACAAACCCCTTGTTTTCAGTTTTTTTGTTTTTACCCGTGGTGTTGGTGATAAGTGGCCTTCTATTTGATGTTTATGTGTTTTCTATAGAAGTCTTTTGATAATATAAAAGACGCGACTTGATGTCGTTCATCTGTCTGGGTGGTGTTGCTTCTGGTTGATCTTGTAGTTTGAAGTTTGATAGGTAGCTGTGCATCGGGTCTGTTGTTGTGCTTGGTTGTTGTAGGTTAAATTGTCGAGTCTTGTGGGTTTGTGTCAGTGTCCGAACTGCTTCCAGGTCGGCTTTTGCTGGTGTGCTGCATTGCACAACGAAGAAGCGCTGTAGCTCTTGATCCAGTTCCTGGATGTGGCTGTCGTTCAGTGTTGTCGCTGGTTTTGCACTGAGGCACTTCTGGATTGTTTTATCCACACTGTCGATTCGGAGGTACGTTTTTGCTGCGTCTCCGAGCGTCTTTAGTTCTTGGAGCCCATTATCCAGAATTTTCACCGCATTGGCTTGTCGAGTTCCTTGGGTCGGGAACCTGATGCTGATGCTGCCGCTCCATGCCATGGCATATCGTCTTCTTGTCTGAGTAAAATCCATCCTCCGTTCACTTACTCCTCTGGCTTTGTGCTGAGGAGTTTGTTTTTACCCGCTGAGCAGATCCCAAGATTTATACTTTTGTGTTTCCTCGCCAGGTGTTCCTCTGCGGGTCCGTAATCCAGAGAAGCATACTTGGTCTCAGTACATTCTCAAGCACTGCCGCGTTCCTCAATCACAGCCCTTATTCTAATGACTGTCACCGTCACTGCCATCACGATGACGGGGTGTTGACTAAAATTTAATACCGGCAGGCAACAAGCCGACATTCGGTGCGCCTCTTGCAGGGCGGTAGAATACTTTTAAAAACGTTCCTTGCGCTGCCCCGAGATCAAAACTCAGGGGAGTTAGCTTAGAACTTTTAAGCCAGAAGTTGACCCGGTTAATAAAGAAAGTAAAATATCGTGCGCGTATGTACCCGCATACCGGTCTTGGGGCCCCTGTCATGCCGTGGTTAGTGGCGCCTGCGCTAGCAAGTGCCATGCGTACTATCCTGTCTGCAGCGTCGCCTACTTTCGTACCGAAACTAGGTCTCATGTAGTAATTACCGTGCTGTACCCCTGCTGCAATTTGTTGGACATCGTCGCAAGATGATGCCCTACCCTCATTTTGTTGAGTTCATCAAAGTGATTCGCTCTCCACCTCTGTATCGCATGAAGATAGACCGCCACTCCGATTCTCCAGCAGCCCTCTGTCAGTTCAATGACCGCTTCCGCCAGTTGTAGATCCAGGACTTGTGCGATGTTCTTTTGTTCTTCCACGTAGTTCCACAGTTTGCGTGGTATCTCGTGTAATTTCAAGCCGAAGATGACTTGTTCCTTGCCTGATTCCTGTAGGCCCAGTACCCTCCATGAGCTAATCATGTGTTGCCGCAGTTTCACCGCCGCCTGACCCCCACCCACCCCAGAAGACGTGATGCAGCGTGACTTTGTGCAGGCGTCGGCATTTTTCATGCGGGCAGCCCAGCTTGCTGTTTGCGGCGTCAAAGGTTGAAATGGCGTGCAGTTTAAGACGTAAGAAGATGTTTCCCCCACGGCCCCATACCAATCACCCTTCGGATACTCTTCCATTCTAGCTGTGCCAAGCCTTGGGCCACAGCCGTACTGTGACTCTCCCATTGTGTTGCTCTCTTCTTAAGCTTCTCTTCTCCCCGATGCATGGCCGAAGTCGCTATGTGGTGCTTGTACTCACGCCGAGTGCGTGTACATCTGCGTTGGTCTACCCAGAGGCAGACCAGCTTGTTCTGGGTCGGATGAGGATGTTGGGATGCGTACTGCGGGCCGACTTCAACTGCTGTGACGTTGAAGATCAAAGGCCTTGGGACCCTACGAACAATGATAAGCGCTGCGACGCTGTGGACTATAGTGAAACCAAGTATGTAGGGTCTATTCATGTGAAGCTGCTGAAGCCCGCTTAACTGGGGTAGCCGGTTCAGCCAGGGACACCCACTCAGGGGCGCGCGACAAGGCTCAGAGTGCGGAAAACCCTCATGATAAAAATGAGATTTGACATCGGCACTGTACTTTCTAAGGCAGGGCAAACAATCACTCTCCCTTGCTAATATGCAAGATCGCAGAGTCTGACTTCAATACAACAAGCTATGTTAACGTCCTACGTAACGCCAATAAGCCGACGGCCGGCTGAGAAGGGGGAAAAGCTGGCAGTAGCGCGTTCTTAACCCCCCCCCCCGTCTTTCAGCGGTCACTGGCAATCAGTGAATGCACAGAGTGAGGCTAGCCCTTGCGTTTTATGAAACTGAATGGACTGCAGTTGTGCTTGCTTTGACCTGAAACACGGTCGGAGTCACGCAATACGTAGTGGCGCTCACACATACGTAGTTAGAGCCACGCGATACATGATGGCGCTCACGCATTGTAGTCAAAGCCACGCGATACATGATGGCGCTCATGCTTTCGTTGATTGCTCCAGCAAGCCCATCTCATGTTGGTATCGCGAACTGTATAGCCCAAGGCATTGGATTGTGTTTGTTTCATACGTACCGTAATCCCTCTAAAATCGCTTTTTTTACGGTGGTAAGTGGCCTTCTATTTGACGCTTATGTGTTTTTATAGAAGCCTTCCCTCTAAAATCGCTTTGTGTAACCCCCCCTGCGCATTACGAGTATATAATAGTACTGATAGTTTACTTAAGTATCACCCGAAGACTTCCTCTTGCTCCGAAAGCAGGCACAGGTTAAGTTATTACCGATAAAATACATGCAGCCCCCGTTAGAATCCGCAATTCAACTAGTGCACGGACAACGCTCTTGACACACTATTTGCAGTTCAATGGGTCAAACCAATACGGTCATCTATCGCAGCAGCGAAACTCCGGACCAAGTCGAAGACCTCAACAGTATACCATTTTCCAAGCGACAGCACACCCAGCCCAACCCAGATCTACCTTGACAACAGCGTCGGTCGCCTCACAAGAGGCAAAGCCACAGCACAATCCCGACAGACGGACTCTCCTGGAAGACAGATGGAGATGCACTTTCAGGATCGAAAACAACGCAAAATCGTGGTACATGCAGTACTATAATACTACATGTAGGCTTACTGTGCGATTGCACTTCACCCAGAGCAATTTTGACGGCCGTGGGAAGCTATCTCACTTATCAAAATTCTGTCTGGTGCAGAATGCGTCTGGGTTACGTTGGGTTGTTTGCTGTCGCACTCCTGGCCAGTACCGATACGGCCTCCGCACACAAGAAATCGGAGATTATTCAACCGGACTCCCTGACTCAGGCCCGTTTACGCATCGCGAATCACGATCAGCTCGCCGCCAGTGGGTTTCATCACTTTCACGGAGACGACGACGGTGAAGAGAGAGTGAGCCTCCCAAGCTTCGTTATTGAAAGGCCAAAGCGTTGGTTTCGACTGCCACCACGAAGAAACTCCAGACCTGGCTGAAAAACGGGAAGTCCATCGACAACGTCTTTATTCGCCTGAAACTTACGAGGGCTGGAGATAAACTACTAGACAACCCGCAGTTCACGACGTGGCTTACGTATGTGGACGATTTCACCGCCAAGTATCCTGGCAAGACAACGTCGGCGATCGCTAAACTTACGACTTACTACGGTGACGAAGCGGTCGTAAAGATTCTCGACGCTGCGAAGAAGGTCACGGGGACGAGGGGAGTGGCCACCAAGTTGGAGGCTGCGCAGATGCAGACCTGGCTGGCGGCTGGAAACAGCGCTGACGATGTTTTCACACTCTTGAAACTGAACAAGGCGGGGGACGACATCCTCAGCAACCCGGCCTTCGCATCTTGGAATACGTACCTGAAGACTTTCAACGCGGCCCATCCTGATCAAAAGACAAGTGCCTTCGCGAAACTGACGTCGCAATACGGCGAGGTGGGTGTGTCGCGGGTAGTTGAAGCTGCACTGAAGGCCAAGAGTTCCTCCGCCATCGCGAAAACAGTGCAAACCGAGCAGTTCGAGCGCTGGATGGCCGACGGAAAAACTACAGATGGCGTTTTCACGTTTTTGGCACTCGACAAAGCTGGAGACAAGCTTCTCGGGAACCCTCTTTTGAACACTTTCACCAAGTACATGAACATTCACAACAAGCGGAACCCCGACCAGGAAATCACTTTGATAGGGACGCTAACGACTCACTACGGAGATGTTGGACTATCCAAGCTACTCCTCGAGACGGAAAGAAATACCCCGAGCACGTGGAACCTCGCCGCAAACTTGGAAGCTGCGCAGTACAAACGCTGGATGAGCCAAGGGAAAACCCCGGACGACGTCTTCACGATGCTAGGTCTCAAGAACAATTTTCTGTCGAGCCCGCTATTCAACACGTTTACCAAGTTCGCGGACACCTATTACGCCTGACATCATGATGGCTACGAATTGGATCGTGAGGGCCCACTGTTACGGCGTTGGTGTCGCTAAAATGGCCCTTGAGGCTGCCAAGTGCGCAGAGTGCTGGAAAACGTATGGAGGCTGTACTGTTCAAAGAATGGATGGAATTCGATAAAAACAGAAACACAATATAGCTTACAACACCAAAAATGAAAGAAAGACTGGGTGAAATCTCCGAATGACACGTTCCAGGTACTGGAACTGGATTGGGTAATGCCCACAAATCTCTTCGAAAGCCCAATGTTCGCGTATTGGATGAAGTTCATGGATGACTTCCACAAGTCTTTCCCTGGTAAGATTGTTCCTCGGACCGTATTGGCAACTACGCACAGGGACGAAGATTTGGTAAAGGCTATTACAGTGGCACAAAAGAACCCGAACACGATGGGTTTTTCAAACAAGTTCGAGACTGAGGTGCTAAAGCAGTTCATATTCGCAGAAAAGCAGCCGATCGATGTTGCCAAGCTCCTACACGTGAAAGACAAGACCGATGCGAACTAGAAATTTTGGAAGAAGTACGTACAGGACTACAACGCGTACCACCTGAGAGAGATCACAACCTAAGTCGCCTACAGAGTTGCGGAAGACCCCACCGGTGGTAGAGGAAGTCAAATGTAAAGCGCTTATTTTACGCTGTCTCTTCTTGAAAAACTATGAGCTCTCCGTTAATCCTTTCGCGAGGAGCTGCTATAGACTCTACGATCTATACTATACAAAGTCAAGTCAATTAAACTCAAAGGGCGCATAATTCGCCCTTTTGTCGATAGAGACGGGGCTTGTGTGCAAATCAAACACGATGCAGTCGGCACTACGTAGATGCAATCTGCCGTGAACACGGGTTCGGCTAACTGTGGCAGCCCGATTGGAACCAACCCAGTTTCAGTTGGCGGGCTGCCTAGTTTAAATGGCTGCCGAATACGAGGTTTTGGAGCTCAGGACTGAGCTCTTTCTTGTCAACCTTGGTCTTGAGCAGGTTGGTAAGCTCTTGAAAGGCTTCACATTTTCCGGCATCGTGAACTTGCTTACACAGCTTGCACCGTTTGTAGCAATAGTGAGCGGAGTGGGAAAGGCCACCACAAGCTGCACAAGGGCCGTACGGGCGAGATCTAACATCATGGTTATCTCGGCTACCTTGGCAAAGCGTTGACCGTTCTTTCCGAAGTCTCGGCCAGTGTAGTCACCCCTTGGCTGGCGATTGTCGGGCTTCGGGTGATTTCCTTCGACTGTAGCGTGATGTTCGTTCTCTTTTACTGCTGCCAGGTGACGTTCGTCATCACCCGATGCGTAATTGTCGCTGTAGTCATCGTCGAAGTGGTCATTATCATCGGACCGCCAAAAATCCTCGTCGTCTTTGTCGTCGTTATCATATTCGCGCGGGCGTGAGTGCGAGCCCTCGCTGCGGGGGTACGATACTTCGTAATCTTGATATTCTGCAATAGCGTTGCTCAGTGCTTCGATTAGTGTCACTCTCGGTCGCTGCCGCGAGTCATCGCGGCGTCGGTCTCACTCCTCTTGCGGCATTGATACCCTTCTCGGGAGTCATCATTTCGACGCTCATTCCGGCGTAGCCCCGAGTCCTCGTTACGTCGATCATCGCGACGACGTTCATAATCTCGACCGCGAGAAGGATATTGTGAGCTGTCACGAATGGAACTCTTGTCGTCCGTCTTCAGAATGTCTGTTACCATGTCTTCCAACACCCGGACGTTAGTCACTTGCATGTGGCATAGACGCCTCTCGAGTTCTCGGTCTCCGCATGTTTCGAGAAAACGCTTTACATGGTCCTTTGCTTCACGACCACCGTGCTCAAACTTGATTCCGGCGTTGCGCGCATAACCATTTAAACAGTTCATGTAGTCGCAGATGTGCTCCTTGTCCGATCTCTTCGCAGTGTAGTACCGTGATTTCGCCGACTGGTTGAACTGCGAGCAATAGTACTTGATGAATGCTTCGCTCAATAGATTCCACTGACGTTTGGTCTTCTACGGCAGTTGATGATACCAATGAAGGGCGCCATCACGAAGACTCAGTTCGAATGCCATACACCACTCGTTGGGTGGTGTGTGAGTCCCTTTCATTTCGTATACGAATGTTCGTAGCCACTGCATCGATTTTTCACACTTGATGCGAAGACCAGGGTACGGGACGATGTTAGTGTGCTGTAGCGGGATCCGTCAACATCTGGTTAAGACTAGATCCGGCTTCCCAACAGTGCCCAGACACCAACTAACGGAGGGGGTCCCCCGATGATCCGTGATCTGCTGAACTTCTCACCTTGTGTACCCGTTGGTGGGCTGGATCTGCTCTCTCGGCGCTCCGAAGAGATGTGGCTTTGTGTTTCTTGACCGTCCTGGCGGGACGCGGGGATGGGGTGGAGCAGCGCGGAAGTCTTCGCTCTGCTGCCGGTTATGGATCCAGATCCAGAGCGATTCACTCAAGCTCTGATCTGGCGGCCTGGACTTGATCCGGGGCCAGAGTTGCCTTTGGGGCGTGGATGTCTCCTTCCTTTGCGTTACTTGCCGCTTCCTATAGCGGGGGCTCTGGGGGTTTGAGAAATCGAGAAATCTTCGGGCCAAGTAATAACTCCGTCGGATCTGGGATCTGCACTTGATAATAGATCATAAGATCTGGCAAATATATTATCCAGACTTACACAACCACTAGATCAGCTACTCCTTGTCTTGCCAACACCTTGTAGGACCAATGTAGTTCCCGTTTCTTGGCGGAGGCGAAGCACTCTTGTAGTTCAGGGCAAATTCGATTCTGATTTATGGTTAAGTCCTATCCCATACTTTGTCCTATCCTGCATCCACTCATCTACGGTGTACGACTGACTATGCGTCTTTTCTGCCATCTCACTATCCTCCCCGTCGTCGTCTGCACCGGCTACCTTGATGTAATCGCCTGATTGCGGCTCCTCACCATCCCATGCTTCACAGTCGGGCCAGATCCGAGACCCAAGATCCGGGATCCGCCCCTGCCTCATTGCCGAGCCAGATCATGATCTGGGCAAGATCCGAGATCCAGGATCCGGGATCCGCCTCTGCTTCCCCACGGAGTCAGATCGTGATCTGGGCAAAACTTACTGTGGGGCCAGATCCCGATCTGGTCGGCTCGGTTTCCAAAGCATCTGCTATCTCGGTGACGCCTGATCCAGGTGCGCCGTCACTTCCCCAATCTACACTCCACAGATTCCGATCTTGATCTGGATATGGGTGCTCGTCTGGGCTATCTGTCGGATCTGGCGTCCCTGGCGGGACCCATCCCTCATCTCGCACTTTCTGTCACCTTTCTTGGCCGTATCGTCTTCTTAGTTCGGATCCGTCAATCGGACCCGTTCTTCTGTCACTGTTCCGGAACTGTGGCCACTTCACTCTTTTCCGCTCACATTTCCGGAGAGCACTTCACCACAACCGCCTCCTGCACGTAGTCGTTGCCGCCCAACGGCATCACTGCGAGCAGCTCCCAGTGTTCTCCGCTGACACCGGCGTGGGCTAGGGTGGTCCTGATGTCTGCTCCCGGTCAGGCCTCGCCTGGCAGTCCTGACGGGGATCGGTCCCCACCGACCTCGATCATCCTTTCTCGGCTGACCTCTCCGGCGACCGCTGCTCCGACCCCAGATCAACTCCGTCGTCAGGTTGATGGTCTCGCCGACCGCATTTCCCGGTTGTCGTCTCAGCTTCGCGATGCTAGGGAGGCTCGGGATACGGCTCTCCGTAACGAGGAGCACGTGCAGACGGCCCTTCTCCGATCTACTCAAGACCTCCGAGCCTGCGA
Organism: Phytophthora ramorum; assembly: GCF_020800215.1. Classification (NCBI taxonomy): domain Eukaryota; phylum Oomycota; class Peronosporomycetes; order Peronosporales; family Peronosporaceae; genus Phytophthora; species Phytophthora ramorum. The sequence goes on from NW_027150656.1 coordinate 1,677,241, forward strand.
ACGAGTCTGCGACCGCCAACAGGAAGAGATATCTCGTCTCCAAGTCGTCCACCTGCAAGTGCACTCCGATCCGGGTGGGGAGCCATGGGATCCGATCCGACAGCTTCGTCAGCTCACCGATTGGCAAGCTGCTGAGATCTACCGTCTCGAATGCCAACTCGACCGCGTATCCCGTCAACGCGACGAACAGTTGGAAAACAGTGATCGGCTCGCAAGGGAGGCACAGTTGGCCGGTGATGAGACCGAGGCGGCTCAGGACGATCGCCGTGAGGTTGAGATCGCCCTTGAGAGCGCATATCATGATCTGCGAGTTACTGGTGACACTCTGGAACGTCTGCGAGACGACCTGCACGACGTCGAAAACCAGCTGGCTATTCGCAGTGCGTCTTCCCCGTCCGCAGCTCTGATGGCCTTTACAGCCGAGCGAGACCATGCGCTAGCCGCGGCGGCAGCGCACACCTCCGTTGATGGGGAGCTTCAACGCCTCCGTGACACATTGGCACGGGTCGACGCGGATCGGGATCTGGCACAAGCGGATCTGTCTGTCGCATCGGACGATCGGGCTCAACTGCGGGCGGAGTTGGATCCGAAAACTCAAGATCTCACACGTGCCCACAGTGAAATCGTCAGGCTCCAAAGCCACGTGGCAAATCTTGGTACGTTCGGCCGTCTCAGTTTACGGTTGGTTGACCATGAACTCACACAACTTGCTTCCGCAGGAGGCAACCTCAATGTTGCTCGTGATACTGTGGCGCGACTACAACGAGAGATGGCGGATCTGGAGACCCGACAAGCCGTTCTCGTGCACAACAATAATGCGGTGACAATTGAACGCGATGTTGGTCTTCAGCGCCTTGCCATAGTGGCTACCGCGGTGGGGGCCTCGCCTCCGCGTCTCGCGCGGGCGCACGCGACTTTGTCTCCAGTCCCAGATCAGCAACCGCCGGCGGAATCCGATGGGTAAGCAGCTGATCTCCCTCCTGGGGGGCCCAATGAGGGTCAGGAGGGATCGGATTCGGGGCCCCTTGAAGAGCATCCGGCGTCAGAGCAGTCCTCCCCCGCCGGGATCGCCGAGATCTCCGGGTTCTAGTGGTCACGCTGATGACCTCGGAGGCGGGGCGAGGAGTCCTCTCGATTCTCCAAGCTGCGACTCTTCGAAACGTCCTCGTAGCCCATCTTCTTCCCGTGGATCTTCCCCCCAACGTCCGCCAAAACGGAATCGTCCGATCGAGATCGAGGACAATGAAGCGCCTAGTAACCTCTCCGAGATCGACGACGACGGTGGTCAGGACGGGGATCTCCTTGACGCCGATGGCCATGGGGGTCCCGATGGGGATCCGTCTGAGAACGCCCTCGAGGTCCCTGGAGGGTCTCCGGATCCTGGATCTGAGTCCCACTTCGCCCATTCCACTCGAAGTCCCTCGCGGTCCCCTTTATCCGATGCATCAGGATCTGGGGGGCATAGGTCATCTCCAGAAACTGGCGAGGAAGAAGAATAGGAGGAAGAGGTTTCGGCGGAGGCGGAGGCTGCGGACGACGCTTTCGATCAAGACACTCTGCGAGCCTTGGCGCAGTCACGTTCGGAGGACCGTCGTCAAAAAAATGCCACACCTCCTCACCGACCGTCCTCGGGCCAGACAACTGGTGGATCTGGGGGCCCATCTGGCTGGCCGGGTGGATCATTTCACGGAGGAAGTTCTCCTCCCCCTAGATCCCCGGATCCAAATCGCAGCGCTGATCCAGCCACTCCGCGTCCCCCACGCTCGGCTGACACCACCTTGCCGGCGGCACCCTTCGGGCCGGACTCCGTTTGCATCCCGGGCCGTACTCAACCTCGAGTTATGTACATGCAAGATGTTGAACCCTGGATTGTTCGAGGTCTCAATCAGACCTCGATCATGAACATAGCGATTTCCGCGTTGTTCCCTACACTCCCCTTCACGCCTGGGTGGATGTTTCCGACGGAGGAAACCGCGATGCCAGCGTTGCGTGAGAGCCAATATTGCGAGGATCTGATCACGGAGGCGAACGTCCGCGACCTGTTGGACACTCGTCCCTGGGAGGTTCTGGAGAATCCTGGAGATGCGATCAATTTTGATCCGGCTGCGGCAGGTCGGTTGGGTGAGTTTGCCCGACAGTATCGCGTCCACGAGACACGGGATCTGCAGGCCTACTGGGAAAGTACGCATCCTTTTCCGATTTCCCGAGCCAAATGCCTGGCTAACCCGTGGTTGGCTCGTTACCGCAAGAGCCGTAGTAAACGCCGCGGCCATGCGGGGAATCGCTGGAAACAACTACTCTGGATCCTGATCTTGGCTATGCGAGATGGTTGGTGCGATCTGGATGTCCTGTTGGATCTCTATTTTCTTCACTTTCCCACCAGATCCGAGAAGGTTACGTGGTATCCCGGCGTGGTCTCGCGTCTCGCGAATTTGGCAAACCCTATCCTACCAAACGTCGAGCCCACCACCCTCTTAGAGGCGCTCGACGAGTGTAATGAGGCAGACCCTTGGCGCAATCACTACCGTGATTCGCCGGCGGCTCATCCAGCGCATCGCCTCCCCCGCTTCGCAGGCAAATTCTTCGGCGTGCAGCCAGCCCCGGCCGCTACTCCATGATCTCTGCAGAAACTCGGATCTAGTTCTTCACCATCGTCAAGTAGTTTTCCGGTCCGTAATAAACCACTCCTTTTTAACACATCGCGTCTCTTTGTTATACTTGCACGTTCGTACGCATATCCACTCGGCGACAGGACGTTGGATCTTCCGGGTGGGTTATTTCGGATCCAGATCTGGGACTCACCAGTTTGTTCTTCTTCGATTGCATACTCATTGATCCACATATATCCCACTCCTCCAAAACTGCAGCCTTCCTGCAGTTCCTTCTTCAATTTCCCGCTGGCGTGGCCAACCCACACCAACGGGTCCCGCCTCACTATCCCTCGTGAGACTGCATCAAACCAAATCGGTTGTGATTCACGCGATCCCGTAGGAACTCATACAATAACGCACCACAGTTGAGATCCGCTTCGTCGATCCGCTGGGCTCCTCATATCCACGCCAGTGTACTAGGAACTCACGATAGATCCGTCCATATCTCGTACGCTAGCCGGATCTCAGATCCGTGATCTTCTCGACTTTGTATTCATCGGATCCGAGATCCAACTATCTTCCGGTAATAGCGCTTCATCGAAATCTAGCCGATCTACATTGTCCGCAACCAACTGAACAAGCGGGCGATCTGGGAACTCCTTCACCAACTTCAACTTCGATACATGTACCACCGGGAACAAACGGTAATCCGTTCCGACAGTTTCGAGCTTGACCGCGTACTCATGGATTTTCTCTGCCACTCGAAATGGCCCGCGCCACAAGTGCGCCAACTTACGGGCGTAACCTTCTTTCACGCGATCCAGGCGAGATCCAGCTTCTATCGGGTGAGGTCGAACGTCGTCATTGTGCGAATCTGCTCGATCTGCGATCGCCTCACGGAGCTTTTCGTTGACTTGTTCACGGACCCGCGTATAATAACGCTGGATCCGGTAGCGCCATCGGCGTGGATCACGATCTTGACGTCGAGTACTACCCACCGGGATCCTGGCCTCTAATGTAGATCTAGGATCCCACCCATGTACCAAATAGAAAGGCGTATCACCTCGGATCCGATCCTGGGCTGTGTTAAGGGCAAACGTAAGTCGCTCGGCGTACTCGTCCCAATCCTGTTGATCCAGATCATGGACATGCATCTTGAGTGCGCGCGTGATCGTCTGAACCATGCGCGCCGCCGTATCGTTCTCTTGCGGTCGGTAAGCCATAGTGGCCCTCTGACGCTGTCCTAGGATCTTGTTGAACGCTCGGAAGAAGTCGGACATAAATCCTGGCTCCCGATCGTGCCGAATTACCTCGCTAGCGCCAAATCGGCGGAATACACATTCTTCGTAGGATTCCGCTATCGTTTGAGCCGTCCTGGATGAGCTGGCCTTGGCCATCACATAGCCAGTAAACAGATCAGCCCAGATCAGCAACTCCGTGTTGCCTCTATACGATTTCGGCAGCGAAGGTATGTGATCCATGGCTATGATCTGGAACGGATAGGTTGCTTGGATATTCCCTGGTGACTCGCCTCGGATAGTGGGCCGACCTTTTCCGGTCTCGCAGTCTACACATTCCCCAACATACCGTTAGACACTCCGGTACAGGCCTCTCCAGTGGAAATGATCTCGAATCCGCTGGTAAGTGCGGCCGATCCCTTGGTGGCCTCCCTCTACACTAGCATGGTAGTGGTGCAGGATATCCTGATAGAGGGTTTCGGGTGCGACCAACCGCATCGCGAGATCTCGATCTTCGTCAGACTTCCGGTTTGGTGGACAGTAGAAGCGTAATCCGTCCAAATCCATCTCGTAATCCATTGCCAGATTGCTGTAGGATCGATCTTCTTCCTGGGTTCAAGTAGCTACATCGCCAGCCAGATACTTCTTCATTCCGGCGATCCATGACTCTTCGTCTTGGGCCCAGCGAATTCACCCTATCCTGAGCTCCCTCACCAATTCTTTCTGCATTACCTTCGGACTAGATCCGGATCTGACTCCAGATCGGGTGGTCACCGGCGAGATCTGGACCACGGATTCCTCGGAGTGCACGGTCAGAATCTCGTCCAACCGGTTTAGGGTCACCAAATCCGGATAGTCTTCCTCGTCCACTAGGATCCCCAATTGCCGCTGAAGGGCAGCTCCGGCGAGGCTGTCAGCGGAACCGTTCCAATCTCGCTTAACATGTAGCAGCTCGTGATCTGGCCACTCTCGCACTCGATCTAGAGCTTTCTGTTTCAACAGAACCACACCTGGGGCCTTACAATGAATTTCCCCTCTCACTTGCCGGATCACCAGGTTCGAATCCCCGCAGATCACTAGACGTCCACGCTCCACTTCAGCCAGGAGGTCGAAACACAACAAGAGACCATTATACTCCGCTTCATTCACCGTCATCCCTTCTGCATAACCCGATCGGGCTTTCAGCACGGTCCACTCTGGTAGTTTCCACAGGATCGCGCTATACGCGCCTCCTCCTCGTTTACTCGGGCCGATCCGTCGAAGCTTACCACGTACAATTCTTCATCAGCCTTCACCGTGGGTACGGGAGCTTGGATCTACCGTCGGGGTTCTTTCTTAGGCGCGATCGCGATCAACGCCTCCTCCACATCGGATCTAGGTGTAATACTGGCAGCCATCTCCCCTAGGATTTCGTCTTCGCCTTTGGTACACTTCATATTTTCAAGTGTCCATGGCGACAGAAGGACTGCCCATTGACCCAGACGTCCGTGTAGCCCCGGCGATCGGAACAACCATGCTAACGTCGAATGTCGAGTTAGGGTCCGGATCTCACGTCCTACCAGAAGGTTGTAATTCAGAACCAAGATCCGTAGCAACGCCAGCACTTCCTTCTCGACCACATTATAATTCAGCTCGTTCGACTTCAGTGTCCGACTGGCGAAAGTGACTGGGTAGTAGATCTGATTGTGACTCTGCATCAAGGCGGCGGAAATAGCCCATTCGCTAGCGAAGACAACTACTACTGGGAGTAAATCGGGATCGAAGTGGCGCAGAATTGGAGCGGTGGCGATCTTGTCCTTCAACGCTGCAAACGACCTATATGCTCTGACCCATCTCTCGTCAGCTGCATCTACACCTGACATTACCGGGGTTGCAGTAGTTGAGTGGGAGATCTCGGGGTCGGGTTCAGACGAACTGTGATCCAGGATCCGACGAAGATCTGGGCACTTCTTCAACTCAGCGAATTCCACTTCGTGCAATTCATATTGAACGGCAGCATAGATCGCATAGTCCTCAATAAATCGGCTGTAATAGTTCAGGCTGCCCAAAAACGACTGCATGGATCTGAGCGATCCCGGAAAAGGTAGATCCGTCAAAGTCTTCAAGTCCTTCGGATTAGCTTCAATGCCATCGTCGGACACTCGGTGTCCCAAGTATTCCACCCGGGGAAGACCCCAGAAACTCTTCACCACACTTATAGACAGGTTCCATTTATCACACGCTCCGAGCAGATTCTCCACTCGGTGGCACAGTTGATCCCAAGATCCAGCTGTTACCAGGATGTCATCGATGTAGGATCTGCGTCCTAACACTGACGGACGACCTGGATCTTCCGGTTCTCCAGCCTCAAAAAGATCTGGAGCAAGCAAGTCCTGGCTCATCAGGGGGTGGGATCCGTGTAAACCCATATAACACATTATCCAGAAGCCGCTGATAGATCTGAGGCGCATTTTTGAGTCCGAAAGGCATCCGGTTCCACTCAAACAAGCCGAATGGAGTTATGAAAGCCGAGATCGCGCGAGCTCGGTCCGTCATAGGTACGACCCAAAATCCGCTTGCCATATCCAGCTGTGGTGTAGGGAAACTCATATTTTGGGTAGACCACCCATTCTGGCCCAGCTAAGTACGTCGTACCTAATCGGAGTTCGCACCTAAGCGGCGAACTCGGCGAATCGGTCGGACTCGGCGAGCACCAAGACTCAGCGACTCAGCGAGCGTATTCCATTTGGGAGTTATTCCATTTGGGAGAGGATAAATCAGGAATCGGAGCGAAGGGTCGGCCGAGATCCATAACGACCCGACTCGGCGAAGATCAACGAGGAAGCTGAGCGAAAAGTCGCAGGGAGATCTATAACGACTCCATTTCACTAGGTATTTGTATAGGATCGATAGGAGACCAAAGGGGGGAGCCCGAAGGGACTCCCCGAAGACACAGAGATAACAAAACAGAGCAGAATCTTCTAAGTCCAAGAACAGCGTATACTTTCCGGTAAGTCCCTGCGTGGGCTGGATTATGTCTGCCGTCGTTCCCCGAGAGGCATAGCTTGTAGGGGAATCGACTGGTAGCGCCAAGAGATCAAGGTCGGCCCGGGGTGGGCACTTCTCGCTACCAGCGAAGACAAACCTCGTCGAATCGACGAGTCGGTGGGTCTGCACAACCCAGGACACCGCAATCTTCTAGCTGAGCGTACTCTGCGCTCGGTGACCTGTAAAAGCGCTCGCGCGCCGACGTCCATCCTTTGGTGGAGGTCACAGGGTTTGAGGAACGGAAGCTGCCCCGCTCAGGCGAGCTTCTGGAGTTTGGATTGGTACTCAGCGAGAACAGGGCCTCAACTGGACCCGGCTGGGCCGAACCGCAAAGGGAACCAACAGAACCCTGCGCAAGCCCAACGCCGACCTGACTCGGCGAATTGTTGTGTTGTTGCGTGGAAGCCGCACTAACGAAGTTTTTGTGAATCACAACACCACAACTGGTGCCGCGACCCGGGATTCAGGAGTGTGCTTTGTTTTCGTAGGTACCAAGTAACCAAGTTTCGAGCAAAAAGTGAGAGAAGATGGTCAAGGGATCGACAAGTCCGAGCGATGCAAGTCCGGCGACGGTCGGAGGATCGCCGCTCGCTGAGTCGAGCTCGACGAGGGCAAGCGTCGCCGCCATGGAGGCGGATGTGACGCGGACCGTCCAGTTCGATGAGTTCGACGACGATGACCAAGGAAGAGAAGAAGAAGAAGAAGAAGAGAAGGATGATGATGATGAGAAGACGGGGTACGACGGCGTGAAGACGACCGCCGAACTCCGCGAAGAAGTGGAAGAAATGTCGCTGCAAGTCAGCCGCGTAGGGAACCCTCGACCTGTCGAGCGCAGCCTAGCGGCAGAACTCAGCGAAGATGCTGATGATGAACAAGGCCTGGTCCCGGGTGACCGACCGCCACTGGTTCCGAAAGCCACGAGGAACGCCGAGACTCCGAAGGCTAATCGAGTCCTGGCCCGACTCGTCGAAGAAATGAGAACTGGGAGCCGGTGGATGAACATGTTCGCGCCCATGTACATGTGCCAGGCGAAATGGCCGGAACTCAGCGAGGAGTTGAGCCAGCCGATCAATAGCCAGACTATTGAGCAACTCGTCGAGGACACAGTGCTGTTACTCCGAGCGATGGGCTACCGATGTGGCCACAAGCCCAGCAAACCCGCGCTGACAACGTGTAATGTGAGTTCGGTCGGGGTTGAGCTGATGAGATGGAAGCGCAAGCTGAAAGACTTGTTCGGCATGCAAGGGGGACTTAAAGGACAAGTGCCGAAGTCCCGCCGAGCTGGTGAATTGCTCGACGAGCAGAAGGCACCTCCGCCCGCGACCGTACAACCGTACGTCACGGAACCGTATGTGTTCCCGGAACTCAGCGAGGACCCATCCAAGGTCCCGCTACCAAAGACCCCCGAGACCAAGCGCGGAGTGTTTCGACGCTCCGAGGGGACACCGTACTTCGCCGACTCGCACAAGCCGTCTCCCAATAAGGTCAGTGAGCAGCGCAGCCGACGTCCGATGGCGGAATTCCTAACGGATGAAGAAGCTGCAGAATTCAGACGCTTGGTGCGTGCTGATGCTGCAAGGACGTCAGGCAGAGACGACGAGCTGAGCGAGGATGACAATTACGCGGACCGACGCGAATTTGACGAGTCACCGTACAACCATATTCGCCAACTCAGTTTTGATGGAGCTGAGAGCGACCGAGGTCAAGTGTTGGAGATTCGGACGCATGCGCCACTCGAAAAGATTGCAACATTCGATGGCAAGCGTTATCGATCTGACGACGCGTTGCAATGGATCAAGCGATTCATCTATGAGATGAAGGGAACGTGCAAGCCACAAGATGAGTGGTGCGAACCATTTTCGCTGAGTCTGGGCAAAGCTGCCAAGGGGTGGTATCGCCAGCTTCCAAAGAAGACCCAGCGAAAGTGGAGTCTACTCAGCGAAGCTTTCCTGGACTATTACTGTTCGCAATTCGACCAGTCGGCCAGGTCCCGCTACTACTCAGCGAGACGTCGAGAAAACGAACACGTCTGCGACTTCTTGCTGCGACTTAATGGTTATGCCCGGACGGCACAGATCCAATATGAGAGAGGGGGCGCTGACGCTGCTGATCACGTCGAGCATTTCCTGCTAAGCTGCGGAGATGACGACGTCATGGACCTATTGTATCCACAGCGACTCAGCGATATCCACAAAGTCGAGAAGATAATCAATCAGCGACTACTCGGCGAGAAGCGCAAGAAACAGCGTGACCGCCTGAGCACGGCCCGTAGCCGAGAACCTCGGCGAGGGGACTCGAGGAACGACCCAAGTCGTCGGAGCGAGTCTCGCAGAGATAACCGACGCGATGATCGCCGAGACGACAGACGTGACCGACGTGATGAACGCCGAAGCCGTCGAGAGGATGATCGCGATCGACGAGTCACTTTGGCAGACGCTTCTGTGAACGACCTGTGGGCCGCACTCGACAATCGCCGAGCAACGGGAGACACTGATCTATACGACTCGTCGAATGGCGGAAGTGATCTTGATCAACTCAGCGAGTCTGAATCTGACTATGGGTCCGACTACATCGACGCGGGTAATACCAGCGATCGACCCCGCTCGTCCAATGAGCGCGGGGAGTCATACCGGGCCCGTCAGAACTCAGCGAATCGCCCTGACCGATCGAATGAACGTCGAGACCGATCGGATCGCCGAGACCGTCAAGACGGGTCTCGCGAGCAACGAGCTTACGGCCCATGCGGAGCATGCGGAGCCCCAGGCCACGACGCACATTTTTGCCGCAAACGTTGCAAATTCTGCAAGCAAGTGCATGACGTAGGCCGGTGCGAGCTATTCCAGCGTTTCGAGAAACTCGCCAAGTTCGTCAAAACGTCGGTCGACAAGTCCACCGTCCCGGAAGATCTCCAGGACATTTACTCGTCGAGCCATTTAAACTAGTGGGCTCGCCAACTCTGACTGGGTTGGATAAAACCGGGCTGCCACAGTCAGCTGAACCAGCGGTGGAAGCGAACTACGTGTTCGCTTTCGTTGGTGAAGCGGAACGGCCCGACGAGTGGAGAAAGATTGACGGTGAGACGGAACGGATGGATATGGATAAGAATGACGGACCCGGCGAGTCGAACGAAGATGACGAACGAGTAATTGGTAGTATGGATATAACTCAGCGATCGATGATCTCGATTGGTCACGCCAAGAGATGGAAACTGCTCCCTGGTGAGCGACTCGGTTGGTGGTCATCGAGGAAGTTCGATCGCCGAGTACGGATGCGAGCTCTTGTTATGGGAGCTGTGAATGATGAACGAACCAAGATATTATTGGATACTGGGGCAAACGTCTCCGCAGTAACTGAGGCCTTTGCAAGGAGGCTACGGTTGAAGCGGCTGACTCGCCTGGACAAGAGAATCGACGTTCAAGGAATAGCGAAGTCCAAAGTGGTGACTACTTCTCGAGCAATGGTTAAAATCACGCTGGGATGGGAAGTAGCTTACGAATTCGAGGTGTGGATTATGCCCCACCACGCAGGGGTGGACCTGATCCTGGGTACCGACTTCATGATACCAGCGGGTATTAGGTTGGACCTGTACAACTCAACGGCAAAGCTTCCCGATGAGGTTGTAGTTCCTTTGATCAAGTCGTCGAGAGATTTCGACGAGACGGAGTACGGGCGCGAAGTAATCGGTGGTCCTCCGGAGTCATTAGATATTACAAGCCGAGCTATCGCCCAGTTCAAGCTTCGACGGAGGCAACCCAGCGAGTCAACTCACGAACTGTGGGTTCGACAGATGAAGGGGGTGATCCCGACGATCGAACATAATGCGAAGGGACGAGCGGTGCGAGTGTTGCTGACGAATATCTCGTCGAGACTCACGTGGTGTCTTGCTCACTTTCCGGTGATCATGTGGATTCCTCACGGAGTATTACCACGGGACGAAGGGTATGTGCGAGTGAACTCAGCGAAATATCGTGATTGGCAAATACTTGCCTACGAAGGCGCTCTCGACAACAGGCTTCTCAAGCGAGAGCAGCGTTTGTACATGGAATGGCTGAGTCGCCAGCCTCCCGCAGTCGAGCAAAATCATTACAACACCCCCAAGGCGATTCAGAAGCGATCGAGTCGCAGCGAGTTCACGGATGAAGCGGGGGTACAAGCATCGGAAGAGCTCAGCGAGCCCCCAGACTATCAGGGGAGTTCCACGTCTGCTGACCGCGGAAAAGAAATTGATGACTCAGCGAATGTACCAAAGTTGGACCCAGCGAAAGTTCACGATGATTCGACCAATCGTGAGGCCAAAACAGACTCGGCGAGTCAGATTTCGGGACTCAAACCGGTCAATTATGAACGAAGTTCGCTGAGTCTTACTGATGAGCCACCACCGACGCTAACAGTAGCTGCATCCGATGGAAATATTGATGGAGAGAACTTGATAGGTCACACACACACCATGGTTCGTTCACCTCCAAGCAACGGTAAACAAAAAAGGTGTTCCAGCGGGATGGACAGAGGTGACCAATGGGACCCAGGTGAAGCTGACTCTACAGTTTCGACGAGAGATCGTTGGATGACGCTGCCCGAAGCTAACCCGGTGAGCAAACGGTTGGATCCCGAGTTGGTGCACACCCGAGTGCCACGTGATTTTGAGGGGCACGTCCTGTCTTTTGACGGGTCAGCAAAACCGGAGAAGTACGGCGGCTAGGGGAGTTGCTCGTGGATTTTGTGGCGTCTACCGAATTGGGACATTGTGATCGCTGCGAGTGCTCACCTGCCGTCAACCACAGTCAACATCGCTGAGTACATCGGGATGAACCACGGTGTTCTTGCGGCTGTTGATCGAGGAGTAACCGATCTGATCATTGTGGGCGACTCCAGACTCGCAATCCAGCAATCCATGGGGGTGATGGCATGCAAGAAGGAGACCCTGCAAGTGGAACTAGCACGCCACAAAGAACTCGTCGAACGCCTAAGTTCGGTCCGCTACTTACATGTAGTCCGCCGTTATAATTTGGCGGCAGATGCATTAGCCACTGAAGCTCTCGAAGCCATGGCAGGACGTGTTATCCTCAGCGGAGATCGAAAAACAGAGCTGCGAACATTAAACCGAATCCAAGAGAAGCTGTATGTAGTCAAAGACTCAACGAACGAAGGAGAAGAAGTTCCAAAAGTCTCAGCGATCACGCGAAGCCAAGCTCATCACGTTCGCCGAGTCAGATTCGCCGAGGACGAGCTAGATGACGCGGCGAATGAACCGGTAGTGCCAGATGCACGATACAATGACGTCTCGCCGAATTTTCGCGATGCTGGTAGTCCCGATGATGTCTTGGAAGTGATGAACAAGCCTCCAAAACCTCAGCGAGTGGCTGAGCGAGGTCACCCTGAACACAAACGACTGGAATCACGAAGTGAACACGATATCGACCCAGTAGTCGTTCAGACAGAACAACGTGAACGAGTATCAGCGACACAGGACGAGAAATGGAAGTGGCCAGATCTTTAGAAGTTCTTGCAAGACGAATTTGACGAGTACCGGCCGAGCTCAACGTCGGTTTTTAGCAAATGGGTCGGTTGCGATGAACCCAGCTGGAAACCGTTGTCGAATCTATAGTGGGGAAGCCTTCTCTTTGGCTACCTCTGCCAAATAAAACGTGAAAGCCGTCTGCAAATAGTGCAAGTTGCAGACGAGAGTTAAAAGCTATTGCATACGAAGATGACCACCGACCTGTGAAGACAGCAGGCAGGACGAATGGATGAAAGCTACTGCGTCAATTATATGAATTGGTATTACGAAATGGATAAGGTGTGGATTACGAAAGAACAAGAGAGAAAAAAAAACAAGACTCGTCGAAATCAGCAACTGGACGAGTCTAAATCTTGGTGGCCCGGGGAGAGCTACTCGGTGAAAATCTGCCGGCTGAATCTCGGCTAGCCAGGCTAAGACTCGTCACAAATGTCCTCGAACATGGGGTGAACTTGACGGATAAACACCGCGTATGATTTGCTGAGCGAACCTTGCTAGGACCAGTCGAACCGAAGAATGCATAGCGGTCATAAATGAATTGCTGGCAGGGGCAGTCAAACTAGCCTTCGGCTTGCCTCAGGTTTCGACGAGTTCCTGGCCTTCTTGGTAACTCGGCGAGAAAACTTCGACGCTACACGTTTCTTAGATGGCTTGTCGGAAGCAGCTGGAGCCCTTCCACCTTACACAGCAAACTGAGCAACAAGACGAGCTTGCACCGGTGTCGAAACGGTTGGAGTAGGCAACTGAGCTATTATCGCCGAGCTGTTTGGCTTCGTACTCGAGGAAACATTTCCCGAAAGCGACGAAAGCTGAGCTGATCCCGCCGAAGCGCCACTCGATGCGTTCCGAGGCAGCGCAAATAAAGCTGTCTAGGTCGACGAGTCTGGAAGATGTGCAGATGTAGACGCAACACTCGACGAAGGACTGGAGCTATCGAAATGAGTCACTTGAGCACGTGATAAGCCCACCAGCATAACCGACGAGATGGCCGTGCTTGAATTAGTCGTACTCAGTGAGGACAGCGAACGATTGCCGGATTCGCCGAGTTCTGACGTAGCAACGTGTAAGAGAAGCCGAGGACTCGTCAATTACCGCTGTGCTATGAAAAGGCGTCGCTAGGCTGAGGACTTGCTTGCTTGGGATCGGACGTTCGAGTGCTTGGAGCGAGGCTGCCTCGGAGTAGTAGCGGAAGCTGTCAAACAGATCATGGGAGCGAGAATCGCCGAGTTAACCGAAGCCTTGTTCGCCAAGCCGGCGGAAGTGCGAATCGACGTGTTGACGGGACGAATGTGGGGAGTAATTTCACTGGACTCGTCGAGCTAGCGATTTTCGTCCAAATCTCAGCGATTGGTCGCATCTGAAAGCCATGTTGCGCCTTGTTTCAGTACCGTCGGGGTGTCAGCCAGTGGATTGGCGCTCATGATGGACTGGCGCGACGGAATTTCGTCCGGACGTGTCGAACCCGTCTCACGGTGAGAGACAAGCTGAACAAGGGACGCGTCCTGCTGTTCCTGGCTCTCCTCTTGACTGATGAGAAAGCACTAGATGCCAGCGGAATTGCCTGCAGCGAGATCCGACGACTTATCGGAAATTCGACGAGTCGGGCCGGACCGGACCGAGAAGCTCAGCGAGTGGGAGCGAGCAGAGGCTCCAGCTCTACCAGGTGTCGACGAGTCCTCCGATGGTGCAGTATGAGTCGGCGAGAGAGCTGCAGCCGAAGGTCCATCTTGACTCAGCGATTTCTCCATGTTTACGACTCCAAACAGATTTGTCGGACGTTTGCGGGAGGGCAACACTGGTCTGCCCAGCTCGGCGATGAACTTGTCGACGTCCGGGGAGGGCTCACGCTGTCCGACATTGCGGAAACGAGATCCAGAGGAGGTGAAGAGTCTTGGCATGGTCGGACACGTCAGCAGAAATGACGGCAGGTGCGGGAGTCCATAGAAAGGCAACCAGACGCACAAGGGTGAATGATTAGCAGTCCACCGGGAAGAACAAGCGATATACGGAGCAGCAAGACGTACCTGGTCACCAGAGGAAGACGACAAGGCGCTTGATGTGCGCACCAAGCAAGACGGAGAGAGTTTCTCACCGTTGGACGGTTGGAGAACAAAGTGACGAAGTGAGTTGCTGACCGTTGGACAGTTGACAGCTGAATGATGGTCGAGACACTTACCAGCCTGGCTCGTATCACGCCCGGGGCAGTTGTGGTGTAGGGAAACTCATATTTTGGGTAGACCACCCATTCTGGCCCAGCTAAGTACGTCGTACCTAATCGGAGTTCGCACCTAAGCGGCGAACTCGGCGAATCGGTCGGACTCGGCGAGCACCAAGACTCAGCGACTCAGCGAGCGTATTCCATTTGGGAGTTATTCCATTTGGGAGAGGATAAATCAGGAATCGGAGCGAAGGGTCGGCCGAGATCCATAACGACCCGACTCGGCGAAGATCAACGAGGAAGCTGAGCGAAAAGTCGCAGGGAGATCTATAACGACTCCATTTCACTAGGTATTTGTATAGGATCGATAGGAGACCAAAGGGGGGAGCCCGAAGGGACTCCCCGAAGACACAGAGATAACAAAACAGAGCAGAATCTTCTAAGTCCAAGAACAGCGTATACTTTCCGGTAAGTCCCTGCGTGGGCTGGATTATGTCTGCCGTCGTTCCCCGAGAGGCATAGCTTGTAGGGGAATCGACTGGTAGCGCCAAGAGATCAAGGTCGGCCCGGGGTGGGCACTTCTCGCTACCAGCGAAGACAAACCTCGTCGAATCGACGAGTCGGTGGGTCTGCACAACCCAGGACACCGCAATCTTCTAGCTGAGCGTACTCTGCGCTCGGTGACCTGTAAAAGCGCTCGCGCGCCGACGTCCATCCTTTGGTGGAGGTCACAGGGTTTGAGGAACGGAAGCTGCCCCGCTCAGGCGAGCTTCTGGAGTTTGGATTGGTACTCAGCGAGAACAGGGCCTCAACTGGACCCGGCTGGGCCGAACCGCAAAGGGAACCAACAGAACCCTGCGCAAGCCCAACGCCGACCTGACTCGGCGAATTGTTGTGTTGTTGCGTGGAAGCCGCACTAACGAAGTTTTTGTGAATCACAACACCACACAGCGAACAGTATCACAACACCTTGTTCAGATCCTCTAATAGATCATTGATCAGAGGCATGGGGTAGATCATTAGCCGAGTGAGACCATTCACCAGTCGGTAGTCTATACACAGCCTGATGTCGATCCCGTTCTTTTTGATGATCACCACGATCGGTGATGCCCACGGCGATGTCGAATGTCGAATCATCTTTGCTGACAGCAACCCCTTGATAAGATCTGACACTTTCTCCCGGAACTGCGGTGCTACCTTCCGCACCCGTTGCACGATCGGCTTAGCACCTCCTACATCGATATCACATACGACTCCTCGGGCAGCTGGCGGTAAGGCATTACCTTTGCCTATCAACAAGTGTCGCTTCCGCCAGATGATCTGCCGCAGACGATCGATCTCATCTGGAGTGCTGCGATCTGCATCACCCACCTGGATATCGTCAATAGTCACTTCGCTCGTCATAGCCGTGATCTCCGGCAGTACTGCCATCTCGCCTTCCACATCTTCAGCTAGCAGATCACCAGCTTCGTGGCGATAAATATATCCATCTTCCGGCGGCTCCGTGACCTGTTTTTGGTTCCGTTCCGACTACACCACCGGAATCGACCGATCTGGATCTGGATCTTCGTACCGTTTTTGTCCGGTACTTGATGTGTCCAGTCGATCTGGGTCTGGATCTTCGTGCCGTCTCTGGCCGACACTTGATGTGTCCAGCTGATCTGTCGGGATGGGCGCCGTCGGATCGGCACAATCGCTGGAAACGCAACCAGACGGGACATTCCGCATCTGATCGGTTTCGGCTGGGATCTCGACGTCCTGTTGCTCCGGCCGTTTTGGTAGGGCAGGTAAACCATGTCGATCGGTTCGGCACTCAGGATCCGGTTGATCGGCGGGATTGCGCCTACCTTGATCTTGGCCATCCACGCCTAGTTCTGCGGCCACATCAATTATCCTGTCCTCCTCCTTTTGAGCTGGGTCAGCGGTTAGAGCCGGATCAGGAGTACTTTGATCTTGATCTGGCCTTTCCGATGTTGACTCCGTGGCATGCTCTGCACCTGGGCCTTCTTGATCATGTCCTGCCGCTCTATCCTGGGCAATCTCCACTCCTTCCTGCGATCTTACAACATCCGGATCCGAGTCTCCAGTGGCGGGCTTGCTCAGATCAAGGGTGATCTGGGCGATCGGGTTCCTCCGAAGTATCGCTCGTGGGGTCACATATGTTGGACGCTCCACGGCGGGCCCCTGATCGAGTTCCGGTGAATCTGCTTGCATCGGTTTCGACTCCACGGTAGACTCGAGTACTAGATTCTGCCACTCCATGTAGCGACGAGATCCGACCGAAACGAAACCTGGCAGGCGGGGAACGCGGTCTCCAGCCAACCACATGCCGACCTTCTCATCGCCTTGTAGAATTAGGACCTTTTCACTGATGTTGGTGATCTGCAAGTACCGTGTCCTTCCTGGTCCTTTGACCACGGTTGGAACCCAGCGATCTGCACGAGTGATGCATAGCTTCTCTCGGTCGGACAGTCGCAGTCGTATATGCAACTCCACTGTTTCATCCACTCCGATCTGCATGTGCTGATCCAGCCGTAGCATTTTCACCTTGTCATTATAGAGCTGGTGTCGTCCGCTAAGCTGGATCTGGACCTCATCCGGCAGACAAATGGATCCGTCAGCCAGATCCAGTCTGATCCCGGCTGGGACCATGAAATCCATGCCTAGAATAGCTTCCTGTCCGGACTAATCTCCAACCCAGATGTCGAAAAAATACACGAACACTCCGGCTAACGTGATCTTGATCCGGGTTCTCCCCTCCGTAGTGTATACGTTCTCGCCAATTCCAACACATTCTTGGCTCTGACTCGTGTCGATATAGCACCCAACCTTACGAGCAAAGGTGGTGTCCACAATGGACACCTCGGCACCTGTATCTAGGAGTAAGATCGCCTTCTCATTGTTGATCTTGCCAGTCCGTTTCGCTTGGCGAAACCATTTCCCCGGCGCATGGTATTTCCAATACCCCCTCGACTCTCCGGGTAGGAGATCCATAGAGGGTCTGGCACCAGATCTGCGGAATTCACTGATGTGGGGTAGATCTAGATCAGAGGTCGCGGTGGCAGCTTCTTCATCGGTTGGTCGAAACCATTCCTCTTGGTCACGCTGGCCCCAATATCCGCGAAATTCTCCAGACTGTAGATCTAGTGACACTTCAACCTCCGATCGGTCAAATTCATCTGATCGTAGGCTGGAGATCTTGGCAACTTGTTCCTCGTGCAGATCACATGTATTACCGCATAGATCTGGTCGTTGACTACCTTGATCTAGCGATAGCTTGTTCACAAATGCATAAATGCAATACCTAGAACGCTCGGCTCGTATCGGTTTCCAAACCGACGAGCGTCCTAGTTTAACATCTTCTCTGTGTGGCGAGGTCGATGAAACCTTTACCGCCCAGGGGGGTTCGTATAGCGCGCTCCAGGAATTCCTCCTCCAGGATTGAAGGGGGAAGACTTGTAGGAGTCAACAAGTATCCAAGATCTCACCGCGAAGCGAAACCTTGGGTTCTTGGTGGCGTGGGTACCTTGCGGAATCCCTGTCGGCTCGTTTGTCTTTGACGAAACGGCACTTCACCGAGCTTGTGGCCTTGAAGTTGTGCCGAGCGTACGTCCACTTCAGGATGCACTCTCAACGACAGAATGGCAGAGTGTAGTCTGGATTTCACACCCAGAGTATCGGAAATTCAGGATGCACCTTTACCCAGGATGCACCCCAAATACCAATAGCCAACAAATACAGAGTTATATACAATACAAATAGCCGTCACTTATTCTTTTCGACCCTTGGACGATGGGTCACTCGCTAGGCTCACTCGAGTCTTACAATTCAGACACCTAGTCAGTCTGAACACTCGTATAAAACGCGCACCACTCTCAATTAAGAGAGAAACTATCAAATACTATAGTCAGTCGATACACACAGCAGTTAAACTATCACTTCGGGGGACAACTGCTAGTCAGTCACCTCGAATAGCAAGGGAATATGAAATGGGCAAACACCAGCACGCTAGCGACCCAACTAGGATATGAAATAGGTGGGTCAACCCAGGGTGCCGGAGCGCCTCTGGTCACCACCTAACTGGACTTGATGATATGAGGTGGAGATGCCACAGACGACCCGTCCTTAATGGTCGCAGCGCCCCTTGTTGTATCGCGGTCGTAGTCTCGGGTCCTCCGGATTTCCGTCGGCAGGCTTGGCCGAATTCACTTGCGCAGTACGGGGTAAAACAAACTCTGTTGTTGGCTGTAAGCCTTAAACTATCAACTCTTTCTAGATCTCGGCTCTGGGTGATTTATCTTGATTTCACTATGGCTTGGGTCAAATTGTCTTCGCTTCAGTATGGTCTGGGTACATTGTCTTCGTATGTCGACTCGACAGTTCTGTTGGGTTCTTTGGCGGTAGTTCAATGGCGTTTCACTTGATGACATACCACTGTCTTCGAAGTCAAATAGTCAGTGGTCAACCGTCAAGATTCTGGTATTCTGGAGTCAGGATTTTGGAGTCAGGATTCAGGATTCAGGATGTACTTGACATCCAGACTCTTTGGGCTTCCAGCGCACGACTTGGGTGTTGG
Organism: Phytophthora ramorum; assembly: GCF_020800215.1. Taxonomy (NCBI): domain Eukaryota; phylum Oomycota; class Peronosporomycetes; order Peronosporales; family Peronosporaceae; genus Phytophthora; species Phytophthora ramorum. The sequence continues at coordinate 1,696,349 of NW_027150656.1, forward strand.
TAGTGGATGATCTTGGTTCAGTATCTTTAGTAGTCGCTCTGAACCACAGCAAGATGAGGTACAATCTGAGATACGTTCTCAACTGCACTTTCCGCCAGGCTTTAGGCACTCATCGTAAGGGAAAGTCCGGGGGCTGGACATAATGCGGGTTTGCAATCATGGATTTGTACACATCCAGGATACACATTTCCAGCCAGTTGGGCCCATCTGTGGTTAGGCGTAAGATCTTTCCATAAATCAGTCGCACTCCATACGTCACCCGTGTCGCACGGGTACAGCCGAGTCACATCCTCCATTTCATCCAATAATATCCATGCTCGAAATTTTAGACCAGAGTCGCGACGGCGGTGCGTCACAGAAAAACCAGGAACACCTCGTGTCAACCGCCCCTCCTGGTCCAGATCCATCAGAGAGGAAATATCCCCGAGCTGGCGAATCATGGCCAGGACATTCAAACGGGAGCCAACCCAAGAAATCGAATCAAACGCTGCCGTTGCACTCTGCCGTCTGCCAGAATTCAGCGCATTGCCGTACCCTGTCTCTCCAACGGTCGGTCACGATCCATCTTCAATGTTCTCCTCCCGGATACCACAGCATTCACGTGCAATACGCGGTCATATCGCGATTTCTCAGCTTGTGCACATGGCGGAGATCGGCAACGCCCCGGCCCCAGCGCCTTCCTCGACGCCAGCGGCTAGCGGTGACAGCACACAGCCTCCTCCGGATTCTGCTTCTCCTCCAGACACCGGCGACGTCGAGAAGCGCCCCCCAGAAGACTCGAGCCAGCCTTCAAGCGGCGAGTCTCAGGCCATCATCCTGCGTCAGCCTGATGGTGACGACAGCGCCGAGAACGCCCCCGACGAGAGCAAAGACACTGGTGGTGGTGGCGTCAGCCCCATTCCAATGGGCGAGGGTGTCGTGTTGCCTTCCTTCTCGCGACCACGCTACGTGCGGATGGAAGACGTCGACGCGCTCTTTTACAAGGGCATCCTGTCACAGCAAACCGTTCGGCCCGAACCTTTTGCGCCTCCAGACTCTTCGGCACGCTGGACCTTGCCTTCCCTGCCAGACACCGGCACCAAGACATACTTGGTGGGGGTTCCAGCCACGGTGGACGACACGCGCGGCGGCGGCTTCACGATGAACGGATATGGCGGCACTACAGCATTGATTGGCTTTGAAGAGATGAACGCGGACGACAATTCTGAATTCGAGCGTCTGTTTGACATGAATGCCCGTCAGTACCTCCTGCAAGCGCGACAAGATCCGCTCCGGCTGGATGCCTTGACCTCCAGTCTGGACGACATTGGCACGCGACGTGAATTCGCCTCGATCCTGACTCACTTTCCTCCGGATCAACTCGCCTCGCGTGTCTTCCGCACTTCGATGTATTTGCGTCTTGTTCTGGGTGAACATCGTCGACTTCGGGCGCAGATTGAGCGTGGTCAGGAAGCCGCGATTAAAGACGCTCTGGAGTTCAAGCGCATCAATGGTGATCTTCGTCGTGAATGGAAGTTCGTCTGCGCACACTGGCACCAAGAGGTGACTTCTGCACTTGCCAAGGCCAACGAAATCAAGGCCTCTGACCAAGACGAAGTCCAGGCGTTGAAGTCTCGATACCAAGACCAAATCGACGCGCTTGAGGCTGAGAAGTCCGAGTTGAAGGCCCGTGTCGACGACGCAGAGACTCAAGTTGGCATCCTGAAGAAGCGTCTGGACGATAGTACCATGGATCCTTGGACGCTGTCCGCCTTCATGCAGAAGCACGCTGACGTCTCCGGCAACTGGGATCGGCTGCATGACTTGTTTGTGCACTGCGTGAATGGCTGCGTTCCTCCGTCTGCTTGGGACACTGTCGTCAACATCACGGCTATGGATCAACGCAAGGCTCCAATTCCAACGTTTCCTGCGTCTCGTCTGGCTGTTCCAGTTCCCAAGCCTCCGATTTCGAATCCTGTCATTCTGGACTTAACCAGTCCATCTGGTATTCAGGAGTCCAAGCCGCATTCTGGTGACAAGTCTTCGCAGAAGTCGCCTACTCCAAAGTCACTCAAGAAGACCAAGTCTCCCAAAGTCCAGAGGCGACCATCGACTCATCACCCAGGCCGCGACTCAGTGCGCAAGGCCGGTGAGAAGACCACCATTTCCAAGGAGGCTGCATGCAAGATGCTTCCTGGGCGTGTCATCTGGAAAGAAGTGCGTCCTGACGTCCGGCAGATTATCCTGGCTGGAATCAAGTATGAAACGGCAATGAGGCGTCTTGACCAAGACAAGCCAGCACATGGTTTTTTTAGGCAACCGCAACTGGTCAAGATGTTGGTCAGCATGATGTACTGGCGTCGTCTTGATTTGACCCCATGGGCCAGGTATGTGCCAACGACATATTACAAGATGGCAGATGAGCGCCTGGATCGCAAGCTGCGCCGCGGGGAAGTGCCTCCGTCTTGGGGTAACCTGGATGACCACACCATCGTGTATCCTGATTCCGAGACAGAGTCCGTGGTCGACGACAAGGAACTTGATCCAGACTACGCGCCTCCGGCACAAGAAGTGGAGGATGATGACGATTCGGAGTCCAGTTCCAGCGAGAGTGAAGAAGAAGACCCGGAACCCAAGAAGTCCAAGAAGTCGGGTGCTGAGTCTGGATCCAAGCGCCCACACATCAGCTCCAGTGATGACTCGGATGAAGCGCCGGCCACCTCCAGACGCAAGGGCCACAAGCGTCTTCGTCTGGACTCACGTTCTGGACACAAGTCGAAGTCAAAGGCCAAGAAGTCGCTCAAGTCATCTGGCAACCGCCCCTCTCGTCACCGGTCTCGTTTGGCTCGCAGGGAGTACGACTCGTTGACAGCGGCAGAATTGATGACTATCGAAACACCTGACGATGATGAAACATCTTGGAGACACCTTGGCATCTTGGTCCAGTATGTCAGCACGTCCAGAAACTCGTCGGGTCAAGACCCAGGTTTTCCAAATTACGAGGTGCACAAGTACGCAAGCGACTTGGCCAAGAAGCGTTGGGATTCTGACGCATACGTCGAATTGGAAAAGTCGGAGCCATGGACCGTCATGTTCGAAGGTCGCTACCGAGTTCTATTCTTCCATCGTCGCAGCACGCTGTCTCTGGATACTCTCAAGATGTTGGGAGAGATCGTGAAGTTCATGCACACAAACGCACGTGCATTCTGGGAGTGTGGACACTGGGTGACAATTGACCAAGAAGCAGATGACTTGTCTCTCGCTATCCACAGTGGACGTGTCACTCGCCGTAACGCTCTGCGTCGCCGCTACCAGAGCCTCGTGAAGCGGGCACTTGCTACTCCTGGATTCGTGAAGACGTTGCTGTATGAGCCTGGATTATGGAAGCTACCAGACCGATGTTGCGCCTGGATTTGGCAAGACCCGCGAGTCGAGAAATTAGGCGGTCCTAAGTGTGATGACTTGGAAATCCAGATTGCGGAGACTGACTTGCGAGAACCTGCTCGCACGCAGTGGAACACTGCATCCAGCAAGTCTGAATGGCTCCAGTATGTTCCCACGGAATTGAAGGCACGTATGCTGTCGGCTTCAGAGCGCAAGGAGAACCTCATTTGCACCAAGTGAGCGAGTGGCTCCAACATCCTGGATTTTAGTCCTTGTCTTTTGCATTCAGTAAGTGTTTCCACTTAATACAATCCAGGTCTTTTCATTTACTTCAGCCCTCTCACAATCACACTCGTAATTCCATTCTCTTCACCTTGCTTTCGAAATCACTTGGTCAAGGTCGCAGTCCATAACATCATACACGATAAAATTCAATCAAAGTCACTTTCATCCCCAGACTTGTTCACTTTTGACGATCTGAATCCAAAATGCGTTCATTGCCAGACTTCAGCATTGGAAGGTCCGGGTGTTGGCATCTTGGGCAATTTCTTGCATCCAAGGTACTAGTTCCTTGGATGATCATCTCCGGCTTGCATAGCCTGGAAACGGGCTCTTGCGCGCGCACCTTGGTTGAACTCGTATAATAGAGCACCACAGTTAAGCCTCGACACAGGTAACCATTCCGTTTCATCGTAGCCCTTCCATTTCACAAGGTATTCGCGAGAGCGCCTTGATGTCCGAGTTCTCTTAGTCCAGCGTAAATCTAGGATTCGCTCGACTTCATACTCGTCGTTCTCTACGTCAGGTTCCCAGCTGTCTTCTGGTAACAAGGCTGCGTCGAAATCGTCATCTTCCTCCACGTCTATTTCCACAGCGGGTCGCTTTGGGAACAATGCTCTAGGCTTTAGTCGACTCACATGCACCCAGGGATTAACACGATATCCTGAGTTCTCAATCCTGAGTTTCACTCTGAAGTCGTCGTGCATTTCCTGGATACGGAATGGACCATGCCACATGTGAGCTAGTTTCCGGCTGAGTCCGGGCTGCACCTTCGGTAGATATAACCAGACAGCATCGCCCACAGCGAAGCCAGCTCTCAAACGTTCGGACAGTTCTTTCCATTTCCTGGTCTGCTCAGCTGAACGCATGCGTTTAGCCTTCTTTTGCAGGTCTTTGGCACAAGCCTGAGCGTAGCTGTAATCACGCTGCAACTTCCGACGCCAGTCATACGCAGTGCGTTCCTGGACGCTCGACGGCTTGGGTCCAAGCATAGCAGACACCGTACCGTGTGCGTCCCAGCCGTGCACCAGGAAGAAGGGGGTATCCAGTCTCGTTGCATCAAATGACGAATTGAGAGCGAACATCAGTCGCTCTGCATGATCATCCCAGTCACTCTGGTCGGCTTCCGCAACGTACGCGCGGATGCTTCGCACCACAGTCTGCACAGATCTCTCCTGCTGGCCGTTGGCTTGAGGGCGATACGCCAGAGTGGCTCGCTGCTTGCTACCCAAGAGTTCCCGGAATCGCGTGAAGACCTCACTCATGAATCTTGGATCCTGGTCATGTCTTATCATAGAGCTCGCTCCGAACCTCCTGAATACGCATTCTTCATAGACTTCAGCGACATCTTGGGCCGTCGTAGAACTCATGGGTTTACACATCACGAACCCCGAAAACATGTCCTGGAATAGGAGCAAAAAAGTGTTTCCGCGATCCGACTTAGGCATGTGCGTCACAAAATCCATGGACACAACCTCGAACGGTCGTCTGGGCTCAATGTTTCCAGGCGAAGGTCCAGGATTTGGAGGACGCCCCTTGCCGCTGGCGCAATCTACGCATTCCTTGACGAATTTCTCAACATCGGCATACATACCGGACCAGTAGAATTCAGAACGAAGCTTCTCATACGTCCGCGTGATCCCTTGGTGTCCACCTTGGAAATCCTCATGTGCGTAGTGCATCATATCTGAATGTAGACTCCTTGGCACGACTAGTCTGAGTTCGTCGACCATGTCACGTGGGCGATCTCTGGTAGACCGACTCAGGCGGTAAATGACTTCCCGAGAGTCAAGCACGAAATCATCGGCGACTTTGGCAAGCTTCCTGGTTTGGGCGTGTGACATCTCTGTTACATCACCCTTCAGGAAATTCTTGAGTTGCATCAGGAAAGCGTCCTTGTCTTGATGCAGCTTAATACGTCGCCATCGTTCCGCTTGGTACTCGATCAGGCCCATCACATCGCCTTGGTCTGGTTCATCCTGAGCTCGTGCACGAGTTACGGCAACAAGCACCTTGGCGGCCAGTGGCAGAGGTGCGGACTCTGGTCCAGGGAGATTCGTGGAATCAGCATCCTGGCCATTGTCGTCCTGCACTCCCGCATTCAGGGTTTGAGCGGGTTTCATCAGCTTCTCGTGGATCTTGGACACCAATTGCAAGTGTGTCAGCTCGTCCTCGTCTTCAACCTTCCAAGACTCGTCAAGCAGTAGCGTCTTAGATGTCAAGTAGTCTGCCGCCTGGTTGAATTCACGCTTAACGTGCACCAGTCTGACGGACTTGAATCTTGGCCTCAGAGCTTCATACTCGGCTAGTTTCCTTTGTAGGTTTGGTTGGTGACAATTGATCAAGCCTTGTGCTTGTTGGATGATGATCCTGGAATCACCGACCACAACGATCTCCTGGACGTCATGTTCTAACACCATGTTCAATCCCTTGAGCAGTCCACTGTATTCAGCATCATTCACGGTCACATCTTCCAAAACAAATCCCTGTGCATCTAGGACCTTCCATCCAGGGAGGCGCCACAGAATGCATCCGCAACTGCCACGACGTGTAGACGTCTTGGCGGCACCGTCGAAACTCAGGATGTGGCCTTCAAAGTCAGCACCCAACATCTCCAGACTAATGGGAATTATTGGTGCGACTCGACCCTTAGCCGGGATCAAATTCTCCGCGACTTCGTCCAGGTGTTCTCTAGGTGTGATTCCTGCATCTAGTATGGCAGGTAGTCCGTCTTCATCACGTTGCTGTGGCGAAGCGGGATCACGAAAATTGCTGTCGTGATCTCCGGCTTACCAGCGGTACGCCCGGACTGCCGACTATCGGAGGGGGTACTCCGTTGATCTGGCGCGATCGGAACCTTGTATTCACCTTGTGTACCCGACGGCGGGGCGGGTTACGCTCTTCCGGTGTTCACTGAAGGCGTCGGTGGTTACCAGGATGGGGTGGGGAGCTGGACGGCTCCTTCCGGGGAACTGGGGGGTGACGGCCACGCGGGTATTCTTCACGCGGTCGTCGGTCGTCTGCCGATCGGGGCCTGGTAGGGCTTGATCGGCGTGGGGGGTGTCCTTGGGTGTGTTCCTTTACGTGCTTGCCGCCTCCTATGGCGGGGTCTTCTGGGGGGGGTTAAGGGGTTGCGCACCTGGCCAAGCGATCCAGGGGCTCCCGTGTAATTACCTTGCGCGACGAGGTGAGTCCGAAGTCGTCAGGAGGGCCAATATACTTCCCAGCCTGGAATCAACGAACGCCACTTGTGTTGCAAGGGAAAGCTTCTTCTTCTCTTATCAGGTAAAACAAACAAGCAAAAAGCAACAATGACCTCAGCTTCCTACCTCCCCCCTTTACTGGATTCTTTCACCCATCTCCCGAGGTACCTTCCACAGATCTTTTACTTCCGGAATGATTGCGGGTGTACCACCAAAGTGGTACGTCACGATCGCCATTTGCGATCGGGATCGCGATCGCAATGGTGGCCACGATCGCATATCGAAATGATCGCACCATACCGCATACCGGTATACACCGATGACTGATGGCGCCACTGTACCCATTGGGTCTCCATACCCCTACCCCTCAGGTCCAATTTAATCCCTCCAAAGTCTGCCTTCATCAACCTCCGATCGTACGTCCAGTCCCGTCCGATCCTAGCCCATCGTTGGTCCATCACGAAATTTCCAACATCCACTTCACCACAATCGCCCACTGTACATGCCGGGGCTGCCCAACAGTCTTGGCGTGCACACTCGTCACTTCTTCTTATCGCTCCTCGCCACCACACCTCCACAGCACCATGTCGGACAACTCTTCGCCGGATCAGAGGCGTTCCCCGAACGATCCTTCTTCCCACTCGCCTACGCCCGCCTCTTCCCGATCTCCTTCGTCGCCGCAGAGGGCTACGACCTCGAATTCGTCCACCGCTGTTCCTGTGGCTTCCGATGCCACCGTCACAACTCCTGCATCTTTCTCCGAACATGTACGCCGAATCGAAGGTCAACCTGGCGATCTCTCGACCGAGTCGTTGCCTCAAGCTGGTTCCTCGTTGCCGCCCTTAGACCAGATCACCATCCGGAGATCGTTGGCTGCAGTTGAAGCTGCTCTGGATCGCGAGAGTGAGTTTCAGGCACTCCAGCGCAGCTACAACGACTTGTTGCAGTCCTACTTCGCCTTGCGACAACGTGTGGCAGACCTGGAGCACACAATTCGTTCGGCAGCTCAGTCGGCGTCCCCATTCGTCTGCTTCGTCCAACAGAAGTACGATCAGCTGTCCCATCGTCTCGCGCAGTCTATCCTGGACTTAGCGGAAACCCGAGAAGCTCTGGCCCGGAGACTCGACAATGCAACCGAGCTCACCAACCTCCGTGATCGTATGCGCCTCCAAGATCACGTACACGCGGAAGCCGTCGCTGACTTCCAAAGGGAAATCGATGATTTGGAGCGGCGTCTAACGGCTGCATTGGCAGTTGCCAGCACGACTTCTGGTGACACAGCTCTGCCTCCGCCTGGGGTCAACCCGACCACCCTTCAACTCCAATCCCAGCTGAACGTGGCGATCGCAGCCCAAGGTCTAGCGAACCGCGATCTGGATCAGGCCCGCGACTCAATTCGCGATCTCGAGACCTCCCAGACGGCTCTCGAGGGATCGGCGCAGATCCTCCGGCAACAGGTGGCGCTACTCGAGCGTCGTGCGTCCGAATTGCGCGACCAGTTGGCGCAAACCCGACACGGTTCCCGGCGTGCCCTCGACCAGAGTCTTCAGGAACGACAACGGCTGCAGGACCTACTGGACAAGTCCGACCAAGATCTAAGCGATCAAGCGGCGAAACTACAACGGGTGACCCAAGAACGTGATCGCGCTCGGAACGAGCTTTCACAAGCACGTACGTAATCGCGTCGATCCTTCAGCGTCCGTTGATCTAATCCCGTTTCTCTTTCTTGCAGGTAACCAAGTCACATCCGCCCGCCTTTCCATAGCTCGGCTGGAGCAGCGAGCAAGCAGCCTCCAGTCTTCGGTAGCCGCCAACCACCAGCTGAGCAGCACTAATGCCGTGTTGCGTGCTGACCTCGCGACCGCCCGTCAATCCCACCAAGATCTGGAGAGCGTGCGTGATCAGCTGATCACAGAGCGAGACGGTGCTTTGCGGCGCCTTTCGGACATCACCAGCATACTTCAACCTGGCTCGATCGTTCCTCCGGCGACTCCTGTTCCCACGCCAGCCAGCGATCCCTCCCTGCTGAAAAAGGTTCCATCACGGAAACGTCTCGCCAGCCGCTCTCCTTCCCGTCGCTCTCCATCAAGTCCGTCGTCTCGTCGCAAGCGGCCTCACAAGTCTCGACGTCGCCGATCTCCTTCATCCGGCGACAGCGACGATGATGACGCTCTGAACGCCGGTCTCGCTCGATCGCGTTCTTCTAGTAGACGATCACATTTGTCCCGATCGAAGCGTCGCGCAGCAGGTACTCCCAGCAAGCCGATCAACGTCGACTCTTCTAGCGATCGTGGATCGGATGGCCAAGCCAGCGACGACGGCAATAACGACGATGGCGGTAACACCGGTGACGATGACCGCGATAACGACGATGGCGGTAACGCCGGGGACGGCGACCACAATGACGACGATGACGGTAACGACGGCGACGGCGACCGCAATGATGACGGTAACGACGGCGATGACGACGATAACGACGGCGACGGCGACCGCAATGATGGCGGTAACGACGGCGATAACAAAGACAGCGACCACGAGGGCGACAACGACGATGACGGCGGCGGTGACGGCGGCGGTGATGGCGGTGACTCGTCCGGAGGCAGCTCCGCCGGCGACCACCACTCGGGCGATTCCGATAGCAGCGATTCAGCGAACTCTGTCTTGTCCGATGCCGAGCTCGATCAGCTCGATCCCACCACCATCTCTCGGGACCGTTGGATCCCAGGGTACCGGAGTCCTGTAAGGTTCGCGGGTACGGACGTGGACCCTTGGCCTCTTTCTCCGGTTCGTCAACTCAGCGTCCGCCATTTGACGGTTGCTACGTTATTTCGTCAGTGGAGTCGTCCGCCATCTTGGCTATTCCCGCGTCGGACCCGCACTCCTTCTGCTGGCACCTGGAATCCCGACTTGATCACCCAGGCTAATATCTTGGCGTTGTATAAACTGCGACCATGGATTGTGTTGGGTCGGGCAGTTCCGCCGCGATCGTTTGATGCGACAGGATGGTTCGCGGAGTTCGTACAGTTGTACGCGGCATTCGAAGAGGAGTTTCGTCAAGCATTCTGGGAGTCTACCCACAAGCTACCGATCACCAAGGCCATGAAGTTGGCCAACCCTTTTCTGGCTAAGTTTTGGCTCGGGTGCAAACAGCGTCGGTCTCGCGCTGGTCCCCGGTGGCAGACCATCCTCAAGCATCTACTGGCTGGGATGATCGCTGGACACTGTGATCTCGACCTGCTTCTGGATCCCTTCTTCCTTCATTTTCCGCGCCAAAACGAACGATGCTTTTGGTACCCCGGTTTCGGAGCCACGCGGGCGCCTCCTGACTTAATCAACGCTCTTCCTACCGCCGATTCTGCCGACCCGTGGCGCAACCAATATCGCACACAACTGAGCGATCATCCCGGGTCCCGCATCGCACGCCTAGACGGTAAGTTTCGGTCCATCGTCGATTCTGAGTGAAGTAACCCTCTCCAAGGTCTTGATAAGCTTCTGCAATACATTCTTTCTCCTCTCTTTCCCTCTTTATTGGGTCACCCGACCCCGATCGGCCTCTTTCTTCCCCGATCGCAAACTCACAAATCACAAATTACCCCTTCCTCCGATGTGCGGCCATCCCGCACATCCTTCATTCTCCTCCTCCCCTACAGTGCCTGTTACTGCAGGGGGTCTTCCGCTTCCCCTTCATGGGACTGCATCACCTCAAATCTGTTCCGGCTGGCCAGTCCTCGTTCAAAGTCGCGCAACATAGCGCCGCAATTAAGGTCTGCCTCGTCGACCCAAGTTGGATCGTCGTAACCCTTCCAGAACACCAGAAAATCTCGATGGACTCGTCCGTAGCGCGTCCGGCGGCCTGTTCTTACATCCGCGATCTTCTCCACTTCAAACTCGCCTTCGTCGAGTGGGGTCTCCCAGCTGTCCTCCGGCAGGAGGGCCTCATCGAAATCTAGGCGATCGCTCTCGGCCACAAGCAACGGCGCGTCAGGACGATCGGGAAACCTCCGGACCAACTTCAATTTGGACACATGCACGATCGGGAAGATCCTATACTCCGAACCCGCGATCTCAAGACGTGCGGCGTGATCGTCGATCATCTCGGCGACACGAAAAGGTCCATGCCACAGGTGTGCGAGCTTCCGTGCGTACCCCTTCTTGACTCGATCGAGGTGTAGCCATACCTGAGCGCCCACCGCGATGTTGTGGGGCCGCAGATCTTCGTTGTGTCGGTTGGCTCTGCCTCTGATCGCCTCGCGCAGTCGCTCGCGAACTTGTTCCCGCGCTCGCTGGTAGTGTTCTTGTACGTGGTACCTCCATCGACGGGGCTCCTGATCACGTCGGCGCGTGCTGCCTAACGGTAGCGCTGCCTCCAGTGTCGATCGCGGGTCCCACCCATGGGCCAAGTAGAATGGCGTGTCGCCACGAACTCGATCCTGAGCCGTGTTTAGAGCGAACGTGAGTCGCTCCGCGTACTCGTCCCAGTCTCTCTGGTTCACGTCTGATACGTACATCTTCAGCGATCGCGTCAGAGTCTGCACCATTCGTTCGGCAGTTCCGTTGGCTTGCGGCCGGTACGCCATCGTAGCTCTCTGTTTCTGACCCACTATCCGACTAAAAGCACGGAAGAAATCTGACATAAAACCGGGCTCTCGATCATGGCGGATGACCTCACTGGCGCCGAAACGTCGAAAGACGCATTCTTCGTAATTCTCGGCAATCGTTTGGGCAGTGCGAGAGGCGCTAGCCTTCGCGATCACGTATCCGGTGAAAAGGTCAACCCAGATTAACAGCTCTGTGTTTCCTTTGTACGACTTCGGTAGAGACGGAATGTGGTCCATGGCGATCATTTGGAATGGGTACGTAGCTTGTACATTCCCTGGCGATTCTCCCTGAATGAGGGGGCGCCCTTTCCCAGTTTCACAATCCACACATTCTCGCACGAACCGCTGAACACTCCTGAACAGCCCTCTCCAGTGGAAGTGCGCCTTGACGCGCTGGTAAGTCCTCCCGATCCCTTGGTGCCCGCCTTCCAGGCTAGCGTGATAATGATGCAGGACGTCTTGTTGTAGCGTCTCCGGGATGACCAGCCGCGCGAGGGAGTCTCGGTCTTCGTCCGATTGCGGTTTTGTCGGGCAGTACAGCAGGAGTCCGCTCTCGTCCAGCTCGTAATCGCAAGCGGTCTTGGCGCAGGACTTAGCATCGTTCGACGACAGGTCGGTCACCTCGCCCCGCAGGTACGATTTCATGTTCGCGATCCACTGCTCTTCGTCTTGGGCTTGCGTGATCCGTTCACTTCTGATGCGTTGCAGGATCGCTTCTTGCAGAACTCTCGGCACTCGTCTCGACCGTCGTGCAGATCGCGTTACCGCTGATACACGAGCTACAGCGTTATTATCCTTCGGCTTCAGGAGCTCGTCCAGCCGATTGAGTGTGATCAGGTCCTGTCGATCAGCTTCCGAGGTAACTACGGTTCCTTCGCCTCGTTGAAAAGCTTCGCTAGCTAACTTGTCCGCGCTCTGGTTCCAATCTCGTTTCATATGTAAGAACTCGTGTCTTGGCCACGACCTGAGTCGATCCATCGCTTTCTCGCGCAATAGCAACAGGCCAGGGGCCTTGCATGCGATCTCACCACGCATTTGCCGGATCACTAAAATGGAGTCACCACAGATCACGACCCGCCCCCTGTCCATAGTGGACAGGAGACCGAAACACAACAGCAGTCCGCGGTATTCAGCTTCGTTCACCGTCAGATCAGGCATGTACTCCGATGCGGCCGTGACGATCGTCCATCCCGGCAGCCTCCACACGATCGCGCTATAAGCGCCACCACTGCGTTTGACACGCGCTGATCCGTCGAAACTCGCGACCAGCAAGGCTTCATCCGCTTCGACCGTAGGGGGTGGCATGGTGATCGTCTGTCGGGGCTGCTTTACTGGGGCAATCGCGATCAACGCCTCGTCTACTTCTGCGCGAGGTGTGATGCTTGCTGCGATCGCTCCCAGAATCTCATCCTCCCCTTTCGTGCACTTCCTGATCTCTAACGTCCATTCTGACAACAAAGCTGCCCAATTACCCAGTCTCCCCTGGAAGCCAGCCGAGTTGACCAGCCACGCCAGCGTCGAATGTCTGGACAGCACCAAGATCGACCTCGTCGCCAACAGTGTGTAATTCACGTCCAGCATCCGCAGGAGTGCCAAAACTTCCTTGTCGACCATCCCGTAGTTGATCTCGTTGGGCTTCAGAGTACGACTGGTGAAGGTTACTGGCCAGTACACGCCATCATGCTCTTGTACGAGTGCCGCGAAGATCGCCCACTGGCTCGCATAGACTACGATCACCGGGGCGCGATCTGGATCGAAATGTTTCAGTACCGGGGTGGACACGATCTTGGCCTTCAGCATCGTGAATGCGATTTTCGCTCGGGCCCAGCGGTCAGCATCTTCTGCTCTCGTGACAACGCCCCCAGCTACTTGTTCGCCGGGGATGGACCTATTCTGCTGAACCATCTCGTGGAAATCCGCTTCGCGCAGCTCGTACAGGACAGCGGCGTAGACCGCGAAGTCTTCGATGAACCGACTGTAGTAGTTCAAACTTCCAAGGAAGGACTGCATCGATCGCAGAGTCTGCGGGAAGGGAAGGTTACCTAACACTTCAAGATCTTTCGGATGGGCTTCCAAACCGTCGACGGACACTCGGTGTCCCAAGTAGTCCACTTTTCGTCGGCCCCAGAAACTTTTGACCACACTGATGGACAAATTCCATCGTTCGCAAGCATCGAGCAGTGCTTCAACCTTCTCACACAGCATGTCCCAAGTGATCGCAGTCACCAGAATATCATCGATGTACGATCGCCTTCCCAACACTGACGGTCTCGGCTCCGGTTCTGGCTCGCCTGAATCGAACACGTCGATCGGTTTCGACGGATCGTGACCGGCGCGGATTCGGAAGTGTCCATACAGCGCGTTATCAATCAATCGCTGGTAGATCTGTGGCGCATTCTTCAACCCGAAAGGCATACGCGTCCACTCGAACAACCCGAACGGTGTGATGAACGCAGAGATCTTTCGTGCGCGTTCTGTCATGGAGACTACCCAGAAGCCACTTGCCATATCGAGTGAGCAATACCAGAGCACTTTGTCCAAGTCTTCCAAGAGATCGCTAATCAGCGGCATGGGGTACACCATCAGTCTCGTCAAACTATTCACCAGCCTGTAGTCGATACAGAGCCGGATGTCAACGCCGTTCTTCTTGATGATGATTACGATCGGAGAGGCCCACGGTGAAGTCGACGGCGTGATCATCTTCGCCGATAACAGGCTTTTGATCAGATCCGACAGCTTCTCACGGAACTGTGGAGCGACTTTTCGGACACGTTGTGCAACAGGAGCTGCTCCTCCCACATCGATGTCGCAGACTGCGCCAACGGCAGCTGGTGGTAACGCGTTCCCCTTCCCGATCAGGAGATGTTTCCGCCTCCAAATTATCTGTCGCAGGCGATCGATTTCTTCCTGGGTGTTTGACTCAGGATCGCCCACCTGGATATCCTCGATCGTGACTTCCTCGGTGGTGGTCACTACTTCCGGCAAGATTGCCATCTGTCTCTCCACACCTTCCGCGAACAGGTCGCCACCTTCGTGGTAACATACTTCTTCGTCATCCAGCGGTTCCGGATCAACGATCGGAGGCGTTTCAGCCTGGGGCATCGACTCCTTCTGGTCCGCAGTCATCTCGTTTCGTGTGGCCTGCTCCATTGGCGGAGATTCTCTCGCGTCCTGATCGCCGGTGCCACCTTCCTGATCCCTTGGAGACCCCTCAGCTTCTGGTTTCATCTCGGCGGGTCGAGGCACGGTTAGTTGTGCGACGACCGATCTCGAGGCTCCGCGGTCACGACGCAGGATTTTCATCGGTGTGTCGTACTGAGGTCGATCTACCATGGGTCCGGCAGGAGCGAGTTCATGCTCTTCTACCTCCACACGGTCTGTAGTAGACTGGAAAGCTAGATTCTGCCACTCGGCATACCTGCGCGATCCAAGTAACACGAAACCGGGAGTGCGAGGTACGCGTCCTCCTTCAAGCCACATGCCGACATGGGTGTCGTCTTGCAATACTAACTTCTGATCGCTGATATTCGTGATCTTCAGATAGCGAGTTTTCCCCAACCCTGTCACCAGACTCGGTACCCATTTATCTCCTCGAGTAACCCACAGTTTCCGGTGGCTCGACAAGATGAAACCCTTCCGAATCTCGATCGACTCTCCGACTTCCAACCGGCAATGTTCTCCGAGCTTGACCTGCGTGACCTTATCTCCGTAGAGTTGACGTCGGCCGGCTAGCTGAATACGCACTTCGTCTGGAAGATTTATTGATCCATCAGCCAGATCGAGGCGAATGCCAGCTGGCACCATGAAGTCCATCCCCAGGATCAGGTCTTGGCCGCCTGTGGGCGGACCAACCCACGCGTCGAAGTAGTACACCAGTGATCCAGCGAGCGTGATCTTGATTCTGGTACGCCCATCCGCCATATAGGGATTCTTACCAACTCCTTCACATTCCAACTCTTGACTGTTGTCTATGTAGCACCCAACCTTACGAGCAAAGGCGGCATCCAGAATGGACACCTCGGCGCCGCTGTCAAACAGCAATGTGGCTCTTTCGTTGTTGATCTTCCCCATGGCTTTCGCCTGCCGGAATTTCTTGTCTGGCACATGGTACTTCCAATATCCTCGCGACTCTCCGTGTAGGAGATCCAGAGCCATCGTCACTTCTGATCGCGAATACTCGTCGACTTGGTGGAGGCTGGAGATCGCCATGGTACGTTTGTCATGAAGGTCACATGTATTGTCCGTCGGCCGAATCAGCTTACTCACCTCTGACTTCGACTGTTTTTCGACATATGCATAGATGCAGAACTGAGAACGCTCGTCTCGTACCGGATTCAAACCCGGCGAGCGTTCTAGTTTAACATCTTTTCAGCCGCTTGCGGGAGCATTCCACCGTGCTTGGTGGGGTTGTACCATTGACGGATCAAGTTGTAGAACTCTTCCATCGGGCACTCTCCGGCTCCGTGAATCTCGCCGCAGGCCTTGCAGACGAAGAGGCAGCGATCGGTCGGGTGGCCCTTCTTGCCACATTTCTCGCACGTCAGACGCTTCCAGCAACCAAGATCGGTGTGCTTCGACGATCCACAGTGGGAACATGGCTTCCGCGGGGCTTCTCCCTCGAGAGATCCGGCTGGACGATCGAGGCGACGGTCGTTGGAGTCTCGACTAGGACGGCGTTGCTCCTGATCCGAATGCGATCTGGTCGGCTGACCGGGTGTTGCCGCGAAGTACACCTTGCGTAGGTCTCCCTCACCCTCCGATCCGCTGGTTTCCAATTCGGAGTCGCTCGAGTTAACTGTTGCGCGGATTGCGCGGACTGCGCGAGCATTCGCGGATGGGGTGATCCCCGTGGGTGATTTCTGTTTGGGTTTGATGGACCCATACACCGTCTTTCCTTGTCTCGCCTTCGCACGTTGTCGGGATCGCAGTGTCTCTTCGAGAGTGTCTGCGTCCGGGATTCTTAGCAGTGCCAGTTGGCTGGCTAGATCGCGATCGTCGAGTGTTTCGATGAAGTGATCGACATGTTCACGGCGGACCTCAATCGATCCATCCTTGATCGAGAGTTGAGCTCGCAGACCGGCGACATTCAGACGGTGCAGATATTCCAGCGGCGATTCATCCGATCGCTTTCGCGCATGGTAGTATTGTCTCGCGACAGACACGCCACGTCCGCAGTATTGAGTCTGGAAGTTCTTAGACAAGCTCTTCCAGTTGCCGCGCGTCGTTCGACTCAGCTGTCGGTACCAGTTACGTGCGGGTCCAGTGAGCAGATCTCCAAGCACCAGACACTTCTCGCCGTCAGGAGCTTGATCGCGGACAAAGGCAGACTTCAGTTTGCCGAACCAGCTTCTGGCACGATCTTCGTCGTTGTCCTTCCCCGAAAATTCCTTCAGTTCTGAGATCGCGGAGACTCGGATCCTTGTGGCTGAGAGTGTTCCGCCGCCTGTAGTCCCAGCAGATGCGACTGCGGCACGAGGGGTAGCGTCGACACCCAGGTCATCCGGATCGTATTCGCTCGGATGCGAATGGTCCCGGCGATTCGACTCCACGGACTCCATGTCAACGTCTTGAGCTCCAGGTGGCTTGGTTTGGTCGACGACTGGCGTGGTCGAGACCGCTTGCTGTTCCTTCAGGAAACGCTCCATTGCTGCATTGAAGAACGATTGCATGCGTTCAGGGGGAGCTTGGGCTGGATCGCTCGTCGCGATAACTGTCGGCTTGGTTTCCGATCTCTCCTTTCGCGACTGTAGCATGGCTGCCCCGGCCGGCCCAAGTGTCATCCGCTGCAGCTCGATCGAGCTGTCCGATCCCGCTTCGGATGTGGCTGAGGCATATTGCGACGATCCGGTTTGGCTACGAGTCGGTGTTGGTCTTTCACGTTGAACCAGGACGACGCTGCCGACAAGGGACGTCAGTTTCTCAAACAGGTTCAGTGTTGATTCCCTGATGACTGGCAACTCCTCGTCGAACAACTCGTTTGCGTCGAAAGAGCCAAGCACGATCCCTGCTTCTTTCAGCATACGCATCAGAAGTTTCACCGCCTCAAGTTGGCTGGTTACTTCCTTCGGTGCCTTCACTGGACCTTGCAGTTCCCCAATTGGCTTCGGGCGCACGATCTTCATTACAGGGTCTTCGTGCAGGAACTTGTAAAGGTCCTTGTAGAAGAAGGCAGACTCCAGTTGCTCGTCCGTCCACGTGTTGCAATCCTCCTGGTCTTCGGCTTCAGACTCCGGTGCCTTCAGCTTCTTGCGTGAGGGCTTCGACTTCTTCTTCTTCGAGGTTGCGTGCGGAACTGGAGGAGTGGTTTTGGATGAAGGTCCTTCGGTTTTCACCGTCGGACCTTCGTCCGCCGGATCACGATTCGCATCGCGATCCGCGGGGGTCCCCGAGGGGACCTGGGGAGGGGTTTGAGGCTTTTCTTCTAGGTCCATCGCTGAACCTTCCTCTTTCACATCGTCAGAGCTCCTCCCGGCACTCTCACGATCAGTGGATCCTGGCGCTTTCAGCGCCGTCGGCGGCGATCCTTCTTCCGTCGACGACTCGTTCCCTGGTTCCATCTTGATTTTGACGTCTTCTTCTGTGGACTCACGGTGAAATCCCTGTGAATCACCAGAAGATCCGGGCACGCGCACCATTGTGGCGAAGCGGGATCACGAAAATTGCTGTCGTGATCTCCGGCTTACCAGCGGTACGCCCGGACTGCCGACTATCGGAGGGGGTACTCCGTTGATCTGGCGCGATCGGAACCTTGTATTCACCTTGTGTACCCGACGGCGGGGCGGGTTACGCTCTTCCGGTGTTCACTGAAGGCGTCGGTGGTTACCAGGATGGGGTGGGGAGCTGGACGGCTCCTTCCGGGGAACTGGGGGGTGTCCTTGGGTGTGTTCCTTTACGTGCTTGCCGCCTCCTATGGCGGGGTCTTCTGGGGGGGGTTAAGTAGTTGCGCACCTGGCCAAGCGATCCAGGGGCTCCCGTGTAATTACCTTGCGCGACGAGGTGAGTCCGAAGTCGTCAGGAGGGCCAATATACTTCCCAGCCTGGAATCAACGAACGCCACTTGTGTTGCAAGGGAAAGCTTCTTCTTCTCTTATCAGGTAAAACAAACAAGCAAAAAGCAACAATGACCTCAGCTTCCTACCTCCCCCCTTTACTGGATTCTTTCACCCATCTCCCGAGGTACCTTCCACAGATCTTTTACTTCCGGAATGATTGCGGGTGTACCACCAAAGTGGTACGTCACGATCGCCATTTGCGATCGGGATCGCGATCGCAATGGTGGCCACGATCGCATATCGAAATGATCGCACCATACCGCATACCGGTATACACCGATGACTGATGGCGCCACTGTACCCATTGGGTCTCCATACCCCTACCCCTCAGGTCCAATTTAATCCCTCCAAAGTCTGCCTTCATCAACCTCCGATCGTACGTCCAGTCCCGTCCGATCCTAGCCCATCGTTGGTCCATCACGAAATTTCCAACATCCACTTCACCACATTGCACTCTGCGGATCTCCAGATTCCAGTGTGACAGGATTACGCCCCACTTGACGTTCTTACCGTCTGCCGACTTGGATGTCAGTAGCCACTTAAGCACAGAGTATCGGGTGTATACTACGATCTTTGGACTGTGTTCCACCAGATTCCTGAACACTTCTAGGACTCGCATGATTGAAATCACTTCCTTCTCGACGAGCTGGTATCTCAGCTCAGCGTCGTTCAGGACGCGCCCCGTGAAGCGAACCGGATGAATGACTCCGTCGTACTCTTGGCCTAGTACCGCAGACGCTGCCCACTGATTAGCATGCGGGATGATCACAAATGGTCGTGTGCGGTCAGGATGCCGCAGTAGTGGAGTCGATACAATCTTGCGCTTCAGGATCTCAAACGCTTCCTTGGCTCGCGACAAGTCTCGTCCAGCACGTATCTGTTCGTCCGTCAGCTCATATAGGACAGCGGCGATCACAGGGAGGTCTTCGATAAACTTATTATAGTAATTCAGACTTCCCATGAAAGACTGCACTCCCTTGAGTGTCTTCGGGAACGGCAAATCCTGGACTCCCTTCGCAATCTTTGGCTTCGCCCGGATACCTTCAGCACTAATTTCATGCGAGAGGTACGGGATGGACAACTTGCCAAATTCGCTCTTGGGTAGACTTACAGAGATATTCCAATAGCGTAACCGAAACAGTAAAGCGTTCAAGTCTATACACAGGTGATCCCATGTTGGTGCACCATGAGCGATGTCGTCAATGTACGAGCTGCGCCCGAGCACAGGGCCCATCTGAGGTGGGGCTGGGATGTTACGCTGGAAGACTGTCATCTTATCCGTCAAGATCGAGAAATCCTCCTCAGTACTATCAGGACTCCTGGGTTCCAGAGGATCAAGTTTCAGGAAATCAAGTACGTCAGGGTCCACCTTTGCTTCTTCCTCAGAATCCAGGCGAACGAATCCCCACAGACAGTTGTTGATGACTGCTTGATAAATGAGTGGGGCGTTCTTTAGGCCGAACGGCATCCGGATCCATTGGAAATGCCCAAACGGACACACAAATGCAGAGATCAGTTTGGCTCGCTCGGTCATTAGGACAGCCCAGAATCCACTTGCCATATCCAGACTCATAAACCACATGGCCGATTCAAAACCAATCAGCAAGTCGTCAATGAGTGGCAGAGGGTAGTGCAGTAACTTGATAAACTCATTCACCACACGATAGTCGATGCACATCCTGATGTCAATCCCATTCTTCTTCAGAACGATCACAATCGGTGATGCCCACTGCGATTCAGAATGCTCGATGAGTCCGGTTTCCAAGAGTTTCTTCAAGAGTTCGTACACCTTGAGCATCAAGTGAGGCGCGATGGATCTCGGTCGCTGAGCAACAGGTCTCGCATCGCCGACGTCCAAGTCACAGACCACTCCGCGAGCAGGTGCAGGAGCAGCATTACCGTCACCAAGGAAGATCTTACGATGCTGCTTCAGGATTTGTCTCAACTTGTCGACCATCTCAGGCGTAGATTTCACTGGATCACCAACATCTGCCTCCTCGATATTGCATTCTGGAGACAGGTCTTGCAAGTCAGGAAGTAAGGCCAATTGGTCGCGTAACTGAGACAGGATTTCGCTGCCTTCGCGCATATAAACTGCTGGCTCTAAGTCAAGCTCTTCAACAGTAACTCGCATACAGCGGTCATACTCCTTCTTGAGCTTGTCCATAGGCGCTCCAGTCATGACTGCCACCGGCAAATCCAGGGAGTCTCTAGCATCTAGGTCGTTGCTACCTTTTGAACCGTGATCCAAGTTTTCATCATCCGTTGCGACTTCTGATGTCGTGCATTCTGGGTCATTCTCACCACAGGGCACGGCTTCCATAATGCCGTCACTGGAACCATCAACAAGGTCACTGGCCTCCACTCCAACACTGCGCATGAGAACAATGTCCTCTTCAGGATCGTCTTCAGTTTGGGTAGCGGCGTCCCGGGTGAAACGCACTCGACGCGTGCCTGACTCAGGGTGTAACCTCACCATCTGCACTCTGTTCGAACCATCCTTCGGTCGCGTCAGCAACTTTGTTGGCCACTTGTACTTTGGAGTGTTGGTGTTGGGGTACGGCGAGTCAAACGCTTCCCGGATTGCAGCCAGACGTTTAGCACGAATCTTGGCATCCCGCGACGAAACAATTTTCTGAATGAGACTTTGCCACTCACGATACGCTGGAGATCCAGGCCGCACAAATCGACCGGCTTGTGGAAAGGACCCGTACTCCACAATCCTGGCTAAAGGCATCTTGTCATCGATCCAGAGTATTTTGGTCGAAACATTTACCAATAGGCCAGGATTTCGCAGCGTAGATAATCTGCGTTACCCATTGATCACCACGTCCAGCCCACACAACCGTAGATTGTGGGTTAGCCTGACCATACTGGATACGTACAACTGAATCTTCACCAGGGCGTAAGTACATGTAACGTTGAGCATGTATTGGTAAATCCACACCCAATTGCCGTTGCGTCGACCACCCGCACATCACGATCGTTTCTTCGTCAGGAAGCGTGACTAGTCCTTCACGAACACTGATCCGAATCCCAGCCGCATACATGAAGCCAACTCCAAGAAGCACATCAATCCCTTCACCGATATTCGCAATCCAGACATCCAAGATGTACACCACTCTCGGACCGAGAGTAATCTTCACCTGGGCACTAGCAGAAATGTACGTCGGCACTCCTCCCATTCCAGACACCTTCGTTTGTTTGTGCGTCCGGAGCTTCAGTCCTAACTTACGCGCTAAGTCAAGACTCACAATGCTCACGGTCGCCCCGGTATCCAGGAGAATCTTCGTCCGATAGTCGTTCACTGCACCGTGCACCATCACTACATCACGCTTCTTTGACTCCAGACTGTGTTCTTCCCACCAACCATACCGTTGTCCAGGATAAAGCCTGTACTCCACGATTTCATCAGTGGTATCAGGATCCATGTAGTCTGGATTCGGTTGGCTAGGATGTAAAGTCGGATCTTGAGCCAAAGTTGTCATGCATTGTTGGTTATCTTGGGATCTTCTTCTCAGCTCTGGGCCTACAAACACTAGGACACACAATTCTGGGGCCTTCCTCTGCCCGACGCGTACTGGATCCCCATCCAGCGGGCTTAGAGGTTTAACGGCTTCCCAGTACTGGCCTCGCCATCCAGGAGTTTATCCAGGATGTGGCTTGGCAGGTCCTTGAGTGCGCCTTGGCGAGCGAGCTTCTTCAGGTCTTCCAACGCTTTCCAATCTTCACACGGCTTTCCTTGATGCAGCTTGCCGCAGTTGTCGCATGGTTGCGCGCGGCACATGTGAGTCGGGTGTCCCAATTCTTGACAGCGGTCACACTTGATGTCTTTCCAGCAGCTCTCCTCAGGATGTCCCCACTTGTGGCACTTCTCGCAATACTTGTCCCAGTTCGGGTTCTCGCGACGTCCTGAGTTCGGCACTGGATTGCCATGAGGCGCATGTCCAGGTGGTCTCCAACCCATATTATCCATCACACGGTACACCTCGTTCGTGAGCGTCTGTGTCCACTCTGCACCAGAAGGACCAGCATTCAAGGCGCCTCCATCGTCTCTGGTGTCTTGACTTCCAGGATCCACTCCTTGGGCTGACACTCCGGATTCCTCCACAGCATCCTGCATTCGGGGTAGCTCTTCTGGATACTCACCCATCTTCACACCAAAGTCGGCGTTCTTGGTGAGGTACGCACGCTCAAAGCGCTTGGGGCGAGGCCGTCCTGGATTCGGAAGATTTCCAGCGCGGAAGTCACGATTCCTGGACGTAGCAGCATCACGCTCGTTCTGGGTCCACACCTCTTCATCCTGCTCCAAAGCATACTCCAAGTCAGAAATACTCTTGAAACGTTGGCCTTGCAGGGACGTCTTCAGGCGTGTCTCTTTCAGCTTAGTGATGAACCGGCGGATGTGCTTCTCCAGACGCTTGGTTGACTTCCTGAAATCAATGTCAGCCTTGCCTGCAGCAGAATTCAGGCGATAGAAGAAATCTAGGGCACTTTCAGAAGATCGCATCTCCATCGTGTAATACCGTTCAGAGTACGACGCGCGGACCTTGCAATACTTCTTCCGGAATGCCGTCGCCAGCTCCTTCCAATCTCGCTGCGTGTGTTTCGGCAGTTGGTTGAACCAATCACGCGCTGCTCCGGACAGCTTCAGCTTGAGTTCCTGGATTCGCATCTTGTTCGACCAGGCACCTTGGGCAGCCAGGTTAGCAAACTGCTCCCACCAGTGTACACGCTCCCTGATCGCGGCCTTAGTGTCGAACTCGCTCAACGTGTGCGAGTTGATATACGGCCGGAATGTCAGCAACGTAGTCCCTTCTGGTGTCTTCGCCGCGGTCAAGTTATTATCCGCATCTTGTCCGAAGTCGTAGTCGGACTCACTTGAGCTAGAGTCCTCGCTGCTCGAGTCGCCACTTGGGTCCGGATCCGCTGGTGAGCTAGTGTCCTGACGCTTCTCCTTCTTGGGCGGCTTCCTCTTGTCGTCGGAGCGCCTGGAGCCAGAATGCGGAGTTTGCTCTGCACTGGGTGCACCTTGCGCCCTGGATGTCCCCTGTGTCCTGGATGCGGACTGCGCCCTGGATACGGACGTCCTTGTTGTCGCCCCTTGCGTCGCCTGGACGCTTTGCGCCGCCGCGGCGTCTTCAGCGCCATTATCCCTCTTCACATGCTTCTCTTGGTTCTGCGGGAATGGCCGCTGGACAGTCGCGAGCAATTGTGCGGCTGCGACTTCGGTCATGTTCTTTGAACCCAGATTTCCATCTCCCTGATTTGCGACATTTGCGACATGTCTGATGACGCCACTGATTTCTGGATACACAGTTGCTGAATCAGGGGGAGGAGACCCTTCAATCTTGACTTGAGTTGCTGAATGAGGGGGATGAGTTGCACGAAACGCTTGAACTTGGGCCAATGTTGCACGAAGGTCGCGCAACTGCCCAGCTTGAAACTTCTGCATATTTTTGGAAGTCTCACGTTCTTGTCCCAGTGCAGCCTCTGCATCCTGGACTTTCTGCCTCAGGCTCTCCATTTCCGACATTTGCTCCCGCTGCACACCTTCATCCCAACGCGCGCGTTCCGCGTCAATCTC
The DNA here is from genome assembly GCF_020800215.1 of Phytophthora ramorum. Taxonomy (NCBI): domain Eukaryota; phylum Oomycota; class Peronosporomycetes; order Peronosporales; family Peronosporaceae; genus Phytophthora; species Phytophthora ramorum. The sequence goes on from NW_027150656.1 coordinate 1,720,431, forward strand.
CGCTTGCATGCGCTCAGCGTAGGCAGCACCCAGACGTTCCTGCTCCAGGACATCAGCCCGCGCTGCATCCTGGGCGGATTCCTGAGCTCGTCGTTCATCCTGGGTCTGGCGCGCTTCCAAGTCCTGCGCACGGCGTTCAGCTTCGAGACGAGCAGTCTCGGCACGTACAAGTCGGTCCGTGAGTTCTTGGACATGTCGGCGTGCATCCAGATCGCGTTGGTCTCTACGTCGCTCTCGCTCCATGGCTTCCAAGCGTTCTCTGGCGAGAAATTCCTTCTGCTCATTCTCCATTCGGGCCTGCCACTCTTGCTGATGTCGCAAGACGTTCAACTCGATTTGGGCTGGCCCAGAGCTGACGGACGACGCTGATCTGGAATGCCGAGATGATTTCCTGAAGGAACGACTGGATACCGACGGTAACTTGGATCTCGACGAGTGTCGTGAACGCGTGTCGCCCTTCGAGCTCCGATGTCTGCTTCGCCGCTCACTGCCAGAGTCTTCTTCATCAGGATTCACTGCCGCACCTCTGGATGTCACTGATGGTATCCTGGATTCAACGTGCGGCTTGGACATGGCAGGCTGGATAGCTTGCTCAGGCTCAGCCATCACGACGTCATCCTGGTTAACAAGAGCGGGGCGAGGTGAAAGCACTGTTCTGGTTACGTAGAACCCCATCGAAGCGTCAGCAGCGGCAACGCCACCTCCACCTTGAGCTACGAGTGCTAAAGCACCACCTCCAGCGTACGGCATGTGTGACGACGCGCTCCGACCGGTCGACATCAATGATGAAGACGATGAACTTCCTCGTGAAGTCTGCGCCCCTGACGTTACACTCTCATCCGAAGATCTTGAGGTGCCAATGACGCTAGGTAGCGTGGCAGAGACTGTGTCCATGGCCTCAGCATCCTGACTCTCGGCGTCCTGGGTTACGACATCCTGGACACTCGAATCTTGACGCGATTGACTCGTCGAAGATTGGTACACTGGCAATGAAGACAGCGACGGAGTGGACAGTGCGGACGGAGTCGAAGGTACCAGCGGTCGCGGTGGTCGATGCTGGGAGCGCTTCAACCGAGGCTCGCTGTCGCTTGATCCCCGAGGACTCCTGGTTATCCTGAGTCCGGTTGCCCTGAATCTCAAGACAAACTCTTGTCCAAGCACATCCGTGTCGTAGTCAGTCATCAATAGATCGCCTTGTGCATCTTGAGTGTGATACTCCAGTCTTGGCGATTGCTCTTGAATCCTGGATACAGGTTTCTCCTCAAGAAAGGGAATCACCTTGAAGCGCACTCCAGCGATGACTTGCCTCCATTCCATGAGTTCAACAGCAAGGCACGCCTGAACTTCACTCGTCACACTGCGTACCAAGTCATCCGGAATCCTGGACACATGCGTCTTGGACCATTCAGGAATCAAGTTAGAGGACTCGAAACCGGCTTCAAAGAGCAGTGTCTGCAGGACAACGACACATTCGCGTGACGTCAACATCGTCGGCGGGATCTGGATCGCGGTGAGATCTTGGGCCGTGCCAACACCTCAGCGGACAGGATTCACTTCGGAGATCCAGGCGTCATCTTGACTTTCCATCGAAGAACGCCACTTGAAGTAGTCTCCCGTCGCGAACGCCGCCTCGAAGTACGTGTTGGCATCCGGCCTCGGTGTTGGCCACGCAAAATCCACATTCGGAGGTGCAATTCGTCCAGAATGCAACTCCTCCCAACGTCGAACTTCCCGGCGAACGTACATCACTGCACGCTCGCCATCCAGCACCACGTCTTCTGCCACGGCCGCCAGAGCTCCAGAACTCACACCTTGAGCATCAGTCCGCGACTCCAACTTGGGCAAGACGTCAAGATTTGGCGCAGGAGCCTCCGATGCGAGTGGTGGCGAGTCAGGATACACAGCTGCATCCTGGGTCTTCTCCTCCTCCTTCACGCGTACGGACTCCCGCTTCACTTCCACGACATCATCCGAAGCTGACGACTCAGAAACCAAGTCAACCACCTCCGGGGGCTCAACCAATTCGACGCCTCCCTCAGACGCCTGAGCACCACCCTCGCGGGTGTGCTCCTCCGGGACGCCAGGCATCCCCAATCCTCGACTCACGTTTGTCGAACCTCGCATCCTGGACAAATCTTGGTCATCCTGGGTTTGCGGTTCAGCAACCGGTTGATCTTGAACTGGAAACACCACGGCGTTCCCACCTTGCGCTGCCTCGCTCTCGCGAGCAGCCTTCCGCGCAGCCCGAGCCTCTCTGGAAATGGTGTCCAGATCCTTGTGCTCCTCCGCCGGCAATCCTTGCACACGACGCGACTGACGTGACGCCTCACCGCGTCCGCTACCTCCGCGTCCAGCCTTCTTCGGCCCTCGTCCTTTCGGCATTCTGAATGAATCCAGACGTTGACGGGCACTCAGCAGTTCTTCAACACTTGGGCTCGTTGAAATCCTCGATAATCAAATCCGGGCACGCGCACCAGCTGTGGCGAGGTCGATGAAACCTTTACCGCCCAGGGGGGTTCGTATAGCGCGCTCCAGGAATTCCTCCTCCAGGATTGAAGGGGGGAGACTTGTAGGAGTCAACAAGTATCCAAGATCTCACCGCGAAGCGAAACCTTGGGTTCTTGGTGGCGTGGGTACCTTGCGGAATCCCTGTCGGCTCGTTTGTCTTTGACGAAACGGCACTTCACCGAGCTTGTGGCCTTGAAGTTGTGCCGAGCGTACGTCCACTTCAGGATGCACTCTCAACGACAGAATGGCAGAGTGTAGTCTGGATTTCACACCCAGAGTATCGGAAATTCAGGATGCACCTTTACCCAGGATGCACCCCAAACACCAATAGCCAACAAATACAGAGTTATATACAATACAAATAGCCGTCACTTATTCTTTTCGACCCTTGGACGGTGGGTCACTCGCTAGGCTCACTCGAGTCTTACAATTCAGACACCTAGTCAGTCTGAACACTCGTATAAAACGCGCACCACTCTCAATTAAGAGAGAAACTATCAAATACTATAGTCAGTCGATACACACAGCAGTTAAACTATCACTTCGGGGGACAACTGCTAGTCAGTCACCTCGAATAGCAAGGGAATATGAAATGGGCAAACACCAGCACGCTAGCGACCCAACTAGGATATGAAATAGGTGGGTCAACCCAGGGTGCCGGAGCGCCTCTGGTCACCACCTAACTGGACTTGATGTTATGAGGTGGAGATGCCACAGACGACCCGTCCTTAATGGTCGCAGCGCCCCTTGTTGTATCGCGGTCGTAGTCTCGGGTCCTCCGGGTTTCCGTCGGCAGGCTTGGCCGAATTCACTTGCGCAGTACGGGGTAAAACAAACTCTGTTGTTGGCTGTAAGCCTTAAACTATCAATTCTTTCTAGATCTCGGCTCTGGGTGATTTATCTTGATTTCACTATGGCTTGGGTCAAATTGTCTTCGCTTCAGTATGGTCTGGGTACATTGTCTTCGTATGTCGACTCGACAGTTCTGTTGGGTTCTTTGGCGGTAGTTCAATGGCGTTTCACTTGATGACATGCCACTGTCTTCGATGTCAAATAGTCAGTGGTCAACCGTCAAGATTCTGGTATTCTGGAGTCAGGATTTTGGAGTCAGGATTCAGGATTCAGGATGTACTTGACATCCAGACTCTTTGGGCTTCCAGCGCACGACTTGTGTGTTGGTAGTGGATGATCTTGGTTCAGTATCTTTAGTAGTCGCTCTGAACCACAGCAAGATGAGGTACAATCTGAGATACGTTCTCAACTGCACTTTCCGCCAGGCTTTAGGCACTCATCGTAAGGGAAAGTCCGGGGGCTGGACATAATGCGGGTTTGCAATCATGGATTTGTACACATCCAGGATACACATTTCCAGCCAGTTGGGCCCATCTGTGGTTAGGCGTAAGATCTTTCCATAAATCAGTCGCACTCCATACGTCACCCGTGTCGCACGGGTACAGCCGAGTCACATCCTCCATTTCATCCAATAATATCCATGCTCGAAATTTTAGACCAGAGTCGCGACGGCGGTGCGTCACAGAAAAACCAGGAACACCTCGTGTCATCTGCCATCGCTGGTAACATCCCGGCACGCTTGGTCGGGTTGTACCACTGGCGGATCTGATTGTAGAACTCCTCCATCGGACATTTGCCCATATCATGAAGCTCGCCACATCCACGGCAGACGAACAGACAGTGATCCGCAGGGTGCCCTCGCTTGCCACACTTCTGGCACGAAAGGCGTCTCCAACAGCCGAGATCTGTATGCTAACGGGATCCACAATGCGAACACCGATTGTGATCCGATCCGTCGAATCTACCTTGAGATCTTGAATCACGTGGTGATTTCTCCGGCGAATTCGAATTCGTCCGGAGTGGGTCTGTCGGGGGCGGGGCATTCGTCACATCGCGTGACTTCTCCTCGCCCGAGGCCAAGTAGATCCGGCGCAGATCGCCTTCTGCATCCGATCCATCCGATCCGAGGTCCGATTCCGGATCTGAGCTCTGGATCTGGATCGCATGTACCGCTCGCTTAGCTGGAGCTGCCGGAGCTGTCGCTGCCGGAGCTGTCGCTGCCGCCTTCTGTCGGTATTTCAACCCAAATGCTGACCGCTTCTGCCGGCTTTTCGCACGTTCCCTCGCTCGGAGGACTTGTTCTAGTGCGTCGGTATCTGGGAGCCGTAGTAGCGTCAATTGATCAGCCAGATCTTGATCTCCGAGGGTCTCGACAAAGTGATCCACATGTTCCCGGCGATCTTTCGGTTCCCCGTCCTTGATCTTGAGGCGGGTACGTAGAGCAGCAACGTTCAGACGGTGGAGATACTCTAATGGTGATTCATCCGACCGCTTACGTGCGTGATAATACTGACAGGCAACCGAAACACCTAATCCACAGTATTGCACCTGGAAACAGCGTAGCAGATCACTCCACTTGCTCCGAGTAGTTCGGCTTAGCTGGCGGTACCAATTCTTGGCTGGGCCAGCAAGTAGATCTGCAAATGTCAGACACTTCTCTTCATCCGAAGCTTGGTCTCGGAGAAATGCTGGCTTGACCTTGCTGATCCAAGATCGAGCGCGATCTTCATCCTGATCTTTACCCAAGAATTCCTTCAGATCCGAGATCGCCGAGATCCGAACCCTCTGAATCATGGAAGTTCCATTGGATCCGGCGGCTGCGGTGGCCACGGTGACCCGTCCTGAGCGTGGAGCTTCGAGATCGTCGGGATCATAATCCCATGGTGAGGGATGGTGGGATCCGACTGAATCCATGTCCCCATCTTCGTACTTAGGTTCCGCGGGCACTTGAGGTGAATTGATCACCTGTTGTTCTTTGAAGAAGCGACTCATCGCAGCTTGGAAGTAGGATTCCAAACGGCTTGTCGTTGGATCTGTCGTAGAGGTGATCGGGACCGTAGCTGCGGGCATCCTTGGCTCGTTTCGCGGACGTGGTTTTGAGATCGGGATCGCCGACGCGGTCGGCTGGTCCCGCGGATCTAGTGGTTTTATATCCGCCACCTTCGCGCGGGATCCGATCAGGGCAATTCCGGATGGGCCAAGAGGCATACGTCGTGAATCTGCAGAGCTGTCCGAGTTTGGCTCCGAAGTAGCTGATGCGTAGTGCGAAGATCCTGTCTGACACTCTGCAGTGCTGACCTGGGGCGATGGATCGTGATCTTGGATCTGAGGGCTTTCGCCTACCAGAAGCTTGAGGCAATCAAAGAGGCCTCGGTTCGCATAGTGAATCGTGACTAGATCCAGATCGAACAGCTCGTTCGCTTCGAACGCTCCTGCCACCAAGCCTGAGTCGTCCAGCAACCGAAACTGCTCCTTCACAGCGTCCAGCATGTTGGAGCGGACTCGTGGTACTCATACCGGTCCTTTTAGAACTCCGATCTGTTTCGGGATCAGGATCTTCATCATCGGATCCCGGTATAAGAACCCACCTAGGTTCTTGAGATGGTACGCATATTCCAGTGAGTCTTCGTTCCATAGTAACGCAGATGCACCACGATCTTCGGCATCCGACTCTGGAGCTTTCAGTTTCTTCCGCGTAGCCTTGCTCTTTTTCTTCTTCGTCGTGGATCTTGGCGCTGGCGGGATTGTGAACGAATATGGTTCAGGCTTAGCCTTCACCTCATCGTTCGGCAGATCTCGATTCGCATCGAGATCTGCGGGGTCCCCGAAGAGACCTGGGGAGAAAATCGAGGTTTTTCTTCTAGATCCGGATCCGGATCTCCCTCTTCTTGTCTGTCGGCAGAGCTCCTCCCAGGGCTCTGCCGATCTGCGGATCTTGCTTCATTCAGCAGCGTCGTCGTCGATCCGATCTCCGATGACGCTTGGTCCCCTGGTTCTTTCTTCACTTGAACATCTTCTTCTGCGAATTCACGGTGAAATCCTGAGTCGCCAAGAGATCCGGGCACGCGCACCATTGTGGTGTAGCGGGATCCGTCAACATCTGGTTAAGACTAGATCCGGCTTCCCAACAGTGCCCAGACACCAACTAACGGAGGGGGTCCCCCGATGATCCGTGATCTGCTGAACTTCTCACCTTGTGTACCCGTTGGTGGGCTGGATCTGCTCTCTCGGCGCTCCGAAGAGATGTGGCTTTGTGTTTCTTGACCGTCCTGGCGGGACGCGGGGATGGGGTGGAGCAGCGCGGAAGTCTTCGCTCTGCTGCCGGTTATGGATCCAGATCCAGAGCGATTCACTCAAGCTCTGATCTGGCGGCCTGGACTTGATCCGGGGCCAGAGTTGCCTTTGGGGCGTGGATGTCTCCTTCCTTTGCGTTACTTGCCGCTTCCTATAGCGGGGGCTCTGGGGGTTTGAGAAATCGAGAAATCTTCGGGCCAAGTAATAACTCCGTCGGATCTGGGATCTGCACTTGATAATAGATCATAAGATCTGGCAAATATATTATCCAGACTTACACAACCACTAGATCAGCTACTCCTTGTCTTGCCAACACCTTGTAGGACCAATGTAGTTCCCGTTTCTTGGCGGAGGCGAAGCACTCTTGTAGTTCAGGGCAAATTCGATTCTGATTTATGGTTAAGTCCTATCCCATACTTTGTCCTATCCTGCATCCACTCATCTACGGTGTACGACTGACTATGCGTCTTTTCTGCCATCTCACTATCCTCCCCGTCGTCGTCTGCACCGGCTACCTTGATGTAATCGCCTGATTGCGGCTCCTCACCATCCCATGCTCCACAGTCGGGCCAGATCCGAGACCCAAGATCCGGGATCCGCCCCTGCCTCATTGCCGAGCCAGATCATGATCTGGGCAAGATCCGAGATCCAGTATCCGGGATCCGCCTCTGCTTCCCCACGGAGTCAGATCGTGATCTGGGCAAAACTTACTGTGGGGCCAGATCCCGATCTGGTCGGCTCGGTTTCCAAAGCATCTGCTATCTCGGTGACGCTTGATCCAGGTGCGCCGTCACTTCCCCAATCTACACTCCACAGATTCCGATCTTGATCTGGACATGGGTGCTCGTCTGGGCTATCTGTCGGATCTGGCGTCCCTGGCGGGACCCATCCCTCATCTCGCACTTTCTGTCACCTTTCTTGGCCGTATCGTCTTCTTAGTTCGGATCCGTCAATCGGACCCGTTCTTCTGTCACTGTTCCGGAACTGTGGCCACTTCACTCTTTTCCGCTCACATTTCCGGAGAGCACTTCACCACATTAGTGAGAGGTCGATGGGTGGTGATGTCAATTCTCACCGTCACATTCGAGCTGGCCATTTCACTCACCAACCGCATTTGACGGGAGAACTCAGCCGTCTGATCATCGTCGTCAAAGTCCAATAGATCGACCCCATCGTCCGATGAGTCCTCGTCAGGGTCAAATCGTCGTCCATTTCGGCGCCCCGATTCTCGCTTGGTGTCTTGCGTAGGATACGAGTTCTCGTTGTCATGCGCAATCCGCTCTTTTCGAGATGTTGATCTTGGTGTTACCATGTGCGAGTCCTGGAAGTACGGTGAGGCCTTGCCTACAGCAGAAAATACTCCTTCATCGCGAGTTTGCTTTTTCGGTGTCTGCGGAAGTGGGATCGTTGATGGATCAACCACTTCACCTGCTTGACGAGCCACTGATGGTCGTTTGGACCCCATACTGGGCACTCCAAATGCAGAGCGGAGTTTCTTCTTCCATTTCTGAAGTTCGGCTCCAGCGATCGTCGGTGACCAGTCGTATAGAGCAACCGTCGAGGGGTAGGTTCTTGCTTGAATGTCCATGGCATTTAGTAGCGATACCATGTCGTCCGCGACTTGCTGCGTGCTGGTCGAGTTGACCGGCCAGGCTAGTTCGTTGTTCAGGTCCACCCACACCGCTTGACGGACAGGCGCTGGGTTGAATAGCTGGATCCATTCACTCGACGATCGTATCAGGTCCAGACACCGCGTAAAACACGATTTGCTGCGGGTGTGTCTTCTTTCACAGGTGGTCGGGAGGTCTTGGTCGATGGGTCCTTAAGTTGCTGTTCCGAAGATCCGGAGTCTTCGGTAGCGTTTCCATAGTCATCATAGGCAGGCTCCGGACCTCCCATATCAGCAAATCCGTCGTCGAGGTTGCGCGACAGCGACCTAGGGTCACTGCTGCTAGTTGTCGCCAACACGTCGGGGTCAGCAATGTCCGGCGTCACTGCTGCAGGAGCAGGCGCCTTTTCTTCCAGGTCCTCATAGTCGTTCGTTTCGTCGTCGTTGATGTTGGAATCGTTCACCGAGTCTTCGAAGCTGACAGATCTCTCGTTGACCGCCAATACACGCGAGATTCCCTCGAGTGTCGTCAAACCGTCGTTGAGTGATCCACTAGACTTCATCGGCGTTGCTGGTACCGCAGTTTTCGATCCCTTCACCATCTCCGTCGATTTCTTCTTCTTCGCTTCTTCTTCTTCTCTCTTTGTTGCTCGTTAAGTCAGTTAACCTACAGTAGCACAATCCACAGAGGGTCACTTCCAATCCCGGGTCGCGGCACCAGTTGTCGTGTAGGAACATGTATGCACACTCCCACCAACAACACTCACCAAATCCACGAGGATTCAACGAGCATTGTCGTGCAAATAAAACCTGGAGGCCCTAGGTCTCGCCCTTACGCCGGTTGGATGTTTCCTCTGCGTACTGTGGTTTCCGTAGGCTACTTACCAGTATCCAGCACCACTAGCCACGAGCGACGGCTAGGATGCTCTTCTCACACTAAAACCTCGCTGTCCCTCAGCAAAGGAAGGGTACGAGCCGGTCAAGGCCTTTTACGAGGGTGTCGGGGCTTAACTCCGGCGGGAAGAATATATGGGACGCACTCAGACGTTCCCAAATGTCAACGAGTTCTCGTTGGTCTTCTATCACACGCACGGTCATTCTCTCTCTCCCTCTACTCTTGGCTCTACCAGATAAACACTAGCCACACAAACTACGTGTTCACCGACATGCAGTTCCTCCCCTCCCGAGCGGGACCAGACACTCCGGACATTTACCGAAGCTGGACTTGACTCTTGAGTGGTTGAGAGGAAAATATGTTCTGTTTGTTGTTGCCCGGTGGGCCATTCCTAGTGCTATGCTTTCCTATGATTCCTATACAAATATCTAGTATAAACGAGTCCGTTACGGACTACGCCTACGAGGACTCCACGCTTCAGAACAGTCAAACGATGGTCTTGGTTTTTGGATATTGCCTCTAAGTACGCGCTGCGTCTCTAAGTCCGGATCTCGTCCACTAAGTTCGGTTCACGCACTTAGCTGTCTCGCTGATCACCATTCCTCGCCATGTCCAATTGTGACCAATCAGCGGGCGGAGAAGTCCTTTATCAGTTTGACGAGGTTTCTCAAGTTGCGGCTTTATCAACACCGCTTGAGGTGCACTATAGCATCGACGGGGTAGAAAACAACGAAAATGGTAAACTCTTGGTCTTGATCACTCCCGCTCACTCCACCCCATCCCGTGATAATATAATACTACCAGTAGTCGTACACTGTGGTTTCCCTCTGGCTGAAGCAACCCCACCGCCTGTGGATGCTATCTTACTTACTTGTCAATTTTCTCTTCGGTGAAGAATGCGTGTGGATTTCGCTGGGCTGCTTGCTGTCGTACTGCTGGCCAGTACCGATACGGCCTCCGCACAGAAGAAATCGAAGATTATTCAACCGGACTCCCTGACTCAGGCCCGTTTACACATCGCGAATCACGATCAGCTCGCTACCGTTGGGTTTCATCGCTCACGGAGACGACGACGGTGAAGAGAGAGTGAACCTCCCAAGCTTCGTTATTGAAAAGGCCAAAGCGTTGGTTTCGACTGCCACCACGAAGAAACTCCAGACCTGGCTGAAAAACGGGAAGTCCATCGACAACGTCTTTATTCGCCTGAAACTTACGAGGGCTGGAGATAAACTACTAGACAACCCGCCGTTCACGACGTGGCTCACGTACGTGGACGATTTCACCGCCAAGTATCCTGGCAAGACAACGTCAGCGATCGCTTCACTTACGACTCACTACGGTGACGAAGCGGTCGTAAAGATTCTCGACGCTGCGAAGAAGGTCGCGGGGACGAGGGGAGTGGCCACCACGTTGGAGGTCGCAGTCACCGGGTGACGCCTTCAAGTTACTCAAACTAGATCGGATAAAGCCCTCAAAGCTGTTCGAAAGCCCGATGTTCGCATATTGGATGAAGTTCATGGATGATTTCCACAAGTCTTTCCCTGGTCAGATTGTTCCTCGGACCGTATTGGCGACTATCTACAAGGACGAAGATTTGGTAAAGGCCATTACAGCGGCACAAAAGAACCCGAAAACGAAGGATCTGGCAAACAAGTTCGAGACTGAGGTGCTCAAGCAGTTCATCTTCGCAGAAAAGCAACCGATCGATGTTGCCAAGCTCTTACACGTGAAGGAAAAGACGGATGCGAACTGGAAACGTTGGAAGAAGTACGTGGAGGACTACAACGCGTACCATCTGAGAGGGATCACGACCTAAGTCGCCCACAGAGTTGGGTTTTTCTTATCACGTACCCACTTGGTCAGTAGTGAAAGCGGTGCCAGTTCGTACTCGGGACCTGTTTCGCTGCGATATTATGTTTAACAGATCCTCATCAAGGTCGAAGGTCTTGAATGTTCTATCACATTCGTGCAGGTTTTGGTGGTGCTATCGACGAAGAGACTAACGTTTTGGCTCCTCGATAACGCATTTGACGAATGCGGACTTGGACTTAGTGCCGGTCTGTTTCATGTATTACGGCCGAGCGAGTTGAGGAGACGTTGTGCACAACAACAATGTACTGCACATGTTAACATAACACGATCCAACCCTTAACCTATCTCGATCGCTGATGTGGAATGTTCAGCAAACCCTCCTACATCTCCTGCTTTCCTTACTTGTTAAACTTCTCTGCATTGGGTTACTACCTACAGGTACGGCTTCAGCGAAGAAGGACTCGGACTCTGCTTAAGCTAGCCATTGTAACCGATAGCTTTTTTGACAGTGATAAAGAAGAACCCCCAACGACATCTACTTAGCCCAGGGAGAGCCAGCCGTTGAATTTCGTATCCTGGCAACAAATGTGAGTCCTTGATGTCACGCATATCTACGCTTGTAGATCGGAGGCCTTCATGTCTGGATTCCTCGTTAACACGCGTAATCGCTCAAACTATTGAACTTCAGACTGCGAAAAGCTCACACCTTTGTGAAGCTCCAGCAACGCAAATACTTGTTTGAAGGATGTTGTGTCGAGGCTTCCCATCCATTAGAGAGAACAGAATCTGGGTACAGTAGCGTCAGCTGACCATTGGAGGAATGACAAACAGCACGTGTGCACACACCACAGTTAGTAACTGCTCGTAAACCTACGGAGTACTTTACGTTACTATCTATCTGTCAAAGCGCAGAGCGGCTCACTTGAGCGCTGCTTGACGCTACAAAAATAAAGCGTATGCTCTTCGGGACATTTGTGGGCCTCCCATTAGCTGAAGCACCGTTCATAATGATATGTTAGTTTCAAAGCAATATTCGTCTTGAGAAGAATGAAAGACCATTGCACCACCCACTGGCGAAGCCGTTTTACGCGATGTTTTCCGACACTGCATTGAATTTCTCAATATATCGCTGGATCATTTCGTCTGCCGTATTGATATCGGCGTTTGTGAGCAGTTTGGAAATTGCTGCCGGGCTTTCCTTATCGCGCACCCACTTGTTGAGCAGCGCGTTCTCCAAGGTCGTGGCCAGTTTCTCCGTACTCGGGACCTTCCTTGCCGCATCGAACATCCTCAAAAGATCTCGCTCGGCGTAACTGGCTAGCAAGCCATCGATCATAGTCGTTTTCTTGTCGGGATACCGCTGGTTGAAGTCACTCAGATACTTGGCCCAGGTTTCGAAACGTGGATCGGTAAAAACCTTTTCGTCTGCCTTGGGACGTCGTAGAATCCATTTGAAAGTAAGATCTGGAGACTTCTCCTTGACGAGCCAACGCTCCAGCTGTCCTGCCTGCACCATTTCAGCAATTTTCACAGTGCTTGGATTTTGCAGCCCTATGTAAACCATCGACTCAACTCCACCATCACCGTAGGCCCCATGAAGTGCAAAGTACCAATCGGTTTTCTTTGCTGGGTTCTCTCGGTCGAACTTCTTCACGTAGTCGAGCCAAATCTTGAACAGCGGGTTGCCAAGAACATTATCCCATGCATCGCCGAGCCCGAGCAGGTTAAAGACTACATCGGGAGATTCCTTGCTGGCGAGATGGCTCTGGATCTTCTCCGTCTGCAATTTGCTGGCAGTGCTTTCTAGATGTGGGGATTTCTTCGCCTCCTCGAGGATTTTGATCAATGGCTTGTCTCTGTAGTGGGTCGTCAAAGTCTTGAACAAGTTCGTTTCCTTCCCCGGATGTTTGTTGTTGAAGAGGTTCATGTACGAGCTCCACGTCTTATACAGCGGATTGCCGAAGAAATTGTCTGGTGCTTTGTCAAGTTTCAGCAGCGTGAAGACGTCGTCCGATGATTTACCACTAGTCAGCCAGACTTGCCTCTGTTGGGTCTCCAACTTTGTCGCCACTGCCTTCGTACTGTCCAGTGTCTTTCCAAAAGCAATAATCTTTGCCAAAGGTTCATCCTCGAACCTCTTCGTCAAAAGATGAAGCAGAGCAGTTTTCTCCGCGGGGTATTGTGCGTTGAAATCATCCAGGTACTTGACCCAAGTGCTGAAAAGCGGACTCGCCATCAGATTATCCTCCACGTTGCCAAGTCCCATTTGAACGAAAGCACTGTCTGGTGTTTTCCCACTCTTCAGCCATCCCTGAAGCTGCTGGGCCTCCAACTTGGTGGCGATGCTCTTTGTTTTGTCCGACTTCTTGGCGGCATCAAGCATCTTGAATAGGATATCATCATGGTAGTAAGTCGTCAACGTTGGGATCGTCGATGCTGCCTTCTCCGGGTTCAGTGCGTTAACGTCGTCCACGTACGTGACCCACGAGGTAAACTTCGGGTTTGTGAGAATTGAATTTCCTGCCTTTTGGAGATCGAACAGACGAAAGACGTCGTCAGGGGACTTTCCGACGGTAGCCCAGTGCTGCATCTGCTCGGCTTGCAGCCTGGTGGCGAGATTTTCTTGTCTTGGGACCTCTTTGGCAGCTTCAAGCAATTTATACAGTGCATCATCGCCGTATTGAGTCGTCAGCGTCGAGATCGCCGACGTCGCTTTGGCTGGGTACTTGGCGCTCAAATCATCCACGTACTTGATCCACCCGGCAAACTGCGGGTCATAAAACAGATAACCCCCAGCCTTGGCAAGCTTCATGCGCGAGAAAACGGTGTCCGCATTTTTGCCGCTGCTAAGCCATTTCTGGAGCTTTCCATCGGTGATTGTGGAAGAGAATACCAACGCTTTAAGCTTCTCGCTAGTGGACACGGAGAGTTCCGCTCTCTCTTCGCCTTCATCACCCTTGTCTACAGCTGCGAATTTATGCGAATTGGATTCTGAATATTGCACCGCTGCACTAGCATTGAGACTTGGAAGAGCGTAGGATATAGTTAATAATGCAATAAACAAACAACAGCGCATTGTTCGACTTGTGTGCTGGAGAGCACGTTTAGAAATGAAAGAGCCATTCCAGTTGCACCGGTCGAAGAGTAGCTGGCTCTGGTCAGTGCGCTATTTCCAAAAAAGCAGGCCAGTCTTCAATCTTCACCATCACGGCAAATGGCTGCTGTTTATGTGCCATTTCCACACGACTTGATGCCGTTCGTTGAGGTTGGGGGATGTTGGTCTTGTGTCGTGAATGTGCACTATTCCTGCTAGTAGGCGAAGGTTGAATCACCTAATTGTTTACAGAGCCCCCGACTTGCTCCCATCGACCCACGCAGGATAGGGGGACTCGGTGCATCGCTTAGTGGTCGCTAGTACATGACGCACAGTACGGAACCTGATACAGTGGCGAGGCGTTTGTCAAGATACCTGCGCAATATCCAACTGTTCCATCTAAAAAATACTCGCAAAAACTGCTCGGGGTTCAATGGACCGATAGATATTTTGAAGTATTATATTTCAAGAGGGATGTGGCTGCTGGGACAATGGTTGGGGCTTAGAACTCTAATCCCTCTGAAATCGCCTCAGCAACCGTACTGCGCATACCGAGAGAGACGTCTATAGATGACTACGCTCTCAATGTTTACCGGTACTGTGTTGCATATCCCATGAAACACATCGACGATCGCTGGCAAAACGAACGAATACAGTGAGAGCAAACCATTTTCACCCTGCACGCGTCATCGAGTCTGGACAAGTTGGGGCAGTGGCCACTGTTTTCGGGGCTGATGTCTCCAGGAACGAGTTCACTCATTTGGACAAAAGCTACCAAAATCTCACTAGTAATCACGATACACGATGGTGGTCACGCGTTCTGTGTATCCTCCAGTATCACCATCCCATATTGGTATCGCGAGCTGATACTTCTTCACGCAATCAGTGACTACAAGTATTACAACCCACGCATTTCGCTTACTTCCTCCGTATTTTGACGTGCTCTATCGTCGTTTGAACTGTACTGGAATCTCAAACAGCTGAAAGTTAGTGTGGGTGGTAATTATTAACTTGTCAAAAATACATTAAACTACTTGTCAACACTCAAAGCAAATACACAGCGAAACATCAAATAGAAGGCTACCTTACCACCACCAGCAAATACACAGCGCATCGCTCTGTAAAGATCTACCAGAATCCTGAGGTTAAATTGACCATATTTTTCAAAACCTGTGGTAACAATTGACACTTTTTTTTCATCTGCCCACAGATCGCCTCAGCAAGCAGAATTCAATTCCCGACAACAAATTTCGGTTGCCTGCCATGGCTCACCCGCGTCTTGGGTCGTACACTAACTTAACGAGCTGAAATAGGCGCCTACACGACAGTATATCTGACGCTAAACGCACAGTTAATCGTTAAGAACAGAAGTTCTTTGTATGGTCTTATATCATTGACAATCGACTCCGAGATCAGTCTTCAGATCGACCACACACTAAACTTCAAATAGAAGGCCACTTAACACACTAGATCACACAGAAAACGGTATTCTCCCATCCTCTACCACATGAGGTTGACCAAAGGCTTTTCCAGCTCTTCATGAATTCTCTCATTTCGCATTTCGCCCGGTTTTCCGCCTCAAGAACGTCTACCAACACTAGGATATGCGTTTCCACTACACGGTGGTACTTCTCGTTGGTGCGTTCTTCGCAAATGCTGGTGCTGATTCAGCGGTGACAAACGCGAAGGCAACGACTACCAACTACGCGGAGATGGCTCGTTCACTCACTGTGAACCAGTACAAAAGACTGCTCAGAGCCGACAAAATAGTACATGAAGACGTGGAGGAGAGAGGAATCGCAAGTGCTCTAAAGTCGCTTCCTGGAGTGGACAAGGCTAAGGAATTGCTGCTCAAGCAAAAACTCGCTGCGTATCTGAAGAACGAAAAGAGCGCCGATGACGTTTTCACGAAGCTGAACCTCGCCAAGACAGGAGACAAACTCTTCGAGAGCCCGAAATTCCTCGCTTGGTCCAAGTACGTGGACGATTTCAACATGAAGCAGAAGGACCCGGAGAAGGTGGTGTCGAAGATTCCGACTTTGACGAAACAGTTCGGCGACGCTAGTCTAGCAAAAATGCTTGAAGTCGCGGCGCAATCTCCAAGCACCAAACGACTCGCAGAGAGTTTGCAAGCTCAGCAGCTGAAGAGTTGGACAGAGGCCGGACTATCTGTCGACGATGTTTTCAGGAGGTTGAACCTCAACACCGGACTAGATGACATCCTGACGAACCCGCTATTTCTCACGTTCAACAAGTATCTGGTCGATTTCAACACGTGGAACCCCGGAAAGTCGACGACTATGGTCGAGACGTTGGCCAGAAGTTACGGCGATATACCAGTGGCGAAGATGCTGGAAGCAGCCACGAAAGTTGACGACACCAAGGCTATGGCGACGCGACTGCAGGGTCAACAGAGGGACGTCTGGAAGGATATGGGCCTGAACGTCGACGACGTATACAGCCAGGTTCTGCGCCTTGACAGCACGACTGGCAACCTCTTCGAGAACCCGAATTTCGCCGTGTGGACCAAGTTTGTCGATGATTTCAGCGGAGGGAAGACGAGTTCATTTGAGGCGTTGTGGAAGATTCTTGGTGAGAAAACGTTGGTGCAGAAGCTTGTTGTGTCGAGCCAAACGAAAAGAAACAGCACTGTTCGAGAGTTGCAGAATGATCTCATCCGGAAATGGCTGTCTTTGAAGACACCCCCAGCACAGGTTTCCAAACTTCTGGGAACTTCGTTTGAGGGGACAACTTTGGCAAGTCGGTACAAATGGAACTTCTCGAACCAGTAGATGGATGATGGCGGTAAGCACGTCTGTAGCTGATGGTGTTCCCTCGCGTGGTCGAGACCAACGTGCATGGTAGGGGAATCTCGTTTAATATTCGAGAAGTACACACCATCCAGCTTCTGCATGTACTTACAGAATGTAAATAAACGCGTGGTTTTGCGCTGCTGCTGCTCAAGGAACCACTTAGTGCACTGCTACAGTAGATACCCTAGAGCTCAAGATGTAGGTCAAATTCGTGGACGATTTAAATGCAACCAATCCCGGTAAAACGGTATGATTATCCCGACCTTGACCACTCACTTCGGCGACAGAGAGTAAATTCAGCGAAACGGAGCAGCGATGAAGAATTTGCTATCATATCACAAGCTGAGACGATTCAGGTTTAGCGAATGGAAAATCCTGAGGCCACATTTTTGCACTGCTGTTGTTTAAATATGTAATATGATCTGGATACATAGACCGTAGTTCCTAAGAAGCTCTCCATTTGCTTCTTGGTCTTGGGAACAGGCCATTCTGCGATGATGCGAACCTTGTCTGGATCCATTCGGACTCCTTTTCGTCCGACGAAATCTCCTAGGCATGGAATCTCGTCCACACAGAACTGACACTTGGATAATTTGATGTAAAGTTGCTGTTCTTCACATCGCTTGAGCACACGATCTAAAGCTTCAAGGTGCTCTGCGACATCTTCACTCGGGGTGAATACGTAGATGTCGTCAAAATAGATCCTCATCACGTCTCTTAAGTCCCTAAAGACTTTCTGTAAAAGACGGTTAAATGTTCCGGGACTACCACTGAGTCCCATTGGAGTAACGAGGTATTCAAATAGACCATCAGGGGTCGAAAAAGCTGTAAACGGTATGTCCGATTCACGTAGCTTAACTTGGTAGTAACCCCACAGTAGGTCCATGCACGAAAACCAATGACTGCCCGCCATGGCATCAAAGGTATCCTCCTTGCGCGGCATTGGTATAGCCGGCAAAATTGTCGCTAGATTTAGCTGACGATAGTCGTGCACAATGCGCCATCCAACAGGCTTCTTGACACAGAACGTCGGCGCGGAAAATGCAGACGTGCTTGGTCGAATAATGCCCGCTTGAACCATCTCTTTGGTCCAATCTTGAATTGTGATGCGCTGATCAGGGCTCTGGCGCCATTGTTTCACCGAAATAGGCGTGGTACCAGGCTGGAGAAGGATTTCGTGTTCGATTCCTTCTCGTACAGGAGGCGTCTCGTTTGGAAGTTCCGTGCGAAAAACAGTATCCGCATACTTGCGTAGTATATCATACGCTGGATTATCCTTAAGTGCCTCCCATCCTTGACTCTTAAAGCGTTCTGCCTTCTCAGAGTCATGCGGATTGATGACAAATATTGCTTCAATGTCCTTGTCATGACGCAACATTCTTAGAAATTGTTGAGCTGAAATAAGTCGCGTCTTGCCATATTGGCCTTTGTGGCCATGCTGCCGATAGTGGTTGAAAATCTCGCGACTTTGGTCGATACGAGATCTGCGTTGTCCAGCGACTCTTCTAGCTGGGCGTTGCTTAGGCAGTCTTAGTTGAGCATCTTGCTCATCCTCCATCTTGATGCGTGGTGTGACCTGCCCTGTACTCCAGTCGATATCCGGGTTTTGCTCTCGCAGCCACATCATGCCCAGAATAACATCCTTGTTTTCTGGAACGGGCATGACTTGGAAGGTTCCCGACGTCAATGGGAAACCTGGTAGCTGCAGATTCATCTCCACGGTTCGACGCGGACGGTGTACCACTTGGTCATAACCAAGGTCGACCTGCATCAACTCGCCTTCGGTTACCTCCAGCCCAAGCGTTTTCACCAATTCCTCAGATACGCCATTTAAGCTGCATCCATTATCAATGAAAATGGTGACGGATCTCTCTTGACCCACGCATGAGCCTCGGCTTCCAAGATAGCATACAGTGCGCCGCTGATGTACCTATTTGCTTCCTTACGTTTTGGAGCGGTACATTGCGGGGAAATGTGGCCAACTTTGCCACAGTTATTGCATGTAGCTGTTTTCGTCCAGTCATCATTCTTGTTCTTCTTCTTCTCGAATCGCTTTGGTTTCTGCGATGTCGGCTTGATTGAACGTTTACCGGATTCGACCGGGGACTGCGATGACTTGGACGGAATGCGAGGTGGTTTACCCGAGTAATGTGCAAACTCGAAGTTAGAGGCAATCTCCATAGCGTCTTGAAGCGTACTCGGACTTTCTTCTTTGATTTTCTTCGCGGTTTCTTCCCGTAGTCCATTCTGAAAAAAGAAACGCTTCTCTAGTTCACTTATCTCTAATTCAGTTTGAGACAACAAGTCTTGGAACTTAGAGACATATTCGTGGATTGTTTCCTTTTGTTTTAAGTGAAACATCCGCTCGCGAAGATCATACTCGAAGTCCTTGGGTCGGAAACGTGTACGCAGTTGACGCTTGAACAGAGACCATGTTTGGTGAACGCTCATGCGCTCACAATCCGTGATAAAGGCACGGTACCAATTCAACACGGACTTGCCCAAGTTACTGGAGATTAGCGTCACAAAGTCAGACGAATCAGCTTCCATTATGTGACGCTTGTTGGCATAGTACTGTTCAGTAGCGAAGATCCATAGCTCAATGTCTTCGCCGTACTTCCCTTCATACACAGGAGGGTCCTTCTTCTTGTGTTCGCCTCTTGATGCAACGAGGAATTCAAAACGCTCGTTAGCCTGCTGCATTTGGGCTTGCATTTGGGCTTGCACCTGGGCTTGATATTGTTGTTGCTGCTGTGTAAGATACACTAGTAACTGCTGCATGGACATCGTATCGGGTCCATGACTTGATTGCGCAGCTGCTGCAGCGGGGGCGGCCGAATTTGCCTCATTATCGGCACTAGCCCCATTCGGTTGTGCTTGCGTGCGTGTTCTGGAACGTGTTGTCGGGCGTGTGGCTTCATTGTCACTCGGAGAGCTCATTCTGCTCTGTTGACGAGGTCTAGGGTTCGGGGACGGGCGCTCAGTTGCACGACCTCTTCTTTGGGTCATATCAACCGGACTTCTCAGCGCCGTCACTATATATACTACCGAAACCCTAAACTAAAGCCTTTGAAAATAAAACGGAACTGTCTAAATTCTTATTTACAGTCTACGTTTCTTGTAAAGTTGGACGGAGTGGTCGAATGTTCCTTCCAAAACCGTTTGGGTACGCTCGATAAGCTGTTTCAGCTGTTCCGAAAATTCGTGAACGACGTTCCTCGCACTTGAATTTTTACAATCCGGAATTTCGTTTCGGATGAGTTTGACAACCTTAAGTTGCTTTACCGTCGTTAACCACAGGTCCTTTCGAAGTTTATCAAGCTCCTTATGGCGATCGGTTAAGACCTTAGTGGTGTTGACGAACGGTTCTTCGGGTTCGCGAGTTTTTCGTTTACCCATGCAACAATGCACACTGAAACAGTTGCAGTAGCAATGGATGTAGATCAAGTAAGACCAAGTAGGTATACCGAAAGGAAGTTATTCTCCGTGTTTTCTGAGGCGGGACAGGGATTCACAAAGTGAAAGCACTAAACCGCGGACCCACAGAAGGAGTACCAATCGAGTAACCACACTGGTTCACAACCACACCGACTAGCCACTGAACGTAACGTTCGTGCTAAAAGACAACCCTTTCGCAACCTAGTGCTCCCCACGATGTGGCTCGCACTAATAGTCACAGGATACTCGCTTCCCACTATGTGGCCACAAGTACCCTAGCCTTGAACTCTTGAACTTGAACCGAAGCTTGAATCGAAGCTTGACACGGCAAGTGCTACTATGTAACAGTCTTGCGCCGAGGAAGGTCTTGCTTGGCGTGTCCGGCGTGCGGTCCTTGGGTAGGCAGGTGACGAGGTTGGTGGAGGGGTTGTTGCTATTGAAAGCAAATTGAGAAGTGATTGAGATTGAGCTGTTTGCTTTTACGGATGTCCTTGAGACCACTAGTGTCCTACCCTAAAGCCTATCCTTCTCTAATCTCAGCTGCTATCTGTTCTACCAATGATCTTGTCTAAAATATCCACGTAGTTGTAGTTTCATCAAAAATCCAGTTCCCATACTGGATATTATCAAATCTTGATGATTTAGACCAATCAAATTAATGATTATCGGACGTATCAGATTCTTGTTCTTATCCTTGAATATCTTGCGCCATTCAGATATTGGTAGACATGCATACGAAAATTTATTGTTCAACCAGATTGGTTGTAGTTGCGGCAATACCTGCCGCTGACGGCAACTGCGTCACATCCCCTTTAGGAAGGACCACGTCTTGCCCACGGGCGTGTCGTACGCGAAGGGCGTGGCGAGCTGCGACGGCTTGGCGGCCGTGTTGGTGCCGCTCACGCTGAGCGCGAAAAATTGCTCTCGCCACGCCTGTTATCGTTTTGGCGGTGCTATAACCTATGAGCGACTGACGCAGGCCCAGCGAGTCCGCAGGCGACCCTAGCACGTCCATCGAAATGTTCACGATGGTCGGCTGCGACCATCGGCGCTCTCGAGCCGTCTCACAGCCACTGCAAATGCTGGTGTCAAGAGATCGGAGGCGAGTCCCGATAACAACCGAGACGACGTCACTTGGTACGAGTGCCGGCGACTTGTGTGAGAGCATCTGATTTGGCTGCGCGGGCGCACAGTGACTTCGATGTTAGGAAGAAGTTATCTAACAACAGCTTAGCATGACGATGCCATGGCAACAATCTGGTGGTCTACAGTCGCCCCAGTGCTTCTGTGGCGTCTCCGAAATGAATTAGTATTTAAAGATCTCCTAACCACGGTTGACGACACCGTAAACATCGTCTGGGCTGCTGGAGCACTTCAGGTGATGGCCATTGCCAGTGGATGGAAAGCGCACCCAGCAACTCGCATCAAAGGACATTGCCTGGAGGTGTGCCATCGTATCATGATGACAACATCCACGGCAACAGAACCATTGCAACTCGACATGTGAATGATTCGATACCACATCAACACGCTCAAAGCCACAACGAAATGTGGTGGTTGGCTCGCATACCGACTGAAAGAGGAGTACTGTAGTATCATTCTTGATACACAAAAGACGCGAAATGATACCACAACATATCTCGGGCCTGGAAATATTGCTAGGACGACAAACCCGGCCAAGATACTTCTCCAAGTTGAAAGCCTTGAGTCCGCTCCACACAGAAAGACTGAGATTCCACCGACGGACAACGCTCTTGACAAATTCTTTGGGTCAAGCCAATACGGTCATCTATCGCAGCAGCGAACTCTTGGCCAAGTCGAAGACCTCGGCAGTATATCATTTTCCAAGCGACAGCACAACCAGCCCGACCCAGATCTACCTTGACAACAGCGTTGGTTGCCTCACAAGAGGTAAAGCCACAGCACAACACCGACAGACTTTTTGTTAGGACGTCTCACTACATATATAGGAAAAAGATCATTACCAAAATAGAGCACCGTTAACCCCCCACAGTGACTTCGATGTTAATAGCCATAATAACGGAGGGGCGGGAATCCCTCGATGTCCGGTCTGATCTAAATAAAACTCGTCTTACACTTATAAATAGAGCTACCAATCAGCGGGATTTGTGGGATTTACTGTATATCACGGCGATGATGTAACGCACGGAGAATTTGAAACACATTCGTAAAAAAGTAAGGAGAGGTTCCCCATCTATGCTACTCCAACACGACGGGGCGCCATGTCCACAGGCAACGACTTTTTACGAGACTTTTTACCGAGTTTAATTTCACTTGAACCAATCGTTTTACGATGTTACATCATCGCCGTTCTATACGGTATCTCCCACACCACCTGTTCAAAATCCCTCAAAAGTCAGACAATCTCAATTGGAAAAAACCATATGTAAAACGATATTGAGATTTTCGATACCGTTTTGCATATGGTAATCTACTCAGATTGTGAGCGGGTTCAGAAGAGAAGAACTTTAGGATTGGCAAAATGATTAATCTCCAGCCTCCTAAAGATTATACATTTTGCTCCCCAAATCCTTAGAGGCGAGGTCTGGCAGTAACAGCAGCTAATAAGCTTTATTATTCTATGGATCATAATTTATGGCGACGCTACAAACTCTGATAACTAATGCAAATCTCCTCATTTGGGATACTAAAACTCGATCTCGACCCTGCGAATATGGTAATCATGTTGAAGACATGACGATCCTCGTTGATGTCACAGCAGTGCTGTGATACCTGTAGCTTTGGGACCACCCTTTATTTTTACTGAATGAAGTCACTATTCTTTAAAGTATGATGCAATACGTGTATCCCAGCATTTTGCATTTCAATCATGGGCAGAGGCGAAGTGTTGATCACTTCTATCCACCGAGTTTCGCCATGTATGTCACCAGTCGTTTCAGCACAGCTACCTCTCGTTAAGCGGACCACGATACAGAGTACCCTGAACAACTTCATATTATCTGTTAACGCGCTTTCCATTCATTATAACAAGTCTATGATATAGTAGAGGGAGCGCTACACCGAGTCTGTGGATCGATAAGTGATTAAGTACACATAATATTAGATATCAAAGTTATGAAGTTGATCAGGGTTCTCTGTATTCCAATACACCCTTTAGTACTGGATAGGATGTGCAAGGGTTGTGTGTTACCAATGTTTGGGAAATAACACACAAGACACTACAAAAAGCGGTTGTAGCATTACTCAAGTCGCACCAATTGGCAAAATATACAAAAGAGGTGCTCCGCCACGGCAGCGTACCTGCAACACTTCGGATCCGCATCAAAACTAGCAGCAACAATGAGCCACAGTAGGGATTATCAATAAGGCAAAGCCTCCAGCGATACCAGGAATCTATAATTTCTTAGCTAAACACAAATAGAGGACCTCTTAACCCCCCTCCCCCCACAAATGTTGTGTTACCAATATGTTTGTTATCAATACCTAATACCACTGAAATCGCTGTATGTGATCCACTGCGCATAACGAGGGTTGCAGTGTATTTACACCCACGCCAGAATCAAGGCTGCGTTTTTCAAATCTCGAGCACATGTATAGACCAGATGCAGTGCTCTGCCACTGGCAGACTGCCACTGGCACTATTGCGCGTGGCAGGCTGCCACGCGCAATAGTGCTGCATGGAGCTGCTTCACTGGGCAAGCTTCATTTCCCGCGAAGTTGAACATCAGCGGGCCAGTTTTTGCTATTCGAACCGCTCATCGCTTCCCAAGCTGGTCCTCAATTCGCAATTTGCTTTGAGCCCCCAAGCCGCGCAGCCTGAGTCACCGCGAATCATGCGCACCTTCAGCATCATGCTAGTAGTAGCAGCCACTCTTCTTGTCAGTGGTAATGCTCTCTCCACGCCCGACATGACGCTGTCGAAGACCGCATCCACCGGTGTCAATAATGGAGCGCGTTCCCTTCGGCGGTCTCTCAAGACGGTTCATGCGGGAAATGACAAAGACATCCAAGACGAAGAAAGAGGCAACAACATCTTGAACGCGATTGATGACGTCTTTAACCCCAAAACGGTTGAGCAGCTTCGACAAAGGGCGATCAATCAGGGCAATGACGAGTTCTACAGCAACATCGTCAAGAACGTTTCCGAACGAGCTAAAAGGTTTGCAGGCTGGAAGAGCGATCGACTCGGTTACGACCAGGTGCGTCAGTTCATGGAATTTCACAAGAGATCCGAGGATGAAATTCTCGCCATGATTGCGAAGTACCAGCACTATATAAAGACGGGTGAAGTGAAATAAATACGAAGATATTGTCCTCGCCACGAGAATAGATACAGCAACATTTGGGGTAGTGTATGAAGACCTAGATGCTTCCTGTTGATATGAAGTCACAATTACAGTTTGTTTAACCCCTTAGTACGCACGGCGGAGAGATCCGTCCAAGTGACGTTTCCTAGATTGGTTGTTGCCTTCTATGAGTTAGATCTACTTGA
Source organism: Phytophthora ramorum (assembly GCF_020800215.1). Taxonomy (NCBI): domain Eukaryota; phylum Oomycota; class Peronosporomycetes; order Peronosporales; family Peronosporaceae; genus Phytophthora; species Phytophthora ramorum. The sequence goes on from NW_027150656.1 coordinate 1,745,220, forward strand.
CTTTCAACGCCAACATCGACAAGCGGACATGAGTATAGTCACCTAATGTCAGCACTTTTAAGCTAAACTCAACGTTTTACTAACCACACTGATTGCTACAGTGAGACTCGGGCTCGTGGTAGTCGCATTGTTGTCGGTACATTCGATGCGTCTAGCGTCACTGGAGACGACTATGGGAATGCGGCGGGTGGTACCGGTCTGTACAACGCATGGAGCACTCGTGATTGAAGAGCAAGTCGACGTTGTCGGCAAACGAGCTCAATGTTATTAGAGGTTGTCGTGTCACGGCAAGATTTCAGAATTGTTGTCACTACTACGACGTCGCAGCGACGCTTTCGCGCTCCGTGAACGGTGGTACACTTTGTGCTCGTTATCGTTATCGCAGCACGGGAACCTGTGAGTTCGTCCGCATTGCCGGACGAGTAGACCACGTAGCAGCCCAGGAAGCCTCGCCCGACGACGACGGAATCTCCACGTACATCGGGATTTCGTGCCACAACTGTTTGGGCCAGGTAACAATGGGCAGCAGGATATCAATAAGCGATACACGGGTCGGCCACGAAGCCCATCAGGTCGAATAATTGGCCTTTTGAATGGTTGAAATCACCAGCATGTACAACATCTTGGACGAGCGGCGGTCGTTGCCATCGACGGCATTTTCGCCGGGTCTGTTCGCGGCGGCGTATCCATAGGATAGATGAGCGCGTTCTCGACGTCGTCCTCCTCCTTCATCTTGAGGTTCAGGTGCGCGGCAAAATAAATGATCAGTTTCAGGACGACAGAGAAGGCGGTCGTAGAAGCAGGTCACGACGACAACACTCCAGTTCGACTTGAACCCAACGCACATCAGGTTACGGCAACTCCCCTCGGCCTAGTACGCTGTACTGGCCAGGATCAGGAGCAGGCACGACAGGTTGCCGAACGTGCCCGCGATCTACGACAAGAGGGACGATTCCAAAGCTGCGACGTGGGTGAGGAAGTACATGTAGAGACGTCAGGGGGCACCTGGAGTTGAGACCGTGGACACCGTCGTGGAGGAGTCATCGTGGGTGTAGAGGATTCCGAGCCAACACCGCTGTTCACAGTGATGCGCTTCCCAGTAGCACAACCTAGATTCGTCCTCGCTGATATACACACCATACCGGTAGTTTTGTTGCAACTACTGGCGATCTCCTTCTCACAGCGGCAGAACCTCACTTGGCCGATAGAATGGCGTCGCTGTGGGCGGAGACCGTGTCCGTGGTATCCCTCGTGAGGGCGAGCAGTAATGGCCCCCTTGCCCCAAGAGGTGGCGCGAAAGTGTCTATTTGCACAGCATGGCTAGAGGCAGGCATCCCGGTAGGAGGAGGGGGTGAAATGCAATTCAAAGAGGGTCGCTCCTGCGGGGAAGAATTCTCGCACCTTGTGAATTCAATGCTCGTCTCGTTGAGGAGCATGTTGCCGGACCTGGTTCAGCAAACAGCGCTTGGCCCTGCATCGTAGGCACCCCACCAGGCTTGTATGGGCTCGCTTCACGAGCGACTGCTTTTGCGAAGCGCACAGGTTCAAAGTTCATGACAGTGCATGACATCCGTCCTCCACATCCCAAGATAGAGCTGTCCCGTGCGGTTTCCAAACCAGCACAACGGACTGGACAACATCAGAGAGTAGAAAAGGCCCACGGGAAGTCTTCCCTCCCGAGCAAGCTTGCATTTTGACATATGCGCAGGGTGGAAGTTCTCGCCGCCGCCATCTTTCATGCATGCCTCCATCGTTGCTAGGAGTGAGAGAAAGGTGTTGTTTAGCGTTGAGCTCGGCAGCTCCCCAAGCTCTTCTGTCACCGCCATCACCAGTTCGTCCAGCGTTCTGGTTGTCTTCTTTACCTGCCATGCTTAAATTGCATTGAACACCCCCAAGTCACAGACATTCAAAAGGATGGGCGACATGTGAAGTGTGTTCCCAGTTTTGAAGCTCGATCGGCTGTCGACCATTCATCGACGTCAACGCGCACAGCGCCTTGCTCAGAGTTTCGTTTTAGCCCTTCTAACGCACATTTTGACCAATGTATGCGGTTTCCCGACAGCTGTTATGGATCGGAGTAGTATCTTGGGAAGGGAATGGTGCAGTACCGGTACTGTATGTCCGTCGGATGCCCTCAACTCAATAGGCCCCCTTCAAAGTGTCTTAGAAGCCCCCCCCCCCCCAACGCGCACCAAAACGAAGTTTTAAATAGGACAGCGCCGACCAAACTCCAACTTTTATCACGCGGGTTTTTCCGAACGCGGACGAGGGCCATGTATATTGAGAGGCCCCTCTCAATAACTGCAGGGGGTGTCGATTCGTTACTACCAAATCGATTTCGGAGGGATTAGAGATGTGCAAGCAAATGTCAGAATCCGTGGTGATTTCAAATTAAATGCAGAAAGCGTGTTGATAGGCGTGGTTGACTTGCCAAACACACACAAACTCGCTAAGTGTGCACGTTGTGTCACTAATACGGTAAGCTTGTAATGGAGGTGTTCCTGTCTTTTGCGAAGTAGCACGTGCAGATGTAGGCTGCTACATCGTAGTGGGGGGGGGGCAACGTATGCCCCTACGCGAGCCTTCAAACCTCTTCGTGACGGCGGGGTGTCGATTGGCTTTCAGAATTCTATTCAACGGTATCCTGGGCACGCAAGTATACAACGAGCACTCTTATTCTTGGTGCCCGACGAAAACAAATTTGCATTACATTTCTCGAAGTAGGTGAACAGGTGCATAATATGAATACCCGTAACCAATTGCGTTCTGAAGTCTCCACTCAGTTTGATGACCGTCACCCGAATAGAGAGCATATTCCAATGTTTGCAGGCGGGCACCACTGCAGGAAGTGCCCGCAGTCTCGAACGCCTTTGCCTCTCTTCAGCTCACTGGTAGCGAGCAAGCTGTCGTACTTCACAGTATCTACTACTTGCCGTGACTCGCTGCCAGCGCGTAAGCTTACGCCAAATAGCCAATACAGCACATGAGCTACGGCTGGACACACAACCCCGTCTTTTGTCACTAAGTTCGTCTGTTGGCATTACCGGTACATGCATGATTTGTTCACCACGCCACATAAATATCCGATTACCACGGATTCTGTCATTTGTCCAAGATTTCGAAACGATGAGGTGTGTATCTGTACTGAAGTATTATCCCGCAAATTAAAACTAATGTACTTGTGGTTCACAAGTATAATAGGTTTGTAATGTGTGTTTTATTATCGATAGACCCAATCACTTTCCGTTGATAGGGGCCATGTCAGCATCCTCAGTTATTATGCCTCACAGACTGCGCAAAATAACGTTCACAACACTGTACACGTCGCTCATGCTGCAGAAGCAGATGTCCATTTCCCCATCGAACGATGCTGTGAATTCAGAGCCATACAGTGTACATGAATGCCCACTGATTTGCTGTTCGTAAACTCGTCAATCGATCGCAGTGGTCCAGGGGTATTATTAATAAGATAACCAGGGCAAGACAAGAGGTCGCTGGTACAGATGTCTCCGGCAAATTTGCAAAGGTCTGCCTGATACAGACTTCTAGTACGAGGTTGCGAGATTCGCACAGGTGTCATATAGATGCAAAAGTAAGAAGTCGCTCTGAATGTATTGCTTGCATCATGCAAGTGGCATGTGCAGGAAGCTTCCCGCAGCGCGACATTTTCCCACCAAGTTGCATCTACTAATACCTCAATGCTTCCCCAGACGACCAGTTTCAAATCCCATGCACATCTGTACTACCTGTGCGAGGTAAATTGCTGCTTGCAGTTGCAAATTTGCCGGGGACAATCTGTACTGAATATGTAATACGTGCATTATCACTTCGTGGTTCACCCCGTCAGCCACTCTGGCGTGTCTGAGAAGTCCTGTACGACCATGCGCTTTCACCACGCCACACTCCTGTTTGCTGTCACTCTCCTGGTTTATTGCGAGGTGGCGTCGGCTGCCGTGAACTCCCAGACGACCAAAGTCCGACAAGAAGTCTCGACTGCGAGGCTTTTGAGGGTTCGCAAGTCATCGAGCGAAGATGAAGAAAGGGGTGGTATCAGTACTGCCGGTGTGGAGGCGCTCATCAGCTCGTTGAAGTCGACAGTCTCCAGTGAGCAGCTCAGCACTTTGGCTAAGAAATCCGAATCCACGGACGACGTGTTTAAGCTACTAACCGTGGACAGGAAGGCGGATGACCTCCTGGGTAGCGTTCAGCTAGACGACTGGATTACCTACAAGAATATCTTCAACAAGGAGAATCGCAAGCATCAGACCAGTTTGATCTCTACGCTTCTGGCTCACTACGATGACGAAGCTGTGGCCAAGATGATTGCGGCAGCGAAGGCGGCACCGAGTACCGGTACCGCAACAATGGCCAAGAACCTTCAAATCGAGCAGAACGCGCTGTGGTTGGAGGCTGGGAAAACCCCAGATAATATTTTCTCGCTGTTAAAGCTCGACAAGGCAGGCGACCAACTTTTTGCGATGCCACAGGTGAACACCTGGATGGCTTACATAGACCGATTCAACAAGGTGCACCCCGACCAGAAGACGACGATGTTGTCGAAACTATCGGGTCTCTACAAGGAAGAATCTTTGGTGACTATGCTGATCGCAGCGAAGAATGTGCCGAGCACGGAGAAAATCGCAGTGCGAGTCCAAGCTGGACTGACTCAGCTTTGGCTGAAGGATGCAAAGTCCCCTGGCGAGGTCTTCACTCTGATGAAACTTGATGGAGCAGCGGATTCCGTACTTCAAAACCCTCTGTTCAGTGCGTGGACGAAGTACGTCGATGATTTCAACTTGAACCACCCAAAGAAAGAAATGAAGGCGATCTACACCCTGGTGGACCATTATTCGACTGCAGCTCTGACAAAGATGATTCTCGACGCGAAGAAAGTTCCCCGCACAGAGAGCATCGCAACCAAATTGAACACTGAGCTGTTCACGTACTGGAAAACGAGTGGAAATACCCCAAAATTTATCTTCCCCCTGCTGAAGCTTAACGGGGAAGGGGATAACTTGTTTAAGAGCCCGACTTTCGTGGCATGGCTACAGTACATCACCTTCTTCAAGGATGCCAAGCCCCGACCCAAGGTCGATGTGCTAGAAATTTTGAGAAACAACTTCAACACTGATACTCTAGCCAGGATGTTCAGCGTAGGCTCGAAGGTGCCGGGTGTCAGAACAATCGCGTCCGATTTACAGTATAATCTGCTCGTGCGATGGATGAAGACTAAGACGGACCCAGCAAGGGTGTTGAAATGGCTTCGTGTGGAGGGAACAGCGGAAAATGATGCTGCCAGGGAGCTTTACAAAACATATGCTAAGCTCTATGAAAACGTATATAACGCTGCAAAATAGCTCAAAAGGTTCTGAGATACTCAACGATAAAAAAATGTTAAATTCCAGGATCGTTCTTATCTTCCTTTGACATCTGATGTTGCTCATGACAGTACATGTTTTAAAAAACATACGACTAGTGTAGGCTACGCTTAGGCAGGAATTGCCAGACGGTCTGTCAACCATGCTCGAGTTGGAACCACCTTCTCATCCTAGCCTGTTTACTATTAATCCAAGTCCAATGCATGGGACTTGGCGGGTAGAGGCAAAATATATCGCGTTGCCGAAATACGTACATTAACATTTAATGAGTATTCACCCCACAACAGTAAGTTGAATGAAGTATACATGCAATTGGAGCGGGCCAACTACCACTCGATGCGGAATCACCTCATAGCTCTCGTCGGTGCTGCAGACTACCGGTAGAGTATTTCATAGTTTACACAGCAATCAACAGCTCATCAAGTAGAATTTTACGAGCAAAGGTTGTGTACAACCTACCAGAACTTCTTGTCTAAAAAGAACAAGGAACAAGTAGTGCTAGCTCACAGGCTAGACGAATTTTCACCTTCACCCATCTGGTTGTTAAGCCACGAAAGCTTGCAATGCTTAAGGCATACATTGTGCTCCCATCCGAAGTGCAACTACATTTGTTCTCCTGTCGCTGTCGAATGCTATAATACCAAGTTTACGGGAATGTGGGATTCCCCGTAAACTTGTTGTGTGCTCGATGCCGCCCGCCCGCCCGCCCTCAATTCGTAAACCTCTCCCAACCACCTACTTCGAACCAAAGACCCTTTGTTCAGCAGCTAAGGCTAAACCATGCGTCTGACACGTATCGCACTTGTGGCTGCCGTTGGCCTCCTTACCCAAGTTGACTCGGACCCCGCGACGATAAACTCGAAGCCAGCCGCCTCTGACTTGTCGAGCATTGATCGTTCGCCCCTCGCAGCTACAGACGTTCCCAACAACAGGCGTCTAAGAACTGACACAAAGGTGGACAATGACGAAGAGAGAGGAATCAATTTCGACAAAGCCAAGACCTGGATCATGCCGGAAGTCTCTAAACAAAAACTCGAACGCTGGCTAACGAAAGAGAAGCCTGTTGAAAATGTCTTTACGCGATTGCGACTTCGACAAGCAGGCGATAAGCTGCTCGGTGACCCCCAGTTTGCAGTTTGCGTGAAATACGTCGACGATTTAAGCAGCAGGAATCCCAAGAAGACAACGCTGACGATCCATGTGTTGCTTACACACTACAGCGACGAAGCTCTGGTTAAAATGGTGGCAGATGTGAAGACCATCCCGGAAACCAACACATTTGCAATCAGGTTGCAGAACGAGCTAGCCGAGTATTGGTTGACGAAAGGGAAAACACCAGGCGGCATCTTCACTCTGCTACAGCTTGACAAGGCCGGAGATGATATTCTGACAAGTCAAACGTTTAGCATCTGGAAAACGTTCTTGAACACGTTCAACAAGGCGAACTCTGGCAAGACGGTGAGTATGTTTGGAACGTTGACGAATCAATACGGCGAAATCGGTGTGTCAAGAATAGTGGAAGCAGCATTGAAGGTCAAAAGTTCAAATTACGTCGCCAAAACAGTTCAAGCAGAGCAGTTCCAGCGCTGGATAAGACGTGGAGAGTCTCCGAACGCAGTTTTTGAGCTGTTAAAGCTGGATGAAGCAGGTGACAACCTCCTTGCTAGTCCGTTGTTGGATACATTCACCAAGTACATGAGTACTTTCAACATGCAGCATGGGGAGCAGCAAGAGACTTTGATCGCAGTGTTGACCAAATACTACGACGTACCAAGCCTTCTAGCCGCAGCAAAAATAGTTCCGAGCACATCACGTCTTGCCAATAAGTTAGAAGCACAGCAGTATCTGCACTGGCTGAAGACTGGCTACGACCCCGAAACTGCCTTCATTCTGCTTGGACTTGGTGATGCAGGAGAGAAACTTCTCACCAAATCAAATTTCGCTACTTGGCTGAAGTACACTGATGCTTTTCACGCTGACAACCCGGACACAACATTGAAAACCTTGAGTATATTACATAGTTACGCCAAAGGTGCTGGGCGGTTGCCCCTTTCGGACGCTGCTCTAGCCAGAATGACGGCGATTGCAGAGAAGAATCCGACTACGATAAATGTTGCCAAACGAATGAAAGCTGTCCTGTTCCAAGGGTGGATGCGTAAGAGAGGTCACAAGACCACTGACGACGTCTTCACCATGCTAAAACTTGATGAAGCCGGAGAAAGACTGTTTCAAAGCCCCATGCTTGAACTTTGGATGAAGTACGTGGATGGTTTCAACAAAGCGTTCCCAAAAGAGAGAGAGGGTATGAAGATTCTGACGACAAGCTACGACGACGCAGTTCTAGTGAAAATGATCGAATTGGCGAAGAAAGATTCGAGTACGAAAGAAGTGGCCACCAAGGTCCAGAGTGAGATGCTTACTCAGTTCGCGAACGCTCAAAAGAATCCGGCGTATGTTGGCAAGCTGCTAAATATCAAGGACAAGACGGATGCGAACTGGGGTATTTGGAAGAAATATCTGCAAGGCTATCAAAATTTACACTCCCCCGCCATGACGTAGGACGCTTGAACAGCTCACAAACGCGTAGGATGATATACGGACGACAAAACCTGGTATTAGTTGGAACAAATAGTTGTTTCCTGGATGACTCGCTGACGGCATCTATGCACTGCACACAGTTAGGCGGCTCCGCTACGTGTACTTCTGAGCTGTCTGATATTGAACGCGGGGTCCCTGCCTAGTGCTAGGTTAGCCATATAGAGTAGCCACCTCGTTCATATACCAGCTCATTAACGAGTTGTGGGAAACTCGTTGATGGTCGAAAAGAGAAATGCCACAGTAAGCAGTTTACAACTGACGTACCTGGTGGGGTCTTCCGCAACTCTGTGGGCGGCTTAGGTCGTGATCCCTCCCAGGTGGTACTTGGTGTAGTCCTGCATGTACTTCTTCCAAAGTTTCCAGTTCGCATCCGTCTTTTCGTTCACGTGTAGGAGTTTGGCAACATTGATCGGCTGCTTTTCTGCGAATATGAACTGCTTTAGCACCTCAGTCTCGAACTTGTTTGCAAAATCCTTCGTGTTCGGGTTCATCTGTGCCATTTCAACCACCTTTACCAGCTCTTCGTCCTTGTACGTAGTCGCCAATACGGTCCGAGGGATATTCTTACCAGGGAAAGACTTGTGGAAATCATCCATGAACTTCATCCAATACGCGAACATTGGGCTTTCGAAGAGCATTGAGGGTTCTACTTGATCTAGTTTGAGCGACTTGAAGGCGTCATCCGGAGACTGCATCCAGTCTTTGAACAGTACACCCTCCATACGTTTTCCAGCACTTTGCGCACTTGGCAGCTTCTCCGCTGCAAGGATCATTTTAGCGACATCGACGTCGGAATAGTGGGCCCTCACGATCCAATTCGTAGTCATCATGATGTCAGGGTTCTTGGCGTGATAGGCGTCCGTGAACTTGGTAAACGTGGTAAAGAGCGGACTCGACAGAAGGTTATCCCCAGCCTTCTCCAGACCTAACATCATGAAGATGTCGTCTGGGTTTTTCCGTTGGCTCATCCAGAGTTTGTACTGCGCAGCATTCAAGCTTGTGGCGAGGTTCGATGTGCTCGCGACATTTCTTCCCGCGGCGAGTAGCTTGGATAGACCAACATTTCCGTAGTGAGTCGTTAGCGTCCCTACCAAAGTGGTTTCCTGGTCGGGGTTCCGCTTGTTGTAAATATTCATATATTTGGTGAAAGTGTTCAAAAGAGGGCTCCCGAGAAGCTTGTCTCCAGCATTGTCGAGTGCTAAAAACGTGAAAACACCATCTGTTGTTTTTCCGCCGGCCATCCAGCGCTCGAACTGCTCGGCTTGCACTATATTCGCGATGGCGGAGAAGCTCTTGGCCTTCAATGCAGCTTCAACTACCCGCGATACACCCACCTCGCCGTATTGCGACGTCAATTTCGCGAAGGCACTTGTCTTTTGATCAGGATGGGCCGTGTTGAAAGTCTTCAGGTACGTATTCCAAGCCGTGAAGGCCGGGTTGCTGAGGATGTCGTCCCCCGCCTTGTTCAGTTCCAAGAGTGTGAAAACATCGTCAGCGCTGTTTCCAGCCGCCAGCCAGGTCTGCATTTGCGCAGCCTCCAACTTGGTGGCCACTCCCCTCGTCCCCGCGACCTTCTTCGCAGCGTCGAGAATCTTCGCAACCGCTTCGTCACCGTAGTAAGTCGTAAGTTTAGCGATCGCTGACGTTGTCTTGCCAGGATTTTTGGCGGTGAAATCGTCCACATACGTGAGCCACGTCGTAAACTGCGGGTTGTCTAGTAGTTTATCTCCAGCCTTGGTAAGCTGCAACCGAATAAAGACGTCGTCGACAGACTTCCCATTTTTCAGCCAGGTCTGGAGTTTCTTCGTGGTGGCTGTCGAAACCAACGCTTTGGCCTTTTCAATGACGGAGCTTGGAAGGTTCACTCTTTGTTCACTGTTGTCGTCTTCGTAGGAGCGCAGGGATCCAATGGCGGTGTGTTGGTCGTGGTTCTCGATGCGTGAACGTGCCAGAGTCTGGGAGTCTGGGTGAATAATCTCCGATTCCTTCTGTGCTGAGGCCGTATCGGTACTGGCCAGGAGTGCGACAACTAGCAGCCCAACGCAACCCAGACGCATTCTTCACTGAAGAGAATTTTGTCAAGTAAGAAAGCTTTCGTGGACCCATTCCAGCACTATCCTGCCTCACAACGTAGTCAAGCATTATCGCAAAAGTCGGATAGATGCAGCACGTTTTTCTATGTGGAGATGTATGGGTGCTGTATGTGATGCGATAGTTTCCTTTAGAATGGTAAGAACTTCAAAAGACGGTAGTATTACAAAACAACAAGGCACAAACAGGTGGAAGGCGACGATCGCCATTTTCAATCACGCCATTGCCCGAAGACCCCTCTCCCTCCTCTCAGACAATGCCCAAGGAAAGGACCCCCTGATCTACACGAACGCGCGACATGATTGTTCGCAAGGCGGCAAACTTGCTCCCGGAGTTCACGGAGGACAAGAGCTACGACGCTCAGATGTCGTGATGCGTGCGCTTTATGAAAAACTAATCGCCAAGCAGGGTAACCCCAGAAACATATCCCCACTGAGCACTGACGACGTATGTACGAGCGCGCGATGGAGGCGATGAACCTGATCTCGGAGATGACCATGCGCAAAGCGTTCCACGAGGCGGGGCCGCTCGTGCCGTACAGTGGCAGTCTGCCAAAAATGACACAAGTTTTTTTTATGCAAGCACATGGAACGCACAGATGCTGGAGCAAGTAGGGCTGTCAACGTTTTGCGTAGACTGACAACTGACAGAAAACGTTTTGTGCAGTTGTCAGTTTAGCCTAAAGTGACACAAACGGACGCTAAACTATTCAGCTATCACCAGCTGTTTCGCACTTACCTGACGATATACCTCTGGATGATATACTCAACATTATGCGAATAGACGAGAACACGCCGAATTCTCTCTCTTGAACAAGCTGCGCCATATCAGCTAGAAGAGCTCGTTGCGCGCATGGGGCTGTGCATCAATGCCATCTTCATCGTCACTAGCGTGCACGATCGCTTTCATGACCTCCATCTTGAAAATGCTGGGGTCGGGATGGCGGGAGCTTCCCGCCGGAGGGGAAAGACCTCACAACCGAGCAAGATCAGAAATGTATGAAACAAAGCATTGGATAGTTTAGTGTCAGTCTGTGTCAGTTTTCGCGTGCAAAAACTAAACTGACAACGTTGTCAGTTTAGTTTCAGTTTGTGTCAGTTTAGCGCTAAACGTTGACAGCCCTAGGAGCAAGAACCTTGGACTATGGACTTCGATTGTGTCACAGTGAGGAGATACTCAGCCTAACCCCTGTCCTACATTCTGAATACATATACTATTTTGACACTAAATGACTGAGAAAACCGTACCGATTTTCGGCATTTTCTAAAGGCCATATTCGCCAATATTAGTTAAAGTCAAATTTGAGCGGCGCAAGATATTGTTGAGACTTACCATAGAGATACAATGAGCTAGAGAATACTCCTGTTTAAGTGCCTGTTTGTCCGCCACTGTTGTAAGTCTAGGTCGATCTCCACCATAGACACGAAAATTTGCATCATTTGGCCGCCACCTTAAACGGGAACGCAAGCATATTCAAACAACGTGGATTACTTATCCTTGAATAACGGTGCTTTATCTCACTAAACACAGGAGAGTAGACGTGAAGGAGCATGCAGCTATGCGGAATGAGCCGTCCAAGACAGCTTCTTCGTGAAGGAAAGCGTCCAGAGGCAACATGCCCCCTGTTGTCGACACGTTGTAGAAGTAAGTATCACTGTATGGTACGCGTTATGATGCAAAAGCTCTGCAATCAAGCCGGGCTCACACTAGAAGCTGCGGCCAAAATGCCTCCTGGACGCGCCGGCACCGACATTTGTGCTCCAATAACTTGCACGTCAGAGCGATTCTGAGGACAGGGGCTCCACCATTTTAAATGTTTAGTGAGTGTCGATACGATGACCAAATTGCAGAAGCATCGAGCGATTATTCGCAGTCAACTTTTGACCGCATTCCGAATAAGGGACATTTCCGGTATGTGGTTCTCAGTCATTTAGTGTTAATAGTATAAAAATACTACTGTACATTGCTTTCTATTTACCCCCCCCCCCCCTATCAACCTAGGCGATTCGCCTGAAGGATGCTCCTTTACTACACGTACAGATGTCCCCGGCAACTTTGCACAGGTGTACTATACCGGTAGATGCAAAAGTACTAAGTTACTCTGAATGTGTTGCTTGCATGTGCAGAAAGCTTCCCGCAGCACAGCATTTCCTGTCCAAGTTGCATCTATCTTAGTACATCCCATCCCGGCCAGTTTCAAATTCCATGCTACCTGTGCGAGGTAAATTGTTGGGGACATCTGTATTAGTCAAAGTACAGTAATGTGCATCAATAAGGAACACCTGATATGAATAGAATGAAGCTGGATATATGGGCGGCGTGGTTTGGCAATGGTAAAGTGTATTGTGATCGAATTGCTTTGGTGCCCAAATTCTGCGGGTCTCGAGAAGGAGGAGGCCGACATGACGGCGGCTGTGGCCGCGGTGAATAGAGCGACAGCCGATGGCGCCGTGTTGCCTGAAGAAATACACAATAATGTGCGACGCGGTGGAAGAGTACTTGCTGGTGCTCCCAGGGGTTTAGTGTCTGCGATGCCGAACATTGTGGGCATTACTTGGCTACTGCAGCTTGCACCCTGCGATCAAGAGAGCAAGGATAGGAGGAACGGCTACGTCTAAACAGTCGCGAGAAGAACGCTGGTGGTACCACAGAGGAGCAAGTGGAATTTACGATACACTGTGCGATCTAGCCACGCAGACACTGGCTTGCAAGTATGCTGTCATGAGTCTGGTGAATGAGAATCGACAGTGCTTCAAAAGCGCTGTCAATGTCGAGGTACCGCGGGACTTCAGGATCCAGCAGACTGTAGCATCCATCATTTCTGTGTTGAGTGGCGATACCTAAGCGCAATTCTTCTTGTGAAACTATCGGCTTATCGGAGACGGTAACCTCGTATTTGCGACAGCGACAACTGATCTACCAAACTGGTATCAAAACAAAAGAATCACCTATTCTCGACAAAGACTCGGCCTTCATTGCACCACCACCAGCAAACAAAAAATGCATTCCCAGTAAGCCGCAGACGACCCAGCAACGCACAATATCTACATGCCGCATAAACTTGCAGACATCGTAATCGTATCGAGCACCAATACCGCAAAAGTCATATGCATGCAGCACCCGGATAAATGCAGCACTCGCAACGCTTCTCTATTATTTGCCAAACACGGGGATGGTGATTAAGAGTACGATCGGTTGGCCAGAAAACGGTACATGTTGATGGTGGCCACTGGTTACCGCAAGCTACACCGCCACGGTTGTCCGACAATTTGTCGTGACGATTCACTGTAGAGAGTGCGTTACACGTATGTATCCGTACCTCCCGACGTCTCCATGTCCGCAGAAATCGTAGCCCATCAATTTTTCCCACTTCCCAACTTGCTCGCCACTGCTGAGATTCAAAGAACGTCTGTCAGGGTCAGTCATGAGACTCCAGTACATTGTACTGCTAGCTACTGCTGCTTTCGTCGCTACAGGTGTCACTGCCTCCCACGAAGTGGCAGACTCGAAGCTGGTCACGTCGCGGATCAATGCGGCCCAAAACACCTTGACTTCCAAGCGGTTTTTGAGAGCTGACAGCGTCACGGGCGAGGACGACGAAGAGAGAGCGATTAGCTTTAAATCCATCCCAGGGATCGAGGCGATCAAGAATGTATTCTCCAAGAAGGTCACGCTTAAGGATCTCCTGAAATATGCCGACAGAAAGAAGTCGTCGGAGTACATGTTCTCCAAGTTGAAATTGGACAAGGCTGGTACGAAGCTGTTCGACAACTCAGACGTCAATGTTTGGGTCGCGTACGTCCGTCTCATCAATCCGAGACACCCAGAAGCAGCTATGGTTACTTCGTTGACGAGTCGATACGGCGACGACGTTCTGTCGAAGATGCTCGAGGCTGGACTGAAGATGCCTAAAACGAAGGAAGCCGCGACGGCATTGCAAACTAAGCAGTTGGAGGGCTGGAAGAATATGGGGCTTTCTGCAGACGACGCCTTCAAGACACTGAACCTGAACGTTGGAGCAGAGAAGGTTTTTAAGAACCCGAACTTGAACGCGTGGGTCAAGTACATGGACGATCTGAACTCGGGATTGCCCCGAAAGAACCAGGTATCGATGATCGACACGTTCAGAAGGAACTTCGGTGACGACGCGCTGTCCAAAATGCTCGTTGCGGCGAAGAAAGACCCAGTGACGGAGAAGATTGCCACAGACATGCAGGCTTCGCTGTTGAGCAAGTGGGTGCTTGCCAGGAAGGACCCTGAAGCTGTCTCCAAGATTGTGGGTAGCTCCTTAGCAGGCAAGATGTTGCATCGTACATACCTTGAGAAGTTCAAGTTGAGGTGGCCCGACCGTCTTTAGGTTGTTGGGCTTGCATGTCAAACCCAACTCTCTATTCGTCAACTAGCGAATACACCACTTGATTTAATTAAGTTTAATTTGTATAGCGAAGTTCAAATTGTGAGCTGTTGGACTCAAGTACATGTATGATAATATCGGCGGCTCTGTGGAGCAAAAACGAAGTGCATGTACAGGTTGAAAACTCTATCGGCGGGGGCAGCAACGTGTTTACGAACAAATGTGGTGCGTTGCAATGCCCGTGTATCCAAAAACGCGATGTTTACGAGGTTAGCACATGATGCAGTCCACTGAATCGCCACGAGCTAATGCATGTACTGTAGCAAGAGCGCGCTCGTGGCCCAGGCAATCAAATTGATACTACCGGAGGGCACAACTGTAGTCGGCTAATGAACGTATAAATAAGGGCACAATTGTAGTAGGCTAATGAAAATATAACTTTGAGCGAGGTAAACCAAGGGGGGCTATATGGCCAAAAGGTAACGGCGAACCTTGATGCCCCGCTCAAATATTTTGGATCGTCATCAACGATTTCTCATGAGATTCCGCTCGCAGTTCATGAATCTGTAGGCCGGGTGTATACACGTTAAGGATAAAAAGAACGCTATGCGACCTATGAAGCATTTGGGACTGGCATAGTGTGTTAGCTTACACTATGGAGTAATGAGCGCGTTGTCGAACACGCGGGAGATGGTCTCCAAGTCGCCCAGTAATCGCAGAATCGGAGTCAAAATGCCTGCTCTGGTCTGCACGAGCTTCACGCGGCTTGTCACACTGTCCCACTTGAACTGGATCGAGCCACGCAGCATGAACCGCTGGCCGAGCAACGTGGCAGCAAGCTTTGACCACTGACCTCGATTTCCATCGCGGACGAGGTAAGGAAATGCAAAATGCAGCATCTTCGCCGTGACGACGATTGCGACTGCTGCGATGGCGGTTAACGAGTCTCCAGGACCGGTATCGAGGCGCACGAGTTGGGTGTCCGAGTCTGGCAGGTAGAGAGCGAGACGCCGGTAGTCCTCAATGAGCCTCTCGACGCCGAATCCCGTCTCGCCCACCACATCCGGTGATACCGCTGCATGGAGGAAATCGCGTTGCACGCTAGAAACAAACGTGTCCGGGGCCACGTGTGTGCTGCTGCCAGGGTCGTTCGTTGGGGCGGACCCTTTCAAGCCGTATCGGAACAGGCGAAAGTATTCTGCCACCACCGCCAAGGCAGTCGTTCCGGTGGGGACACCAGAAGAGAGAGCCTGGCACTGGAGCTGGAGCTTTTGGATTTCTTCTCGTAGCTCTCCGACGTCACGCTCTAGAGCGATTGCATGGTCCTGGAGCTTTTTCCGGTACCTCTGCATGCTCGTCCGACGGCGCTGCCGGCGGAGCTCCGCATCAGCATTTTCCTCTGTGACCCGTACTTTATCAGCGGATTGGTTCTCTATGCCGACAGGCTGTGAGGGGTCCAGCGTGCCTTTGTGCTTGATAGGAGCTGCAGCAGGTGCCTGGAGGGTGACGCTGTTAAGTAGCTGTTGGAAATACTGTGGTCTCGAACTCGCGTAGTTTGTCGTCCTTGAGCTCCAGGCTTCGTCGTCTCCGTCACGCCCGACTCCAGGTTTGGGCCAGAGGTGCGATGACATCACGTTTCTGATCACATCGTCGCTTAGCGTGTGAACGTTCGGCGGGTGGGGGTGGGGCGCTGCTTCCCATTGTTATTGTTGGAGGCGAACTTTCTCGTCTAGTTTCAAAGTGGTGAGTCAGGGAATGCTTTGGATACCCGTAACCAGTTCATTTAAAATAAAACTCCTTGGCTCACGCAATCCCACGGATACACTTTCCTAGGGATCACGCCATCACACGAAGACATTTTCTCTAAAAGCCCATGAACACTTCCATATTTGCGTCGAAGGGGAAAGGTCGCAAAAGAAACAGCAGCGGTAACTGGAAGTTAACCGCACGAAAAGCCAAGGGTCAAAGATCGCAGGGGGGAGTCACTTGATTAAAGTATAGGGGCTCTGCTCAAGCTGGACGGTAAGATCGCACATACATCACCGTCAAGCAGGATGCAGGACACGGACCAACCTCCAGACAACCCACGAGAGGTGATCGACGTCTGCACGCCATCACCTCCGCCAGAGGAAGCCAAGGGAGAGCAGACAGCAGGCGTCAAACGTCACCAAAATCCGACCGAAACAGAAGAAGAACCGGTTACGGAAAGCACGCCGAAACGCCGCTGGTAGGAGAGTGGAGAAACAACGGAAGACAAGGAAATGCCTGAAGTGCTGGAAGAAGAAGAAACTATGCAAGACAACCAAGAGGACGAGGACATGAAGCACCATGATCAGCCAACGTACGAAGAGATTGAAGAGGAGCCTCTAACGTTCACGGAGATGTATATCTACCTGCACGGAGAACTAGCAGGCACGGGGGTCGAAGAAACAAAAGACACCTTCAGCGCGCTGGAATATATGGAGAACATGTTCACTACAGTCGTCAGAACGCACCCAGACCTGAAGTTGACGAACAACAAGCGCAAATACCCGACTCTGACTGACGATGAAAAAGAACAACTACTGAACTTGTTATTGGTGGACGCGACCATTGGTCGACCAGACGCGAGAAAATGGAGGGCGAGCCTGCATGATATCACGCGATCACTGTACAAAACACGTCGCATGCTGACTGAAATAGTCGACCACAGAGTCGCAACCTCCAAGGCATCCACAGCCCCAGTAGTCAACACCTGGGTGCAACAACATGACCAACTAGCTCCCCAGCAGGAACCGGATACAGACGTCGACATGACGGGCGATGAAAGCTCGTCGTACCGATTCATAACCACTGCATCTCCAGCATCTGAAATTCCTGTATATCGTCAAATTTGTGAATCTCCTTACGGATTCCCTAGCAAAATCCGCAAGCCAACAGAAAAAGAAGAAACCATCAGCAGAAGACTCCTAGAGGGGACCATTCTCTGTGCCCACCTGCCAGCATTCCTCAAGCGCGTATGCTCTTCGGATGATTCAGAACACAATCCAAGCCCAAGTGGAAGGAGACTTAGCCATTCATCTACCAGTGGATTTCCCACTGTTCCCTGACTTCCAAACAAGAGAAAGACTAGTAGGCATGATCCTACTAGTGAAACGCAGAAGTGAACACCCAGAGGAGCGACTCGTAGCATTCCTGAAAAGCGCAAAACAAGTCTGTTACGACCGTAACCAGCATGCGATCCATTTGATTTTCTGGACACGAGAGCAAGCAGCCGTATGGGGGAAATAATTCAAGACTCTATCATTCCGCCACAAGAACTTCGCCCTGCGAAATGAAAATGAGAACACAGGGGAATCAACTACCACTATAGGTCATAGCTCCACGGCAGTCTGGGCCAGACAAATGGGAGCAGATGGAGTACGGGACGACAAATCCCGAGACAGGTACCATGTCCGACTACTCAACGTGTCAAGGTTCATGGACGAAGCAGCCCTCGACGCATATCTATAGCAGAACTTCAAGGCCAAGTACACGACCTAGCAAGAACCATCAGCAGGATCTTATGAGAGACAAACAGACACTTGGGACGTCTACTTCAGAAGCCCGCTATGCCCGCCATTCCTAGTAAGCCAGAGATTCCTTAACTGGAACGGGACCAAGATTTTGATCCACCATGTGAATGTCAAACCAGCACCACCATGCTTCGAATGTGAGGCAATCGGACACACACGAAGCAGATGCAACGCTCAAGATGACTACTGGTACAGGCCAGAACACTGCTTACAAGTCACAGCCGAAAACATCGCAGCACTGCCGAAACAACCACGAACAATTACCAGTTTTGAGGAGATGACGGGGCACTGGGTTGACGAAGAAAATGAACCAGAAAACAAGGAACCGGTGCCAATAATGACGGATCTTCAGCAACCAGCAACGCCCATGAATCAACCAAGAAACAACCAGAATCAGCAAAAACCCAGTGCAACAGCAACCCACCAAACTCACAACAAAGGTAAGTATGAGTGGCACACGGTTGGATCTAACAACAACCGTCGTTATGAACAACAGGTGGAGATAATTGTAGAATGCTGCTCAACACCAACATCAACCAACACAGCGAGAGCAACTAGACTAGCAGACCACTCCCATCAGAAGGAGACTGGAAAACACACTGAGCAGGAACACCCACACCCGATCATGAATAATCCCCAGCTGAGGTTATCCAGAAGACACTGAGCCAACGCTCCCAACAGATGCAGAAGCAACGACGATTAATCAACAAACACATAGCGGTTTTCCGCGCTCCAGCTACGAAACAGCGCTGGAGAAGATAGCAAAACCAACTATAGTGCAACAAGAAGGAACGGTGCTGACAGGACAGCAAGTACTACAAGCGTGTGGACTTGAGGAAACAGCAACACCAGCAAACGGAAACTGTCAATATTATGCAGTCGCAGCAGCGCTTCTAAACCGAGAATTTCAAGAAATCAGCAGCACCTACCCGCTTGAAGTCCTTACCCACAAACTCAAGAAGGGCATAGCAGCCGCTAGTGATCATTTCTTTACTGAAGAATATGAGCACGACACCCAACTCAAAATCCTAACAGGAATCGAACGCTCAACTCAAAACTTGCGCCCTGGCCAATCAGCGCAAGCTCTGAAAGCTCACTTCCTAGAACTGGGCAAATCGGCATCACGACGCAGTGGATACATTTCGGGACGACACTGGGGTAATAACGAAACACTGCGAATGCTCGCGAAAATAATGCAGAGGAACATCTTTGTAGTAGTAGCACGACCAGGCCTGGTACAAGCGACGTACCAGCAGTTCACTCCGGCGCAAGTAACGAAATTTGCTATAACGTACAGCACAGCAAATGAACGTAACTACGAAGCGGACCAAGCTCAGCATTGTATTAACCATATTCGCCAAGACTGCAAGGAGCGACAGTCACCAGAAGAGCTACCGATAGTACTATTATTCAGACTAAAACCCTATTGCCACCTCCAATTCAACCTCAAGGCGGTAATAATAGGACTTCAGACCGGCCCTAAGCAAGCCGAACCCAAGGAAATCAGCTTAATAGACGACACTATGTGAAAACACTGATGAAGGTATGGATGAATCAAGCGACGACGCAGAGGGAGGTCCGAGTGAACAACAACAAGCGGACAACAAAGCCAATGAAGGAGATCGACAACTTACAGCAGCTGAAATTCATGAACGTAGCGAGGAGCAAATTCACGACAGGGTCGAGAGGAGGAATTACGAGTGTTCTCAACTGCTGGAATTGATAGAATCGCACCTGGTAGGAGACAGGATTTACGTGACTTACAATGGTCAGATGAAGCAGCGGTAGAAGAATGGATGAAACAGTACGAAGTAGCTCAAACAACGCTAAAACAATGGGAAGATGAACTACTGGATAAAGGTCCATCACCTACTTTCACTTCGTCACACCCCATTCAAGCAGCTCGGTCTGGGAACAAGACGACCCAGAAATTCTACCAGACGAGAGCGCCACAGAGGCAGACAGCACAACAAACCCACATCCAAGCCGCTTTGAAATCAAATATACTACCATCGGTGCTAGTAGGGCTCGCCAAAGAGAACTACGGAAGCTGCGGTGCAAGCAAGCACCGAAGTGGGAACAGGAGACAGCAACAGCATTCCCTACACTACCAGCAATAACGGAGGCATCGAAATCGATTGTGACGCAAGCTCCAGGGACTTTGCTATCAACGCTTATAAAGTATCAATCTCCAGAGTTCATACTCTCAACGATGACAGACGCAGTACTGGATTCTTGGACTACCGCTGCTCGCTTGGACTGCCTGATTCACTGTCTGGACCAATTGGCGAAAAAAGCTGGTGAAACAGGAGACAGCGCCAGCACAAACTGACTCGAGTTATGTATTGGAGAACTGCAGCAACAAGCAGCGCTAAATCAAGAACAACTCAACCTATTCCCGACCGAATGATGGTAGAAACTGAAACTGATGAAATGTGGAGACATGGAATTACTCAAACTGTGCAGTAAGGAACGACTGAAATATCTGTCGAGAATTACTGTAGTAGCACATGTGTACACCAATGAACTCCAGAGATTAACTAGGAATTTTGGAGGCCGACAACCCACGACCACAATTGAGTACCTCGACATACTCTTTGAGGTCATGCAAGGGAATGCAGATATCAACGCAACTATTCACCAATAGAACACAGCTGGGGTACGGGCCAAGATCGAAGAAAAGCTCACATCTCGCCCCAACAGAGTCGAGGTTATTCCAGAAAGCGAGTGGCAACACTATATCATGAATCAGCTACCGAACAACAACCTTCCGGAAGGAGACTACTACAGTGACCTACACAACATAGCTACTTTATTTGAACAACCACCAGTAACACGACGACACAAACTAGGACCCCGAACCAATTTAACCATCAGCACTCAAAATTTACGTGGATTTGCGAAGAAATCACGTTGACAATGGATGAGCGGGTGGCGTAGAATTCGAGGCAACCGAAGACCTGATATTATTTTACTCCAAGACACACAAATATAAAACAACCAAGCAACAAACCAATTGATAGACCAATGGCAAAAAACATGGCA
Organism: Phytophthora ramorum; assembly: GCF_020800215.1. Classification (NCBI taxonomy): domain Eukaryota; phylum Oomycota; class Peronosporomycetes; order Peronosporales; family Peronosporaceae; genus Phytophthora; species Phytophthora ramorum. The sequence goes on from NW_027150656.1 coordinate 1,766,240, forward strand.
GCTATCTAAACCAGACCATGACTTGAGCTACTAGGCAAGAACAACGACGAAATCAGCAGGACTGGGTGTCCTAGTAACACCCGAAATCAGCGCTCGAATCAAACCATGGCAGCAAGCAAGCTGTACATCACGAGTGATGGCAGTAGAGCTTGATGAATGGCTCATAATCAATATGTACGCACCAGCGCAGCACAAAGACCAAGACCAATTTTTCGCAGACCTTGAGCCGTGGATCTCACAACACTCCTCCATTATAATTGGAGGGGACTATAACTGTGTACTACAACCTCACCACGACCGAGTAACAGGCAGAAAACCCAGTAATTCCAGCAATGAAAGCAAACTTCTCAGCACACTGCTTCATAAGTGGGACTTCACTGATGCTATCAGTTTTTCACGTAATTTGGATGACGATGAAGAGGACCACGACACTCTTCAATACTACACACACTGGACCCAGGACGGAGCCAGTCGACTAGACAGATTTTATGTAAAAGGAGAACCCTTTACTGCAACACAGTGGGTTAGTGTGCTGGAAGCAGCGCATAACTCCACCACCGGGAGGTTAGACTGGAACTCACAACCGAAACAACGACGACTACGACAACAAAACGACTACTGCACTACCCTATCCAAACAGGCGAACCCCAACGGGTTAAGGAAGCCATTGGAAAGGACTTCGTGAAATTATGGACATATATGAACAAACACAAGACCCGGTCGCTAACTGGGACACAGTCATTGAAAGTATTCAAGAATTACTTCAACAAATCCAGGCAACGGACGCACGCCAAAGTAAAGGGTACTTTGCCAATCTCCAAGCATCAACTAGGATTGTCCGAGTCTCTCGGCAGGAAATATAAAAAACAGCACAGACTGACGCAATGAACAAAGTAGCACGATCATTTGGTTGGATCTTACAAAAAAACTCCGGAAAACGCACGAGCTCACTTCAGGAGGAACTCAGACTGGCAACGAGATCAGACAGTGACGGAGATTAAACCATCACCAGGTCACTTCATTATCCAATTGAAGAGAGAATGGCAGCAGAATGGAGCCATGTGTTTGGACAATCCCGCGCTACGAGTGACCCAACTAGACGAGAAGGAATTCTTCAGAAGCTGGCCACTATACCAAAACAGCACAGATTAACACCAGAGGAAGCGGAAAGCTTAGCCTCACCGATCTCGGAAGGCGAAACTATGGCAACGATTGAACATCTCAAACGGAACAAAACAGGCGAGACAACAGGTCTCAACCACGACTTCTACAAAGGCTTCTTCGATGTACTTACACCTGGACTTACAAAACTTTTCAATACAATTCTCGATGGCGCAGGAGAAGTACCTCAATCCTCCCTTGAAGCAACTATAGGCGAAAAAAAGGAGACTCCGCAGATGCTATGGACTATCGACCTATTGCCTTGTTAAACACGGTATATAAACGTTTCGGACGAATTCTAGCAGATCGACTCCACCAATTTCTCCCAACACTCATTAGCTCAGCACAACAAGACTTTATCAGAGGAAGGAACATTGACAAAACTGTCACGATATTAGGAACCTTATTAACAACAAGTGTTCATGACCCAGTCAAAGCATGGTCAGATTTATCAGCAGTCCTGTGTCTGGATTTGAGAAAAGCCTATGACACCCTTGACAGAACATTCATGCTCATGGTACTCAGTCAATTTGGCTTTTCGGGAAAAAATATATCGGCTATACAGCGACTACACAACGGAACCACAGCTCGATTTCTTGTCAATGGCAAAACTTCAACCAAATGGACAGTAGGGTCAGGAATACGCCAAGGGTGCCCGTTAGCGCCATTACTATTCATTCTGGCAGTCGAACTTCTCAGCCACGCAATTGATCAGCAACCCGAAATCACCGGCATCGCAATACCAGGGAACTCAAAGATCAGACACAAGTTCTCAGCCTTCGTGGACGACAGCACAGTGTACATGAACTCGCTAAAGAACTACCAGCAGTACAACGGACACTACGAACATTTGGTGAACTCTCAGGACTACAGGTACAACCGGAAAAATGCATACTCATCGGACTCAACACTAACCAAGTGGCAAGGATACCCCGTTTTACAGCCAGGAGAGACGACACGGCTGCTGGGATACTGGGGCAACAAAGAAGCAACGACAGAGAACTGGAACATCCAGATTGAAAAGATACAACGACGCCTCAGGATAGCGACCACAGCTGGGGAACTCTGTGGCACAGAGGATCATGTTATTCAACGTGATCGCACTACCGGCAATTCTCTACACGGGTAAGCAATTCATCCCACCCAAAGCAACACTTAGATAACTCGAAAACATACAGAAGCAATTTCTATGGAGAGCATCCGCGAGCACAGAATCCAGCACTCACAAAATCAACGCAGCTTTACTCTTCACGCCCAAATCAGCAGGAGGATTAGGACTTCAGGGTATCTCGAGAGCACTCCAAGCAACTCGCTTTAATATGGCGAAACAATGGCTACACACACCAGCGGACGTATATACGGAAGCGTGTCACGCTCTCGTACACCCTGGAGAAGCAACAACGGACATATGCTGTGCATTTCGACCGACTTCGAGGAAAATGATCAGCAACTCAACACGAGAAACCAACGGACAACCAAGAATTTTAGCACAAGCCCTAGGTGAACTAGAATTGTGGGAGGCGCAATCACAAGGACTACTTCGAGATGAGGGCCAGGACGACCAACTAAGACAATTATTATCATCAGGGCCAGCTCACGCATCCAGTTTCTGGCTTACCGATGACACAATCTACTTCAGATCGTCAATCGTGACACGAACAGCAACGCTATCAGATCAGGCGGTATTTATACTTCAAGCACCATGGAACAACAACGCATACATAATTGATAAACACGGAAAACCACTACGGAAACAAGATTCTTCAATGATCCCAACATGTCGAATCGCTGATATTGAGATATCAGCTATGACGCCGCTAGTTGAAATTGAAGAACACGGCACAAAAATCAAACCAAACACAAGGAAATCACTCGCTCCAGGACGGCAAGAACCCTAGAACAAGTCAGACAATGGTGTAGCCAGCGTACCATGGAAATTTTGGGAACAACATGAACACACAGCTACACCTATAACTCTCCCAAATATCCAGAAGCAACTGAAGTGGACCAATGATCCAACTCGCGAGGGCAGCATCATTGCAACAACACAGATGAACACTCACTCACCAGTACTATGGCTAGAACTATGCAGCGACGAGTGGACTTGGAGAATTGCATGGTCGGCGCCAAATTACAAGAACAGCGAGGACTACCACGAACTCCAAGCTTGGATACGTGTTGGCATAGTATTCACCTCCAACCCGCAAACAGCCTTATATCAATGGACGGCAAACACAGCGACAATGGCCAGGAACATCACAGCACAACTTCGACGACAACGATCAAGATACTTTCGACAAACCCAGAATATAGACCTACAACAAATTTTCGAAAACAAATCACGAAACGAGCAACAACATCGATTTGGGGGAACGCAGCACTGACGCAAAGTCCTGACAATTTATGGGACCAACATGGAGTGTTTACTGACTACCAAAATTGGACAATATCGAGCAGCAATCGGAGCACTAAATCTATGGCACAGAAAGTGGCCTGACAACCAAAGCTGCCCACAAAACGAATGCACCTGTACAACTGAGACGATCGACCACATACTCTGGGACTGCCCAACAGCGCAAGCAGCATGGGCAAAATGGATCAACCAATGGATGGGCCAATCAGTCAGCGAACGAAGACGGCAAGACCTAGAACCAGCAGCAGCATCAAGAACAGCACCTCCACTTACAATGGAGTTTCTAGCGATGGCGCAGAAATGCATCACTAGATGGATACTACACCACACCACGGCAATGACAACATTATGGAGAATTTGGACCACAGTGACCCCAGTTTTGCTTTGGCAACTACGAAACAAGATCATATTTGAAGGAGAGGAAATGTCAGCACAAGCCACACAACCAGCTGTCTACGCAGCAGGAAAATTCCAAGTCCTGGCAATCGCAAGCGCCTGGAAACGGAACCCACGAATTAGAATTCAAGTAATTTGCTTGAGCATTTGTCATAGCATCATGATGACAATCAATACGAACGAATCAATACCCAAGCTAGTCAAATGGACGCTACAGTACCACTTTAGCACGACACCAGAAGAACAAGTACACGGAGGATGGATACTATGAGCAGAAGAACAAGACGAGCAGTGGCATGGCGTTGAAGCAGCAAGTGCCAGCTTTTCGACAAGGAGGTCACGGCAGGCGAATGCAGTACACGTATTGGCACGTAGCCTACAAGCAGTGGAACACCACGGCAGAGCAGCAGAGACATACCTACGACTTGCGAGCGTGAACAAAAAAAACACAAAAATCTATCAAGAATGTAGCTGAAACAAAAATCGAAAGCAACGAAGTCAACGACAGGAACAAAGCCTAGGTACTGGATCAGACACTCCATCGGTTCTTCACAGGGCAATGGAGTACTCCAGCGAAAGCAAGTCTGGGAACCGTACACATACTCGCAAATACCAAGCAGACGCGACATTTCACCCTACGCAACCCTCCTCAATTCGCACAAGACCCGCTACACGCCTACCTCAGCGAATTCACGACTCAAGATCAAAAACGACAACCCCCTCAACGACAGTTGCCAGACATCAAGTCACGTCTTGCATATTATAAGGCTTCTATAAAAAAACACATAAACATCAAATAGAAAACCACCTTACCACCACCGCATATAATACTTGTCCTCACAGCTAACTAATAACAGCAACTTAAAGCAAGAACCACCTCGATAAGGCCACTAAGGAGGAAAATACCCTTCTGTTTCTACTGATGACACTGCGGTGATGTCGTCCCTATATCTAGAGCTATACACTGCGATAGCAATGATCTATATGACAGAAGCACTCTAAACAGTTGAACGTTCGCTACTTTAATGGGATTAAGGGGTCCTCCATTTGTGTTTACCAAAGAAACTATAGAGTCCTGGTATCACTGGAGGCGTTGCTTTATTGACGACCCTTTCTGTGGCTTCTCTACTTTAATGTATAAAAGCATAACAAAAAACAGCAACTCCACACGACATTCGTTATTGAAAAATCATAGCATGATGTAGTAACTGTGGTGTTGTGATTCACAAAACCTTCGTTAGTGCGGCTTCCACGCAACAACCCAACAATTTGCCGAGTCAGGTCGGCGTTGTTGGGCTTGCGCAGGGTTCTGTAGGTTCCCTTTGTGGTTCGGCCCAGCCGGGTCCAGTTGAGGCCCTGTTCTCGCTGAGTACCAATCCAAACTCCAGAAGCTCGCCTGAGCGGGGCAGCTTCCGTTCCTCAAACCCTGTGACCTCCACCAAAGGATGGACGTCGGCGCGCGAGCACTTTTACAGGTCACCGAGCGCAGAGTACGCTCAGCTAGAAGATTGCGGTGTCCTGGGCTGTGCAGACCCACCGACTCGTCGATTCGACGAGGTTTGTCTTCGCTGGTAGCGAGAAGTGCCCACTCCGGGCCGACCTTGATCTCTTGGCGCTACCAGTCGATTCCCCAACAAGCTATGCCTCTCGGGGAACGACGGCAGACATAATCCCGCCCGCGCAGAGACTTACCGGAAAGTATACGCTGTTCTTGGACTTAGAAGATTCTGCTCTGTTTTTGTTATCTCTGTGTCCCTTCGGGCTCCCCCCTTTGGTCTCCTATCGATCCTATACAAATACCTAGTGAAATGGAGTCGTTATAGATCTCTCTGCGACTCGTTGGCTTAGCTTCCTAATTTCCTCGCCGAGTCGGGTCGTTATGGATCTCCGCCGACCCTTCGCTCCGATTCCTGATTTATCCTCTCCCACTTGGAATAACTCACAAATGGTATACGCTCGCTGAGTTCTGCCGCTCGCTGAGTCTTGGTGCTCGCTGAATCCGATCGATCACCGAGTTCATCGCTTAAGTGCGAACTTCGGTTAGGTACGATATACTTAGCTGAACCAGAATGGGTGGTCTACCCAAAATAGGAGTTTCCCTACACCACATAACTGCAAGCATTTAGACCAATCTTGAAAAACTGGGAGGTACAACATCCTCACACAAACCCCAGTTATTGAGTAGGCTTATAGCTCTCAAGACCCACTAAGGGATTCAACGGTAGCAATAGCTCTAAATGAGCTTTCTAACTGAAGACAACAGTTCTTGAACAAGTTCTCATTAAAAGGTTTCACCCATGAGCAAAACAAACAAACAAACAAACAAACAAATGCTCAAGTATATTACTCAAGACGAACAGGTTTATTCTTCACAAGCAAAGGTTTCCTGGCTAGCCTATACGCCAAAATCAACCAAATGATCAAACACTAGCACAAGAATGACGGCACTCTGCCATACAATCAAGATGAATATCGCCAACGATGAAGGCACAAAATGCTAACAATTTACATAAAATTCTAAGAACAATAATGGTATGTAACGAGATAAGCCAGTTTGTCTCAAATAACGAACAGCTCCTAAACACCTAAAAACAAAAACTATACTCATGGAGAAAAACAAAACAAAAAACCAACTCCAATGGATACCTACAACACACACAGAATTAAACAAATCAATATGGATGAATATCATCACGGTGCCGACATATTATTTTTACTTTGTTTTAGTATAGGCAGTGTGGACGTGATAACAGCTTATTGACCAATGACATCTAGAGACACTCAACGTCGACCAATGAGAGTAATTAGGTGTAGGGTAACACGACGCCGACGCCGTGCCGACATATAATGTAGGCACCGGGGGGGAAATATGCTGACCGCCAATACAAATCACCAGTTCATTTCATATCTCTCGAATATTCGCGCTCCTGCCGACAGAACACTCCAACTCAGTATGAGCCTCCAAGACCTTGCGCCAGTCAACTCCCAGCGCTCTCTACAAACCACTATCAACGCATTTGGGTGCTTTCTTGCGGCAGAAGGCGTCTCCATGGGCTTCATCGCTGCCTCTCTCATCGGAGATGTGAGTGGGGCTGTGTTCGTGAGGCTCATGGATCGCTTCAATGTTCATTTGGCCTTCGTTGAGGGACGCATGGGGAAGCCGCTGGCTAAGAACTCGAAACTTTGCACTAAGAAGTATCACTAAATCATACCAAGACTAAGCATAGAAAGCCATCAATGCACATTAACATGTATTCCTCCTAGAGTATTATGGGGGGGCTAATGAGGTCCCCTATTTGTGTTTAACTAGAAACTATAGAGCCCTGAAAGTCGCTGGGGGCGTCGAAGCCCAATATCTCTGTGGGATTTTAACCCAATGTTGATGTATCGAGGCCGAGGTGAACGGCAGATGAACTTTACGGAAGCAGGAGAGTCACCAAGATCTCCCGCCACGGTGGATCACGATAATCGTGCAACACGAAGGCTCCACCAAGTCCTCCGCGTTTTGGTGGGCAGACTTGAACACTTGAGGGTCACCACGTCCTCAGTGGTTTGGTGCTGGATCAGAATCGCTACGGGGCACCAGGTCCGTCGCGATGTGGTGGGAAATCTTGATCACGGGAGGGGTCACCATGCCCTCCGTGCCTTGGTACTTAAGCAGCTGATGCTTGAGCTGTCCGAGCGCGAGGGTGTACCATGTCCTGGCGCCTTGGTAGATAACTGGAACACTGGAGGGGTTACCGGATCCTCCGTGCTTTGGCAGCGAGATCTTGAACGCGATGGGTCCGCCAGGTCCGTCGCGGCTTGGTGTGTGATCTTGTGTACACGCAGGGGTCACCAGGCCCCAGATGCTGCAGCGTAGTTGATAATCTTGGTGGTATTCGCCAAGCACGGCGCTGCTTCCGCGCCCGGCGTACAGGAACACCCCATCCCTTCTTCTCGGCCCCACGCGGGGGGACTTCGCATCCGAAAAGGGGGATCCTCCGAAGAGGCTTCCGGAGACCACTTTAGCCAATCGGCGCGAATTGCGAAGTGGTCCTAGAGTATTATCTACATCCATCTTGTAGGCGAGGGGACCCACCTCCCCCCGCGCGGACACCCTGCACGCATGCGCCGCCCCGCTGCTCCTGCCGCTGCATCTTGTAGGCAAGGGGACCCGCCTCCCCCTGCGCGCGGACGCCCTGCACGCATGCGCCGCTCCCACTTGCTTGCCTGGCTGCTTCTTTTTGTGTGTGAGCCCACTCATGTCGTTTTAGCCAATAAAAGAAAAAATATATTTTTGACCAATCAACACGTGTAGGCACGCTGTCGGCACCGTGTCGGCACCGTCACGGTATGGTGGAAAATTAATGTATCGACCACTGAGATAGTAGCTCAATAAGCATTTAGAAGAAGTTTATGAAATTGGGAGGCACATACTCCTTCCTTGTCATTGACACTGGCAAGAATTCCCAAAGCCTATTACATTTCTCTCAATAAACAATAATGAGAAAGACTCAAGGTGATACAAATACACCAAAGAAAAGGAGATACGCTAAAGCAGGTTTCCATCCTAAAAGGTTTCCTGAACATCCATACGCAAAGTAAAATACTGCCACAAAGTGCACACTAGTAATTTGTACGCACAATACAAATAAGCGAACAGGTTTTCCTGAGTAGCCCACATATCTATTACATGTCATACTGCACAAGAGCAAAAGTAACGCTGCACCAAATGCCAAAAGGCAAGAATAGCAATATCACGTGACAAATACCTATAAACATACGGACACACGGTACCATTACTATCAGCATATTTGCTAAAATATCTTAAGTATTGCTAGGCCCAACATGGTAAAACTACATGACGTTTGCGACGCACGTTCCTCGTTGTGGGAGTCTATTAAGGTATGCATCTCCGACGATCCGTATCTACGCATTATCATAGTACTCAAGTAGTACTAGGGATTTGTATCCCGTGCAATGTAGACCAGTCAAGGTATGACAGATAAGGGGTTATTATCCCCGCCGAGGACTTCCAGTCCTCACTTCTTAACTTCTCAACTTCTCCTTTGGACCTCCAATACACAAGCCATCTTCCAGACCGACTTCCTCCTCAAGAACCCTATCTTACCTTACTCTTCGCGCTATCCTCCGCTGTCCTAATCCTCTTGTCAAGAGATTCCCATGAAGTCTCGTGAGGTATCGAGTACAGATGATGATCCAGTGCAAGCACGTAGTTCAATAGGCCTCAGCCTTAACCTGGGTTCAGACCAGCGACAGCAGCAACTTCAACAATTATCGAGACAGTAGTGAACCCAGGTAACAGAGAGTATGGGTACGAACCTGAGTAGTGGGTGAGCGAGCGAGCTCATTTTGGAATCTAAAGAAAAGGAATAAAGTCGACTCCTGCTCTGGCCAAGCAGACGTGGGCTAACGTGTTTGGTGGCATCGAGTAGTTCCTCGGGCACCTTAACCACACTCTTCCAAGTGCTTTCAAGACGTGATCTCGGGCACCTCGACACACAAAACCAAGACTTCCTTTGCCTAAGTGCTTCCAACTCCAATCTTCCGGCTCACTACCAGTGAGTTGGAAGATTGCGACATTGTAGAACTTGGCTTCGATGCAACCAAGAAATACTGCGCGAAGAATGTTGCGGAGCGATACGCGCCAGTGCGGCACCAGCTGGATGGAAATCATCGCAGCGCCGAAAATGAAAGGATTGACCACCTGGAGACAAGGTTTGATGAATCACATGATGATCTGAGAGCTTTCAGCACGAATATCAACGCGACAATGAATCAGTTGAAAACAGAGATCCACACAGAAATGGCAGCTTTGAATCACACAGTGACGGGGCTAGTCCAAGGGATGACAAAGCTGACGGAAGGGCTCAACCAAGTGCGTCAAATGGCACAAGATGCGCAACGCCTGGCACAAGCAGCAAGTAATTAACGCACAACCGCAGCACCGCGAATGTCCGCCACACCTGCAGAAGCAACAAGTAATGAATCACCAACACAAGCGACTCCGGTTATGACGCATGGTGGATTCACTGGTGTTGGAGTTACTGGAAATAGGGCAATTGCGTCTCCAGGGTTGAATTTAAGGAAGATGGATGTGAAGCCTCCCATATTCGTTGGAGATATCGATGGGATCAAAATAAACAGCTTCATATTTCAGTTTGAGACGTATTTCCGACAAAAGGGATACGATCTGCTCCAGAATGATGACAGATTGGCATGGGAACTTAATCAGTGCGTGCAAAAGAATGCACTAGTCTGGTACGAGCGATACATGACGGATGAATCGACACTAAAATTGTGGAGTGCGATGAAGTTGGACATTCATAGAGCCAAACTTCCAAGATAAAATTAGGAACAAGTTGCTGAAAATTAAGCAAACTGGTGGTTATATCGGCTACGTTGGCAAGTTCCGAGAGCTAAATAGGATTGTCCAAGTTGACGAGATCACCGCAATGAATTTGTTTTTGAATGGAATCTCTGATGTGTCGATGAAACGAGAGATACTTAGGAAAAAAAACCGTGGCTTATATGGAGCCATCCAGGAGGGATTTCTCGAGTGGGAACTCAAAGATAAGAGCTCCGCTGACAACAAGTCCACAGAAAACAAGTCGAAAGGCAAAAAGTGGAATGGTGCTCCGTCTCAACAGCCCAAACAAACCCCGCCAGTTGCACGCAAATCGGGAAATGGCGAACGAACCAACAACACCAACGCAAAAGCTGACAAGAATTGCAGTTACTGCGGTCGCGGTCCACATAGAGTGGAGGATTGCTGGTTTAAACATCCTGAAAAGCGCCCAAAAGGAAACACCGACGTGAATAAGAAAATATTCGCTATGTTGGAGCGCCTGGTGGTTGGGGGAAATCAAGCTCGTGAGGAACGTGAGCATTTAAACGAGTAAGCCTAGTCAATGTGGAGCGATTGAATGGGCATATGAGAAAGCTCAGCCACCTCTAGGACAAATGTTATTTGGAGCCTGTGAGTGAGATGAGCGAGATGGATGAACCAAGATAAAGTGAAGGAAATATGAAAACACAAGAAACCCAGAAAAATGAATGCACAATGTTTACTTGTGTGACGCCTGAGGTGAAAAACAGGGAATTTCTTTTCGAAGACGATCCGCTTACTAAGCCAAGTGATTCATTGATTCTGCCTCGTCAATATTGTTGTTTGTTGCATACGACTAGTACTATTCAGTACTCTCGAAATGATCTGGTTGTGACCAATTCCAACTTTATCGACAGAGGCGCGACTATCAATGTTGTACGCCCCGAGTTTTTCAGGAGAGCTGGTTTAAACGACAAAATCAAAGATCATGAAGTGGAGATGCCGATTACATTGGCGAACAAGCAGGAGATGAACATTCGGAAAAGAACCGTGCGATTGCATTTGTTCATTGATTCATTTGATAGTTACGTTGATGACGTTTTAGTGCTTCCGGTACCTGAGAATCAGGATATTTTGCTGGGAATGCCCTGGTTGAAAACCGCAAACCCTGATATTGATTGGATCGAAGAGACTGTGAAGCCAAGACAAGCATCACCAACGACAAACGACAAAATAAAAGCCAGAAAAATTAAACAGAAGAAAGTGAAGCCTCAAACCGCAAGAATGCCTACAACACCTGCTCTGAAGATTGGAGGACAAAGGTTTTCTGTGAGTGGGAGTAATGAACTCTCAGGTAGCAAGTATTTCAAGCATGGGTTTTGCTCAGTAATTAGCGGAGAAACCAAGTACATCACAAGCAAGCTGTTCAAGCGTTCTTGCGTAAGCCTCATGAGGTAGATTGTGTATTTGTGCTTCGGCCTGTTACGGAAAAGGAGAAAATGGATTCAGAACAAGTAATGACCGACGTTGAGGATTATAAAGGGCAGCCAGTGTACCCAGTACTAAAACGGCACAAAACAGTGTTTCGACAGACTCTTCCGTGTCAGTTGCCGCCTGAAAGTCATGGTACCCATAAGATGGAGGTAGACACAAATGAACCAATATTTCGACAGCAATGGCGACAGTCACCCGCTCAAGAAGCTGAAATTCGAGCGTGGGCAGAAGAAATGCTAAAAGCTGGACTGCTTCGTTCCTCCTCGTCGCCACATGGAGCTCCTACATTCTGCGTGAAAAAGCCTGTTGGTTGGCGCATAGTTCATGACTACAGGGCGATGAACAATCACACCATTCGACGAACCTTGCCGATGCCGCGAAAAGATATAATATTTGAGAGCATGCAAGGAAGTTTTTGGTATAGTTGCATGGATTTGCTGAGTGGCTATTATCAATTTCGAATGAATGATTCGGATATCAAGTACACCGCATTCCAAACACCTGATGGATTATTTGAATACCTGGTGATACCAATGGGTTTATCAAATGCACCTGCAACCTTTAACGATGGGATTCGTAAATTACTCAAAGACTTAGCTGACTTCTGTCTCTCCTACTTCGATGATATTTACGTCTTCACACGCTCTCGAGATATGGATACTCATCTAGCCGCGTTGGATCAAGTAGTAACACGTCTCGAGGAGAATAAATTTTACGTGAAATTGACCAAGTGTGTATTCTGTTCAGCTGAGATACCTTGCTTGGGAGATCACATTGGGCGAAATGGGGTTAGAATCGATCCGAAGAAGGTAACAGTAATTCGAGACTGGCCACGACCCGCTACAAGAAGTGAATTGCAATCATTTTTGGGAACAGCAACCTATGTGCAGCGGTTCTGTGATGGGTTTGCCCACGATGCTGGACCTCTGTTTGATATGCTGAAAACCAAACGACGAAAAAGATTAAAGCAAAATTGGAGTGGACTCCTGAGTTAATACAGCACTTTGATAAGCTCAAGAAGCGAATTTCTGACGCGCCAGTCCTAGCAATTGCAGATTTTTCGAAACCATTCTATCTTCGAATGGATGCAAGTGACTTTGCTATTGGAGGAGTTCTTTTTCAATTAGAAGAGCATGATGGCGATCTGGTCGAACGACCAGTAGCATTTCAAGGGCGGAAATACAAAGTTGCTGAGAAGAACTACTCAATCCGAGAGAAGAGTTATTAACGATTTTGTTTGGGTTGCGAGTCTGGCGTGTCTATCTTCTCGAAAAACCATTTATTGTTGAGACCGACCACAAATCGCTTGAGAGTGTGTTCTCACAGATGAGCATTTTGCGACGAATTGCGAGATGGTATGCCGAGCTGAGTGAATATCCTGTTACATTTAAATACATACCTGGCTCATCAAATACTGTGGCAGATGGTATTTCGCGACGCGCTGATTTTCAAGATTAACGTTCGCTGGAAATGATTGTTGCGTCTGCTGTAGTGCATGATCGTGTGAAAAAAGGAATTACGTCCGTGGTCGACAAAGCTATCGCTAGGTATAGCGAAGATGCTCACACAGACACCAATATACAAATACTGAAGGGCAATGAATCGGCTTCTGAAACAAACGTCAAGTACATCGAGCGTTATTTTATCGACGGGAAGAAATTGATATACTGTGGACCGAATGATGATGCACCGCGACTGGTAGTGCCAGTCATTGAGGAATTAATAAATGCGATACTGTTTGAGTTTCACGACGTCGAAGTATATGGGCATCCTGGAATCGAGAGGACACTTCGACTTGTCGAATCACACTATTACTGGAGACATATGATTAGGAGTATTAGGGCTTATGTCAAGTCGTGTGAGACGTGTCAGCGAACGAAGGCCAGAAATACGAAGCCACCGGGTTTGCTTCAGAGTCAACCTATTTCACGCGGCCGATGGACACACGTGGCCATGGATTTCATAGTTGCTCTGCCTACCACCCGATCGAAGTTTGACTCAGTGCTTGTAGTTGTGGACCAACTAACTTAACGGGCTCACTTCGTGGCATGTCGAGGTACAGCAACGGCACGAGAGGTTGCTGAACTGTATCGCGACCGGATTTTTGTCTTACGCGGAATTCCAGTGGAGATATTATCTGACAGAGACCCTAAGTTTACGGCTACAGTTTGGACAACCATATGTGGAATGTTGGGGACTAGACAAAAGTTGACGACCGCTTTTAGACACCAAGCAAATGGAGTTACTGAGCGCCTAAACCAAACGATCGAAAATTATTTGCGAGCGTTTTCGAATGGAGCATCAACAGATTGGGACTCCTACCTCTCGCTTGCAGAATTTAGCTATTACTCGCGATATCAACAGTCAATTGGGATGGCTCCATTTGAAGCTGACTTAGGATATCTGCCATCAACTCGAGCAACATTATTGTGCCCACCAAGAGCAACAGGAGCTGAGCGACAACGCCAGACTTTGGGGAAGACGCTCCTCGAGAATCAGGCAGATCGACTGGCTACTGTTCGTCGGGAGCTCCAACGAGCATCCGATCGCATGAGTGAACTACAACAATAATCGGCCGGTGCAATCCTTTGATGTGGGGGAGGAGGTATTACTGTCAACTGAGAACCTTGCAAACTACCATACTGGGACAACCAAACAGAAATTAGGAGCTCGATGGATTGGTCCGTACGCTATCGTGAATCGCCTCGGACATGACTATTATGAACTGAAGCTACCAAAAGATGTCAAGTTTCACCCCGTCTTCCACACAAGTTATTTGAAGCCGTACGTTCACAGTGATGACAGAGAGCAGCGGACTTTTAAAGTACTGCTTCCGGACAATACTGAAGGAGAATTAGTGGAGGATATTGTAGACTACATGCGCATTCGTGGCAAGACCATGTGCAAGGTCAAGTGGCTCGGACAGGCTCGACACACTTGGGAACCCCTCGAAAACTTGAAATATGTTGGCGACGTGATCAATCGTTTCATGAGCGCAAGATATCGAGGAGGGTCTCTTTTTAGCGGACGGCATGTCACGAGATTCCCATGAAGTCTCGTGAGGTATCGAGTACAGATGATGATCCAGTGCAAGCACGTAGTTCAATAGGCCTCAGCCTTAACCTGGGTTCAGACCAGCGACAGCAGCAACTTCAACAATTATCGAGACAGTAGTGAACCCAGGTAGCAGAGAGTATGGGTACGAACCTGAGTAGTGGGTGAGCGAGCGAGCTCATTTTGGAATCTAAAGAAAAGGAATAAAGTCGACTCCTGCTCTGGCCAAGCAGACGTGGGCTAACGTGTTTGGTGGCATCGAGTAGTTCCTCGGGCACCTTAACCACACTCTTCCGAGTGCTTTCAAGACGTGATCTCGGGCACCTTAATAACAATCTTCTGAGTGCTTTCAAGACGTGATCTCAGGCACCTTAATAACAATCTTCTGAGTGCTTTCAAGACGTGATCTCGGGCACCTCGACACACAAAACTAAGACTTCCTTTGCCTAAGTGCTACCAACTCCAATCTTCCGGCTCACTACCAGTGAGTTGGAAGATTGCGACACCTCTGCAAATCATTACTTTAACATATCACGATCCATATATTTCGCTTACCACATGGGGATGCCATCAGGTTTATTGCAGCACGAGGGTATACGCACACCTAGCTCTGGATTAAGCATATTTCGCTTGCGTACTCCATGTCCAGATGTGGACTTGAGCAAAGAGGGGGGTCGGCTCGGACGACGCAGCATGGTAACTAAATCAACAGAAGACACAAGACTTAGCGTGAGTTCCGGAAAAACGTGGGCCTCACTTGAAGTCGTGAGTCTAGTGTACTCCGCAGACATGTTGTGTGAATTTCACTACACACTAACGAACAGTAAGTTGTGTTTGTAAACGTGCTAGTCTGTTTGTGCTTCCTACAATACTAAACACAGCTACAATGTAGCTGCTAATATTGGTGGCGCGGTGGAGAGAACTGATAGGCAGCTTGACCATTGGGAAAAGAAGAAGGGATGCGTGCAAGCCAGAACTGACTTGAGATGGCATCTGGCGGTGCACGAGTCCTTGTCAGCCTGTCATTGCTCGGACCAAGCGAGCCAAGGGCAAGCTCTAGAATGTGCCAATGAGAGCCGCCTAACTCCCACATACATGTTGGCCAGATTAGCTAAGCACTAACTAGAAACAGTGGTGCTAGCAGTACAGTTGGTGCATGTGCGAACACTACGTGAGTCGCATGAAGGCTTGAGCCAAGCAGGAACCGTGCGTGTTAATCGAGCAACCAGTGACGGCTCTGGGTAACTTCGACAGAACTATCCTTCCCTTATAGCATTCTGGATTCTAATAGTACAAGTCAGTGCCTATTGTCACGCTTCTAACTACTGTAGTAGCAGTAGCGGATTTTGTTTTGCAAAGTAGTACATTATTATAGTATTTTACTGTTATTATAATGATGCTTTATAATACCCGGTAAACTATTGGCAGCCAATGTCTACAGAGTTGTTGATCGCTGACGCTGACGCAGCGGCTATCCGATAAGTTTTATCTGAAATTTCTCCGAGCTGTGAAGCCCCACAAACTGTGCTATTAATAACGTTTGCAGTATTAAAATACATGTAATACAGTCCGCGAATGCTACCTATAATAAGGGAAATGACCAATGAAGGGCCGCCGATCAATAACTGATTCATTTAGGGGCCGCAATGGTTGGTGCCGTGAAGACGACGAAGGAACCACCAACGAAGTCCTCCAGAACAGATTTCCACTCGGACACCCATGATAAGGTATGTGTCAGTGGATTGCGTGAGTCTGAAAGTGTGTAGAAAGCTGCGCTCGTGGACTCCCATCACCGATGAGCCCCACGTGGGCCTCGCACCGACTCAGCGCTCTTCAGCATAGAAAAGCTATCATACATAGTGATCAGCCGCGGTCGATATGGAGCTAGAAGCTCTTTCCTCTATAATACCACCACACTGTCGGCTCTGGCGAGGAGACCTCTGCCCTAGCGCTGTGGGAACGTGTTGGTTGTGCGCTATCGCCCTCGTTGTTGGTCACTTTGTACCGTATTTAGTTACGCTATCGCCTTCTACACGTTTGTGAGGGCCCTCCGTACGAGGGCCCTCGTTAGTTTCTCCCATCACCGGTACATGTGCATGTGTGTACATACTATACATATGCCATAATACATGTGCCGTAGTATGTGCCGTAATACGGGATGGTAGTCGTATTACGTTTTGGAAAGTGTGTCCGTGGTACGGCGTGAGTCTTGTGGATACGGTACCGCACATCCAAACAAGACGCAGACTTGTCACTTTGAAACTGGACAGGAACGTTTTGCCGCCAACAAGAAGAGCATGGACGGCAGCGCTCTCTATCCGCCGAACGTCCACACGCTAAGCGACGATGTGATCGGAAACGTGATGTCATCGCACCTCTGGCCCAAACCTGGAGTCGGTCGTGCCGGAGACGACGAAGCCTGGAGCTCAAGGACGATAAACTACGCGAGTTCAAGACCACAGTATTTCCAACAGCTATTTAACAACGTCACCCTCCAGGCATCTGCTGCAGCTCCTATCAAGCACAAAGGCACGCTGGACCCCTCACAGCCTGTCGGCATAGAGAACCAATCCGCTGATAAAGTACGGGTCACAGAGGAAAATGCTGATGCGGAGCTCCGCCGGCAGCGCCGTCGGACGAGCATGCAGAGGTACCGGAAAAAGCTCCAGGACCATGCAATCGCTCTAGAGCGTGACGTCGGAGAGCTACGAGAAGAAATCCAAAAGCTCCAGCTCCAGTGCCAGGCTCTCTATTCTGGTGTCCCCACCGGAACGACTGCCTTGGTTGTGGTGGCAGAATACTTTCGCCTGTTCCGCTACGGCTTGAAAGGGTCCGCCCCAACGAACGACCTTGGCAGCAGCACACACGTGGCCCCGGACACGGTTGTTTCTAGCGTGCAACGCGATTTCCTCCATGCAGCGGTATCACCGGATGTGGTGGGCGAGACGGGATTCGGCGTCGAGAGGCTCATTGAGGACTACCGGCGTCTCGCTCTCTACCTGCCAGACTCGGACACCCAACTCGTGCGCCTCGATACCGGTCCTGGAGACTCATTAACCGCCACCGCAGCAGTCGCAATCGTCGTCACGGCGAAGATGCTGCACTTTGCATTTCCTCACCTCGTCCGCGATGGAGACCGAGGTCAGTGGTCACAGCTTGCTGCCACGTTGCTCGGCCAGCGGTTCGTGCTGCGTGGCTCGATCCAGTTCAAGTGGGACAGCGTGACAAGCCGCGTGAAGCTCGTGCAGACCAGAGCAGACCTCTTGACTCCGATTCTGCGATTACTGGGCGACTTGGAGACCATCTCCCGCGTGTTCGCGCTCATTACTCCAAAGTGTATGCTATTACCTAGTATAGCTCACTGGGCAAGTCTTAAATGCTAGTTTGTTTCTAGCAGGTTAACCCGGCTACAATTTTTTTTTGCGTAACATCTAATGGAAATACCTGGTACTGGAAACAGAGGGCAGGCGCGTAATTTTAGGCCAATTCCTTGAGCTTAGGCTCTGGGCCAAGTGTTGGTATGCGTGTTTGGCTCCCCCACGCGGTTAGGCTCGCTGTCGCCGCAGATGAAAGGCGTTCTTTGGCTCGTGCGGCGGACTGTGTGAGGCCAGCATCTTCTTCAGTGCGGGCACCCAGGGCGGCGGCCAGGAGACCACAGGCTGTATAATACATGCATACGGAATGGCCACTCGGAGTCCTGTTGGTAATCTCTAAGGTGACCGTATGCTAACCGGTTGAAGGCAAACTGAGCTGGAACTCCTCACAAATTAAGACTTTTTCTGCCCTGGCATTCATCAGGAAGAGTTCACGCGAACAACTGCAGGTGTGACGTTTGCAATTCACGCATCGCTGCAATGCCATCCGTCTCTCCCAAGTCGTTTTCGTTTTTCAGTGATGTACATTGATGTACATTGATGTCACTTAGCTGTGCTAACGACTTTCTATATCCGTCCTAGCTACCGCCCGTGTGCTGTTTGCTAGCCATACTGTCTTTCTCAAGTCACCCGGCCCATACTACATGTACAGTATTCATGACGACGACACTTACTACCTGTACACTACTGTATCAGGGATGCTTTAGATGCGCTTACTACTCGACTTGGCAGTGCCAAGTTGGCACCCAAGTTCGCCAAGCCCAACCCAACAGAGATTTCCCACGCTCGTGCTCTGGAGTGGCCCAAGTTCCAAGACCGTGAGAGAAATGCAGCAATGCGTCTGCACTACACTTTTGCTGCTACTTGTTGTGGCACTCATATCAGGTGGCAATGCTGGTTTAGCGACTACATCCTCGAAACCCCCTTTTTAGGCGAGCTGAGACTGTCGTAGACAAGGGCGACGGCAAGTTACATGAATTCGCCTCATTTCAAGCAATTTGTTGATGCTGGGACACTAGCGTAGTACAGCAGCGCACAGACTCGAGCTTATGGTGTCCAGCAGACTGCTATCGACAGGAACTCAGAGCGTGTTGTTTTTACATTAATCAATGCAAAGGGCATACATTTTCCCGCGTTGAGTTCCACTGGGGGTGCCATTTGTGTTTCTCTATGACCTTCTGTCCAAGGTTTGGATTGAGTAGTACATTTGACGAATTTCTCTGGCTGCATGGTTTGGTTTTCAGCACGAGCTTGAAGTGGCATGGCTGAATTTTGGTTGTAAAGTGTTCGTGTCGGGATCACTTCGCTGGTCGCACAAACGCGTACAGCTGAATGAAAGCTGTATTGAGGAACTAATGCATACAAAACCCGATGAAAACGCACAATTTCCGAACTGCAGCACTGTTGTCTGATGCTGTGGGTCATCGGCAAGCTCCTCTGACGTCCAACGCTCAAACAATAGGTAGAAGTCGACCCAGAGACCCTCTACGCCAAGAGCCAAATAAAAAACAACGCTGCAGCAACGTAGTTCTAATCACATAGATGCCCACTTGGCAAATTATGTCTTCTGCAGTGTCATGGCGACCCTTTTAGTACTCCACAAGCTCGTTGTCGACAACAGCATCGTTGCCAACTCTCTATCTCTACAATTCCTCGTAAGTTCCTCATTAACGATTGTTTTTCTCTTCAGGATGCTTCTTGCAGACGACAAATTTGAACTGGGGCGCTAACACCTCGAAGACATCGTCCATTGTCCGTCCATTGTTCGTCCAACTCTAGAGCTGCGCATGGCTGTCCAACTTGAACGATTTGCCATCATCTCTCTCGTCAGCGTCACCGCTTTCAATACTATCACTTCTCAGCCTGTTGCCGGGAGGGTTCGTCGGATGAGATGTCCGATTCAGCGGCAGGTGAGGTGACTTCAGCACTTGCGAGGAGAGAGAAAAACAACAGCCACCAGCACGGGATACTGCAGCCGCGTACTTCAAGTATAGCTCAACTTCTTCTTAGTTAGATAGAGCCTAGCAATTCCTTCGAAACTTGAACAATGAGCGCCGTAAAATGAACTGCGAAGAAAGCGAAAGTTGACAACTGAGAGTGCGAGATTCTGGGGAGCAGAGCGGTATCTCGCTTGATACTGGAGTATTATCATATATATTTTTATTCGGTGAGGTATAGTGTGTTACTGACCCCGGTGGGGATAGAACTACTGGATTACTATCATGCGCGCGAGGTCAGCTGAATAAAAGCAAGTGGTGTATTCGCTAGTTGGTGAATAGACAGTTGAATCGGCATGCAAGCCCAACAACCTAAAGACGGTCGGGCCACGCCAACTTGAACTTCTCAAGGTATGTACCATGCAACATCTTGCCTTCTAAGGAGCTACCCGCAATCTTGGAGACAGCTTCAGGGTCCTTCCTGGCAAGCACCCACTTGCTCAACAGCGAAGCCTGCATGTCTGTGGCAATCTTCTCCGTCACTGGGTCTTTCTTCGCCGCAACGAGCATTTTGGACAGCGCGTCGTCACCGAAGTTCCTTCTGAACGTGTCGATCATCGATACCTGGTTCTTTCGGGACAATCCCGAGTTCAGATCGTCCATGTACTTGACCCACGCGTTCAAGTTCGGGTTCTTAAAAACCTTCTCTGCTCCAACGTTCAGGTTCAGTGTCTTGAAGGCGTCGTCTGCAGAAAGCCCCATATTCTTCCAGCCCTCCAACTGCTTAGTTTGCAATGCCGTCGCGGCTTCCTTCGTTTTAGGCATCTTCAGTCCAGCCTCGAGCATCTTCGACAGAACCTCGTCGCCGTATCGACTCGTCAACGAAGTAACCATAGCTGCGTCTGGATGCCTCCGATGGATGAGTCGGACGTACGCGGCCCAAAGCTTGAAGCTCGAGTTGCCCAATAGCTTGGTACCAGCCTTGTCCAATTTCAACTTGGACTTTGAAGACTTTTTTCTGTTGGCATACTTCAGGAGGTTTTTAAGCGTGCCCTTCTTGTTCGTGACTGCTTCGACACCGGGGGTGACTCTGATGCTGACCCCCCTCTCTCCATTGCCCCAATCTGCGACAGTGCTAGTCCTTAAAAATCGTGCCACGTTCTTCTCAGCAACAATGGAGCTTGATGCAGACAGCTTCGAGTTCGTTGCAGCCGATACAGCATCGACAGCGACAACAACTAGCAGCACAATGTGGTGGAGACGCATGACAAACAATTGTTATTGGAAGCGTGAGTACCGGCACCGCTGTGGAGGGCGAGTTGTCAAGTGAGGAATTAACGCCTGTACCAAATAACCTGCGCATACAGTTCCCTGTGCTTGTATTGATTACATGCAGCTTTCTACCCGAACCAAGCGTAAGCTGCATCTTCGTCCTGAGGCACTATTACGTCCTACATGTATCATAAACTCTCAGAGCAATTACAGATGCCCCCCGCCAAATCTGCAAAGGTCAGACCAATAAAGACTGCGAGGTTGCAAGATTCGCACAGGTGCCATATAGATGCAAAAGTACTAAGTTACTCTGAATTTATTGTTTCCATGTGCTAGAAGCTTCCCGCATCGCGACATGTTTCCTCCACGATGCATCTACCTCAGTACATCCCATCCCGACCAGTTTCAAATCCCATGTACATCTGTACTACCTGTGCGATGT
This sequence comes from Phytophthora ramorum, assembly GCF_020800215.1. Taxonomy (NCBI): domain Eukaryota; phylum Oomycota; class Peronosporomycetes; order Peronosporales; family Peronosporaceae; genus Phytophthora; species Phytophthora ramorum. The sequence continues at coordinate 1,788,114 of NW_027150656.1, forward strand.
AGGTAAATTGCTGTTGCAGGTGCACATTTACCGGGGACATCTGTACCGTAATAGTCCATCTGGCATCGTCAACAGTGATAGCGTGAACTTCATGAAGGCTCCGTAACCACTATTAACCATCCCCTTGGGATTTCCAGATGGAGACAGCGGATGCAGCTTCAGATCGGTATAAACCCACCTGTTATTCCTGCCTATTAATAAAGGTACTCTTATCTCAGGTTGAATTTTAAATGCTGCTGAGGACTCAGTGAACCGATTCCCACAGGTTTTATCGCACAAATTCCGTGTAAAATGGACCATAAACGGTCACGTTTGCTAACATTTTGCTCGAGCCAACTCGACAGATGCGGGAATCTGTCGAGGGTATCCCCCCGCTCCTGACAAATTTATAGGCTATCTAGAATCGTGTCTAAACCCACATAAGGGAAATGCTGCGGGAATCGGGTCCAAATACAGATGTCCCCGGTAAATGTGCACCTGCAACAGCAATTTACCTACATCGCACAGGTAGTACAGATGTACATGGGATTTGAAACTGGTCGGGATGGGATGTACTGAGGTAGATGCATCGTGGAGGAAACATGTCGCGATGCGGGAAGCTTCTAGCACATGGAAACAATAAATTCAGAGTAACTTAGTACTTTTGCATCTATATGGCACCTTTGCGAATCTTGCAACCTCGCAGTCTTTATTGGTCTGACCTGGAGGGGACGTCTGTACCGGTATTACCGTATTTGCAGTAGGTTTTAATGAGGTCCTCTATTTGTGTTTAACTTTCCGTATTTGCAGTAATAGTGCTGAGCAAAATATACAGAGGTCCCTCTCAATAGTCGCCCTGACCTGTAGAGAAGCAGGAAAATGGGAGGGGTCAGATCAAACTCCTGACTTCAGAACACCGCATAGGTGTTCTGAAAGCAGGGATTCCAAAATGCGGAAATAGAAAATGGCACACTGTACCACAATTATCCGCCCAATCAGATGTTCACAAGGTGGTAGCTCAGAATGATGATGGCGCTCCTTGATAATTAGGTTATGAACCGACTCGATCGCGGCTTGATCGTTTCCTGACGACATATTATATTAATAATAATACATGTACAATAAAACACATTGTGGTCTTGACGGCCAGCAATCAAAAAGAGAAAGCGCGTTACCAACACAGAACGGCGGCTCCTATAATACGAGAACGCATTGAAAACACCGGCACACTAAGTGTATGAGAACACCGCAAAAAATATACATGCCCCAAACTACGGCAAAACACATTGATTTATTGATTAACACAGAAAACTCGGGTACCTCCACACAACGAGAGAAACAGGGCTTCAATGTCTAGCTCTCTGTGGCCGCGGAGAACTTGAGGAACAACCCCAATGAGTAACGGGCATTCTCTTGAATTCCCCTAGATGCTGAAGAAAATCTGTAATGGGTCTGCTTAGACCCACTACTTAAGCTTACACGTGTGCGCACGTGTAGGAGGAAGCGTAGGAGTAATTTACTTAAGTTCAGTATACTTGTATCCGCAAGTATACTTAAACCTAGATAAAGGAACCGAACGATAGCTTTGGTGCCAAATGAGAACTGTATTGATTGTAAATGGGGTTTCCTCCTAAAACTGATATTTCTAATGAGAGGTTCTGCCATTGGATGGCTGGCAGAACCCCTATCTATTGAATGACTCTCATTGGTAGAAAGGTGTTACTTTCTACCAGTCATATACCTTTTGCTATGAATGTGGACCACCCTGTGGAGTGGTCAACCTGAATGTATCCAATAGTGCATGTTGCACTAAGGTAGGAGGTGAACCGACTGTGTAGCCCCGCTACACCATCCCCCCGTTAGGATTTGACGTGCCGGTCTCGACACGTCAATCCGTATTTTCTTCGGGAGAACACGTGCTCATTCCCAATGAGCACGCCAACGACGTCTTCGTCTAAGACGCCGGCCGCTTCGGCAACAGCAAGTGCTGTCGTCGCCTCCAAGGCGACGACGGCCGCTGCCTCAGCCACGACCGCTACTGGCATCGCCTCGACGGCGATGCCGACAAGCGCGGCAACAGAGAGTCGTCTCTCTGTTGCTGGATACCACTCGAGATGGCATGAGAAACATGCCATCCGAAACAAGACAGGCAAGATCATTGCTGTCGAAACCGGAGTGGGCATCTACTCTCCGGGTGGAGAGGGAGTTCCCCTCGACTACGGAAGCGAAGTCGAGGAAGGGGAACTCGAAGGAGACAAGGACATCTTGTCTCCGGGCCACACTGACCCCAATGTGGGTCTGCGTCGTCCACGCGAGGACGACCCGAACGCTTCGAGCTCGAAGCGTTCGCGCAGCGGCAGTGGAACACCGCTCGCTGCCGCTGGAGCCTTGTCGACTCCGCGGGATGGAGATGACTCCACTCCATCCGCTGCTGTTGCGGCCTCGCGCACTGAACCAGTGCGTGAGCCGTGGATGCCGTCTCAGTCTGAGATCGGCAGCCGATTCGGTGCGACCGCGCCACCGAATCTGTACGCGCTGTATTCGTGCAACGCCATCGTTGACGATGACGTCGCGAAGCGAGTACACTTTGATCCGTTAACGAATCAAAGGCGCGACTACTACATCGGGCTCTTCCATGAGCTCCGATGGTTTGCGAGCAAGAAGACTTCTCGCAGAAGCAAAGTGCCCGAGTGGCAGGCACTTTGTCAAAGTTGGAGTGCCTTTGTTGAAAACTTCAACAAGAACCCCGCTGGCTATCGCGACCGGATTAGCCAGGCGCGGGAGCGCTACGAGAAGTTCTCGAAGCGTGGTAAACTTGAACGACTGCACCATGGTGCAGTCGGTATTGGACTTCCTTGCGCAGTGCCTTATGACACTGCTTGTGAGTACTGCTACCCCGGAGCAGTACGCATCACCGAGCGGGACGTCAACGGGTACACGTCCATGTGTGTACCTGACGACCTCAAGACCCTGCGCGCCAGTTTTCAGGCGCAGGCGTCTTCTAGTGCTGCGGATAATCGCAGCACTTATCCGAGTGCTGTAGGCGACTACAGCGCTCGCCCAAGTTTTACGCCCTTCGGCGGAGGTGGCGGTGGCGGCCTTCGTACGCCGTCACCATTTCCGGAATGTCCTCCATCAGGACATTCCGTGATTCCCACGTATCGTGTTGGGGAGGAAATCCTCTCCGACGAATACGAAAATGAACCGGACCTCGGGTCTGGTTCCGATGACCAACAATTCGCTGGACGATCCAGCGAGTTGCCTCGCGTGCGTCTCACAACGGGGGTGGGGGCGGCGGGAAGACGCCCCGGGTTTGTTCAACCTGACCTTGAGTCTCGCCTGGAGGCTGTTGAACGCCTCCAAGCGTCGCAGTTCGCTGCTCTGCGTCAGGAGCTGAGCTTGTTGAAGGCTCAGCTTGCGGAGGTTGCGCAGACGGCCTCGAACGTAAAGGTCGAGGTCGGGACGAGGCTCTCTGCCGCTTTGAAGCGCGTCGCCGAGCTCGAGAGCGCTTTGGCGAGTCACCCGACGTAGGTGACTCGTGTTGTACGTACGGCTTCAGTCGCCCAACGTAAAACGTTGGGTGCAAGCGCGTGCTGGACGGTATGTCCAGTGTGTACGCGTTGCCATGCTTCGCCAACACGGTGAATGACCCAATGAAGCGCGGAGCAAGCGAGCTTGCTCTGAATCGGAAACTGCATGTTTAGCTAGGTTCTGAGTAACCAACAGAATTAATGAACACACTTAAAGTGTCTACGCCCGTCGTAGACACTGTGTTGTCGTTGCCAAGACTGCGCGCAGTACGTGCGCGAGTCGTCACAGCTGATACATTGCTCGTATCAGCGTGCTTATCCGGTTGTTTTAAATTAATCGGATATCCTCCTCCACTTAAGGAAGGAGCTACAGCACCGAGTATGCTCGGTACGCGTGGGTGCCTCATGGCATTCACGTAGAACCGTGTGTGTCCTGTCGAGATATGCACCGAGTTGTTGATGGCGAACTCCGCCATCGGCAAGCAGTCGCTCCATTGATGAAATGAGTGCGCGTAGCTCTTCATGGTGTCAACCAGCACGCGGTTGACACGCTTTGTTTGTCCGTCGGTCTGCGGGTGATCCGCAGTCGACATGGACAACTACGTCCCAAGAATTGTAAACACTTCTTGCCAGAATTGCGCTGTAAAGCGCGGATCCCGATCCGACACGATGTCGAGTGGCATACCATGGTGTCTAAACACCATGTCGACAAACAGACATGCCGTCTGTTTGGCTGTCACCTCGGCTGGTACTGCAGCAAGATGCACCATCTTGCCGAAGCGGTCAACAAAGACCACTATGCCAGTCCTCCGCTTGTTGTCTTGCGGAAGACCAAAAACAAAGTCCATTGAAATGGGCTGCCAGCACTCCGACGGAATCGGTAGTGATTGAAGCGGAGCCTGCGAGTTGGGCGCAGGCTTCACACGCTGGCATACCTCGCAAGCACGAACGTACTTGCGTACCCATTTGTACTGGTGACTAAAATAGAAGTCACGCGTGAGAAGCAAGTATGTCTTCTCACGGCCAGGATGTCCCGATGTCGGGGCATCGTGGTACTCGTACGTGATCTTGAGCTTCAGCTCATGATCATCCGGCACGACAATGCGATCTGCGTTGTCGTCGACTGCGCTATAAAGCAGCAGACCATTGTGTACACGATAACGGTGTACACGAGCATGAAGGTGTTTGGCCAGCTTCTGACGAGACTTGTCAGAAGGTGTGGAGAAGTACTCCAACAACTGCTTCGCATCCGGATCATGCGCGTATGCGGCCTTCACGTCATCCGACAAGGACGACGAGGGTGTAGCCGGCCTCTTGCGCCGCATAATCTGGTCGACGCGAAAGCGCGTCGGCCACGACATTCAACCTTCCAGGTTTGTACTCAACCTGGAAGTTGTATTCAGCAAAGAATGACAGCCACCGTGCCATTCTTTGTGATATGTGCGGCGACTTGATCGCCGTACGCAACGATGCGTGGTCGGTGTAGACCACGAATGGTCTACTCCCAAGTAGATACTGCAGCGGGGCTGCCGTAGCTTGCGTCAGAGGAAGACATAGACTCTCAGAGTCTTAGTTCGGTTGTAAACCTTGGTTCTATACCAGAACCAAGTACAGTATGTAGATATGCGATCTACAGACTCCTAGAGTTATTAATACCTTAAATAAGGCTAATAGACACTAGACTTCAAAACGTGAACTGATTTTTATTGTTGTTATTCGCGGCAGGGCCGCCAGTGGGGTAAATGTATAACACTCACTATCTACCATAGTGGAGCCTAGTAATATGCATGACGGGTGGCTGTGAGGCCACCAACCTAAGTCTCGTGTACACACACCAACTTGGGTGTGCACACCATTTGTGTGAAACACACTATTCGTGTACGATACACTAACGGGTACGTGTAACCCCGTTACACCCTCCCTCACCAGACTGTTGACACCACGTGTCGACACTCGTCACTTTCTCTCATCAGAGGTATCGCTGCTTGGTCTTCGGACCTCGCTCAAGAACTTTCCAAGTTCAACAAGCGCACCACGCCCGTGGCTTATCGATGGCTGGCAGCCAGAAAGCTTCTTGGTCTGTTGACCGTACTCCACGCTCCGCGTCTTTATCTCCGGGGCACAGCCCACGACAAGCAGCAGCACTGAGTGCCAACCGCAGCCCACGCTCCGCGTCGTCGCCGCCCGGGCACAGCCCGCCTAACACGTCCGCACGTAGTGCTTCCTCGGCTGCTGGCCACAACGCATCGGCACCTGTGGCGAGAACCACGCTCTCTGTGGCGGAGTATTACTCCAAGCAGCAGCTTAAACAAGCTCGCGTCGCTATGTCGGCCCCGAAAAGCTCGGCAGACGCGCCGAAGCCGCGTATTCGCCGCGCGAATGAAACCCTCTTTGAAGGCCTCGAAGAGGGAGAGGAGGTCGACTACGGCAGTGATACCTGCCTCCGGGAAGAGGAGGAGGAGCCTCCACGGGGTCGCACGACCGATAAGCGTGACCTACGCACGCCCAATCCGTTCGTAGAACGTAGCGACGCTGTGTCAGCTCTGACCGCGTTGCGGACAACGTCGTCACTCCCGTCGCGAGACGAGGACGAGCCTATGGAGGCCAACGTTGTCTCCAACAACCTCGACGAGGTCCAAAGCCAGCAACTGGCCGCGATGGAAGAGGCGCCCCGCGCCCAGCGTCCGATAGCACGGCCTCTGCTCCACCCGAGCCGCCGTGACTACGGCTTTGAGCCACGCGACCCCAACGAAGTGGCTCGCCTAGCGGCGTCGCAACTGTTGAATGACTATGTCATCGGACCCGCGGCCCATTCCAACGAAGAGGTCGCTCAGCGAGAAGACCTCCGCCAAAGGTTGCTGACGCCTCAGCTTACCACTCAACGCGAGTACCGTGAGCGCCTGCAGCTCCAAGCCCGGGGGGCGTCCGTGCCGCAAATGCGGACGTATCCAGTGGTCCTACTGGCTGGCGAACGCCAGGAGCAGGATGTCGCTCAATTCGAGCTCTGGGTGGAAGGGGCTCGTAAGCTCTCTTCCATTGTCGCGCTGCAAGCTAGCTTCAAGAAGGACGACGTCCTGTTAGAGCGTCGGCTCCGGTTCGCGTTCGCGAAGTTAAAGGCGAAACGCCAACTTCCTTCGGGCTTCCAGCCCCGCCCTGCGCGGGCTCCTCAACATGCTCCTCCGAGCTCTGCAGACCTTCCACAAGGTGGATCGTCGGCTGCAGCAGCCCAGGGTCAAAGCTTGAGCTCAGCTGTTGACCCCCTCGCTCCCCGACCTACTGCCGGGAAGCGGGTGGCGACCGACGCGCCGGTCGCGAGCCCCCAGGGCGCCGTCGATCGTTTCGATCAAAAGCGTCCACGACGTCAGGGCAGTCTTGCCGGAGGGGTACCTCAAACTCCCATGAGTTCTGCGAGTGGGGGTACCCTCGCCACTTCACCAGATACTGGTATTGATTTTGGCGGCGACGCCGAGCCACAATCCGTTCCACATGGAAGTGGCGATTGCCCTGCTCATCGAGCAACGCCGGTGGCGGACGCTGAGTTGCACTGGGTGCATCGTTCGGAGCTTGAGGACGCTTGGAACGCGATGGGATCGCTGCGCCGGGAGGTCGTACGTCTCCGTGAGACTCTCCATCAGGCCGAGAACGCCTATGATCGCTCATGGCATGAGATTGATCAGCTCCGGGAGCGCGTCGACTGGTTCGAGGCCCCAGCTGCGCTGGCGAACCGGGTCTCCGACCTTGAGCGAGGTCTGGCGAGGCTGGAGGGTCAAGTCGACCTTCTGCTGCGAGTTCAGCAGGGTTCTGTGGCTGTGCCACCTGTGCACGTCCCGGTGCCAGCGCCTCCGCGCTCACCCGCGCCGGGTCCCGGTACGGCTTGAGCAAGCCCACATAAAACACCGGATGGGTGCGCATCTTCTTCGGAAGGTTGAGCGTATACGCTAGGCCCTTCTTGGCCACGACTTTGAAAGGTCCGATGAAGCGTGGGCGCAGCTTCGTCTTGAAGACCGCAGAAACTGCATGTGTAGGTAGGTTTTTTGCGTTTAATAAAACCAAGTCTCCTAATGCGTAACTTTCAATGTTACCTCTGCCCCTGGCATCTGCGTTTCCTTTTGTTGGTCTTGGCTCTCAGCCATAGCGTCACGTACGTGTCGAAGGACACTCAGACGCGTTGACAGAAACTCGTCAACCTGTTTACGAACAGTGAGAGGGCTGACATCAGCAAGCCGACCGGCTATCTCTCCCCCACCAAGCCCGGAACCACGGAGTGGTAGCGTCAACGGGACGCGAGGGTGGGTGAGGCCATTCACGTAGAATGGGGTAAAGCCTGTGGAGGCATGAACAGCATTATCAATGCGAACTCCACGAGTGGAAGCATGGTGCTCCAACGCTTGGGCGTTTCGGCGCAAACGCTGCGGAGGACGTCCTCCACGACGCGATTAACGTGCTCGGTCTGACCATCGGTCTGTGGATGATCCGTTGTGGACATGTCCAATCGGGTGCCCAGCACCTTGAAGACGGACGACCAGAACTTACCCGTGAAACGGGGGTCTCTATCCGAGACGATCGACTCGGGCAGCCCGTGCTGGCGGAAAACCCGGTCGATAAACAGCTTGGCTGTACCTTTACCATCAATGGTGTCCGGCACCGCCGCTAGATGAGCCATCTTGCTCAAACGGTCGACAAAGACCACGATGCCCGTGTTGCCATCCGAGTCCTTCGGAAGGCCGAACACAAAGTCCGTACTCATGGACTCCCAACACCCAGAGGGTACAGGCAAGCTTGCCAGCGGCGCGGCCGCATGCGGTGAGGGCTTCACCCGCTGACACGTCTCACACGTGCGCACATACGTGCTCGTCCACTTGTAAAGCTTGGGCCACCAATAGGAGAGGCTCACAGAGCCATAGGTCTTTTCACGACCAAGGTGGCCACTAAGCGCAGTGTCGTGTGCCTCATAGAGGATACGATATTTCAGATCCTCATCGTGAGGGACCACAATACGTGGAGTATCCTCCGGATCGGTGCTGTAATACAGCAGGCCATCATCGAGCGAATATCGATGCAGCCTCGCGCGTAAGCGCGCCGACAGCTTACAGTCCGAGTCTCCAAACTCCTTGCTCCCAAGAGCACGTAGAAGAGCGACATACATGTCGTCACGCGCATACGCAGCGCGGATCAAGTCCGTCACGGGCGACGTCACAGTCGTGACATGAGATAACTCATAGTCGGGTCTGCGGGACAGCGCGTCCGCTAACCCGTTCTGCCTGCCAGGCTTGTACTTCACCTCGAAGTTGTACTCCGCAAAGAAGGAGAGCCAGCGGGCCATCCTCTGCGAGAGGTGAGGCGACTGAGTCACAGTGCGTAGTGACGCATGATCAGTAAAGATGACAAATGGCTTAGAGCCTAGCAGGTGAACCCTGAATTTGACTAGAGCATACTTCATTGCAAGTAGCTCCTTGTCATGAACTGGATAGTTCTTCTCTGCAGCTTTAAGCTGGCGAGACTCAAACGCAATTACGCGTTCACGCCCTTCGGTGTCTGCTTGCAGCAGTGCACAACCGATGGCAAAGTCCGATGCGTCACAGACGACACTAAACGGACGATCGGGGTCTGGCAACGCCAGGATCGGCGCGTGTAGGAGACTCTCCTTAACCGCCTCGAAGGCAACTTGATGCTCGGTGTCCCAGGCCCACTCTACATCCTTCTTAAGGAGATTGGACAATGGCCGAGCCATATCAGCGTAGTTGTCGCTGTACTTATGCAAATAGTTGGCGAGGCCAAGCCACTTGCGTAAGTCTTTTTGGTTCTTGGGAACCGGCCAGTCAACAATGGCTTTGACCTTAGAGGGATCCGCTCGAAGGCCGCGCTTCCCGATGAAGCACCCTAAGAAGGGGATCTCTTCAGCACCGAAGATGCATTTGGATGCGTTAGCGTACAGCTTATTAGTGCGCATGCACTCGAGCACCGCTCGCAAATGGTCTATGTGGTTGTCCACATCTGATTTCCCGTGCTCGGCACGACTGTGGACGAAAATGTCGTCGAAGTATGTCTGTGCATACGCCCGATGGGGCCGGAAGAGCTGCGTCACTAGACGATTGAACGTCGCGGGCGCGTTCGACAGCCCCTGGGGCATCACCAACCACTCCCAGAGCATCCCGGTCGGGGTGCTGACCGCTGTCAGCGGAATGTCGCTCGCACGCATGAGCAACTGGTAATAACCATCGACTAAGTCGAGCGCACTGTATGCTGTGCATCCAACCATGTTGTTCTGGAGTACATCCTTCCTAGGAATAGGCGTCTGCGCCGGAATGGTGGCGGCATTGAGCTTATTGAAAGCGTGGACAATGCGCCACTTGCCGTTTGACTTTCTGACACAGAATGTCGGCGTCGAGTGCGGAGACTTGCTCTCGCGCACCATGCCCGCCTCGTGTTTCGCACGGAAGAACGCGTCAATGACGTCACACTGCTCCCTTGGCAAGGGCCACTGCCTTGTTACGCAGTATTTGGTTCCAGGGACCAGGTCAATCTCATGACACACGCCTCGATCTGGAGGTAGGCCAGAAGGCGGATCGTTGGAAACGACATCTTGGTATTCCTTAACCAAGGGATAGTACGGATCTGAAGGATCCTTCAGGATCGCCGATCCACTACGCGCACTAAGCGCCTGCTTCGTGTCCTCCAGGACTGTTTCGTCCATAAGGGACGACGAGTTTAACTCATCTTCAGGTCGTATAAAGGCGACCTCGGCTAATTCGCCCGTCTTTAAGGCCTCGCCGAACTCGGCAATTGACATTTCGTCCAGCTCTAGCAGAGCATCTGCGGCGGGAACAGCCTCAAGGCTGACGTCGCCAGCGACCTCGCCGGTCACTCCATTAACGAGTGTATATAGCTGTTCGCTATCCACCACCCCCGACACTTGCTGTGTCATAACAGACGCTTTGCGTCTCGCAGCTGCCACACGGTGTCGCTGCCGTCTCCTCGCGGAGACCATACGCCTCGGGGAGGCCTGCATATTCACACCAAAGGTGTCCTCAGGTGTTTCCACCTCTTGACGTCAAACTCGACATCCGGCGAGGAGCTGCATAGCTCGCAGTCCCCACCCAGTGGGTTATGTGCCACTCCACACGCATCGTTAGGGCTGGGCCCACGATGCCTCGGCTCGTGGCCGACCGCGCCATCGTTGGTACGCAATGATTCTCCGCCATCGCGGCGCTCACCGCTCAGCGGATAACGTGCCGCTCCACGCGAATTCATCAGGGCTATGCCCACGATGCCTCGGCTTTCTGCCGACCATGCCATCAGCGGCCTGCAGCGATGGCTCGTTATCACAACGAGTCCCGCTCAGCGGATTACGTGCCGCTCCACGTACAGCCCCTTCGGGACTCTTGTCTACGACATCATGAGTGTCAATCAACTCCGGCACGCCGATGTCCAGCACGTTGACCGTCTCGGTCCAGTGCTCGCGCCAATAGCGCTTTTGCTTCCTAGCAGAGGTGGGTTCATGACTCGCCAAAGCTTCACCAGGAGGCAACCGCGTAGCGCCTAAGGTCTTAGACCTCCAATCAATCCATGGCTCATGGCGTTCCAGCCATGCCATGCCCAGGATGAGATCATATCTCGAATCCAGGTCAAGGACCAGACAGCGTTCAACGCTATCGAAGTCCAGAAACTTCACGCCAAGATTCACAGGAACCTTGGGCACCGTAACGCGGGTTCCCGTCGCGAGACGGACAGTGATAATATCACTCGTACGCGCTACCAGCGCCTCGGCATACTGCCGACTTCCTTCCATCGTGGAGCGTCGAGCATAATTGCCCGACGCTCCCGAATCGATCAATATCGTCCACGGCTTATCAAAGCCCTTCACGGTCGCTTCAACGACCAGCAAGCCCGGCTTGCATACACGTTCCGTGTTAAAGAGCACGGTGCTCTTCGGGGCTAAGCCCTGCTGACCTCCTTGCTGAGGCTCAACAGAACTTAGTTCTTCCCCAGTAGGCCGCCCCGCGCCTACTGAGCGTTGACGTTTCCCCGCCACGAACCAGGTTTCTGGTAAGAAGCAGGGCTTCGGCTCGCCGAAGCCTGGCGCTGCTTACGCAGCGGGCACCCTGGTCGCAGGTGCTACACACGAAGCACCGGCGGATGCCGATGCGCTGCTCGGCAGCAAGAAGCTCAGCTTCTTCGTCTTCAGCATGGCTGAGATCCATCGGCTCGGGCCCACCCGAGGAGCCGGCGGCTCAGGATGAGTTCGTCTGCGACGTTCCCCACCCGGCTCGGGCCGACTTAAAGTTGAACTCGGTGTTCAACGCCACGCTCACTGCCTCTTCAAAAGAGGTGGGGTGAACTCGGAATACTTCCGTTCTGGCCACGCCAGTGCGAAGGCCTTCCATGAAGATGGTCACCGTGACCGCCTCCGGAAGAGGGTCCGCAGCCATACCGGCAATAAGAGTTCGTAACTATTGGACGAAGTCCACCAACTCCTTCTTTCCTTGGCGGGTAGCCAGGAAGCGTGATCGCACGCGATAGGCCTGGTTAGGCGGCGAGAACACTCGCGACAGCTGAAGCTTCAGCTGCTCCCAGGATGGGAACGCGCTGTCCACCGACGTGCCACACGTTAGGGCCCACTCCCGGGCCCGGCCACCCAGCTTGGACACGGCCAGCGCCACGCGCTGTTGCTCCGTCTGGAGTATGGCGGACGCCATGGCCATCTCGACCTCTCTAATCCAGAGCAGGAGATTCTCTCCTTCCTTGCCCTCAAAGGTCTTCACGGTCACCATGAGCGGCTTAGCTCGTGGAGCTCCATCCGATGCCGGCTTGGGCGTCGTAGACGCTGTCACAGCCGTCATCTTCTGTTGTAGATGTTCCAACAGAGCATTCTCATAACTCGAGAACGCCTCCAGACGCGCATTAATCGCGTCGGGGCCTTGCGAAGCAAGATGAGCCACACCTTCCGGGCCCAACAAGGACATCAGCTTTTTAAGCCCGTCCTGTTGGTTCGGGGGTAAGTGGGCAAATTGCTCCATCCTCACAGAGGGACAGTCGTAAGACTCAGGTGTAGGATTGACTACGAGTGCTACCAAGTGCAGCGGGGCTGCCGTAGCTTGCGTCAGAGGAAGACGTAGACTCTCAGAGTCTTAGTTCGGTTGTAAACCTTGGTTCTATACCAGAACCAAGTACAGTCTGTAGATATGCGATCTACAGACTCCTAGAGTTATTAATACCTTAAATAAGGCTAATAGACACTAGACTTCAAAACGTGAACTGATTTTTATTGTTGTTATTCGCGGCAGGGCCGCCAGTGGGGTAAATGTATAACACTCACTATCTACCATAGTGGAGCCTAGTAATATGCATGACGGGTGGCTGTGAGGCCACCAACCTAAGTCTCGTGTACACACACCAACTTGGGTGTGCACACCATTTGTGTGAAACACACTATTCGTGTACGATACACTAACGGGTACGTGTAACCCCGTTACAGATACACTCGAAACTTTGCGAGTGCATACTTCATGGCAAGGAGTTCCTTGTCATGTACCGGGTAATTGCGCTCAGCTGGCTTCAGCTGACGCGATTGGTAGTAAACCACACGATCACGACCTTCGTGATCGAGTTGCATCAGTGCGCATCCGATCGCGAAATCGGATGCATCGCACACAACGTGGAATGGGCGATCTTGGTCGGCCACCGCCAAGATTGGCGCCTCAGTCAAGCCCTGCTTGACTGCTTCAAAGGCCTGCTGACAATCAGCAGTCCATTCCCATGCAGCCTCTTTCTTCAAGAGCTGCGACAGCGGGCGAATCTTGCCCGCGTAGTTGCTCACGTACTTGCACAAGTTCGTGGCGAGTCCAAGGAACTGCCACAGTTCCTTTACATTTGAAGGCGTAGGCCATTCATTGATCACTCTGATCTTTCCTGGGTCAGGGCGTACGCCGTTCTTCCCAACGAGACACCCAAGTACGGGTATCTCGGTCGCCCCGAAGATACACTTCTTCAGGTTTGCGTAGAGGTTGTACTTTCGCATGAGCTCAAGCAACTTGCGGAGATGCTCTGTATGCATCTCTACATCCGATCTCCCATTCACAGCCCGGCTGTGAATGAACACATCATCGAAATAGCTCGGTGCGAAGTCGCGCAACAAGTGCGTGACGCACCTGTTGAACGTCGCTGGGGCGTTCTTCAGCCCCTGCGGCATCACGAGCCACTCCCAGAGCATGCCGCTCGGAGTGCTTACCGCTGTGAGAGGGATATCACTCTCACGCATGAGGATCTGATAGAACCCGTCTCTCAGATCCAGAGTACTGAAGATAGTACTCGAGGTCATCGAATCGATGATCACATTTTTTCGAGGTATCGGCGTCTGTGCCGGTACCGTCGCATCGTTCAGCTTGTTGTACGCATGAACGATGCGCCACCTGCCCTGTGTCTTCTTGACACAGAACGTAGGCGCGCTGTGCGGGGACTTCGATTCCCGCACTTGTCTTGCCTTGCGACGATTTTCAAATAAGTCGTTGATCGCCTTGACTTGCTCACGCGGCAATGGCCACTGTCGCGTGACGCAATACTTCGTTCCCGGCACGAGATCAATCTCGTGCTGAACACCCTTGTCCTGCGGTAACTCCGCAGGAATGTCGTCCGGGAGTACATCCTTGTACTCACGCAAGACCTTGTAAAAGGGGCTCGCCTTGAGCGAGTCCCAGCCTTGCTCGTCGAAGCGTTCCTTCTTCGACTTCGCGCTGAGGGCGTCCGTGCCCTCAGAGATGAGCTGGTCCAGCTCTTCTGCTTCACACGTCATCCTCTCGACGTCCGAGAGGATGCAGATCTGCTCGATGCGTCCGTCGTGCAGGTCGCGAGCGAAACGCTTCCAGCTTGTGACTGGGAGCGACATCAACTCCGACGCTAACGTCGGAGGATTCTCCAGCCTCATCTTCTTGCATTGGAGACCAATATTCGTACGCGTCAAGACACTCAATGTCTCGACGGTCGTCTCCAACTCCTGTGTCTGCCCGGCAGACATTGCTTGTAGCGTCTCGGTCCCTGACCGAGACTTGTGCAGCTTTTCTCGCTTGCGCCGTTCACTTCTCGTGCGGAGCCCGGCTCCGCGAGTTTCTTCTTGTCCAGGCCCGGCCGTGGACAGTTGTTCCTTGTATTCGCCGGCGGGTTTTACCCGCGGGCGCACGCGTTCAAGCCCGGCTTGATCGCGCATCGCATCGTCGTGCAGCCCGGCTGCACGCGAGCTCGCAAGCATTTCCGGTGCGGGACGTTTGCAACCGTCCGCACTGCTTGTAGCGTCGGCTCCCAGAGCCGACACGCCTTCTTTACCTCTACGCCTAACAGCGGAGTGTCTTTTGACAAATTGTGTGTCGACATTATCTGTCGACACGACCGCGTTGCTTCGAGACCCCCTTGAATCCGATCGAATCAGGCCCTGCTGATTCGGTTCACGTTTCTTTCCAACGACTCTCGCTGTAGCGGGGCTACACAGTCGGTTCACCTCCTACCTTAGTGCAACATGCACTATTGGATACATTCAGGTTGACCACTCCACAGGGTGGTCCACATTCATAGCAAACGCATATGACTGGTAGAAAGCAACATCTTTCTACCAATGAGAGTCATTCAATAGATAGGGGTTCTGCCATCCATCCAATGGCAGAACCTTTCATTAGAAATATCAGTTTTAGGAGGAAACCCCATTTACAATCAATACAGTTCTCATTTTACACCAAAGCTATCGTTCGGTTCCTTTGTCTTAGTTTAAATATACTTGCGGATACAAGTATACTGAACTTAAGTTAAATACACCAACGCTTCCTCATACACGTGCGCACACGTGTAAGCTAAAGTAGTGGGTCTAAGCAGACCCATTACACTCGCAGTCGTTGTTGTCCGCGCGGGGTGATCGGAGACAGTCGCATCCCGCGCTGGTTCTGGTGGAGGGCCGCATGCACCACGTGGTGCATGTGCTGCGCCGACAGGGCCATCGCTCTCTGTCGCGCTGCTGCTGCTCCTGAAGTGCTCGATCGTGCGCTTCGTCCAGTCGATCACCGGATCATGCCGTGCAAGCCACGGCATGCCCAACACCATATCGAACTTATCGTCCAGTTCCAGGACGATAAGCTCGTCAACGAACTCCTTCTCTTGATATGAGAAGCGTACGCATACGATACGCTTCTCGGTTCTAACAACGACACCTGTTGCTAGCCTCACTTCCAATAGACTTCGAGGTGTTTTCACTTCATCGAAGTCAAGCCTTGGAAGGCTCTGCAGTCGAACAAAGTTGTTCGGCGCTCCACAGTCCACTAGAGCACGAAGAGACTTCTCCTTCTTCGAGCTTACCTTCAGGATGACAAGGTTCGTCTTGTCATCTTGCTTCTTGCAGTGAGATTGACTATCGCTGGGGGCAGCGATCTTCATTGCAGCGTGTCCGATGTCGACACGCTCGACCGCATCACCAGCAGGCGCGGGGCGCCCTGCTGGTCCCTCTAGTTTTTTTATTGCCCGTGATGATACCCAGTATCGCCACGACGGCTCCTCGCCGCGTGCACAGGTGCTGTGCACTCGCGGGCATAGTGACCGATGTTTCCGCAGCGGAAGCAACGCACATTCGTTGATCCACGACGCTGCTGGTTCCCAGCAGCGGTCGCACTCGAGAGGTTCATTGGTTCGGGACCTCCCGACGGCCTTACCACCGGTCGTGGCATCAGCCGTGGGGCGTTCACATGCAGTTTAGCCTGCCGCAGGCTAAACTCTTCTTGCATTGCAAGCGCAATTGCAGCCTCGAGAGTATTTGGATACTCTCGGAAGAGATAGGTCTTCACAGGCTCATCTCTAAGGCCCTTCATGAACGTGACGACCTTTGTCGCCTCGTCGATCGGGTTGGTCACGATGTTCGAGACCAAGTACCGTGCTCTTTGGGCGTAAGCATGCATGTCATGCTTGCTCTGTTGCAGATCGAGGAACTCCGCCCTCGATCGGAACTCGTTCTGCGGGGGCTCAAACGCTTGTTTGAGCTCCTCCTTGAAATCCTCGTACGTGCTAAAGCACGTAGGATCTGTGAGTCGGCGTCCGTACGCCCAACTCCTCGCTCGTCCGCCAAGACATGACATGGCGAACGCAACCTTTGACAACGGGTCGACCTCGACAAGCCAACGGAGGAGAGGCTCGCCCTCTCTTCCAACGTAGCTGCTTACGTGGAGTTTCAATGACTCCACGCGCGGTGTGGCCGATGGCGACACCGAAGTTCGAGCAGCGGTTTCACGCTGTTCCTTCACGATGAAACCCAGAGCAACACCGTGTTGCTCCGTCGGTGATAGCGTTCGCAACATCGTTGCTACCGCCGCTTCCCCAATGACTGTTGACAGTCGTTGGAGGGCCTCCCACTCTGGTTCCGACAGGTGGGGGCAGTCTGCACGCGCAACATGCCTTGTAGACGTGTTTCGGCTACCCACGGACATGTTACTGTCCGAGGGCAGGTTCTCAGCCCCGCGTTCGTATTCCATACGAACGTGTTCTGAGTCGGTCGTTGGACGGACTACAAAGTGCTACCAGGTGTAATGGGTCTGCTTAGACCCACTACTTTAGCTTACACGTGTGCGCACGTGTATGAGGAAGCGTTGGTGTATTTAACTTAAGTTCAGTATACTTGTATCCGCAAGTATATTTAAACTAAGACAAAGGAACCGAACGATAGCTTTGGTGTAAAATGAGAACTGTATTGATTGTAAATGGGGTTTCCTCCTAAAACTGATATTTCTAATGAAAGGTTCTGCCATTGGATGGATGGCAGAACCCCTATCTATTGAATGACTCTCATTGGTAGAAAGATGTTGCTTTCTACCAGTCATATGCGTTTGCTATGAATGTGGACCACCCTGTGGAGTGGTCAACCTGAATGTATCCAATAGTGCATGTTGCACTAAGGTAGGAGGTGAACCGACTGTGTAGCCCGCTACAGATTGGGACCTGGGATGGGCAACATCAACAGGCAGACAATTGGCGGTGAATGTGAGGACCATCATTCCGATCTCGGCAATCAGATCGCGGTACCACATGGTGGGTACATGGGTTCAGGTCAACCGATCACATCAACATGTACCACAAGGACCGGTACATCGGAGGTCCATGATCGTCAGCAATCATAGGAAACGCAAGCGGGATGGGGGATAGGCACGTAGTTATTAATGGATAAACAGAACAGAGAGAGATTTTCTTTGTAGCACGCAAGTGGTATTTCGAATTCTGGGGAAGGAAGTATATTGGCCTACCCGACGACCGGACAACCACCCTAAGTGACTCAAGCGTGAAAGAAAAAGCCCCTGGATAGTATGGCCAGGTGCGCTCCCCTTCTCCCTCCAACTCAAAAAGACCCCGCCATAGGAGGCGGCAAGGATTGAAAAGGACCCCGCAAAGGATCAAAGCAGAAAGTAAAACGTTGAACTTCATGACGGGTAACGATACAGTCACCAAGAACGCGCTATCATCTTCCACCGAGTACATCGTAGACCAGCAATTTGTTGAAGGTAAGATTAGCACGCTCACAGTCAAGTAGTTTCACTCTCGCAATGTAGATCGAATTCGCAGCAGCGCAGCGATTTTCAGTGCTTGGTTTTGCTTCTCGGCGCGATCCTGGCGGCGCTTCGCGAATATGTGCATCGAGAGTGCGCGTAAATAGAGACCCCTGTTTTGATACTTGAGTTATGAAGAAATGGAGAGAGCGAACACTAGCTTGTGTTTCTATTCCGCGCCTGTATGTGTTATTTTTGGAGGACAGGGCGAGCACAAATTAATTACAAACATCGTACAAGTCACGACTCCCCCTCACCACACACACACACACACACACACACACACACACACACACACACACACACACACACACACACACACACACACACACACACACACACACACACACACACACACACACACACACACACACTTATGTTTGTGTGCCGGTACATTGATTATGTTCTTTTTGGAAGTCACCCAATGACGCATGAGGGCCACAAAGAGCTCCACGCATTAATGTGTACGTTCACACAAATTCAGTCAACTCTATTATTAACGCATGGTATGTATGATTACCAAAACACGTTCGATTTTGTGTGCAAGACCATACCAAGTGCTACACACGCTTGTGTATGCACACCCCAATCGCCAAACTGAGTTTTCAAAATGCGGTATGATAGCGTACCAAAACACGCTTGATGTTGCCGCCCGGCTCGCGCAGCGCCCTGTCTAACAGCGGTCTGCCGCCTTTTTTTTACGAAAACACAAATAAGAGTCTGTGTTATTCAGGTCTAGTTTGGTATTCCTCATACTTTCTCCTATATTACTGTAACAGGAACAATATTTTGCATAGGAACTTGCGGTTGCCAGTAACACCCTTTTTGCGTGTTCTACTGGCCGTGACTGTAATATGACTACTACTGCGAGCAGCACCTTGACCATCTTCGAAACTAATATTACTATAGTAGCAGTAGACTTTGACTACTATGTTCACTTTCAGAGATAGCGTTGCCTTGTGCTTCTTCAAAGCCCATGCTCTCGCTCCTCACCTACTTATTTGTCGTACTTTTGCCTAAGCAGCACTTGCATCTCCGCTCGCTCGCTGTAGATGCTCGTTCTCCTGAAGTTTATCACGATCCATATATTTCGCTTACCACATGGGGATGCCATCAGGTTTATTGCAGCACGAGGGTATACGCACACCTAGCTCTGGATTAAGCATATTTCGCTTGCGTACTCCATGTCCAGATGTGGACTTGAGCAAAGAGGGGGGTCGGCTCGGACGACGCAGCATGGTAACTAAATCAACAGAAGACACAAGACTTAGCGTGAGTTCCGGAAAAACGTGGGCCTCACTTGAAGTCGTGAGTCTAGTGTACTCCGCAGACATGTTGTGTGAATTTCACTACACACTAACGAACAGTAAGTTGTGTTTGTAAACGTGCTAGTCTGTTTGTGCTTCCTACAATACTAAACACAGCTACAATGTAGCTGCTAATATTGGTGGCGCGGTGGAGAGAACTGATAGGCAGCTTGACCATTGGGAAAAGAAGAAGGGATGCGTGCAAGCCAGAACTGACTTGAGATGGCATCTGGCGGTGCACGAGTCCTTGTCAGCCTGTCATTGCTCGGACCAAGCGAGCCAAGGGCAAGCTCTAGAATGTGCCAATGAGAGCCGCCTAACTCCCACATACATGTTGGCCAGATTAGCTAAGCACTAACTAGAAACAGTGGTGCTAGCAGTACAGTTGGTGCATGTGCGAACACTACGTGAGTCGCATGAAGGCTTGAGCCAAGCAGGAACCGTGCGTGTTAATCGAGCAACCAGTGACGGCTCTGGGTAACTTCGACAGAACTATCCTTCCCTTATAGCATTCTGGATTCTAATAGTACAAGTCAGTGCCTATTGTCACGCTTCTAACTACTGTAGTAGCAGTAGCGGATTTTGTTTTGCAAAGTAGTACATTATTATAGTATTTTACTGTTATTATAATGATGCTTTATAATACCCGGTAAACTATTGGCAGCCAATGTCTACAGAGTTGTTGATCGCTGACGCTGACGCAGCGGCTATCCGATAAGTTTTATCTGAAATTTCTCCGAGCTGTGAAGCCCCACAAACTGTGCTATTAATAACGTTTGCAGTATTAAAATACATGTAATACAGTCCGCGAATGCTACCTATAATAAGGGAAATGACCAATGAAGGGCCGCCGATCAATAACTGATTCATTTAGGGGCCGCAATGGTTGGTGCCGTGAAGACGACGAAGGAACCACCAACGAAGTCCTCCAGAACAGATTTCCACTCGGACACCCATGATAAGGTATGTGTCAGTGGATTGCGTGAGTCTGAAAGTGTGTAGAAAGCTGCGCTCGTGGACTCCCATCACCGATGAGCCCCACGTGGGCCTCGCACCGACTCAGCGCTCTTCAGCATAGAAAAGCTATCATACATAGTGATCAGCCGCGGTCGATATGGAGCTAGAAGCTCTTTCCTCTATAATACCACCACACTGTCGGCTCTGGCGAGGAGACCTCTGCCCTAGCGCTGTGGGAACGTGTTGGTTGTGCGCTATCGCCCTCGTTGTTGGTCACTTTGTACCGTATTTAGTTACGCTATCGCCTTCTACACGTTTGTGAGGGCCCTCCGTACGAGGGCCCTCGTTAGTTTCTCCCATCACCGGTACATGTGCATGTGTGTACATACTATACATATGCCATAATACATGTGCCGTAGTATGTGCCGTAATACGGGATGGTAGTCGTATTACGTTTTGGAAAGTGTGTCCGTGGTACGGCGTGAGTCTTGTGGATACGGTACCGCACATCCAAACAAGACGCAGACTTGTCACTTTGAAACTGGACAGGAACGTTTTGCCGCCAACAAGAAGAGCATGGACGGCAGCGCTCTCTATCCGCCGAACGTCCACACGCTAAGCGACGATGTGATCGGAAACGTGATGTCATCGCACCTCTGGCCCAAACCTGGAGTCGGTCGTGCCGGAGACGACGAAGCCTGGAGCTCAAGGACGATAAACTACGCGAGTTCAAGACCACAGTATTTCCAACAGCTATTTAACAACGTCACCCTCCAGGCATCTGCTGCAGCTCCTATCAAGCACAAAGGCACGCTGGACCCCTCACAGCCTGTCGGCATAGAGAACCAATCCGCTGATAAAGTACGGGTCACAGAGGAAAATGCTGATGCGGAGCTCCGCCAGCAGCGCCGTCGGACGAGCATGCAGAGGTACCGGAAAAAGCTCCAGGACCATGCAATCGCTCTAGAGTGTGACGTCGGAGAGCTACGAGAAGAAATCCAAAAGCTCCAGCTCCAGTGCCAGGCTCTCTCTTCTGGTGTCCCCACCGGAACGACTGCCTTGGCGGTGGTGGCAGAATACTTTCGTCTGTTCCGCTACGGCTTGAAAGGGTCCGCCCCAACGAACGACCCTGGCAGCAGCACACACGTGGCCCCGGACACGTTTGTTTCTAGCGTGCAACGCGATTTCCTCCATGCAGCGGTATCACCGGATGTGGTTGGCGAGACGGGATTCGGCGTCGAGAGGCTCATTGAGGACTACCGGCGTCTCGCTCTCTACCTGCCAGACTCGGACACCCAACTCGTGCGCCTCGATACCGGTCCTGGAGACTCATTAACCGCCACCGCAGCAGTCGCAATCGTCGTCACGGCGAAGATGCTGCACTTTGCATTTCCTCACCTCGTCCGCGATGGAGACCGAGGTCAGTGGTCACAGCTTGCTGCCACGTTGCTCGGCCAGCGGTTCGTGCTGCGTGGCTCGATCCAGTTCAAGTGGGACAGCGGGACAAGCCGCGTGAAGCTCGTGCAGACCAGAGCAGACCTTTTGACTCCGATTCTGCGATTACTGGGCGACTTGGAGACCATCTCCCGCGTGTTCGACAACGCACTCATTACTCCAGAGTGTAAGCTATTACCTAGTATAGCTCACTGGGCAAGTCTTAAATGCTAGTTTGTTTCTAGCAGGTTAACCCGGCTACAATTTTTTTTTGCGTAACATCTAATGGAAATACCTGGTACTGGAAACAGAGGGCAGGCGCGTAATTTTAGGCCAATTCCTTGCGCTTAGGCCTGTTGGAATGCATTCTGAGCTACATCTGATTGGGTGGATGATTCTGGTAGAGTGTGCCATTTTTATAGTTCCGCATTTTGGAATCCCTGCTTTCGGCAGGTGTTCTGAAGTCAGGAGTTTGATCTGACCCCTCCCATTTTCCTGCTTCTCTACAGGGCAGGGCGACTATTGAGAGGGACCTCTGTATATTTGCTCAGCACTATTACTGCAAATACGGTAATACCGATACCGTAATAGTACACCTGGCATCGTCAACAGTGATGGCGTGCGCTTGATGAAGGCTCCGAAATCACTGTTAACAATCCCATTGGATTCCCAGATGGAGACTGTGGATGCAGCTTCAGATCGGTTTAAATCCCCTTGTTATTCCTGTCTACCAGTATTAATAGGGAGGGGGGAGAGGATCATCTATTTCGTTTGTCATCGCTAGCTATGTTGTTGTATTGCTTGGGGCGTCGAAGCCCGAGATCCCCGGGGGCTTTTAAAGCTCGGATATTCTTTGTCTGGGCCGGGTGATTCGGCATGGCACGCATGGAAGCAAGAGGGTCACCAAGTTCTCTCGCCGCGGTGGAGAACAGGTACACAGGAGGACCACCAAGTCCTCTGTGCTTTGGTGCTTGAACGGAAACGCGAGGGTCTCTAAGCGCTGTCGGTGTGAGATCTTGGACACGAGGGGAAGACCAGGCCCTCCGTGCGTTGGTGTTGAGCTGAGCGCGAGGGGTCACATTGTCCTTGCGCCTTGGTAATGAGTCTTGAGCACTAGAGGGTTTACCGGGTCCTCTGTGCCTTGGTAGCGATATCTTGAACGCGAAGGGTCCGCCAGGTCCGTCGCGCCTTGGTGTTGATCTTGAAAACGCGCAGGAGTCACCAGGCTCCATTATAAGGGTGTGCATGTACTCCTCAAGTTGAATTTTAAGAGCTTTTCTCAAAAAGAGTACCGCTTTGCCAGTCCCAAATACTTCATAGGTCGCATAGAGTTCTGTTATCCTTAACGTGTATACACCCTGCCTACAGATTCATGGACTGCGAGCGGAATCTCACGAGAAATCGTTGGTGGCGATCCAAAATATTTGAGCGGGACATCAAGGTTCGTCGTAACCTTTTGGCCATATAGCCCCCCTTGGTTCACCTCGCTCAAAGTTATATTTTCATTAGCCTACTACAATTGTGCCCTTATTTATACGTTCATTAGCCGACTACAGTTGTGCCCTCCGGTAGTATCAATTTGATTGCCTGGGCCACGAGCGCGCTCTTGCTACAGTACATGCATTAGCTCGTGGCGATTCAGTGGACTGCATCATGTGCTAACCTCGTAAACATCGCGTTTTTGGGATACATGGGCATTGCAACGCACCACATTTGTTCGTAAACACGTTGCTGCCCCCGCCGATAGAGTTTCAACCTGTACATGCACTTCGGTTTTGCTCCACAGAGCCGCCGATATTATCATACATGTACTTGAGTCCAACAGCTCACAATTTGAATTTCGCTATACAAATTAAACTTAATTAAATCAAGTGGTGTATTCGCTAGTTGGCGAATAGAGAGTTGGATTTGACATGCAAGCCCAACAACCTAAAGACGGTCGGGCCACGCCAACTTGAACTTCTCAAGGTATGTACCATGCAACATCTTGCCTGCTAAGGAGCTTCCCACAATCTTGGAGACAGCTTCAGGGTCCTTCCTGGCAAGCACCCACTTGCTCAACAGCGAAGCCTGCATGTCTGTGGCAATCTTCTCCGTCACTGGGTCTTTCTTCGCCGCAACGAGCATTTTGGACAGCGCGTCGTCACCGAAGTTCCTTCTGAACGTGTCGATCATCGATACCTGGTTCTTTCGGGGCAATCCCGAGTTCAGATCGTCCATGTACTTGACCCACGCGTTCAAGTTCGGGTTCTTAAAAACCTTCTCTGCTCCAACGTTCAGGTTCAGTGTCTTGAAGGCGTCGTCTGCAGAAAGCCCCATATTCTTCCAGCCCTCCAACTGCTTAGTTTGCAATGCCGTCGCGGCTTCCTTCGTTTTAGGCATCTTCAGTCCAGCCTCGAGCATCTTCGACAGAACGTCGTCGCCGTATCGACTCGTCAACGAAGTAACCATAGCTGCTTCTGGGTGTCTCGGATTGATGAGACGGACGTACGCGACCCAAACATTGACGTCTGAGTTGTCGAACAGCTTCGTACCAGCCTTGTCCAATTTCAACTTGGAGAACATGTACTCCGACGACTTCTTTTTGTCGGCATATTTCAGGAGATCCTTAAGCTCGACCTTCTTGGAGAATACATTCTTGATCGCCTCGAACCCTGGGATGGATTTTAAGCTAATAGCTCTCTCCTCGTCGTCCTCGCCCGTGATGCTGTCAGCTCTCAAAAACCGCTTGGAAGTCAAGGTGTTTTGGGCCGCATTGATCCGCGACGTGACCAGCTTCGAGTCTGCCACTTCGTGGGAGGCATTGACACCTGTAGCGATGAAAGCAGCAGTAGCTAGCAGTACAATGTACTGGAGTCTCATGACTGACCCTGACAGACGTTCTTTGAATCTCAGCAGTGGCGAGCAAGTTGGGAAGTGGGAAAAATTGATGGGCTACGATTTCTGCGGACATGGAGGCGTCGGGAGGTACGGATACATACGTGTAACGCACTCTCTACAGTGAATCGTCACGACAAATTGTCGGGCAACCGCAGCGGTGTAACTTGCGGTAACCAGTGGCCACCATCTACATATACCGTTTTCTGGCCAACCGATCATACTTTTAATCACCATCAGGAACCTTGGACTATGAAGGGGGATGGGGTGTTTTTTTTTATTATACTCGTCATTGAAGGTTGGTCCAAAACTTATTAACATGCCACACAAATGGCAATAGCTCTTCGAGTTTTTATCCGACGGTCACAACACTGTTCCTTAGTGCGCTGTACGTGCATTACAACTTTTAATTCGCTAGTAGCATGTCCAGGTCAAACACCACGGTGCGAGAACTGACCCCAGGTCAGAAGGACTATGTCGTACGGTGTTACGAGTTCATGACCGCATCGAAGGAAGAAGGGATCTTTAGGGGGCAGCGGACCCGAGACCTTGTAGCTGCGTGTCTGAAGATTGTTTGTGACACCGTTACGACCGTCATGGACGAATACAGAGCCGACAACACCACCAAGTTCGAGGTCGGTGCACCATATTCGCGACGCCAGCTCCCTATCAGGTGTATATCGTTAACCTGTGAATTATTATATTGACAGTCCAAGCGAAGAGACGCGCGGCAAGAAGCGGAGGACGATCTACCTCTGTAAATCGATGTTGGCTTGAATGATTTGAGCACCTGGTTAAAATATCTGTGGACGTTTTTTTTTTTTTTACTACATTTGCACTTTCGCGCTGTGTAAACCCATGTGTATTGCCCCTTCCTCCAATCAGAAGTGCTCCTCAAGAGCAACCTGTTTCCCGCAACTCTGAAGCCTCAGGAATGCGTTTGTAAAGTGACCTGTAGCGCAATAACGTATATTTTGCGAATTGAGGCGATTTGAGAAATGCTACAGCCGCTTTTTGTAGTGTCTTGTGTGTGGTTTTCCAAACGGTTGATGCAGAATTCACCACAATCGCTTCGATGATCTGGCTCGCATCTTGCAGGCTTTATATTTACTTGTGACCCTTGTACAATAATCATTACCGTAGACAAGATAACCTCGTACTTTCACTGACAGATTGCCTTTCATATCCTCCCTGCTGCCACTGCAATTCCTGGTAATTCTTGCTCAGTTTGAAAGAAGCCCACCAACTCCACCCGTGTTGGACTTTGAAGGGTCACTAATTGTGAGGGACCTCTGTATATTTTGCTCAGCACTATTACTGCAAATACGGTAATACCGATACCGTAATAGTACACCTGGCATCGTCAACAGTGATGGCGTGCGCTTGATGAAGGCTCCGAAATCACTGTTAACAATCCCATTGGATTCCCAGATGGAGACTGTGGATGCAGCTTCAGATCGGTTTAAATCCCCTTGTTATTCCTGTCTACCAGTATTAATAGGGAGGGGGGAGAGGATCATCTATTTCGTTTGTCATCGCTAGCTATGTTGTTGTATTGCTTGGGGCGTCGAAGCCCGAGATCCCCGGGGGCTTTTAAAGCTCGGATATTCTTTGTCTGGGCCGGGTGATTCGGCATGGCACGCATGGAAGCAAGAGGGTCACCAAGTTCTCTCGCCGCGGTGGAGAACAGGTACACAGGAGGACCACCAAGTCCTCTGTGCTTTGGTGCTTGAACGGAAACGCGAGGGTCTCTAAGCGCTGTCGGTGTGAGATCTTGGACACGAGGGGAAGACCAGGCCCTCCGTGCGTTGGTGTTGAGCTGAGCGCGAGGGGTCACATTGTCCTTGCGCCTTGGTAATGAGTCTTGAGCACTAGAGGGTTTACCGGGTCCTCTGTGCCTTGGTAGCGATATCTTGAACGCGAAGGGTCCGCCAGGTCCGTCGCGCCTTGGTGTTGATCTTGAAAACGCGCAGGAGTCACCAGGCTCCATTATAAGGGTGTGCATGTACTCCTCAAGTTGAATTTTAAGAGCTTTTCTCAAAAAGAGTACCGCTTTGCCAGTCCCAAATACTTCATAGGTCGCATAGAGTTCTGTTATCCTTAACGTGTATACACCCTGCCTACAGATTCATGGACTGCGAGCGGAATCTCACGAGAAATCGTTGGTGGCGATCCAAAATATTTGAGCGGGACATCAAGGTTCGTCGTAACCTTTTGGCCATATAGCCCCCCTTGGTTCACCTCGCTCAAAGTTATATTTTCATTAGCCTACTACAATTGTGCCCTTATTTATACGTTCATTAGCCGACTACAGTTGTGCCCTCCGGTAGTATCAATTTGATTGCCTGGGCCACGAGCGCGCTCTTGCTACAGTACATGCATTAGCTCGTGGTGTTAGTCGGCCGTCTATTTGATGTTAATGTTTGTTTTCTATAGACGCCTTTAGGCAGTTCTAAAAGATCTGCCTGTCTTCCTCGAAGATTTTTTCACTTCGGTCTTTCCTTCGGTCTTGCATGTGGTGGGTGTTCCATATCCCTTACAGCGGATCCTCTCTGAGGTCTTGTTCGGTCGATATGGGTCTTCACGCCAAGGCGAGTATTTCTTGCTCTTGCACGGTAAGCCTCCGTATCCGCTAGGAAGGGTTAACCCTCTCGGGCACAGCTGCGGTCCCACCGTCGGTATCGGGTCTTCACGTGTAGAGTAACCAGCTCTTAACTCCGTGTGGCTCCGTTTCCGCTATATTTGGGCTTTGCTGAGGTCCTGAGGTCCTTCTGCTGTCAATAAGCGGGCCGTCATGTCAAGAGGTTCGTATATGGACTGCTGTGTTGCACTCTGGGGAGGGGAAATCGTGAGCATAGAGGGGTCCCATCTCCTCTGTGCTTGGTGCTTGAACGAGAACGCGAGGGGCTCACCAGGCCCGAGGCGTCTTGGTGTGTGAGATCTTGAACACGTGGGGGGTCACCGGGCCCTCCGTGCTTTGGTGTTTGGGTTGCGTAAGCGCGATGGTTCACCATGTCATCGCGCCGTGGTACGTGCTTGTCTGGAGCGCTCCGAGGGCTACCAGGTCCTCGGTGCGCCTTGGCGATTTAATTTTTCTTCTTGGGCACTACGGGGCCGCCAGGTCCGTTGCGTCTTGGTGTGGGTCTTGGACACACGTGGAGGTCACCAGGTCCCACATGCTGCGGCGATGTTGATATCAGTCTTGGTGGCAGACACCAGGCACGGCGCCGCGTCCGTGCCCGGCGTACAGGAACACCCCATCTCCCATTCCCGGCCCCACGTTGGGGGGACTTCGTCCGAGAAGCGAGATCTTCCGAAGAGGCGCTGGAGGTATTCTTGAAACCACTTGTGCCGGGGGGCTCAAAAAGCGAAGTGTTTTCCTGTCTACAGATTTCGCTCTCAATTCCGGTATGAGGTGCTACTCATTTATACCAGTGTGCCCAAAGCAGCTCCTGATCGTGCGCCGCATGCTCCTTGATAATGCTTCTCTTGATCTCAATCGGCATCCAGCCTCCCATTGTGTGCAGGTAGAGGGAATCTTTGAATGCGGCTTCGTGTCTAAATTCAAATGCGAGCCTGGCCTCTCCTGACCTACCATACCAAGTAGTATGAAACCGACCAAGATTATTCATTACGCGCGGTACCAGAAGTGAGAGCGGAATCTGTACTTCCTCCGTTTCACAATAGTTGACCAACTTTAGTATCAGTAGCCCACAGCAAGAAATTTAACTTTAACTCTCAACAATGGTGACATGAAAACAGCAAGCGAGGTCTGATAGACGCATTTCCAACAGTCATGATAGTAATCTGGCCGGCTCAGGTTAAAAATAGATAGCACCCCTTACAAAAAACAAGTGCATAACCCGAGGTACGGATTAGGCTACTATTTAGGGGTTAGGGGTAGTATAAACCGAGGTTTTTATACGCTAAAAAATAAGTACACAGCAAGCGAACCCGCGTCCTTCCGCATAAATGGCAATACTCTTTCAAATTGAGCTACGAGCCCAAAGTCCGCTTTGTCTTGTGCGCAATGCTATTGTACTCTGATGTCATCAGAATATTGGCAGCTTCTAGTTTCAATTTCAGAAAGGCCTCTTTATCGTGCAGATCAAGCTCAAGGTAAGCAGTTTCAAAACAGTACACGAACGAGTTGCATAAGTAGTTTCTACATAGCAATTTAGCCCTGCGTAGCTTTGCCTTGCCTTGCCAATATGAGGACCCTTGTATCTGCTGTTACCTTCGTCTTGAATGATGTTTTCCATCACTTTTTGTAGAGATACGAATCTGTCGTCAAGCACACTCGGCAGTAGATGATCGTACGCTGCATACGTGCAGGTAATGAGCTTGCCATTCATGTGAGGGCTTTCTTGATATTGCAGTGCTTCGATAGAGGCGAAAAAGCCTAGGTCAAGAATATTCAGGTCAGGGCTGTTAGGTGGCTGCACTTCAATTTGAATCTTCCATCCTCCCTCCTTGCATACCGACATAATGGCGGGATCATCCGCAGCAACATGACAGCGAGTTTGATCTCGCTGAATGATCAATGGCGTGCCTTACAGAAACGACGGACACTTGACCTTAATTACCGGAATGATGTGATAAATCAGCATTTCTCTCTTCGTCACAGCCAACATTGACAGGGCGCGTTTGCAGCGTCCCAGCAGGCCGATTTCTAGATGACTTCTGGGCAGGACGCGCTCAGTAAACGGCCACATCCCCAGCTTTCCATCGAACAACAGCAAGCCATCACTGGTATGAATTGGTCTCATCATGGCACCCATGAACATGACCTTCGTGATGAATCGCTTTGACTGAACCGTACGGTGAGGTGGTTCTTCGCCTGGTGCTAGGTATAAGGTCTTGTCAGCTTCGGTAATGTAAATCCACTTCTCGTCGACAAATATGCGATTGGACAGATTATCAAACTCATAGGTGGCTGGGTCGACAAACGCCAAATAGAACTCGAGGTTACACGCAAGGGTTCAATTAGAAATAGTATACACACACCACCAATGTGATATTCATACCATGACAGCTTATTCTCGTCGGTCAATCTTGGTTTAATGGAGTTTGTGTGGCGCACGTGTGGCGTTGGGTTTTGGAGCCGAAATGTCAAGATCCGACGGACGTTGCACCTTTCAGTGAAAGGCGACAGGGTGTCTTGATTGGCTGGTCTCATTTCCTCGCTATAGTGACTTAGGAACAATAGTGACCAAGGTCTCGGTTGGGTCTAATAATACCCCGACCGAGGTTAACCCCCCAAGCCCGAGCCGATCTGGCTGCGCCCATTTACCGAATCCCTACACACGATAATTTTTTTCTCAATGATGTGCATCCATAGTGAAATGAAGATATTTAGTAACGTGCCTTGCTCACAGTCGGGACACCACCCAAACCCTAGGTGTCTTCAATTCTGCTTATCGTGTATCGATAGCGTAACGCGTCCCCACAATACATGATAGAAGGCATTTCGTGTCGTAGATCAAGCAAATAGTGGTCAAAGACGGAGCAAACGATGAGAAAGCACCGTATGTATTTGTTGATTTTTAGAGTTTCAGGACAGATGGCGATGTGCAAGGACGACTCGCCCAGATTGCACACTTAGATCAAGTCAAAACGCAGCACAAAACACATGCCTAGTCCTCTACGCCGTCAACAGTGGTGTGTGTACGCTGGCGGCTACTCGGTGGGCTGCCAGTCTCCGATTCCTCGCTCGACTGCGCACCCGAGTCTTCCGCATCACCGTCGGCACTAGCGCGCGCCGGCTTCCGTGCTCGCAGCTTTCGCTTTCGCTGCGTCTGCGGGATTCTCGTCCCATCCCTCCAGTGCTTGTGCCATACCTCGAAGCACGATGTTGCAACGCCGTTGCTCGAATGCTTCACCTTGTTGCAGAGGAACACGCGCGACGCCAGCGCGTACATTGACGATGTTTTCAGCTTGCAAGCAGCACAATAGAAGGTCGTTTCACCACCGCGCGATTGGTCCTCACGCTTCAACACCGAGCATACCTTGCACGCTCTCTGTCGGCGCTTCCGCGTCTCGTTCCCGTTGCCTTTCCTCCACTCGTCCGTCTGCACTGGAACATGAGCCGTGACGGTGCGGTTGGATTTCGTTGGTGTCGGCTGTAGTCCCTGGTCGCGTATGAGCTGGTCCCAGTCGTCGTCTTGGAGCTGACATAGCTGCAAATGAAGCTCTTTGAGAAAGCGAACATGCGAAACCTTGCTCTTGCCGTCAGCAACTCGGCGGTAGTTGTAGATAATGAAGGCGTTGATGATAGCGAGATCCATGAGCCCTAGAAATAGGGATTTGTAGTACTTCTTGTACCGACGTGCCAGTTGAAGCGAATATCTGCGCAAACAAAGATGTAGAAGACACGTTAACGCTGAACCCAGAATGTGTATATACACGATACGAGAACTTTACCTTTGCAAACGAAGCTGGTCATGAACATCAACACCGCCCATGAACGACTGATAGTCCTTCACGAATCTTGGGCACATCACTTCCGCTTGTTCACCAGTTGCTTTGTCACGACGCACGGTTCGGTCTAAAATTGAGCTCCCTCCAGCCGCAAGCACGAAGACGCCTTGGTTGTCCCACCAGCGCGTAAGCTTCAGACAAGGCACGTGTCTTGACTCAGAAATGTGGAACGTGCCTCGGGCAATCCAACGCGGGCGCTTGTTGGACTCTTTTCTGCCATTGGGGAGCTTCTTTGGAAGAATTTCCTTGCAGAGACCCTGCCTGTCCGTCTGGACAGTCCCCACACTGTAAAACTTCATCATCAGCAACTGCATTGAAAGCACGACCGAAGTGTAGAAGCGATCCGTGACAATCAATCTGTAGTCTGCTGGTCCCGTAGGACCAAAGACATGCCTGAGGTTCCTGACCACAGCTGCGGGTCCGGACTTCGTATCGGGTGGGGTACTGCCATCTCTTGCTTGACGCTTGCCGCAGTAGACTTCAAAACTGTATCAGACACGATAGAAACAATAAGTTAGCGTGTACTGGACACGATAAGCGGACTCTAGAGCCAAAAAAAAGAGAGCGTGCCCCAAGGCACGCTCTCATTCTTTCCGGATGTAGTACGCAGACTTAGAACAGCACAGCATGAACAGCTTAGCCCCCCAGCGATGAGGCTTATCCTTCATGAAGATCCTCATTCGGTTGAATGGAGACGAGCACGGAAGCATTGCCTCGTCAAACGCCATCACTGGTGGCGGAGTGAAGCTTCTTTGGAAGGTATCCTGCAGGACATCGATGACCGGACGAAGCTTCCAGGCTCGGTCGGTGACCGCACGATCGTCACCATTGCTGCTGAAGTGAAGATTGCGCGAGATGTGGTCGAATCGATCTCGTTTCATGAAGTTGCCAAAGCCTCCGCGTGGGATAGCGCCTTCGTCCGTATTCTTCCAGTGGTGTGCGAACTTTTCTCGGTTGGGTGCAATGGTCCTCGCAATCAGCAAACCAATGAAGCAGCACAACTCTCTGCCTGAGATTTTCAGGGTCTTTTGTAGCTTCGTCTTGATTTGCTCAGGGGCTTGTACCTGGAAGTCCGGTCGCTTGAGCTTGCGCGCTTGCTGCTTGGCGTGTTGGGCTTCCACACGAGCGTCCAGGTTTTCCGTAAAGTAGGTGTCACTCTCTCTCCCGATCTTTGCCAACAGTTGCGGCGTCACGAACCGCAGGAACGCACCGAGGGGAGTAGATGCGGCCTGCAGCGCACTTGCCGTGGGACCGTTAGGGCCGTCATAAATACCCGGATAGTCTTTGCCGAGCCATTCATCTGGTCGCACTTCATACGGTTCGTCCATGTACGGCCATGGTGTCTGAATTCGAGGCACTGTCCAGCCATTCACAGCCATGTCATCTAAGACTTGTTTGCGTATTGTGCCGCTGGCCACAGCATCTACACCTCCCACAGCTGTGAGCAGCTGCGGGTCAAAGTGCAGGTCTGGCGCATTGTGAGCGTCGTCAGCATCCAGTGTAGCCCAGTCCAAGTCATCGTCGTCGCTATAGATTGAATCTCCTTCGCCATCACCGTCCGAATCAAGCGCTGTGTAGTCTGCCAAATTGTCGCCTGGAGTGGTGATGTTGGGGTCGTTTGTGAGCGTGCCTGATACAACCAGTATATACAAGATTAGAGTTATAACATGTATCAATATCGTGTATGTATGCATGCCGCACTAACCTCCGACTTGATTGTCACCCTCTTTGGTTTCTTCTTCCTCGTTGTGTGAACTCCTTACGACACCAGTCTCGTCAGCATTAGACCCACGTTCTGAGTCCTCGCAGTAGCTGTCCGAGTCTGCCAAGTCGAAGAGGTTGCTGAGATTACGCCGTGATGACATATCTACCAGGAAATCCAATCCATCGTTAGTCGTTACTGCTCAATACAAAGCTGCATCGCGTAATGCGTACCATTGGTGTCGATGTTAGCGTTCAAATCCTCCTGACGTGTGCTTGTGCTGCTTGAATCCTCGTTCATCACGTGGGGCGAAGTGGCAATAAGACTGTGGTTTGAGACCGGAGACGCGGGAGAGTCTGCAGCTAATTTCAAGAACGTTAGCATCGCACCAGGTGACATGAGTCTATACAGCAGCATACCTGCAGGTGGCGTACGCTCCAGCGGTGCGCGGCTTTGGGTTTGATCTAGATCTTTGGAATGATCTGTACGATACACGTTAATGTCAAACAACTAGCGTGTATAATACCGGCAAGTCATCACATCCGTACCAGTCCGTTCTGGCGGGCTGTAGCGACGTCCGGGCCCGCTGCGTCCCCTTCCTTTTGCTGACGATCTCGTTCCGCTAAAAGTGTACAGCTCGTCAGTCTCAGTGGTGGAAAGTACGCTTGAATCTCATCTTACCGATATCCACGCGATCCAAGTAGCCCATTAGCTAGTTCTCGCCCACAAAGTAGTCCTCACCACGCGTTCCTTGCTTGGTCTTGCCCGGCTTGATATAAAAGAAGTCGTTTGAAAGTCCTGCGGGGCGCCTCGAAGTCCAGCCTACACGCTTGAGCTCTCTCCATCGAGCCTGGAACGCCATTGCTCCACAAAAAAGACGGCTTGAGCTGCGGCGGGGAGAAATCTCGAATGACCCCAAAACGGTTGGCGCGCAATGGTACCTCTGATCCCTTATTCGATTGTGTGTACCACACTGACAGCAGTGAGATCTTATATTCCGAAAAAACGAAAATCAAGCTGGCCGGACTTTTATGCACCCTCGTGCAGGAAGGATGGGGATAAACCAACCCCTAATTGACTTAACGTTTGTATGAGTCAATACAAAAAGGAAGAGTAAAAAAGCTTATTGTGTCTGATACAACATCAAGGATTTTAGTTAACGTGCCTGATACAGGCCTTCGGGTTTGGGGGGTTAAAAGCCTCGTTTGTATCCATTTGGTGTCGTACCCTTGTCTGTGTAGAGCCGGCTATACGATTTCCCACAGAGATCTGTTTACACTTGATATTTGTATAGAGATATAGGACTAGCCAAATGATGACCGACAGAGGCTCCCAGAGCTGTAGGATAAGAGAAGTAAATCAGCAGTCTTCCCCCCAAGCCACCAAGGGTCAAGTCCGTCTTCGGTAAGTCTAGCTAGCTTGTCTTAGGGTCTGGATACGCTCGGCTGCGTGGGATGCCTGTCAGCGAGCTTGAGGTACATTGCACCGTGAGTTTGTTGCTGGTCAGTCCAAGAGATAGGAGTGGCCGAGAGTTAGGGGCGACAAGGAGTGTCGGTCCCTATATATTGGTGGAACCCGAGTGTTCCCAAGTGTATTTCACTACCCGCCGAGGTTACCCTCGGCAAACCCGTATTAGGCGTGATTGCCGGTACCCTTCCTTCTGAGGGACTGCGGGGGTTCGCGCGAAAGCGCAATATTGCATTCTAGCCCTCGCTCGTGGCTAGTAGTGCAGGTTTTAAGGTTGACCGAACTCAACCTTGGTATACAGAGGTGCTTGCAACCAACCCGGTGTAAGGGATCGTTCCTGGTCTTCAGGTGTTAATCCAACGTTCGCTGACCTTTTGGCGAGAGAAGCGTGTGTTGTTGGTGGGACTCATACCGTTCGGTAGTGATATTTTCTGCGTGTTCCTACACGACACACGCTTTCGCCAGCACTAACAGATCGTTGAATAGTAGCAGGCAACACTTGAATAGCCTTGGCGACTGCTCCCGTTGCGCACAGCCGACGCCACGGCATAGATTTGACCCGTGCGGATACGTCAACGTGCACCCTTTTCCTCCCACACTTCCCAGGTCGCTTTCTCTCAAATTTCGGCATCCCGTCACCATTCCTACGGCACTGAACCGTCTCCTTTCAAATCCTAGAAACAGTAGTGAAATCGATGAGCAACTTCAAATTTAAAACCGCGGTCAAGTTTTAAGTTGGCCGAGTTATCGAGCAGGAGCAGCGATTTTCATTCTCTCTTCTGGGACAGGTTATTGTTGGAGGTGCGTTGTAATGCCTGCATCTTGAAATGGCGAATTCGGTACTAGGTCGAGTAAAACCGGCTGCCTACCCGCAGTAAGTTTATGCTAAACCTGCCATCTACCCGCATTAATACAGCACTCACACAGAAACATTAGCAACTGTAGCTGTGATTGGCCAATACGATAGGCTTTCCACCAATCATAAAAACTGTCAACAAATATGAAACACTGACTTGCCCACTTGAAGTCAACTATTGTGAAACGGAGGAGTATTAACCTTTCGTTACAATAATAATGCATCGCGTACTTTTAGCAGAAATGGGGACGTGTGTCTGACAGGCTATACTCAGGTCAAGATAAATTCTTCAAATCATACCTCGTTTTACAACCCAAACATGAAACGGAGGGTGCTCCGTGGAAGTCGTTTTCTACGAATGAAGACAGCAGAGGAAATTTGATTTTTGTAACAGCTATTGTGTCCGAAGTTCCGCTCCGTCCTTTCAGTGAGGTTTGTACGTGAAGCCACTCTTCAGTGCGGTCTCCAGGCGGTGATTTTCGTCGCTGTCGTGCTCGTATTGCGCAGATGCATCGTTATTGGGAGCACCAGCACGCAGACCAGCAGCGACACCCACTCAACGTCGTCAGGTATCCGCCAAATCGTGAATGGCACCGCTGGTACGCGATCAGACTCATGATCGAGCCTATCAAGAAGATGATGCCCAATAGCGAGTTGTTACCATGCCTCAGTTCTCTCGAGCAGTGTTGCTTCGACGTTATTTTCGTGACCACGAACTAGTAGTCTTCATGAAGATCTGGTAATCCAATGCAAGGACGTATTACCGCTGCGAATATATAACCTAGCAACTCCCAACGCTCCGCCACACCAAGTTACCTAAGTGAAGCGAGTTCTCTACGCCTCAATGAAAGGCTACTCAGCACGGTGATATTTATAGAACAAACCCATATTGATTAATTATGAAGTTACATGTAAGCCCCTTTGTTATTACCTGCGAGCTTACTTGGTAGTAGTTATGTTGTGATGAGAGTGCCCCGTAGGATGAATTGACAGACCTCAGCTAGCTTCACATGATATTCCAGAGGCTTACCAGGTTATAGTTTTCTGGTGGTGGTAGGATCTCGTACTCCAAATCGACAGGCTGCTCCAGCTTCCACGATGGCGTTCGATAATACTCACATAAATTACACGTGCACGGCATCCAGATTTCGTCGAATCTAAGCTTATCCGCAAGAATGTCTACCTCATCCATTGCCACCATAAGTTCGCAATGTAGTTGAATCTTCTCTCATAGATTTGACCTTCTATCTGAGCCAACAGCAAGGCCTTGTTGTCATCCAACCACGTCTGGATGTGGTGTTCACACTAGACATCGAGAATCTCTCCCTTGCTGATCAGGAAGTTCTTAAAAATTCCACGAATCATTTTTTGCGTGATCTGGAGCGAACATTTTACGTTAGTACGTACATATGGGTTCTTTACAACTCATTGTTGTTCATTACCTCTGAAAGCACAAACAATGACTAAAACCAGCGTATCGTCCACAGGAAATTGTGCTCATAAAACTTGTCCCCCGAGGAAAAATTTTGATGCAAAACATACCTCTCCTTTATGGCCAAGAGCTCGACGAAGTCGTCAATGTCTTGAGTTGATCCAACGTCAGGCTCAAACACCTTCATATTGACGTTAGCAGCATATTGGTCGGACGCTGGGATACCTTACTTACGTTATCATTCGCTGGGGCAAACACGGGCAACAAAGACTCCCAGCGCAGTCTGCGGTGACAGCTGAAATTGACAAGCGCTGTTGAAGGCGGTGATTTGTAGTTGTAGATATGTTTTCCATTAGATGCCCGACCTTTTTGTGTGAACAGCAGCTACTACCAATGTTAGTGATAATGTGTGCGTCCTTATTTAACCTAAGTTCCGGATACCTTGATTTTATCTTTGCGGCAACCCTTTTCGGTTAGCACGTTTTGGTACGCTGTAAAGCAGCCGGTCAATGCGGGGTCCAATGGCCCCAGTGGGCCAGTCGTGGTAACATTGATGTGTGAAAACTTTCGTGTTGGTACGCTGTGATACTAATCGCCGGTGTATAGTACTAGTCTAATACTAATCGTCGTTGACGTTGAAATGCGACTGCCTTTTTTCGCCGCTGGGATCGCTTCCTACTGCGGGATTGATGGAATTCATAACTGACGCGTATGATTAGACAATATAAATGTATGCGAGATCTCTGTTGTTCAATCATATGCGTCGTCTTGGCGATTCCACCACTCCTGAAGTAAGAAGCAAACCCAGCGGGAAACTTGCTTCAACAAAAGGCAGTTGCGCTTTAGCTTCAGGGCAATCCTTTGGTGGGAACGCCCGCGTCGCCATTGGCGTGTAAATGAACTGCTTGCCGACACCACACTCATTTCCAAAATCTCCGTCTCCTGTACACATCGACCAAGGTCCACCTCAACAAGCTTCTGTCCATTGCCCCGGCTATCGGCCATGAGCGACGGCTACATCTGCCAGTAGCTATAAATGAACGCCTTGCTGCTGGCCACGTATACTTGCCCAGCCACCGCGAAGGTCGCCGCTACATCCAGCGATGGCCATGATCGCCCCCATCGCCTCCATCGTACTGATCAATGGTGTGCTCTCCCCGTGGAACACCCTTGGCATGACCACGATCGACGCTACGTCCATGACCACCCTCTTCCACGCTGTCGTGCTGCTGAAAAACATGGCGGTCACGTGCACCCATGCAATGCCCGGCGACCTTCGATGACCATGGCTACCTCCATCAACGCTATGTTCATACTGGATGGGACCTGACCATCACGCTCCAGCAACACCGTGTCTACCGCCAGTAACCACGATAACACTGATGGTGATTACTGTAATCGACGTGTTCGTGGTATTGGATGGAACGTTGATCTCGCGCACCCATGCAACGCATCGCCATGATCGCCGCTACATCTGTTGGTGATCATGGCAGTCTCTATTTTAGACATCGCGCTGTTGGATGAGATGCCAACCTATGACAGGTTATAGTTGTATAGCGCTTTGTAAATACAAAACGATGTAATTCACTGTCAGGTGTCGGGAGTTGGCGACGAGCAACTTCACTAAGGCACAGAACGATGACCAACACTGATTCGTGGTATGGCATAAATGCGTCTGTGGTCACTAACCACTGGTCAGGCACAGCTAGCGCCATCTTCTGAGATCTGCGCCATCATTGAAGATTAGACGTACCGACGGAGCAGGAGCAAGCAGTGGAGCACCAAGACTTACCTTGGTGCATGTGTGAGAGCAGCGTCTTGTAGGAGCTGCCGTTCGTTTTTTTTTTTCGTTAAGCTTGCTACAACATCAATGACTTTTCAACTTACCTCATCCAGCTCAAGTCCTCGCTTCATTCTCCGCCACCGACCAATTCCTCTGTAAAGGCATTTTCCAATATCAGGCAGGTGTGGCCATATATTTGTTCACTGCATTTATCAAGCAAGGGGTAAGCAGCTCTCTGTGAGATTCGCATAGAGCCTCACACGAGATCTAGAATATCGGTACCCATATAAACTTCGAGCGACTGTAGCGTGTGGCTCCCTATCGAATGCGAGCTCGGGAATCCCCCCCCCCCTGCCATTCCACAATGGCTCGCAGCGTGCGAGTTGGAAGAATTTTAGCTGGAATCAGTCGATGGTAGATGGACAGACGCAGCCAGCGACAACAAACTAATCCCAGGCTGCATTCGTCTGTAACACCGACGGGTTCACAACGTAAGTGGTAACAATACGAAGCGATCTTTAGAGGGGAGGGATCACTGACACAGCGTATCTGAGCTAACAGATGAAGCGATGAGATTCAAAGACGCGTGGCATTTCCTCCTTCGTGGGGGGGGGTCTTCAAAAGCGACCCCTTCGCGTAGTCTGGACAATCGATATCGGTACATCCCTCCTGGTGGAAGTATAAAGAGTGAAGAAGGCAAGGATTTCTTTCTGGGCGATGAAAACCTTCTGGAATATTTCGCTTCAATCGTCATGCACAAGCTGCCTGGTATTGGTGATGTCTGAGTTGCAGAAGCGTCATCAGAGCGTTCTGATATCCAAAATCGTACTTCGGTTGCTGAAATAAAAAGTGTCAGTTGTGATGACCAGTTCAGGGGCGATAACATGGCGATGATGAGTGATGCAATTTGTGGTGTGAATAATGTTACGGGGGACGATCTGGGTGAACAAGTTGGTGTGGAGAATGCAATGTTCATTTGGGCGCCGGTGATTGTGATAATTCTGCTACGAGAACGGGAACAAATGTCATGGGGCATCTATGTCCAGTTTGTAGTTTAGGGGCTCTGAAGTACGCAAATGTACCTACGGTGGAGTTCCCATGCATCACTTTTGCTCACACGACGTATGCAGGGCTCTTGAACTCCGTGACGCTGATGACCAAGCCGTTGAAGAGTTTGGTGATTGCTGCTACTGCAGCTCGAGTTGATATCGAAAAGCAGCAGCGATTCCAGATACGGTGACAGGCATGTCACTGCCAACAACGTCCACAGAAAATCGGCTTGGCAGTTCGGCAACGACCCACAACCGTAGATCTCTACCGAGGGCGATAGAAGAAGACAACGCTTCAGTTGCCACACGTACTGCGATCAATGCACAGCACAAGCCAGTGCAACTAAACGCCAAACCGGGTATTAAACTTGTGACTCCTGTGGTGTTGTGATTCACAGAAACTTCGTTAGTGCGGCTTCCACGCAACAACACAACAATTCGCCGAGTCAGGTCGGCATTGTTGGTCTTGCGCAGGGTTCTGTTGGTTCCCTTTGCGGTTCGGCCCAGCCGGGTCCAGTTGAGGCCCTGCTCTCGCTGAGTACCAATCCAAACTCCAGAAGCTCGCCTGAGCGGGGCAGATTCCGTTCCTCAAGCCCTGTGACCTCCACCAAAGGATGGACGTCGGCGCGCGAGCGCTTTTACAGGTCACCGAGCGCAGAGTACGCTCAGCTAGAAGATTGCGGCGTCCTGGGTTGTGCAAACCCACCGACTCGTCGATTCGACGAGGTTTGTCTTCGCTGGTAGCGAGAAGTGCGCACCCCGGGCCGACCTTGTTCTCTTGGCGCTACCAGTCGATTCCCCTACAAGCTATGCCTCTCGGGGAACGACGGCAGACATAATCCAGTCCACGCAGGGACTTACCGGGAAAGTGTACGCTGTTCTTGGACTTAGAAGATTCTGCTCTGTTTTGTTATCTCTGTGTCTTCGGGGAGTCCCTTCGGGCTCCCCCCTTTGGTCTCCTATCGATCCTATACAAATACCTAGTGAAATGGAGTCGTTACAGATCTCCCTGCAACTCTTCGCCGAGTCGGGTCGTTATGGATCTCGGCCGACCCTTCGCTCCGATTCCTGATTTATCCTCTCCCACTTGGAGTAACTCACAAATGATATACGCTCGCTGAGTTCTGCCGCTCGCTGAGTCTTGGTGCTCGCTGAATCCGATCGATCACAGAGTTCGTCACTTAAGTGCGAACTTCGGTTAGGTACGATGTACCCAACTGGGCCAGACTGGGTGGTCTACCCAAAATATGAGTTTCCCTACACCACCCTCCCATGAAACAGCTTTCATCAAAGAGGAAACGCATTGTATACTGAAAAGACAACGAAACAGAAGAGAGCAGCCAAGTCTACAGCAGAATCCTGTCGCGGAAGGAAGCAAAGAAGAAGTCAGCTCATTCAGAAAAAGAAGCCGCTTTTAGAGACGAGCTCTAACGTAGAACACGATTATCAACCAAAACGTTCCTCAATGCACACGTATTATTTTCTCCAGGAGATGAATCTTGGATGCCTGCGAAGCTGTATCATGACGTTGGTGTAGCGTATCTAATTGGCGTTATAACCCGGTTTACGCTTGCAGATGAGGAAGCCGCTGACAATATCAATGTATCAACGGCATTGCATAAACTACAATGTACAGGTACTGTGTCCCAAACACGTTCACAAAATTACCGAAGACATTGTAGTTTGAGGTGTGAACCAGTTCGTGAAAGTAAATACGCGGCAGGCCGATTTTAGTGAGACCTGGAGCTCACTTTGCAGTATTGTCCCAAAAGAGAAACTTCAGATTCCGCTCAGTCCTGAAGAAGCTGAGGCAATAAGTTCGATGACTTTCACTCCAACCAGAACACTAGAACAGCCCTTGGGGTTGTTCACGCACCAAGATGGATCCACAACTACAAAACTTCACGAAAACAGCTCGAAGTTGCTCAACCACTCCGCAACTTCCAGTCTTTTTGCATTTCATTCTGGAAACAAG
Organism: Phytophthora ramorum; assembly: GCF_020800215.1. NCBI lineage: Eukaryota > Oomycota > Peronosporomycetes > Peronosporales > Peronosporaceae > Phytophthora > Phytophthora ramorum. The sequence continues at coordinate 1,829,503 of NW_027150656.1, forward strand.
TCGTACAGTTCACTAATGCGTACGCACAAGCCCATGGCAACCTATCGCGCAGACCGATTAACCTGGATGATTTAATGATTTTCTTGGAATTAAGCAGCACATGGCTCTAGTGGGCACAGGCGAAATGATAAACTACTGGGGAGACAATGAGGAAGCAAGAATATTTCCTGGTGCTTTATTCGCTAACTTGGACTCAATCATGGCGTGGCATCGATTCTTGTATATTCGAAAGAATTTGGCATTTCGCTCGGAAGTGACGATTGCTGAAGTTCAGCGTGGTCCTGCTGCAAGGATCCGCCCGCTGCGTACCATGCTAAAATCACGCTGAACGCGCAATGTTGTTGTGGGTCGGAATGTAGCAGTCGATGAGGTCAGTATCGTATCCCGCTCAAAGTACGCGAGACATATCATTTATAACCCGGATAATACCACTTCAAACGCTGTATGTGCTGTTGCTCCACTACCTGGCTCGTAGTGAATTTTAAGCTTCATTGCGCTAGTGAACGTCACGATATATTGGGAGGTATGATTGAGACCTCCCAGATTGACCGTCTTGCCGATATCACGAAGAAGTCGTCTGATATCCGACGTCATGTGCTGGAAGTGACAAACACGCTGCAAGAGTCACGTCGATTTGTCAATACGGACATTTTTTTATAAATATTGTCTCCTCATTGAGAGCTTACGATCTGTGGGTTTGCATGACCGCAGCACAGTTAGATCAGCCAGTAACCATTTCCCTCACTTCACTATGCTAGACCCGAAATTAGACAAAGAGCGAGGGGGTATGAATCAAGGCATTTGGGTAGAGAAACATATCGTTGCTGCAAGTTAAGTGGACGGGTCCATCGTAAACGTTGTGTCTAATGCCGACGAATCGGGTACTATAGCGGTATTACGTAGAATCGCGCAAAAACGAGTGGGATTTTAGGCTCCGGTCTGCATGCGCAAATATAACATTGCCATGCAGAGGGTTGATCGTCATGATCAACTCGAAGTCGATTATTTATCGCGGGCGGGAATTTATTCAAAAAATGGCACAAAAAGTTAGCAATGGCAAGGATAGACATTACAAGAAACAACGCCTACATTTGCCATAACCTAGCTAGTGGAGAACCCATTGCTGACTTGACTGACGACTCGACACAAGCCAACAGCCGTGATAATCATCGGGTATTCATTGCTGCACTAATTGGTGAACACCTGGAAACAATGTTATCGCTGCGAAAATGGTCTGATGTACGCAAATGGTGAAGTCACCGGAGCTGCTGCCCAGTTATACGTCAATGAAAGTAATGCTAGTTCAAGGCCTGATATATGTAGCAGACCCCGCAGTGTGTTGTAAAGGAATCCAGGATTGTTTTGAAAGATAGAAGTCGTACAATACGAGAGTGTACGTGGAGAAGTGATCAGAGGGTTGGTGATGGATTGATCATTTCCGACCAGGTGATTGGGCGATGGGCGCGGATGGATGGATTGGGACCTGGGATGGGCAACATCAACGGTCAGACAATTGGCGGGTGAATGTGAGGACCATCATTCCGATCTCGGCAATCAGATCGCGGTACCACATGGTGGGTACATGGGTTCAGGTCAACCGATCACATCAACATGTACCACAAGGACCGGTACATCGGAGGTCCATGGACGTCAGCAATCATAGGAAACGCAAGCGGGATGGGGGATAGGCACGTAGTTCTTAATGTATAAACAGAACAGAGAGAGATTTTCTTTGTAGCACGCAAATGGTATTTCGAATTCTGGGGAAGGAAGTATATTGGCCTACCCGACGACCGGACAACCACCCTAAGTGACTCAAGCGTGAAAGAAAAAGCCCCTGGATAGTATGGCCAGGTGCGCTCCCCTTCTCCCTCCAACTCAAAAAGACCCCGCCATAGGAGGCGGCAAGGATTGAAAAGGACCCCGCAAAGGATCAAAGCAGAAAGTAAAACGTTGAACTTCATGACGGGTAACGATACAGTCACCAAGAACGCGCTATCATCTTCCACCGAGTACATCGTAGACCAGCAATTTGTTGAAGGTAAGATTAGCACGCTCACAGTCAAGTAGTTTCACTCTCGCAATGTAGATCGAATTCGCAGCAGCGCAGCGATTTTCAGTGCTTGGTTTTGCTTCTCGGCGCGATCCTGGCGGCGCTTCGCGAATATGTGCATCGAGAGTGCGCGTAAATAGAGACCCCTGTTTTGATACTTGAGTTATGAAGAAATGGAGAGAGCGAACACTAGCTTGTGTTTCTATTCCGCGCCTGTATGTGTTATTTTTGGAGGACAGGGCGAGCACAAATTAATTACAAACATCGTACAAGTCACGACTCCCCCTCACCACACACACACACACACACACACACACACTTATGTTTGTGTGCCGGTACATTGATTATGTTCTTTTTGGAAGTCACCCAATGACGCATGAGGGCCACAAAGAGCTCCACGCATTAATGTGTACGTTCACACAAATTCAGTCAACTCTATTATTAACGCATGGTATGTATGATTACCAAAACACGTTCGATTTTGTGTGCAAGACCATACCAAGTGCTACACACGCTTGTGTATGCACACCCCAATCGCCAAACTGAGTTTTCAAAATGCGGTATGATAGCGTACCAAAACACGCTTGATGTTGCCGCCCGGCTCGCGCAGCGCCCTGTCTAACAGCGGTCTGCCGCCTTTTTTTTTTACGAAAACACAAATAAGAGTCTGTGTTATTCAGGTCTAGTTTGGTATTCCTCATACTTTCTCCTATATTACTGTAACAGGAACAATATTTTGCATAGGAACTTGCGGTTGCCAGTAACACCCTTTTTGCGTGTTCTACTGGCCGTGACTGTAATATGACTACTACTGCGAGCAGCACCTTGACCATCTTCGAAACTAATATTACTATAGTAGCAGTAGACTTTGACTACTATGTTCACTTTCAGAGATAGCGTTGCCTTGTGCTTCTTCAAAGCCCATGCTCTCGCTCCTCACCTACTTATTTGTCGTACTTTTGCCTAAGCAGCACTTGCATCTCCGCTCGCTCGCTGTAGATGCTCGTTCTCCTGAAGTTTATCACGATCCATATATTTCGCTTACCACATGGGGATGCCATCAGGTTTATTGCAGCACGAGGGTATACGCACACCTAGCTCTGGATTAAGCATATTTCGCTTGCGTACTCCATGTCCAGATGTGGACTTGAGCAAAGAGGGGGGTCGGCTCGGACGACGCAGCATGGTAACTAAATCAACAGAAGACACAAGACTTAGCGTGAGTTCCGGAAAAACGTGGGCCTCACTTGAAGTCGTGAGTCTAGTGTACTCCGCAGACATGTTGTGTGAATTTCACTACACACTAACGAACAGTAAGTTGTGTTTGTAAACGTGCTAGTCTGTTTGTGCTTCCTACAATACTAAACACAGCTACAATGTAGCTGCTAATATTGGTGGCGCGGTGGAGAGAACTGATAGGCAGCTTGACCATTGGGAAAAGAAGAAGGGATGCGTGCAAGCCAGAACTGACTTGAGATGGCATCTGGCGGTGCACGAGTCCTTGTCAGCCTGTCATTGCTCGGACCAAGCGAGCCAAGGGCAAGCTCTAGAATGTGCCAATGAGAGCCGCCTAACTCCCACATACATGTTGGCCAGATTAGCTAAGCACTAACTAGAAACAGTGGTGCTAGCAGTACAGTTGGTGCATGTGCGAACACTACGTGAGTCGCATGAAGGCTTGAGCCAAGCAGGAACCGTGCGTGTTAATCGAGCAACCAGTGACGGCTCTGGGTAACTTCGACAGAACTATCCTTCCCTTATAGCATTCTGGATTCTAATAGTACAAGTCAGTGCCTATTGTCACGCTTCTAACTACTGTAGTAGCAGTAGCGGATTTTGTTTTGCAAAGTAGTACATTATTATAGTATTTTACTGTTATTATAATGATGCTTTATAATACCCGGTAAACTATTGGCAGCCAATGTCTACAGAGTTGTTGATCGCTGACGCTGACGCAGCGGCTATCCGATAAGTTTTATCTGAAATTTCTCCGAGCTGTGAAGCCCCACAAACTGTGCTATTAATAACGTTTGCAGTATTAAAATACATGTAATACAGTCCGCGAATGCTACCTATAATAAGGGAAATGACCAATGAAGGGCCGCCGATCAATAACTGATTCATTTAGGGGCCGCAATGGTTGGTGCCGTGAAGACGACGAAGGAACCACCAACGAAGTCCTCCAGAACAGATTTCCACTCGGACACCCATGATAAGGTATGTGTCAGTGGATTGCGTGAGTCTGAAAGTGTGTAGAAAGCTGCGCTCGTGGACTCCCATCACCGATGAGCCCCACGTGGGCCTCGCACCGACTCAGCGCTCTTCAGCATAGAAAAGCTATCATACATAGTGATCAGCCGCGGTCGATATGGAGCTAGAAGCTCTTTCCTCTATAATACCACCACACTGTCGGCTCTGGCGAGGAGACCTCTGCCCTAGCGCTGTGGGAACGTGTTGGTTGTGCGCTATCGCCCTCGTTGTTGGTCACTTTGTACCGTATTTAGTTACGCTATCGCCTTCTACACGTTTGTGAGGGCCCTCCGTACGAGGGCCCTCGTTAGTTTCTCCCATCACCGGTACATGTGCATGTGTGTACATACTATACATATGCCATAATACATGTGCCGTAGTATGTGCCGTAATACGGGATGGTAGTCGTATTACGTTTTGGAAAGTGTGTCCGTGGTACGGCGTGAGTCTTGTGGATACGGTACCGCACATCCAAACAAGACGCAGACTTGTCACTTTGAAACTGGACAGGAACGTTTTGCCGCCAACAAGAAGAGCATGGACGGCAGCGCTCTCTATCCGCCGAACGTCCACACGCTAAGCGACGATGTGATCGGAAACGTGATGTCATCGCACCTCTGGCCCAAACCTGGAGTCGGTCGTGCCGGAGACGACGAAGCCTGGAGCTCAAGGACGATAAACTACGCGAGTTCAAGACCACAGTATTTCCAACAGCTATTTAACAACGTCACCCTCCAGGCATCTGCTGCAGCTCCTATCAAGCACAAAGGCACGCTGGACCCCTCACAGCCTGTCGGCATAGAGAACCAATCCGCTGATAAAGTACGGGTCACAGAGGAAAATGCTGATGCGGAGCTCCGCCGGCAGCGCCGTCGGACGAGCATGCAGAGGTACCGGAAAAAGCTCCAGGACCATGCAATCGCTCTAGAGCGTGACGTCGGAGAGCTACGAGAAGAAATCCAAAAGCTCCAGCTCCAGTGCCAGGCTCTCTCTTCTGGTGTCCCCACCGGAACGACTGCCTTGGCGGTGGTGGCAGAATACTTTCGTCTGTTCCGCTACGGCTTGAAAGGGTCCGCCCCAACGAACGACCCTGGCAGCAGCACACACGTGGCCCCGGACACGTTTGTTTCTAGCGTGCAACGCGATTTCCTCCATGCAGCGGTATCACCGGATGTGGTTGGCGAGACAGGATTCGGCGTCGAGAGGCTCATTGAGGACTACCGGCGTCTCGCTCTCTACCTGCCAGACTCGGACACCCAACTCGTGCGCCTCGATACCGGTCCTGGAGACTCGTTAACCGCCACCGCAGCAGTCGCAATCGTCGTCACGGCGAAGATGCTGCACTTTGCATTTCCTCACCTCGTCCGCGATGGAGACCGAGGTCAGTGGTCACAGCTTGCTGCCACGTTGCTCGGCCAGCGGTTCGTGCTGCGTGGCTCGATCCAGTTCAAGTGGGACAGCGGGACAAGCCGCGTGAAGCTCGTGCAGACCAGAGCAGACCTCTTGACTCCGATTCTGCGATTACTGGGCGACTTGGAGACCATCTCCCGCGTGTTCGACAACGCACTCATTACTCCAGAGTGTAAGCTGGCACACTAGGCCAGTCCCAAGTACTACATAGGTCGCATAGCGTTCTGTTATCCTTCACGTGTATACACCTGGCCTACAAATTCATGGACTGCAAGCGGAATTCCATGGGAAATCGCTGGTGACAACCCAAAATATTTGAGCGGGGCATCAAGGTTCGTCGTTACCTTTTGGACATACAGTCCCCCTTGGTTTGCCTCGCTCAAAGTTATATTTTCATTAGCACGCCCTACTACAGTTGTGCCCTCCATATTCGCCAGGGTGGTGTCAATTTGATTGCCTGGGCCACGAGCGCGCTCTTGCTACAGTACATGTATTAGCTCGTGGCGATTCAGTGGACCGCATCATCTTCAAACCTCGTAACTATCGCGTTTTTGGGATACACTGCAAACTGTACCTGTATTTCGGTTTTGCTCTACAGAAGCTCACAGTCTGAGAACCACCGACTTGTCAACTTTTCAGCTCGTTTTACAGCGTTCATTGTTTAAGTTTCTAAGGAATTGCCAAGCTAAATCCAACTAAGAAGAAATCGAGAAGTATGCTGCTGCAGCATATCGTACTGCTGGCGTTGCTTTATCTTTTCGCAAGTACTGATGCCGCCTCACTTGACGCCAAGAGGATGCTGAAGATTGAGAACATTGGGGCCGATGGCATTGACGAGAGAGGGATCAATCCGGATTTCTTTCATCTAGAGAAACTAACAAATTTGTTCAAGTCGCCCAACCACGCGCAGTTCCAAAGTTGGCTGAACAGTGGGCAGACCGCGGACGACGTCTTCAGGTCCACGGTTCGTCCAACCCTGACGCTGGAATTTGGCGCAGTTGTAGCTAACCCCCAGTTCAAGATATGGGTCACATACGTCATCGTTTTCAGCAAGAAGCACGCTCAAGAGAGAAGAGGAAAAAAAACGTTATTGCGGCGCTTGCGAAGTACTATGGCGATAGAAGGTTGGAGACGATGCTCCTGGAAGCGACGAAGGTACGGGGTACCAAAGGAGCCGCCAGAAACCTGCAGAAGGCGCTGTTTACCCAGTGGTACAAGAATCGAGTACGACCTTATGTTGTCATCGAGCACATTTTGGATGAAATCTATGAAACTCTTCGTGGCAGCGTTGCCAAGGAAGTATGGCGCGCTTACAAGGACTACCTGGGCAAGGCCCACCCCAAATGGTACCACGAATTTATGTACTTGCCGTAGTGAGCTGTCAAAATCGTGAGGCTTGCACCTAATTCATCAAGCCATACTTCGTACTATAATAGTATACGATAGCTAATCCTGAGATTATCCAGCTTCCAGTTTCGCGGCTCTCCGTAGTTGAGTTATTTCTCGCTTTCTCGATCATCTTGGGGAAATTTATTTATCTTGGTATGTCGTTGTTGGTATCGTCTAAGTAGCTGGAACCCGCTTGTTCAACTTTTAGCACCTTGAAAGCGTCATGTGGATTGTTTGGGGGGTCAAACAAACAAAACTTCGAAGAGCGCACCCTCAACTCTCTGTAGTGATCATTTTTGCCACATCGAAATCGTCATAGCGATCCCGTACCTTCCTACTCGTTGTCATTTTAATCTGCGGATCATTCACATGGAGCAGTACAACTATTATACTTGAAAGTCTTTAGCGAAGCTCACCCCGACAAGAAAACGAGTTCGATCTCGAAACTGCTGACTCGGTTCCGAAAGGAGCAGGCAGGACAACATGGGCAGGCACCTTCCTTCGTTACAATTGGCGCTCGCTTGGAGGAAATGTTCTTTGTGAAAGAGGCCTTCATTAGATAAGAAAGCATCGATGGTCCAAACGTTAACGACAACGTAGGTGGTGCTGGTTGGTCAAATTTGCTTTAGTCTGCGGTGAACGTCCCAACCACGAGGAGAACGGCGACACAATTGCAAACATAGCAACTAGAAGGTGGAAAGGTTGTCTTCAAATTGGTAAACTGGATGATAGGACGGTCAACCTTCTCAAAAATCCAAGTTTCAAGTTTCATAAGGAACCAAGTCCCCCCACGCGGTTGTGAGCTGCGCTTACATATCAAGCGTCCTACGTCATGGCGGGGGAGTGTAAATCTTGATAGGCTTGTAGATATTTCTTCCAAATACCCCAGTTCGCATCCGTCTTGTCCTTGATATTTAGCAGCTTGCCAACATACGCCGGATTCTTTTGAGCGTTCACGAACTGAGTAAGCATCTCACTCTGAACCTTGGTGGCCATTTCTTTCGTACTCGGATCTTTCTTCGCCAATTCGATCATTTTCACTAGAACTGCGTCGTCGTAGCTTGTCGTCAGAATCTTCATACCCTCTCTCTCTTTTGGGAACGCTTTGTTGAAACCATCCACGTACTTCATCCAAAGTTCAAGCATGGGGCTTTGAAACAGTCTTTCTCGGGCTTCATCAAGTTTTAGCATGGTGAAGACGTCGTCAGTGGTCTTGTGACCTCTCTTACGCATCCACCCTTGGAACAGGACAGCTTTCATTCGTTTGGCAACATTAATCGTAGTCGGATTCTTCTCTGCAATCGCCGTCATTCTGGCTAGAGCAGCGTCCGATAGGGGCAACCCCCCAGCACCTTTGGCGTAACTATGTAATATACTCAAGGTTTTCAATGTTGTGTCCGGGTTGTCAGCGTGAAAAGCATCAGTGTACTTCAGCCAAGTAGCGAAATTTGATTTGGTGAGAAGTTTCTCTCCTGCATCACCAAGTCCAAGCAGAATGAAGGCAGTTTCGGGGTCGTAGCCAGTCTTCAGCCAGTGCAGATACTGCTGTGCTTCCAACTTATTGGCAAGACGTGATGTGCTCGGAACTATTTTTGCTGCGGCTAGAAGGCTTGGTACGTCGTAGTATTTGGTCAACACTGCGATCAAAGTCTCTTGCTGCTCCCTATGCTGCATGTTGAAAGTACTCATGTACTTGGTGAATGTATCCAACAACGGACTAGCAAGGAGGTTGTCACCTGCTTCGTCCAGCTTTAACAGCTCAAAAACTGCGTTCGGAGACTCTCCACGTCTTATCCAGCGCTGGAACTGCTCCGCTTGAACTGTTTTGGCGACGTAATTTGAACTTTTGACCTTCAAGGCTGCTTCCACTATTCTTGACACACCGATTTCGCCGTATTGATTCATCAACGTTCCAAACATACTCACCGTCTTGCCAGAGTTCGCCTTGTTGAACGTGTTCAAGAACGTTTTCCAGATGCTAAACGTTTGACTTGTCAGAATATCATCTCCGGCCTTGTCAAGCTGTAGCAGAGTGAAGATACCGCCCGGCGTTTTCCCTTTCGTCAACCAATACTCGGCTAGCTCGTTCTGCAACCTGATTGCAAATGTGTTGGTTTCCGGGATGGTCTTCACATCTGCCACCATTTTAACCAGAGCTTCGTCGCTGTAGTGTGTAAGCAGCACATGGATCGTCAGCGTTGCCTTCTTGGGATTCCTGCTGCTTAAATCGTCGACGTATTTCACCCAAACTGCAAACTGGGGGTCACCGAGCAGCTTATCGCCTGCCTGTCGAAGTCGCAATCGCGTAAAGACATTTTCAATAGGCTTCTCTTTCGTTAGCCAGCGTTCGAGTTTTTGTTTAGAGACTTCCGGCATGATCCAGGTCTTGGCTTTGTCGAAATTGATTCCTCTCTCTTCGCCATTGTCCATCTCTGTGTCAGTTCTTAGACGCCTGTTGTTGGGAACGTCTGTTGCTGCGAGGGGCGAACGATCAATGCTCGACAAGTCAGAGGTGGCTGGCTTCGAGTTTATCGTCGCGGGGTCCGAGTCAACTTGGGTAAGGAGGCCAACGGCAGCCACAAGTGCGATACGTGTCAGACGCATGGTTTAGACTTAACTGCTGGAACAAAGGATCTTTAGTTCGAAGTAGGTGGTTGGGAGAGATTTACGAAGTGAGGGGGGAGGGGGCTTCATCGAGGAGACTACAAGTTTATGGGGGGTCCCGTACAACGTCAACAGGGCTAGACTGGCGTACCGACATTTGAGACGGTAGCGTCGAGATAAAATTCAACATATCGCCGATGGACAAGTTGAACGTGGCGCTTTCAAACATTCGAGGCCATTGCGTGTTTGAGCTATCTTAATATGCTCATTCAGTTCGGAAGCACAATGTATGCTTCAAACACCTTGCAGGTTTGAGCAGTGATTGTGCTGCGGTGTGCCCTGGTTCATGGCCAAGGACATTCGTCTAGCGTGTAAGCCAGCACCACTCGTACTTTGTTTAAGAAGAAGAAGAAATAGCTGTTTACTTCGATTGCTGTGTAATTTACGAAATGGGTGTCGATTGTGGCTTGGGTTTGTTATTACATGTAGTCAAGCTTCTTTTCTCTGATCTTCTGTCAATTGAGACCACATGAACAGGGTTTTATCATCGTTTTACTGGCGGCAAGAAACATTTCTATCTGCTTTTGTACCTCCAGGTTTCGAAATTGAACAATCTCCTCAGCGGCCAAGACCTCAAGAACACACAGATAGAAACTACTCGGGTATCGATTTCACTTCTGAAATGGTCTCAGATTGTGAAATGTACGGTTCATGAACTTACTGAAGCCTGAGCTCGTGGTCCAAACACTCGACACCTGCAGCGATGTGCATGCATTATTATTAATACCAGTACAGTTGTAAATAAGTACAAATCGAACACACGTGCGGTGAGGGGACTCGACGAGCCGCAGCACCGTAGATGCATGTACACTTCAAGTACACAGCAAGAAAAGAAAACAACCGAAGGGTAGCCGCATCGTGCATGTACATATCACAAAAAAGCTTCATGGTTACAGTGATGGAGTGTTCCTTGATCTTCCTAAGGCTCTGGGAGGAGAACCTGTTACAAGTACAGTACAGTATTAACCGTGAAGTTGTCCAGATTTACTGCTTGTTAATCATAAACACAAAGTCCATCTAGATTATGACACGATCCAATAGTGTTTTCCTAGCCTCCGGATGGAGATGCATCTCCGGATCGGTTTGGGTAGAAACCGGAGGATTGTAGTACCACAAAAAGGACATTGAATTAATGCCGAGCTTGGACTAAGTCATTCGCTCAGGATACCTCGGGATAATTTAGGTGTCCGCGTAAACTGGGAAAGGAAAGAAACTCTGAATCGCGGCAACGTGCCCGTTCGTTGGGCCCTGCTTCGCTGCCACCCCGCTCGGGTTTGATACGGCGCGCTCGCGCACTGCCAATTTTGCTACAAATTGAAGCACTGCTGGTAATTCTCCTATCTCGAATGCTGAATCCTGCATTGTCCGTACATCTTACTCGGTGCGGCCATTCATTCCCTCACTTGGCAACTCATTCCCCACTGCTCACGTTCCAAATCACATTTGCTCGGGTGTGGTCATGCGGCTCCACTGCGTGTTGCTACTGGCTGCTGTCGTCGCTACTGCCGATGCTGCTTCAGTGGTTAACGCGAAGCTGGCGACATCACACTCCACTACTTCTCACAACACGAAACGATTTTTAAGGACCGTCAATACCGCAGATGAGAACGACGAAGAGCGAGGGATCAACTTCAAAGCCATCCCCGGTGTCGAGGCCATCAAAAATGTGTTCTCCAAAAAAGTAACACTTGAGAACCTCCTGGCCTACGCCGACAAGAAGAAGCCATCGGACTACATTTTCAAGAAACTGAACCTGAACAAGGTGGACTCCAAGCTGCTCTTCGACAATTCGGACTTCAACGTCTGGGTCGCCTACGTCCGTCTCATTGACCCGAGGCACGCCGAAGCAGCGATGATCACTTCGTTGACGGCTCGGTATGGCGACGAAGCTCTAGCGAAGATGATCCAAGCGGCATCGACGGTCGACAAGACGAAGACACTCGCGAAGCTGCTGGAGGCTAAGCAGTTGGAGGGCTGGAAGACCATGGGCCTCTCGAATAACGGAGTGTTCAAGCTGCTGCAACTTAACCGCGGCGTGGACAACCTGCTGGTGAATCCGAACTTGAGCATCTGGGTCAAGTACATGAACTACCTTGGCAAGAATGGCCATGACGATGAAGCGGTCATGATCAAGACGTTCATGGCACACTACAGCGACAAGGCGCTGTCCCAGATGCTCACCACGGCGAAGAAGGTTCCTGACACCAAAGTTGTCGCCACCAAATTGCAGACTGAACTGCTTGGAGCTTGGCAAACGAGCAAGAAGACCCCGGAAGACGTTTTCAAGCTGCTCCAGCTTGACAAGGCAGTCGACGGCATTCTCACCAACCCGATGCTGAGGACCTGGATGAAGTACATGGACGACTTCAACCTCAAGAACCCTGACAAGGAGACGACTGTGATCAAGACGTTCATGACTCACTACAGCGACGATACTCTAGCGCCAATGCTCATGATGGCAAAGAAGGTGCCAGCTACAAATAGCATCGCCACCAAATTGCAGAGCCAACTCTTCGACGGGTGGCTGATCGCCGCCAAATCTCCTGAAGATGTCCTCATGCTTCTGAAACTTGACCTGGATGGCCTCCTCACCAACCCGATGCTCAATACGTGGACCAAGTACTTGGATGTCTTCAATGTCAGAAACCCAACGTCGAGGGAGTCTATGATCGAGGCCCTCACGAAAACCTACACCGACGAAGCGTTGACGACAATGATCATGGCTGCCAAGGGTGACCAGAAGACGGCGAAATTCGCCACGGACTTGCAGAGTGCCCAGCTTAAAAATTGGCTGTCCAAGGCAGTCGACCAGAGAACAGTGTTCAAACTCTTCGACGTGAAAAAAACGGACGCCGATAACCCGTACAGAGCGATTTGGTTACAGTATGTTCGCGACTACAACCAGAAGTGGGTAACCAACAAAACTTAGGACGTCTTCGCTCACTTAGAGTTGGGGCGTGGAGTGATTGCTATTGTGTCACTGGATAAGTCGTCTCGGCACTGCCGAGTCGGCAGACGTAGCGATAAAAGTTGTTCAATCTCATTTTCTTCTAATATGGTCTCCCATACTCAGCAGGCGGATACGTTTCCCCGCTGTCACATTCGTCGAAAGTCGTGAAAGCGTTAACTATATGGACCTGCTGACGCGGAAGATATACCCTGCCGAAGTCAAGTTCACTGCTACCCCAGACCAACACCCGGTGATAGTGACGGTCAGAGGCCACTCTCCGGTGGAAGTGGTCTTCCACACATCCATCACTGAGGAACCGTGGGTGCAGACAATACACGGCGGGGCAGACTTATGCAGAGTACTTACGGCCAGAATGCGACCGGAACTGAAGGTGCATGAGGTTCACCCACATCCAAGACTGAGCAGACTCGTGTGCTTATGGGCGGGACGCCGCAGGTGGACACGGACTCGCCGTGAGTACAAAGAGCGCGTGGCAGCGGCGAAACGACGTCGAGGGGCTATAGACCTCGACGGCAGGACCAAAAAATGGCAGGAACGGAGCCCACAACTGGCGGAAGGGCTTGCACTACTCGAATGGAAACGCATCCGGAGAGTAGTGGGCCTCAATCCGTGGGGAGAACAACTACTACTGCGCCTCAAGCTCAGAGCACTCTCGATGTTTGACAGGCGACACGACAAGATCGGCTGCCCACATGAATCATGTGTACACTTGCTGGACGTGGATCTGGAACACGTCTTCTGGGGATGCCCAGCAACGCGAAAATTACGGAGGCACCTACTCCAGCCATGGCGACAACTCGGACTGACAGACGACGGACTGCAGCAGGAGGTATTCGGGATGCAACTTACGAAAATACCGCCAGGCGTATGGGGCAGCATGGCTACAGTACAACGGGAAGTGATGGACTTGCGCCCTCAGATTGCGGAGGAGGTGACTTTGCTCGTTGAGAGCAGCTGGCGCATTGGGGCGGCCATCTATCTCCACGCAGCTTGGCGGTGGCGGGTCAACCACTTTGACGAGTCGAACAACATCACGGAAGGGCACCACGTGGCACTCCTTAAGAAGTGGCTGCGAGAGGGTTACAATACTGTCCAGGCACACTTACGGGCAGCGCCATCACTAGTAGTTGGAGCGACGGCGGCGAAGATCGTCGGTAGAGCCCTTCACTCGGGGGGGGGGGGGGCACACTGCCAGCAGTGGATCACGCCGAGGGAGGAACCAGGTACATACTGTACGTGGCCGGACGGGTGGCAGGAACAAAACGATCAGGAGCTTGCGGGGCGATCATTGTCAGCTGTAATGACATATCGAGCGGGGCCAACTGGAGCGGGCACATGTCATACGCCAGCTCGTCACCGACGACCACGGAAGCGGAACACTTAGGGCTCCTCATGGGACTCAAGGCGTGCGAGAAGAAGCGGTACTGGCCGCTATGGGTGGTGAGCACGAACAAGATGCTGATTGCACAGCATCGGCAACGCAAGCCCCCAAAGGCACGGCATTTAACACAAATCTACTGGAGGAGTCGGCGCATCGTGGATCGGCTTTGGGAAGTAGAATGGCTACACCACGCCAAAGAAGCCAACCGTATGGCAATGAAGCTAACAAACACAGCGCTCGAAAGCAGAACGAGCGTACAACAGTACACGGCTGACACGGGCACCGATTCAGGGAAATGGAGGAAGGTACTCTGCCACCTAGATGGAGACATGATACAATGGAAAACACACGAGGACAACGCGGCGCAAGCGGACGTCGTGGCCGACAGTCAGTAAGGACACCGGCACGTAACGGGGAAGCGTAAGCTAGGACCTGGAGAAGGCTAACTACCGACATAGGGGCGATGGTTAGAACGGACATAGGAAAGTCGTTAGCACCACTAAGTGACATCAATGTACCTCACTGAAAAACGAAACGAAAGTCGTGAAAGCGTTTGTGTTGCAAGCAAATACCTGGAGAAATCCAGCCTGCGGGCAGTGGATACACTCATTTTTGCGTTCAGCCGAGTTTTGAGAGAACAAATTGATCGCAAAAATTCAACTTCTTTCAAAACCTACCAAACCGAGCATTAAAAAGTGAGCTTCAATTTGTGTCCAAATTTGCTCTTCCAGCAGTAGTGAAGGTTGAACTCAAATATGTGCAGCGCATACCACTCGCAACTTGTCCATGGGTTCTCAGATCGGTCGATGGCACGCAGGAGGTAAATGCAGTTCGTCCAGCAACAGGCCCAGAGCGTCAGCCCTCGCCGCAGTGTCCAGATCACGTACGAAAGTGTTGAACGGCACCAACACATACTCATCCTGACGCTCCACAACGTACAAAAGCTGGCGCGACCTCTGTCTTAATTCGCTCGGCACGATGCCAGCGTGTCCTGCAAATTCATCAAAGCCGAAGCGCTTTTCACAGCACATGCACGTTATTTGTCGTGCTGTGAGTGGCAAATGATTGAAAGCTAGCCATCCAGACTTGCGCGGGAACAAGTGGCCGGGTTCTGGTATTTCCGAGAAGGCAGCACGGTCGACAAGACTCCCATCGACCATCCTCATCACGTACTTGGGCGAAAGACACACGACCTGTGCCAAAAAGTCGAAGTTGGCTGGATCGGACAGCCGAACTGCAGTCGAAGTTTTGTCGCTTCGATGCTTCGGACGCTTAAAGAGTGCAAGCGTCCGAAGTCTAGATAAAAAGTCTGGGATCGCCTTTGTTGAAGCTTCGGAGCTCGTGGTGGCGGTGGTGAGCGCCTCCTGCCTCATTGAGTGGCTTCTGCGCGACTTGGCTGGCGTGTTATTCAAACGTTGGTGGGCGGCCCAGCTCCTCAAAGCTGGCAGGAACTTCTCCAGTGGCGTGTGCTGCGTCATGTCTCGGTGCTCGACGAACAAGTGCGGCATCGGGTCTTCACTTGCATCCTTCACGTTCTTGACCAGCCTGCTGTCTGTATGATGCACGAACTCGGCGTAGTTGAGCTGCTTGCTACAACAATCGCACTGAGTAATGGCCATCTTCTTGGGTGACCAGATACACGTGCCCGACTTCATGACACCAGACTCTCGAAGGCTTGACGTGCGAGAGCACATAATAGGAAAGCGCCAGCGATTGGTCTTGTCATCACGTTGGACTCGCACAGCACTCACAAGCTCGTCCCCTGAAAGTGCGGGCTGTTCAGACGCACCAACAAGCTCATGTGGGGCCTTGGGTGCTGGTTCCTGTTTCTGTGGCGTTGTAGATTGTGCAACCGGCGCGTCCTGATGGTCCAAAGGCTCAGGATTTGGTTGTTCTTGCTGCTGCATCACTGTCTCATCACTCTCAGTCAATTGCTTCGGTTCTGAAAGTCCGGCCATCATATCCGTGTTGCTAGGCTCCGGCTCCGCTCCAGACTCGCCCTTAGTCTGCTGGCATGGCTCGTCATTTTCTTGTGGTGGTGAACTCCGCTGTTCATCCACAACCACGACATCCTGAGGGATTATCTGCTGCTCTTGGGCTGTAATATCTCCATCATCAACAGCTCCACCAGCATCCGCTGTGGTTTCCTTTTCCACACCCGCCACTTCGCTTTTCGACCCAGAACCAGCCACATCCACTGCTTTCGTCGTGGCTGCACCACTTTCCATCATCAACTCATTACTTTGTGGTGATACTCTCCTCGACCGCAACGTTGATCGTCGAGCTGCTCGTGTATTAATTACTTGGTCGTCGTGTGTAGTGCTGCTTCCCTGTGTACGTCGACTGCGTGAATCGGAATCCAATCGGCTTGCTATCGTGACTGGCGGGTTCCCAGTGTCATTTTTCCTAGGCACTTGGTGTTTCTGCTCGTGTTTCCGCTGTTTCTTCAACTCCACGTCATTAATCATCTGCAATAGCTTTCGTTGACGATAGAGAGCCAACTTCTCTGGCTGCGAGCAAGTCGGGCAGTCGCACTCCCACAGATACCCGCCGCTCTCGTAAAAATCCACGAACGCAGCCTTGCACGAGGCGCACCGGAAAATATTCCCGCGATTTTCATGCCGCAACCGCTCAATCTGGTCCAGAATCGGCGTGTTCTCGTCTACGTAGGGCTTGAAAGCGTGCACCAAGCACTTTGCGTGGTACGCCCGTCGGCAAACGGCACAGTGCATCAACACGCAAATATTCACCAGTTTCTTGCAAAATTCACAGCGACGGCCACCTAGATCCCCAACTTGATGCAACCAGTGGTTCTTCTTCGTCTCAACCTTAGTTTTCAGCTTGTTCGTCGTATTTTTCTGCAGATTCTTGCTCGTCTCCTCTCTTTTCACCCATAACGCCGACTTAGTACTGCTGAATGGCAGAGGCGGCAAGTCCGTGGTAACCGGCGCAGCTTCGTGCACCGCAGCTTGTCGTCGTTTCTTACCAACAATGTTCCTGGTATCTTGGATCACGTTCTTGCTTTTGGTCGTCGACACCCGAGACCGCTTTGCAATTGGTTCAGTTGGTGCACTCGGTCGCTTTTTCACGTTGTCCATTCCGGAAAAACTATTTTCTTCTTGGACTTGGCGTAATATTCCGGCATTGGCAGCGACTGCAGCAGCTCTTGGAGGTCGTTTGTTGGGTTTATCTGGTTCCTGCATTGGGGTCTACTGCTTTCTGCTTGACACAGACTGTGTCGGTAGCGGTGGGATTTGGTGACGGGTTGTGACTATCGCGGATGGCTGTTGCAATGAGCGTGGCCAGGGTACTTTCCTCGTCTTTGACTTGCTTGGCCATGACAGCATTGGCGGCGGCAGCTGTAGCTCTCGGAATTCGCATCTTAATCCCGTTAGTCACCTGGATGGAGAGTGACACAGTTCGATGGACCCAGGGCACAGCAAGATTTTGAGGATTACGCTACTCCTCACCCATATGTTTTGTACACCTAACCTCCCCTTTTTTGCACAAGTTTACGTACGCCACACCCTCCAGGTTTTGGCGGTAGACGCGTCGAAATTTTGCCCCGGGCGGCCATAGTTTACAGGTACGTAACTATTGCCACCCTCCAGGTGGTGGCGGTAGACGCGTCGAAATTTTGCCCACTTTCGGATTTTGCTGTATTAATTGGCTCGGGAATTCGAAAGTGGGCAACTTATCCTCGACTCGAGGATAAGTTGCCCACTTTGCGACTTTCCGAGCCATTCAAACAGCAGCGTCGAGGATCGGACTTTCCGAGCCATTATTATTACAAAAGCAACGTGGAGGACATTTGTTTTTTCCTTTTATAAGCTATGGAGAGGCTGTGGTTCTCGTATAGTTAATATACTAGCCGAGCGCCGCCCGCGTTGCGGGCGGTGGGTGCATGGTTGGTTGGTGCCCGTTCGCTCGCTCATCCAGCTCGCTTACTATTTTTACTACGACAGGGTATGTTTTATCTCAGTATATTTTACAGTAGACTTGTATCAAAACCCTAAGCCCACTACGGCTCGCAAGCTTCGCCTTCGCTTGATCTACCATGCACTGTTTGGTCCTGGGTTTTCACCCGCGTGCTTCGCACACGGACTTCAAACCACAGGCGTACTCGCTACGCTCGTCTCACGTGGTCCCATGTGTACGAACCCTAAGCCCGCTACGGCTCGCAAGCTTCGCCTCGCTTGTCTACCATGCACTGCTTGGTCCTGGGTTTTCACCCGCGTGCTTCGCACACGGACTTCAAACCACAGGCGTACTCGCTGCGCTCGTCTCACGTGGTTCCCGTGTGTACGAACCCTAAGCCCGCTGCGGCTCGCAAGCTTCGCCTTCGCTTGTCTACCATGCACTGCTTGGTCCTGGGTTTTCACCCGCGTGCTTCGCACACGGACTTCAAACCACAGGCGTACTCGCTGCGCTCGTCTCACGTGGTTCCCGTGTGTACGAACCCTAAGCCCGCTGCGGCTCGCAAGCTTCGCCTTCGCTTGTCTACCATGCACTGCTTGGTCCTGGGTTTTCACCCGCGTGCTTCGCACACGGACTTCAAACCAGCAGGCATACTCGCTGCGCTCGTCTCACGTGGTTCCCGTGTGTACGAACCCTAAGCCCGCTGACGGCTCGCAAGCTTCGCCTTCGCTTGTCTACCATGCACTGCTTGGTCCTGGGTTTCACCCGCGTGCTTCGCACACGGACTTCAAACCGCAGGCGTGCTCGCTGCGCTCGAGGGGGAATGGCTGACTCTCAACAATTACCGCTATGCAAACGGACAAATGTATTCCTTTCGTAAAATATGCATTCACACGAAGTCGCTGCCTACGCTCTCTCGAACAGCTGTCGGTACACTATGTTCGCCGTGTACACTCCGTCTTCCTCCTCCCGCTCTGGATACTCGACCAATGCCTTGAATCTCGATCCTCGACGTAACCCTTGACATGGCCACATACAGCTGACCGTGGGAAAAGCAAGAAGTCGCCAAGTACAGTCCCAGGTACTGCACCGTTTGTCCCTGCGCCTTGTTGATCGTCATGGCAAAGGCAGTCTGGATAGGAAACTGCCTGCGTCTCAGTCGAAATGGGAAATCGCGGATGTCGCCATCGCTGATGAACACGATGCGCGGGATCAACACATGCTGGCCTTGCCTGTCGCCGGCCATGATGGTGGCATGGATGACATGATCTTTGAGTTCGACGATTCGCAGGCGTGTTCCGTTGCACAACCCCAGGTCGGGATTTAAGTTCCGCATCATGATGATCGGCATCCCCTTCTTGAGTTTCAGCTTGTGGGGGGGATGTCACTGATGTTCAGGGAGTTGAGCACCTCCTGCTCGAAT
This sequence comes from Phytophthora ramorum, assembly GCF_020800215.1. NCBI lineage: Eukaryota > Oomycota > Peronosporomycetes > Peronosporales > Peronosporaceae > Phytophthora > Phytophthora ramorum. The sequence goes on from NW_027150656.1 coordinate 1,848,962, forward strand.
AAGTTCCCGTCCTCGTCATCCTCCACTGAGTCTGTGGACACATATTCTCGTGCTGGTTCAGTCATGCGATCCGCTACGGGCTTCGTTGATACGATGGACTATCGCGTTCGTGGTGGTGAGGATGGTGCGACTCGCAAAGTACTCGTCCGTTGCGACTTCCGAATTGTTGATGTCGGCGTACATCTCGTCGATCATGCGCCGCATACCTCGCGGAATAGCTCCCGGTCGGATCTCCTCGTCCTCATCTGGATCACCGGCGGGGTTGTCGATGAGCATGTCGCGTGGAATCTTAATGTAGTCATTCCCCAGATCATTGTGTATCTCGTGTCTCCCCTCTCCAACCTCCAGCAGGTACTCGGAAAACGCAGCCATTTCTGCAGCACTATCGGACGTGGCAGCCGTGCGAACACGCATGTTCTCTGTCAGACGCACCGTATGGAAAAGTGGCCACCGTTCGGATGACTTCAGGCATGCGTCAATTGTCTCTGTAGCCGAGCCGCCCTTCACCACCTGGAGAATTTGCCTGGAATCTCTCTGAAACTCGACCACGCATGGGAATGAAAAGAAACGTTGTTGAAAGGCGGTTTATTTTGTCCAATCAGCATCAGTGATTTTATTCCGTTAGTTCCGATGTGGTGTAGTCCACACTACGCATTATAATAGCCAATCGCGTAGAGGCTCCACTATATAGCCAATGAGAGGCCTCGAATTATAATATTGGCGAATGGGGAGGCCGCCTTCGCTGCGCTCGGCAGCTATTTATAGCCAACGGAAAGTCCGGATTTGCGTTACGCTCGAGGTGCGTACGGAATGACGGACAGACGGACAGGTTACTCTGTTACTTGTAGGAGACTAGCCGAGCGCCGCCCGCGTTGCGGGCGGTGGGTGCATGGTTGGTTGGTGCCCGTTCGCTCGCTCATCCAGCACGCTTCACTACTATTTTACTATGACAGGCTTATGTTTTACTCAGTATATTTTACAGTAGACTTGTATCAAAACCCTAAGCCCGCTACGGCTCGCAAGCTTCGCCTTCGCTTGTCTACCATGCACTGCTTGGTCCTGGGTTTTCACCCGCGTGCTTCGCACACGGACTTCAAACCGCAGGCGTACTCGCTGCGCTCGAGGGGGAATGGTGACTCTCAACAATTACCGCTATGCAAAGTGACAAATGTATTACTTTCGTAAAATATGCATTCACACGAAGTCGCTGCCTACGCCCTCTCGAACAGCTGTCGGTACACTATGTTCGCCGTGTACACTCCGTCTTCTTCCTCCCGCTCTGGATACTCGACCAACGCCTTGAATCTCGATCTCGACGTAACCCTTGACATGGCCACATACAGCTGACCGTGGGAAAAGCAAGGAGTCGCCAAGTACAGTCCCAGGTACTGCACCGTTTGTCCCTGCGCCTTGTTGATCGTCATGGCAAAGGCAGTCTGGATAGGAAACTGCCTGCGTCTCAGTCGAAATGGGAAATCGCGGATGTCGCCATCGCTGATGAACACGATGCGCGGGATCAACACATGCTGGCCTTGCCTGTCGCCGGCCATGATGGTGGCATGGATGACATGATCTTTGAGTTCGACGATTCGCAGGCGTGTTCCGTTGCACAACCCCAGGTCGGGATTTAAGTTCCGCATCATGATGATCGGCATCCCCTTCTTGAGTTTCAGCTTGTGGGGTGGGATGTCACTGATGTTCAGGGAGTTGAGCACCTCCTGCTCGAATAAGTTCCCGTCCTCGTCATCCTCCACTGAGTCTGTGGACACATATTCTCGTGCTGGTTCAGTCATGCGATCCGCTACGGCTTCGTTGATACGATGGACTATCGCGTTCGTGGTGGTGAGGATGGTGCGACTCGCAAAGTACTCGTCCGTTGCGACTTCCGAATTGTTGATGTCGGCGTACATCTCGTCGATCATGCGCCGCATACCTCGCGGAATAGCTCCCGGTCGGATCTCCTCGTCCTCATCTGGATCACCGGCGGGGTTGTCGATGAGCATGTCGCGTGGAATCTTAATGTAGTCATTCCCAGATCATTGTGTATCTCGTGTCTCCCCTCTCCAACCTCCAGCAGGTACTCGGAAAACGCAGCCATTTCTGCAGCACTATCGGACGTGGCAGCCGTGCGAACACGCATGTTCTCTGTCAGACGCACCGTATGGAAAAGTGGCCACCGTTCGGATGACTTCAGGCATGCGTCAATTGTCTCTGTAGCCGAGCCGCCCTTCACCACCTGGAGAATTTGCCTGGAATCTCTCTGAAACTCGACCACGCATGGGAATGAAAAGAAACGTTGTTGAAAGGCGGTTTATTTTGTCCAATCAGCATCAGTGATTTTATTCCGTTAGTTCCGATGTGGTGTAGTCCACACTACGCATTATAATAGCCAATCGCGTAGAGGCTCCACTATATAGCCAATGAGAGGCCTCGAATTATAATATTGGCGAATGGGGAGGCCGCCTTCGCTGCGCTCGGCAGCTATTTATAGCCAACGGAAAGTCCGGATTTGCGTTACGCTCGAGGTGCGTACGGAATGACGGACAGACGGACAGGTTACTCTGTTACTTGTAGGGGACTAGCCGAGCGCCGCCCGCGTTGCGGGCGGTGGGTGCATGGTTAGTTGGTGCCCGTTCGCTCGCTCATCCAGCTCGCCTGACTACTATTTTTACTATGAAAGGCTTATATTTTATGTCGATATGTTTTAATGTTGACTTGAACCACAACCCTAAGCCCACTACGGCTCGCAAGCTTCGCCTTCGCTTGTCTAGCATGCACTGTTTGGTCCTGGGTTTTCACCCGCGTGCTTCGCACACGGACTTCAAACCACAGGCGTACTCGCTACGCTCGTCTCACGTGGTTCCCGTGTGTACGAACCCTAAGCCCGCTACGGCTCGCAAGCTTCGCCTCCACTTGTCTAGCATGCACTGCTTGGTCCTGGGTTTTCACCCGCGTGCTTCGCACACGGACTTCAAACCGCAGGCGTACTCGCTGCGCTCGTCTCACGTGGTTCCCGTGTGTACGAACCCTAAGCCCGCTACGGCTCGCAAGCTTCGCCTCCGCTTGTCTAGCATGCACTGCTTGGTCCTGGGTTTTCACCCGCGTGCTTCGCACACGGACTTCAAACCGCAGGCGTGCTCGCTGCGCTCGAGGGGGAATGGTGACTCTCAACAATTACCGCTATGCAAAGTGACAAATGTATTTCTTTCGTAAAATATGCATTCACACGAAGTCACTGCCTACGCCCTCTCGAACAGCTGTCGGTACACTATGTTCGCCGTGTACACTCCGTCTTCTTCCTCCCGCTCTGGATACTCGACCAACGCCTTGAATCTCGATCTCGACGTAACCCTCGACATGGCCACATACAGCTGACCGTGGGAAAAGCAAGGAGTCGCCAAGTACAGTCCCAGGTACTGCACCGTTTGTCCCTGCGCCTTGTTGATCGTCATGGCAAAGGCAGTCTGGATAGGAAACTGCCTGCGTCTCAGTCGAAATGGGAAATCGCGGATGTCGCCATCGCTGATGAACACGATGCGCGGGATCAACACATGCTGGCCTTGCCTGTCGCCTGCCATGATGGTGGCATGGATGACATGATCTTTGAGTTCGACGATTCGCAGGCGTGTTCCGTTGCACAACCCCAGGTCGGGATTTAAGTTCCGCATCATGATGATCGGCATCCCCTTCTTGAGTTTCAGCTTGTGGGGTGGGATGCCACTGATGTTCAGGGAGTTGAGCACCTCCTGCTCGAATAAGTTCCCGTCCTCGTCATCCTCCACTGAGTCCGTGGACACATATTCTCGAGCTGGTCCAGTCATGCGATCCGCTACGGCTTCGTTGATACGATGGACTATCGCGTTCGTGGTGGTGAGGATGGTGCGACTCGCAAAGTACTCGTCCGTTGCGACTTCGAATTGTTGATGTCGGCGTACATCTCGTCGATCATGCGCCGCATACCTCGCGGAAGTAGCTCCCGGTCGGATCTCCTCGTCCTCATCTGGATCACGGCGGGGTTGTCGATGAGCATGTCACGTGGAATCTTATGTAGTCATTTCCCAGATCATTGTGTACCTCGTGTCTCCCCTCTCCAACCTCAGCAGGTACTCGGAAAACGCAGCCATTTCTGCAGCACTATCGGACGTGGCAGCCGTGCGAACACGCATGTTCTCTGTCAGACGCACCTTCTGGAAAAGTGGCCACAGTTCGGATGACTTCAGGCATGCGTCGATTGTCTCTGTCGCCGAGCCGCCCTTCACCACCGGGAGAATTTGCCTGGAATCTCTCTGAAACTCGACCACGTATGGGAATGAAAAGAAAGTTGTTGAAAGGCGGTTTATTTTGTCCAATCAGCAGCGATTTCATTCGGCTAGTTCCGATGTGGTGTAGTCCACTCTACGCATTATAATAGCCAATCGCGCAGAGGCTCCACTAAATAGCCAATGAGAGGGCTCGAATTATAGTATTGGCGAATGGGAGGGCCGCCTTCGCTGCGCTCGGCAGCTATTTATAGCCAACGGAAAGTCCGGATTTGCGTTACGCTCCGGGTGCGTACGGAATGACGGACAGACGGACGGACAGGTTACTCTGTTACTTGTAGGAGACTAGCCGAGCGCCGCCCGCGTTGCGGGCGGTGGGTGCATGGTTGGTTGGTGCCCGTTCGCTCGCTCATCCAGCTCGCTTCACTACTATTTTTACTATGACAGGGTTATGTTTTATCAGTATATTTTACAGTAGACTTGTATCAAACCCTAAGCCCGCTACAGCTCGCAAGCTTCGCCTTCGCTTGTCTACCATGCACTGTTTGGTCCTGGGTTTTCACCCGCGTGCTTCGCACACGGACTTCAAACCGCAGGCGTACTCGCTGCGCTCGTCTCACGTGGTTCCCGTGTGTACGAACCCTAAGCCCGCTACGGCTCGCAAGCTTCGCCTCCGCTTGTCTAGCATGCACTGCTTGGTCCTGGGTTTTCACCCGCGTGCTTCGCACACGGACTTCAAACCGCAGGCGTACTCGCTGCGCTCGTCTCACGTGGTTCCCGTGTGTACGAACCCTAAGTCCGCTACGGCTCGCAAGCTTCGCCTCCGCTTGTCTAGCATGCACTGCTTGGTCCTGGGTTTTCACCCGCGTGCTTCGCACACGGACTTCAAACCGCAGGCGTACTCGCTGCGCTCGTCTCACGTGGTTCCCGTGTGTACGAACCCTAAGTCCGCTACGGCTCGCAAGCTTCGCCTCCGCTTGTCTAGCATGCACTGCTTGGTCCTGGGTTTTCACCCGCGTGCTTCGCACACGGACTTCAAACCACAGGCGTACTCGCTGCGCTCGCCTCCTCAGTATGTGTCGCTGCCTACGCCCTCTCGAACAGCTGTCGGTACACTATGTTCGCCGTGTACACTCCGTCTTGTTCCTCCCGCTCTGGATACTCGACCAATGCCTTGAATCTCGACCTCGACGTAACCCTTGACATGGCCACATACAGCTGACCGTGGGAAAAGCAAGGAGTCGCCAAGTACAGTCCCAGGTACTGCACCGTTTGTCCCTGCGCCTTGTTGATCGTCATGGCAAAGGCAGTCTGGATAGGAAACTGCCTGCGTCTCAGTCAAAATGGGAAATCGCGGATGTCGCCATCGCTGATGAACACGATGCGCGGGATCAACACATGCTGGCCTTGCCTGTCGCCGGCCATGATAGTGGCGTGGATGACATGATCTTTGAGTTCGACGATTCGCAGGCGTGTTCCGTTGCACAACCCCAGGTCGGGATTTAAGTTCCGCATCATGATGATCGGCATCCCCTTCTTGAGTTTCAGCTTGTGGGGTGGGATGCCACTGATGTTCAGGGAGTTGAGCACCTCCTGCTCGAATAAGTTCCCGTCCTCGTCATCCTCCACTGAGTCCGTGGACACATATTCTCGAGCTGGTCCAGTCATGCGATCCGCTACGGCTTCGTTGATACGATGGACTATCGCGTTCGTGGTGGTGAGGATGGTGCGACTCGCAAAGTACTCGTCCGTTGCGACTTCCGAATTGTTGATGTCGGCGTACATCTCGTCGATCATGCGCCGCATACCTCGCGGAGTAGCTCCCGGTCGGATCTCCTCGTCCTCATCTGGATCACCGGCGGGGTTGTCGATGAGCATGTCACGTGGAATCTTCATGTAGTCATTTCCCAGATCATTGTGTACCTCGTGTCTCCCCTCTCCAACCTTCAGCAGGTACTCGGAAAACGCAGCCATTTCTGCAGCACTATCGGACGTGGCAGCCGTGCGAACACGCATGTTCTCTGTCAGACGCACCTTCTGGAAAAGTGGCCACAGTTCGGATGACTTCAGGCATGCGTCGATTGTCTCTGTCGCCGAGCCGCCCTTCACCACCGGGAGAATTTGCCTGGAATCTCTCTGAAACTCGACCACGTATGGGAATGAAAAGAAACGTTGTTGAAAGGCGGTTTATTTTGTCCAATCAGCAGCGATTTCATTCGGCTAGTTCCGATGTGGTGTAGTCCACTCTACGCATTATAATAGCCAATCGCGCAGAGGCTCCACTAAATAGCCAATGAGAGGGCTCGAATTATAGTATTGGCGAATGGGAGGGCCGCCTTCGCTGCGCTCGGCAGCTATTTATAGCCAACGGAAAGTCCGGATTTGCGTTACGCTCGAGGTGCGTACGGAATGACGGACAGACGGACGGACGGACGGACGGACGGACGGACGGACAGGTTACTCTGTTACTTGTAGGGGACTAGCCGAGCGCCGCCCGCGTTGCGGGCGGTGGGTGCATGGTTGGTTGGTGCCCGTTCGCTCGCTCATCCAGCTCGCTTCACTGCTATTTTTACTATGACAGGGTTATGTTTTATCTCAGTATATTTTACAGTAGACTTGTATCAAAACCCTAAGCCCGCTACGGCTCGCAAGCTTCGCCTTCGCTTGTCTAGCATGCACTGTTTGATCCTGGGTTTTCACCCGCGTGCTTCGCACACGGACTTCAAACCGCAGGCGTACTCGCTGCGCTCGAGGGGGAATGGCGACTCTCAACAATTACCGCTATGCAAAGTGACAAATGTATTACTTTCGTAAAATATGCATTCACACGAAGTCGCTGCCTACGCCCTCTCGAACAGCTGTCGGTACACTATGTTCGCCGTGTACACTCCGTCTTCTTCCTCCCGCTCTGGATACTCGACCAACGCCTTGAATCTCGATCTTGACGTAACCCTTGACATGGCCACATACAGCTGACCGTGGGAAAAGCAAGGAGTCGCCAAGTACAGTCCCAGGTACTGCACCGTTTGTCCCTGCGCCTTGTTGATCGTCATGGCAAAGGCAGTCTGGATAGGAAACTGCCTGCGTCTCAGTCGAAATGGGAAATCGCGGATGTCGCCATCGCTGATGAACACGATGCGCGGGATCAACACATGCTGGCCTTGCCTGTCGCCGGCCATGATAGTGGCGTGGATGACATGATCTTTGAGTTCGACGATTCGCAGGCGTGTTCCGTTGCACAACCCCAGGTCGGGATTTAAGTTCCGCATCATGATGATCGGCATCCCCTTCTTGAGTTTCAGCTTGTGGGGTGGGATGCCACTGATGTTCAGGGAGTTGAGCACCTCCTGCTCGAATAAGTTCCCGTCCTCGTCATCCTCCACTGAGTCTGTGGACACATATTCTCGAGCTGGTCCCGTCATGCGATCCGCTACGGCTTCGTTGATACGATGGACTATCGCGTTCGTGGTGGTGAGGATGGTGCGACTCGCAAAGTACTCGTCCGTTGCGACTTCCGAATTGTTGATGTCGGCGTACATCTCGTCGATCATGCGCCGCATACCTCGCGGAATAGCTCCCGGTCGGATCTCCTCGTCCTCATCTGGATCACCGGCGGGGTTGTCGATGAGCATGTCACGTGGAATCTTAATGTAGTCATTCCCCAGATCATTGTGTACCTCGTGTCTCCCCTCGCCAACCTTCAGCAGGTACTCGGAAAACGCAGCCATTTCTGCAGCACTATCAGAGGTGGCAGCCGTGCGAACACGCATGTTCTCTGTCAGACGCACCTTATGGAAAAGTGGCCACAGTTCGGATGACTTCAGGCATGCGTCGATTGTCTCTGTAGCCGAGCCGCCCTTCACCACGGGGAGAATTTGCCTGAAATCTCCCGAAAGCACAACGACTTTCCCACCGAAAGGTTCTGCCTCGTTATCCAAAACATCACGAAGCGTTCTATCCACTGCCTCAAACGCGTGCCGATGCGCCATGGGTGCCTCGTCCCAAACTATCAAACTTGATTTCCTCATCAATTCCGTGACCTGGGATCGCTTGTTGATGTTGCAAGTAGATTCGCCGTCTATCTTCAATGGGATTTTGAAGGTAGAATGCGCTGTCCGACCTCCCATAAGCAGCAGAGAAGCAATCCCACTGGAAGCGACCGCGATTGCAATTTTTCCGGATAGACGAACCTTGGCCAGTATGTTCCGAAGCAGTGTCGACTTCCCGGTACCGCCTGGTCCATCAACGAAGAATAGCTTCCTGCCTTCCTGTGGGTCCTCGACAGCTTGGGTGATCTGATCATAGGTGAAGCGCTGCTCCTCATTTAGGTGGTCCTCCTCGCTCACAATTTGTTCAATAACAGACGCGTCATATCCCGTTAGCTCTCGTCGGATGAGATTGTTTTGCAGAACAGACTCAAGCACCAGGCGAGGGAACTCGCTCAGCCGAGGGAGATCAAAGTCTTGGACGGAGTACCCACTGACACTGAGCAAGTCTTGGATACTCTTCAGTGTGTCGAACGTCACAACAGACGTTTTAAAAGGGTCCAACATCTCTCGGTTCCTGTACGCATAGTCAAGCGAAAGGTCTTTGAAGAATTGGTCCCAAAGACCCCGAACATCCGTAGGCGCCGAGTAGACCAAGATTGTTGCAAAGAGCTGGCGCAGCTGGTACGGCATCTGGAACTCGGCAGCCTCCGACAAACACAAAACCCATTCGCTGTCGTTCTCCAGATAGCCGGCATGTTCAGCCGCGTCTCGATACGTGGGACACAGCACACCATCAACTGTCCGCAGGTCTTCGAAAGACCTCGGTCCTCGGCGATGGCATAATAGCAGGCGTAAATAGAAGCGCTCCATATCACGCGGTGAAACATGCACCATCCGACCAATTGCAGCCTGGTACCTTTTACGTCGAACCCAGCACTTCGTGTTTCCCATCCAGCGGAATTCCTTGGGTATATCCTGGTACAGCATTGTCTTCGCGATCTGGTTCTCGGGTTCGTCGCTCGCACACAATTCGAAGAAGCGGGTCAACATGGTGTGATTCCCACGACCAAGGACACGCTCCGGGTCTTCCGTCGCTCTGAAGAACACGGTTTGGGCATCTTCGACGTGAACGGTAAGCTGAGTGACTGCGTGTGTCTTTCCTTGGATCAAGAAGTCGAGTAAGCGGATACAGGCTTCAACTGGAGATATGTACCTGGCCGTGAGGAAGCGCAGAATCTCGTTTGGCTCTTGCCGAGGGAGCTCTCCACCGCGCGAACTGCCTCGACAGTTAGCACAGCTTTATCGGACCCTTTGTAGACGTACTTGTATAGATATTTCACAGCTGAAATATCCGTGCACACCTCGACGTTGATGTGGCAATTGTACTTTTGGGATAAGTACGGGTTGTACGGAACAACCCACTGGTTAATAGTGGCGTTGTCGTACTCCCTGCCCTTCCATACCAGGACGCCTTCAGCTCGTCGACGCCGTCTGTAGACCGGATAGCCGTTCACATTGGTCCTTGTCGCCTCTGCAAAAGGTTTCGGATATCCTTTCGTACACTTCCCGTCCTTCATGCAAGCGCATGACGGGTTTGCCGCTCCACAGGGTCCATGCAGCATGCATGTCATGATTGTCTCGAATAGCTGCGGGAACTTTTCTCTGTCAGGAAGCTCTGCAGACACCATACGATCTACGATTTGGCGAGTACGTGGCTTGTCCTCTTCAGCCAAATGATCAAGATGTGCGCGTGAGGGAGCCCTCTCTTTTGAAACTCGACCACGTAAATCCGCGCTTCCATACGGCCCAGCACTCCTTCGCTCAGGTCTTTAAGCTGAGCTTGCAGTTTTTGCTGCCAGACACGGGCTACAATATCGGGGCGGTCCTGAGCGTTTTGTTGATCGGACCCAAGGGCCTCGACTATCTCTTCCCATGTAGGGCTGCAGGTCGTTGTCATGAACACATCAGGCTTGCCGAATTCTCTAACAATGGCCATTGAGTCTTGGTAGGACTGGTACATCGCTCGAGGACTGCCCATATGAGATGAGGGCAGAATAACGCGGCGTCCCACTTGGTTGAGAAAATGGGTATCACCACCTCGGCCTCGATCAGGGTGGACCAACGTACCATCGCCTCTGTCAAACTCGGAGAGTAGCCCTTCGCCTGCTTCCAGCTGAATTGTTCCTTCGTTCAGCAGTGCATCCTGAAGCCCTCTGTACTGATCGGCGCGAATTTGCTTCTGATGTGAGGCCACCCAGCGAAGTTGCTCCTGCTCGCATTTAGCGCGTTGGTCGACACACCACTGCTGAAAGAGACGGCCGCCTTGATGAAGAGCAGACTGATCTCCCACTTTTTGGTGCAACCGGAAGGCGACATGTTCGCGAAGGGACATCTGGTTCTTGTTGCGACGTCTGACTCCGTTCGCGTATGTGTCTGTGTAGGTCCAACCCAGCTCCCCATACGGAAGCAGAAGAGGGTACTGAAGAGGATCATACTCCGGGCGTCTCGAACAGTCGCAGAAGCCTGTGATCCCGAGTATACAGTAGTAGATCGCGAGGCCTATCCAGGTTGCCGTCCTCGATGAGCGTCGCGCCTACCTCAGAAACGGTTGGCAAATTGTATGTCCGAGGATGCGCTATATTTTCGTGGAGGCGGAACACCATATCCACGACGTCGCTCGTGTCTCGCGAGCGCACTTGCTCTCCGAAACTCAGGAACTGCTGAGCAAATGGGTTGTGCTGCTCCATCATTTGCTCAATGTCCATCAACGCCACAGGATCCAAGTCAGCAAAAATTCCTCTGCGGCGTTGGGCGCGCTGCTGCATGTCCGGGTCCACAATATAGATCTGCGCGAACTTAGGATCCGTGCGCTCTCCGGTGGCGGGATCAATATAGGGGAGTAGAGATCCCAAGTAGTGACCCATTGCACCCTGGATGCGGTACGTGTACACGCCCCTCTGTCCCGCTACGCTTGCATCCTGGTTGACGTCCTGGAAGGATCGGTTGGAGCACGAAGCGCCAATGGACGTGAACGCAAAAGCTTGGTTATACGCTCGTATGTGCTGTCGAAACGCTGGATCCCGGTACAGTTGCAACAATCTTGGAGGTGCAGGCCGTAAAGGGGGAAGACGAACCTTGTCTTCCAGACAACAGCTCATTTTTGATTCGCCAGGCCACTTCCAAGCGCCACAATGTTCACAAACAGTGGTGGGAGGAAGCCGATGGCGCCCATTCACAACGTCTGGACCCTGGACGTAGGCCACGTCAAAATCGTCGTGGTTTGCCAACGCCTCTCCACGTCGAGCCGATCTACGCCGAAATCGCTCTCTCTCTCGCGTTGCTCCAGTGCTTCTTCCTCAGTCTGTTCTCTGCGGCGTTCCGCATGTTGCTCTTGGTTTACCATGCGTTCTTCGGCGCGTTCCTCCTGCGTAAGCTGTGATCTGCGCTCCGCGTGTTGCTCTTGGTTTACCCTTCGCGCTTCAGCACGCTCCTCCTGCGTAAGCTGAGAACGGCGCTCCGCGTGTTGCTCTTGGTTTACTATCCGCTCCTCGGCACGCTCCTCCTGTGTGAGATGTGATCTGCGCTCCGCGTGTTGCTCTTGATTTACCAACCGTTCTTCGGTACGCTCCTCCTGCGTGAGCTGAGACCGGCGCTCCGCGTGTTGCTCACGATCTGTCCTGCGCTCTTCAGTGCGATCCTGTACACTCCTATGAAGCGCGCGAGAAGCACTGTTGCGTTCACGCTCCGCGGCGTGGACCTCTTCGTTCAGATTATGCCGACGTTCCTGCTGTGCGATCCGGTTTCGTTCTCGTACGTCCTGAAGCTGCTCGGCACGGAGCTGGGCTCGCCGGGCTAGCTTTCGCTCCGCGTCACGCCGCCGCGCACTCTCCCGCTGAGAGTCGGTCATGTTACTTCGTCTGGAACGCGCTCGCTGCGCCTCCCTCATCCGACGTGGATTTGCTTGTGGGTCAGTCGCCCTCTGCACTGGAGCACCTGCAGAGAGCTGGCTAGTCGCCCCTTGTCCAACGACCGTCGGCACAGGAGGGGCGGTTTCACCCGTTGCAACTGTGACGACGTCCCCCCCACCTGCGGCCGCCTCTTGTAGACTCAGTTGTTCCATCTGCTCCATTGCCACCCGAAACCGCCTTTGAGCCGCGCGGCGGCGCCCCAACCGTCGCCTCTTAGACGCTGGAGACTCATATCCTTGTGGCGACGCGTTAGCATCGAGGGCCTGGGTATGGCGCTGGTCCAGCTCCTGACGCCGCTCATCACTAACAAAGAGACCACTGAGCAAGGGACACTTGACAACAATCAAGAAACAGCCGTACCGCTCCCGCTTGCTGCCGACATTCACCATGGTGCTGTCCGCAACAACTGCAACAGCAAATGCAGCGTTAGTGGACTTCCCAATAAATGCGCACGTGCATTGGAAAACAACCACCCAAAACTGCAGTCGTTAGTAAAAGGACGGTCGATACTTCGCAATTCGCAAGGAGACGCCTTCTGGAGACACACCTGCAGGATACCCGTGTAGCACCACCAGTCTTGCACAGTCCTCGCCACGAACCCGAGTCCTGCACGGCTGTAAAACACCTCATTAGCCTTGCCGCGTTTGCTTTTGTTTGTTTCTGGTCCCTCACATCCACCGTTATCCCTTTAAAGCACCCCCGCATTGGTGCTGCGTCTCAATACCTTTGGAGACACAGCTGCGGGTTCGAGGTGCTGAAGCGCGACTCGGTACCTCAATTCTTTTTTTTCTTTTCTTTTAGTTGCTTCCTTTGGCAACGGAGGTCTACCGGTCGCGCTCAATGCCACTGAGCTTTATCAGCTCAGGCAATTAACCGTTTTGGTTGTAAAGGGACACGTGTCAGCTTTTTGGGAATCTTTTTTAATATTTTTTTTTAGCAGCAAGGCATCATAGGCATTAAAGGGCCGTACAAACCCCGAGTTTGAGCGCAGACTGCACCAAACCAACGGTTTTCCACCGGTACCACTGCAAATGGCCACCGTCGAGCGGTCCTCACTTGTCACAATAGTGCCGACTCGTCCTTTTGATTGGAAAGTGTCCGCCACAGCCGTAACTGCACAGAAACCCAAATAGCATGTTACCACACTATGGGCCGGTCCCATTACACGGTGTCAAGCCCGGGGCTAGGATGGACGACCCGGCTAGGCCGGCTTTTATCGCCGTGTGTACCCATCCCAGTCCCCCGGATTGGTATGAGACTTCCCACTATGCCGGCGGGCATAAATGGGCGCCTCAGCACCGCGGCTCCGAAGAGCAGGTTGGATGGCGGACTGTCTTGGAACGCATTTCGGGCGCCAGCTGCAATCTTTTTATCGGACCTCTAACCTGGAATTATGCTTCCCGGGGGTGAAGGGAGCCCCCCAAAATAGCATGTTCACCAGAAAGCCCGAAAATACGGGGTAACCGTCACGATTGCTTCGAGAGAGGTCGGCCTGGCTCGCTGGGCAGGGATGGGATCCTCTTGGGGGCTGGCTAGGCCGCATCAGTGTGGCCGTCATAGGGTACCCATCCCTCCATGCAGTTGTGCCCTTCCCACACAATGCACGGCTCCGGTTATCCTCCTCTAACACGCACGGTTACCCCTCGACTGCCCTGAAGGTACCAGTTATCCGCAACAGGCGGCACTCCCGAAATCGTTATGTATAGAATTAAATAGCATTAATCTATACCTACCCTGCCTGCGGCGGGGATGACCTGCCTGCGAAGCTATCCCGCCCGGTCCTCCGTCGAGCTGGTCCGTCGCCGGAGCGTCGTTTTGAAAATGGAAATGAAAAGAAAAGTTGTTGAAAGGCGGTTTATTTTGTCCAATCAGCAGCGATTTCATTCGGCTACTTCCGATGTGATGTAGTCCACTCTACGCATTATAATAGCCAATCGCGCAGAGGCTCCACTAAATAGCCAATGAGAGGGCTCGAATTATAGTATTGGCGAATGGGAGGGCCGCCTTCGCTGCGCTCGGCAGCTATTTATAGCCAACGGAAAGTCCGGATTTGCGTTACGCTCGAGGTGCGTACGGAATGACGGACAGACGGACGGACGGACGGACGGACGGACAGGTTACTCTGTTACTTGTAGGGGACTAGCCGAGCGCCGCCCGCGTTGCGGGCGGTGGGTGCATGGTTGGTTGGTGCCCGTTCGCTCGCTCATCCAGCTCGCTTCACTACTATTTTTACTATGACAGGGTTATGTTTTATATCAGTATATTTTACAGTAGACTTGTATCAAAACCCTAAGCCCGCTACAGCTCGCAAGCTTCGCCTTCGCTTGTCTACCATGCACTGTTTGGTCCTGGGTTTTCACCCGCGTGCTTCGCACACGGACTTCAAACCGCAGGCGTACTCGCTGCGCTCGTCTCACGTGGTTCCCGTGTGTACGAACCCTAAGCCCGCTACGGCTCGCAAGCTTCGCCTCCGCTTGTCTAGCATGCACTGCTTGGTCCTGGGTTTTCACCCGCGTGCTTCGCACACGGACTTCAAACCGCAGGCGTACTCGCTGCGCTCGTCTCACGTGGTTCCCGTGTGTACGAACCCTAAGTCCGCTACGGCTCGCAAGCTTCGCCTCCGCTTGTCTAGCATGCACTGCTTGGTCCTGGGTTTTCACCCGCGTGCTTCGCACACGGACTTCAAACCGCAGGCGTACTCGCTGCGCTCGTCTCACGTGGTTCCCGTGTGTACGAACCCTAAGTCCGCTACGGCTCGCAAGCTTCGCCTCCGCTTGTCTAGCATGCACTGCTTGGTCCTGGGTTTTCACCCGCGTGCTTCGCACACGGACTTCAAACCACAGGCGTACTCGCTGCGCTCGCCTCCTCAGTATGTGTCGCTGCCTACGCCCTCTCGAACAGCTGTCGGTACACTATGTTCGCCGTGTACACTCCGTCTTGTTCCTCCCGCTCTGGATACTCGACCATGCCTTGAATCTCGACCTCGACGTAACCCTTGACATGGCCACATACAGCTGACCGTGGGAAAAGCAAGGAGTCGCCAATACAGTCCCAGGTACTGCACCGTTTGTCCCTGCGCCTTGTTGATCGTCATGGCAAAGGCAGTCTGGATAGGAAACTGCCTGCGTCTCAGTCAAATGGGAAATCGCGGATGTCGCCATCGCTGATGAACACGATGCGCGGGATCAACACATGCTGGCCTTGCCTGTCGCCGGCCATGATAGTGGCGTGGATGACATGATCTTTGAGTTCGACGATTCGCAGGCGTGTTCCGTTGCACAACCCCAGGTCGGATTTAAGTTCCGCATCATGATGATCGGCATCCCCTTCTTGAGTTTCAGCTTGTGGGTGGGATGCCACTGATGTTCAGGGAGTTGAGCACCTCCTGCTCGAATAAGTTCCCGTCCTCGTCATCCTCCACTGAGTCCGTGGACACATATTCTCGAGCTGGTCCAGTCATGCGATCCGCTACGGCTTCGTTGATACGATGGACTATCGCGTTCGTGGTGGTGAGGATGGTGCGACTCGCAAAGTACTCGTCCGTTGCGACTTCCGAATTGTTGATGTCGGCGTACATCTCGTCGATCATGCGCCGCATACCTCGCGGAGTAGCTCCCGGTCGGATCTCCTCGTCCTCATCTGGATCACCGGCGGGGTTGTCGATGAGCATGTCACGTGGAATCTTCATGTAGTCATTTCCCAGATCATTGTGTACCTCGTGTCTCCCCTCTCCAACCTTCAGCAGGTACTCGGAAAACGCAGCCATTTCTGCAGCACTATCGGACGTGGCAGCCGTGCGAACACGCATGTTCTCTGTCAGACGCACCACTGGAAAAGTGGCCACAGTTCGGATGACTTCAGGCATGCGTCGATTGTCTCTGTCGCCGAGCCGCCCTTCACCACCGGGAGAATTTGCCTGGAATCTCTCTGAAACTCGACCACGTATGGGAATGAAAAGAAACGTTGTTGAAAGGCGGTTTATTTTGTCCAATCAGCAGCGATTTCATTCGGCTAGTTCCGATGTGGTGTAGTCCACTCTACGCATTATAATAGCCAATCGCGCAGAGGCTCCACTAAATAGCCAATGAGAGGGCTCGAATTATAGTAGGCGAATGGGAGGGCCGCCTTCGCTGCGCTCGGCAGCTATTTATAGCCAACGGAAAGTCCGGATTTGCGTTACGCTCGAGGTGCGTACGGAATGACGGACAGACGGACGGACGGACGGACGGACGGACGGACGGTTCTCTGTTCTTGTAGGGGACTAGCCGAGCGCCGCCCGCGTTGCGGGCGTGGGTGCATGGTTGGTTGGTGCCCGTTCGCTCGCTCATCCAGCTCGCTTCACTACTATTTTTACTATGACAGGGTTATGTTTTTATCAGTATATTTTACAGTAGACTTGTATCAAAACCCTAAGCCCGCTACAGCTCGCAAGCTTCGCCTTCGCTTGTCTACCATGCACTGTTTGGTCCTGGGTTTTCACCCGCGTGCTTCGCACACGGACTTCAAACCGCAGGCGTACTCGCTGCGCTCGTCTCACGTGGTTCCCGTGTGTACGAACCCTAAGCCCGCTACGGCTCGCAACTTCGCCTCCCTTGTCTAGCATGCACTGCTTGGTCCTGGGTTTTCACCCGCGTGCTTCGCACACGGACTTCAAACCGCAGGCGTACTCGCTGCGCTCGTCTCACGTGGTTCCCGTGTGTACGAACCCTAAGTCCGCTACGGCTCGCAAGCTTCGCCTCCGCTTGTCTAGCATGCACTGCTTGGTCCTGGGTTTTCACCCGCGTGCTTCGCACACGGACTTCAAACCGCAGGCGTACTCGCTGCGCTCGTCTCACGTGGTTCCCGTGTGTACGAACCCTAAGTCCGCTACGGCTCGCAAGCTTCGCCTCCGCTTGTCTAGCATGCACTGCTTGGTCCTGGGTTTTCACCCGCGTGCTTCGCACACGGACTTCAAACCACAGGCGTACTCGCTGCGCTCGCCTCCTCAGTATGTGTCGCTGCCTACGCCCTCTCGAACAGCTGTCGGTACACTATGTTCGCCGTGTACACTCCGTCTTGTTCCTCCCGCTCTGGATACTCGACCAATGCCTTGAATCTCGACCTCGACGTAACCCTTGACATGGCCACATACAGCTGACCGTGGGAAAAGCAAGGAGTCGCCAAGTACAGTCCCAGGTACTGCACCGTTTGTCCCTGCGCCTTGTTGATCGTCATGGCAAAGGCAGTCTGGATAGGAAACTGCCTGCGTCTCAGTCAAAATGGGAAATCGCGGATGTCGCCATCGCTGATGAACACGATGCGCGGGATCAACACATGCTGGCCTTGCCTGTCGCCGGCCATGATAGTGGCGTGGATGACATGATCTTTGAGTTCGACGATTCGCAGGCGTGTTCCGTTGCACAACCCCAGGTCGGGATTTAAGTTCCGCATCATGATGATCGGCATCCCCTTCTTGAGTTTCAGCTTGTGGGGTGGGATGCCACTGATGTTCAGGGAGTTGAGCACCTCCTGCTCGAATAAGTTCCCGTCCTCGTCATCCTCCACTGAGTCCGTGGACACATATTCTCGAGCTGGTCCAGTCATGCGATCCGCTACGGCTTCGTTGATACGATGGACTATCGCGTTCGTGGTGGTGAGGATGGTGCGACTCGCAAAGTACTCGTCCGTTGCGACTTCCGAATTGTTGATGTCGGCGTACATCTCGTCGATCATGCGCCGCATACCTCGCGGAGTAGTCCCGGTCGGATCTCCTCGTCCTCATCTGGATCACCGGCGGGGTTGTCGATGAGCATGTCACGTGGAATCTTCATGTAGTCATTTCCCAGATCATTGTGTACCTCGTGTCTCCCCTCTCCAACCTTCAGCAGGTACTCGGAAAACGCAGCCATTCTGCAGCACTATCGGACGTGGCAGCCGTGC